>NC_138840.1:1629874-2229874 GCF_965183815.1 Platalea leucorodia | reverse complement strand
TCTCTCTCAGCATGGGAAAGACATGGACCAGGGTCCAGAGGAGGCCACAAAATGATCAGAAGGCTGGAGCACCTCTCCTGTGAGGAAGGCTGAGAGAACTGGGGTTGTTCAGCCTGGAGAAAAGAAAGCTCCAGGGAGACCTTATTGCGGCCTTTCAGTGCTTAGAGGGGGCTTATAAGAAAGATGGAGACAGACTTTCTATAAGGGCCTGCTGTGATAGGACAAGGGGTGATGGTTTTAAACTAAAAGAGGGGAGATTCAGACTAGATATAAGGAAGAAATTTTTTACGATGAGGTGAAACACTGGAAGGGGTTGCCCAGAGAGGTGGTAGATGCCCCATCCCTGGAAACATTCAAGGCCAGGCTGGACGGAGCTCTGAGCAACTTGATCCGAGTTGAAGATGTCCCTGCTCATTGCAGGGGGGTTGAACTACGTGACCTTTAAAGGTCCTTTCCAATCCCAACTATTCTATGATTCTAATGATCCCCTTCCATACCCATGGAGATAGGACAAAAGGAAGAGAGGAGGACTTTTACCACCACACTATTCTGCAATGCCACCTATAGAAAACAAGATTACTACTTACCTCCAGTTCACTGTCCTGCGAGGAGGAGGTATCTGCTTTCCTCTTCCCCCTGTTCTTCCCAGGGATGTTTTTTCTTGCCTGCTCATCTAAGTCTTTACTTGCTGTTGCTCTTGATAATGAAGGACTTGTGGATGCATCTCCTAGAAGAAAGAAATCACACAGCTCTCACCCCCTCACATCTCAAGACAAACACCAACATAAAGCATTTGGCCACAAACCTCCTTTGCAAAAGGTAAGATGTTATCTTGCTTTATTGATGCAGTAGCAGTTATGCCCTTATTAGAACATAAAACATGACTTCTTTGTCCCATCATTTCAAAACAGCTGTCTCCTCAATTCAGTCCACCAGGACTGAGCTACTGCAGCTACAAAGCCAAAGACAGAGCACCCTCCATCCTAAGGCCCGTAAACCCTCAGATGTCTCACTACCCTGGAACTGCTTTATTACTCAGTTGTTTCTTTTAATACTTCTTGAGAGAGCACCAGAAACCCTCAGTCTGGAATGAGTGTACAAAGGAGAGTATTTAACGATGCCTCTCCCTCCCAGATTTCGGGGACCAGTCTTTTGTGTCCAGCAACACTACACAACGCATGCTGTTTCCACCTCCGCGTACACTGCTCACTCCTGTGCCACTGTAAGCCTTTGACTAACAGTTAAACAACAGTCCGTGCACAGAGTTGTCTGGAGTGGATTAATCACACGCAAATCCACAGTGGGCCAGACGTACTTAGACTACAGCTCCATTGGCCTGTCCAAGAATTAGTAAAGAATAACAGGGATGATCTTGGCCCTGGAGACACAGACTTGGCCATGACTGACGGGGATACAATATGGAGCCTACTCTGCTACTGGTAAGAACACCTTTCCCAGGGAAAGAGTAAAGCACCACCATAAAAAATATATATAAAAAAACAAACAATGCTTTGATGTGCAGAATATTACAAGCACGATGGGAGACACTCTCTGCATCCTTTATTAACAGTTCAGGCAGAAGAGTCAACATCCCAGACATCTGCCTAGCTAGTTCAGAAACAGGACCAGCACTGTGGCGGGAAGGCAGAGGGCACAGGGGATTTGAAAGAGCTAGAATTCAGTCTGGGTCTTGAAGACAAGACATTGCAATTCCTATGAAAATTCATGCAAAATGGTGAACTTGGAGAATTCCCAAGCTAAGAAAATGGCACTGAAAACATTAATAACTGGGCCATTCCCTGGCCAGTGCATTGAAATAACAGGTCAATTCCTTAGGTTTTCAACATCAAATAAGAACAAATTCTCACAGGTAAATCTGCTGCTGCTCACCCCAACTAGAGGGCAACTGCTTCCTGAAAGAGGGAAAGTGCCTGAAGCACCATGCTTCTTGATTTACAACATCACAGCGTGGAGTCTGTCATCCCCTCTCTGTAGCATCCCATAACACAAAGGTGAGAGAGGTCTGGAGCTTCACTGAGGTCAAGACTATTGATTTGTGTGCTTTGCTCACTGGCAGCCACCCATCCCTGCTTTCAGGTTGCTTGAATGAGTTTGAGGACTTGGCAGAGCTCAGGTACTACTGATGGACTTGGGGAAGTCGAGGAGCGGCTGGGGGAGCTGGGGGGGCTCAGCCTGGAGAAGAGGAGGCTGAGGGGAGCCCTCATCGCTCTCTGCAACGGCCTGAAAGGAGGCTGGAGCCGGGGGGGTCGGTCTCTGCTCCCCAGGAACAAGCGATGGGACGAGAGGGAACGGCCTCAAGCTGCGCCAGGGCAGGTTTAGGTTGGATATTAGGAAAAACTTCTTCACTGAAAGAGTAGTCAGGCCCTGGCCCAGGCTGCCCAGGGCAGTGGCTGAGTCCCCGTCCCTGGAGGTATTTAAAAGCCGGGGAGATGTGGTGCTCGAGGACATGGTTCAGTGGTGGACTTGGCAGTGATAGGTTAACGGTTGGACTCAATGATCTTAAGGGTCTTTTCCAACCTTAACGATTCTGTGATTCCATGATTTTAAGATGGAGAGGGCAAAGTGCTGCCAAGGCAATCACCCACCACCTCCCACAAGCAGGCTGATGCCCAGCCAGTCTCCAAGCAAGAGCCAAGCTAAACCCCCACCCCCTTCCTCCTCTACTTCAGTTTTTATTGCTGAACCTGACATTATATGGCACGGGATGTCCCTTCAGTCCCAGCTGTGTCACCTGCCTGGTTCTTGTCCACCCCACGCCTGCTTGCTAGGGGTGGTGCAGAGGGGAGAAAGCCTTGACACTGTACAAGCACTGTTCAGCAGCAGCCAAAACACTGGTGTGTTATCAACACTGCTTTAACTACAAATCCAAAACAGCACCAGCAGACCTGCTATGAAGAAAGTTAACTCCATCCTGGCCAGACCCAGGGCACCAACAAAAATGAACAGAATCTGTATCTTTTTTCCAGCCTACCAATCTGCAACAGGCAGCAGATTTCAATTTAAAACTGACAACACGGGAAGAATCTCATACCTCCTTGCAAAGACACCAGAAGAAGCACTAAGTCTTGGCTCTTGTCCTTGTTCAGTTTAGAAAACTGTATTTTTGGTGAGGAAATTTTAGTCCACACCACTGCAGTTGATACATGATATGACGTTAGTGGAAAAGGCCAGCAAAAGATGTGACTTCTCTAGAACAGCCAATTAAATATTTTCAATCCACTTTCTACATCTCTTCTCTTATCAGCTAAAATCTTCTCCCCCCGACAAGTGCCAGATAACTTAATGCTACGCAGACGCAGATCTGCTCACACACAAAGCACAGCAGAACAGCTGTCATTTGAAAACCGTTTTACATGATGAAGCAGAAGAAAGGATGTACTCCTGGGCACATCAGAGACCAGCTCGTTGAGAGCTGATGGCCGAACCACAGCTCTTGAAAATGCACGAGCAGTCCCAGAGGACTCCTGTAACTGGGACCGGCAGCTATGTCATGGCTGTCAGGTAATCTGTCCCTGGCTGTGGGAGGGAAAGAGCGAGCATGAGCTGTTGAGACTGGATATCACCAACTGCCCTGTAGCCCAAGTGAACACCCAGCCCGGACACGCGACAGAATCAATGGTCCCCGGGGAGCTGCTGTTGGCAACTCTTCAAGTCAGCCCTGGAATTCCCTCTCCCTACGGCATTCAGAGCATGTGGTAGGTGTCTCCTGATTCACAGCAGTATAATACTTCCAATACGTAAGTTTGGCTGGCCCACCATAATACTCCGCACACCAGTGAGACCAGTCTGACAATGGAAGGCAAATGTCCTGTCCAGGCCAGCATGCAAAGGTGCTGCAATTACCTTTTGGAAACAAGTTTTCCCCATGTCTGCACACTGTTTATCACAGGTATTTTGCAGCCACCCTGTTAGAGATCCAGCCATTACCAGAGGAATGTCTCTGCACCGTCCGCGTAGGCACCATGGCGTTTGGTTTTTCGGTTGGATACGTAGCTGTTGCTAGTGCAGTACTCTCCGTGTTGCTGTCTGCTGGTGTTACGACTCCAAAGCCAGAACTGGGGTAACACGTCTGGTACTGACTTTGGCCAAGGATCGTGTACGTAGGATATTCCTGTTAGAGGAAAGGATTGGTTATGATAGGACACTTCTTTCAGAAAACATTCTGTATTAAGATGACTTTTATGCTAGAATATGCCGGTCAAAGAGAAATCCCAGCAAGAGCACAGTCTGACTTTATGCTATTTCTTTCTGCATATGTAAGACATCCCAAAAAAGGGTTGAGACATTTGACTTCCCAATGGCCCCCCGCACAGGCAGGTTCTGCAGACAGGAGGCCAGCAATCACAAGGCCACTCCTCCGCCTCCAGTTTCTTCAAAAATAAATTAATTATGAATGATGTGACAGTAACAGGGGAGTATCGAGTGGATGCCACAGCATCGGTCTACACTGTCTGTGTTCTGCAATCTGTGGTTTTGTCTCGTGTTTTACTTTCTGATACCAGATGTACTGACAGCAACAAAAAGTGGTCTTGGCACTGGCTGGAGGTGCAATCCTGGCCATAAGAGCTACAGGATAAACCGCCTTTACTCATGTTGTACTCAGTTGTTCTCAGGGTACCCAGCCCCCTGCGCTGGGAGACAGGGACAGGGAGCAGAATGAAGCCCCCATAATCCAAGGGGAAATGGTCAGCGACCTGCTGCACCAGTTAGACACACACAGGTCTATGGGGCCGGATGGGATCCACCCAAGGGCACTGAGGGAGCTGGCGGAGGTGCTCACCAAGACACGCAATTGCAAACCTTTATCCGCAGTCCTGGCTCACCGGGGAGGGCCCAGTCGACTGGAGGTTTGCAAATGTGATGCCCATCTACAAGAAGGGCTGGAAGGAAGATCCGGGGAACTACAGGCCTGTCAGCCTGACCTCGGTGCTGGGGAAGGTTATGGAGCAGATCATCCTGAGTGCCATCACGCAGCACGTACGGGACAACCAGGGGATCAGGCCCAGTCAGCATGGGTTCATGAAAGGCAGATCCTGCTTGGGTAACCTGATCTCCTTCGACGACAACGTGACCCACTTAGTGGAGGAGGGAAAGGCTGGGGATGTTGTCTACCTGCACTTTAGTAAGGCCTTTGACACCATTTCCTACAGCATTCTCCTGCAGAAACTGGCTGCTCATGGCTTGGATGGCCGTACTCTTTGCTGGGCAAAAAAGTGGCTGGATGGCTGGGCCCAAAGAGTTGTGGTGAATGGAGTTAACTCCAGTTGGCGGCTGGTCACCAGTGGTGTTCCCCAGGGCTCAGTGTTGGGGCCAGGCCTGTTTAATAACTTTATCAATGATCTGGACGAGGGGATCAAGGGCACCCTCAGTCAGTTTGCAGGTGACATCAAGTCGGGCGGGAGCGTTGATCTGCTGGGGGGCAGGAGGCTCTGCAGAGGGACCTGGCCAGGCTGGAGCCATGGGCCCGGGCCACGGTGCGAGGGTCGGCCAGGCCCAGGGCCGGGTCCTGCACTTGGGTCACAACAGCCCCGTGCAGCGCTGCAGGCGTGGGGAGGAGCGGCTGGGAGCTGCCCGGCGGGAAAGGGCCTGGGGGTGCTGGTCGACAGCCGCTGAACATGGGCCAGCAGTGTGCCCAGGTGGCCAAGAGGGCCAGTGGCATCCTGGCTTGTGTCAGGAACGGTGTGGCCAGCAGGAGCAGGGCAGGGATGGTGCCCCTGTGCTGGGCACTGGTGAGGCCGCCCCTCGAATGCTGTGCTCAGCGCTGGGCCCCGCACCCCAAGGCGGCCATGGAGGGGCTGGAGCGTGGCCAGAGCAGGGCAGCGAGGCTGGGGCAGGGGCTGGAGCACAAGGCTGGGGAGGAGCGGCTGGGGGAGCTGGGAGGGCTCAGCCTGGAGAAGAGGAGGCTGAGGGGAGCCCTCATCGCTCTCTGCAACGGCCTGAAAGGAGGCTGGAGCCGGGGGGGTCGGTCTCTGCTCCCCAGGAACAAGCGATGGGACGAGAGGGAACGGCCTCAAGCTGCGCCAGGGCAGGTTTAGATTCGGCCCTTAGGGCCATGGTTTAGTGGTGGACTTGGCAGCACTGGGTTAACAGTTGGACTTGATGATCTTAAGGGCCTTTTCCAACCTTAACAATTGTACAATTCTGTTCTATGATTCTATGATGTCCTGACTTCAGCAAGCAATTATTTTGCATGCTGTGATGAAAGGTATCCATTTATGAAGACTATTTACTCATTTCGGAGGAGATCACTGAGCACCTGACGCTGTGCTTGAGGATTTTAATTTCTGCTACTAATAATAAAGAAAGCAGCCACCCCAAATGTCATGTCACACTCTTCAGGCACACTGTGCACTCCCGATTCCCTCAAAGAGTGACCTGGATTTGTGAACCAGGTACCTTGATCTGCGCTACTGAAAGAAAATCTTTTTTTTGCCCCTTATAGCTCCAAGCGAGTTTATGTTAATGAAAGAACCTTAAAAAGCAACAGCATAAGCATATAAGGATTTTTGTGCATCTGTTGTATTTTCCACACTTCCTATGTTCTCTTTCTGCAAAGCTGTGACACCAAATACTCAGAATGGCAGTTAACCGCTGGCAGTGCTATGTGTTACCCACAGCAGGTCACAGTCAGGGAGAAGGGCTCTGTCCTAACTGCAGGGCTTTTTGACTTGTTTTATTCTAGCACCATCAGAATGCATCTCCTGCTTTACTGCGGCTTGTTTGTTTTGTTTGTGTACAACCTATTTTCCTTTTCTTGCTCAGGGAGAACAAAGGCATTCAAAAAACATCCACCTATAATCCTCCCTGTAGGTTTGGTTCTCAAAATAGTTGTATTGTTTCTTCCCCACTGCCTGTCTTGCAGAGATCTCAGTGCCCTGTTTAAGATTCACCACACGATCTGCAGACAAGGAAACAGCTCTGAACAGATGAAGCGAGTTTGCTGCGAAGGCCAAAGGGAAAAGCGCCATGGTCAAAGAGACAGCAAGAGTCATTTTGCTGACTTCGAGTTAGGTACTGAGCCCTATAACTCTAGTACCCATTGTGCTCCATTTGCAGTGATGCAAATATTTGGCCTTTCTTTGTTAGTTTTGAGTAACGTGTTAAACAAAGGTGAAGGAGATGCTGCACATAAATACAAGGAAGAAGTTTTACCTGTGAGATGCTGGCTACTGCTGATGTGGAAATATTGACAACAGTTGAGGATGTAGAGACTGGACTGGCATTGGTAGTTGATGCTGTAAAATTAAGAATTACTGCATTAAATGCTTCTAGAAAAGGACAAGAGACAAGACCAATGCAAGCTGTGAAATAAGTACTTACTAGGCTTATGTATAAGCATTTGTGCTTCCAGCAGCACTCTGCTTGTAACAGCTAAAAAAGAGTTGGGGTGTATTTTGAAACCAGTTACATTTCAACTGGGCTTACAGGGAAGGAGAGCTAGCATATCTTTAAAAACAGTAGTTTCAAATGGTTCAGAACCTTTTCCCTCCATGCCTCCTAAGCAACTGGAGTATAATTAAAATCGTTTCACATCTTTACTGAAAGTTTTGAGAGAACAACAATCACGTTCTGATGTTCAATTATTAGCAGTTGAAAATCAATCAGAATAAATCAGTAAAATGGATCTGAATGTGTTTAAATCAGTTCTGATAAAAAAAATTCTCTCTGCATTGGGCTTAGCATATTTAATCTAATTAGATCAAAAAAATTAAGTAAATAGTAAAAATATTTCAAATGGTATAAAAAGGGTGCTTCCTATTGGAGAAAGTGAAAATATCTCCCCATATCCTTGTGAGACTACAGTTTTTTGGATGACACTTTCTGAAATAATTTGTCAACAGCTTGTAGGACAAATTATGAGAGACGTAGTTGTTAGTACGAATTTTAAGGTGTTTAATAGCCTTCATGTTACTGCATTCGGTTCTTCCAAAACACAGAAGAGGCTGCTAGAGCACCTTCTGGGAACACCAGTCATTTAGTAGATTTTGTGGTTTTACAGCAACAGGGCCACTCCATTAAACATTACTGCACATGGGGTTTTGGGACCCTCGAGGATTAGTGAAAACAGATGATGAAATCAGCATGAACAAGATCAGGATGTACTAAACCAGGTACCACCAAGAAACACTTTCTTTTGCTAAACCTTCTTTCTCTGCACACATCTCAAACCAAAAATCACTTTTAGATGCTTATGAAGACTTGCAGAAATCCACAGTATCACCTACTTTACCATCACTCTGCGAAAAGCCCTCACTTTCTGCAAACAGCACCCATGCAGAATTCACCCCAGGACTGAAGAACTCAAACTTCTGAAGGCTTCAGTCTTTCTACCCCAGGGAAACGGACCCCACCACGAGCTCTTAATCCATATATGTTGTGTTATGGCAAGCACAGATACTACCTGGTGAACAGCTCCTGGAAAGAGGAATGGATCCAAAATATGCCTCAAAAAAGATGAAAAACAAAAGAAATATATCTTAAAAGAGGTGCAGAAATACACAGTATTTAAAAGAGGTGAGAAATGTGAAGGGTGGCTTCCCTGCAGAAGCAGAAACGAAGGTAAGTAAGCCCCTGGGAATCCCCTCACAGGTAGGAGCAGCAGTGTTCAAAAACAGATGGCAGAGAATTTTGGGGGGAGAACGTTTAGGAAAAGGAAAAAAGGCTGCACTGAACAGCAATAATGGTAATGAAGATACTCAAGTACCTACAGTAGCTATGCAGCTACTAGAAGCACAGCTGTGAGAGTAAGGTACCCTTCACAGATACTCCTCCTAAGCAACTGCTAGGGAAGAGGGGTTAGTTTCCAAATACACCTCCTTCCAACTATACACGTTACGGAAACGATCAAGGCTGTTATTACCTTAAGAAAATGTCACTTCCTAGGGCACTGGCAGCTTTCCAGAAAAGATCCTCACTAACACAGAACAAACCTGCCGTGAAGCCAGAGGAGATGAACTATCTAGAAGACAGATTATTCTACCACATCTCTCAAGATCATCACGGAGAGCAAATAGAAAGTAATTCTCATCTGTAGTGCTCTCAAGAGGCTGCTTCTCCACTGAGATAGATAACAGAAGTTAAGAAATCATAGAAAAAAGATTCCAAGTGCTGGGATTCTGGTAAAAACACAGATTCCCTCATATGAACTTCACTGTTTATCTTAACTCTGGTCTCCTTCCAACATTTATTTTTTAATTACCCTTTATCTATACAGTGTTACACATCAGATCTTTACAAACTTCCCACTACACAGATTAACCAATTCTTTCTGCACTGTGGGTCAGTTCCTTTTACCCGTGAATGGTCCAAAAACATGCAAAAGTGTTTGGCATGGATGTACCAAAAGGGACAACTTTACGGTCTCGGGTTTAGAAGACCAGCAAACACAAATATTGCCTTGAAGCTGTCATGACTCTTTTTTTCTTCTCCTCTCTTTCTCCCCCACTTCCAGACCTCATCCTCAGACCTTATATCCCTACCTCCCCTGCCTTATTCATCCCATTCGGTTTTGCTTCAGTCGTTTTCAAAGATGTTTCAACCTGCTTCATGTGCTGGGAAGGGAAATTGCAATTAATGCATTTTATGTTTCACTTGGCTGCTTTGCTCTCACAGGGAAGGAAGAGGTGAGGCAAGAAGCAGCCATTCCAAGCGCCTCTGCAACATACCACCACGGCCATAGCTCGGGTGAGTACAAACCCCAAAATTCTCAGTCACTAAGTGCATCTGACCATTTACCAGGGTTCAAATATCATATTACTTCAGTCCAGCATCTGCAGACTAAACCGTATCCACGCACTGAAATACACCTCTGGTGGGACAGCTGCATCGTACAACTGTGTAGCACCCTACTATTTTGATGGGAGAGAAAAGATAAGATTTTCAAGAGATTACTAACAAAACAACTTCGCCCATCCTTCCATCTTCTGCTCCACCACCTCCCTTGCACCAGCCCAGGTTCTGAGCTGACCCCTCAGCAGGCTGCTTGCTAACTTGATGAAAAGGAAACGTAGCAAAACCATAAAAGGAAGAGTTTCCTGCCAGTTTGCAAAAATTTTTTCAGAAAAGTGATAGCATTTACACAATTCAGGTGACTTTTTCACACTTTCAACAAGCAGCCTGAAGGGAAACTCTCCTCAAATCATACATTCTCACAGCAGCGCGGATCAAGTGTTTTAAAATCCTTCTGTGGAGCAAGGCCTGACGGCGGCTCCATCACCACAGCGATCCCCAGGGATTCACCTGCCCGCCGTGGTACACCGCTGGCAAACCTGCCAGGGGTCACGTTAGACAGAACCATTTCTGACCCTTGGCAATTAAAGCTGGTGCTATAAAACATTATAATTCATTCTGCCAGGGAGTACCTGGAGGAGAACTATGTTTGAAGGAAGGTAGTATTTCCAGTGTTGCATTGCTCATGTTATGAACATGAAAAGTAAATTAAGGATAAACATTACACTGTCACAATGATGCAAGCTGAGCAAGTACCATGACATACCACGTGGCCTTCCTATCAGTGAAAGATATGCTAAACCCCACTTACTGCTAATTTTAAGAGTTACTCCTCTTTACTTGGCACTCATTAGACCACATCTGGATACGGCATTCAGTTTGGGGCCTCAAGCCCAAGAAACACGTTGATAAAATTCAGCAGGTCTGGCAAAGAGCCACCAAAACATTCAGGGAGCTGGAGCATTGGCCTGCGAGGGGCAGCTGGAGGGAGTGGGCCTGTCTGGCCTGGAGAGGAGATGGCTTTGGGGGACCTGACAGCAGCCCCCTGGTACCCGCATGGAGGTTATCAAGAAGACAAAGTCAGGCTCTTTTTGCAGGTGCACAGCAGGAGAAGGAGAGAAACGGTCACAATGTGAAAGAGGGGATGCTCTGAGCTGCCAAAAGAAAAAAGTTTCACCATGATGACAGTCAAGCCCTGGAATTGGCAAAATCTCCATCCTCAGAGGTTTTTGAGACCCAACTAGACAAAGCCCTGAGCAACCTAGTTCTGAATTCAGTGTCAGCTCTTCCTTGAGCAGGAGGCTGAACTAAAGGTCTCCTGAAGTCCCTGAACTATTCTATGAAAATATCACACAAGAAATAGGTTAAGACTTCCTGAAATGCTTTTTAAAAACCACAGAGAAAGAGATAAATTTTCACAATTCATCACCGAAACATAAACGGCAAAAATCCTGCCTAGCAAAAAAGTATCAATTTGCACATATTTGCCATAAACAACAATATTCTATTATTCAGCTAACTGGCACATTTACTCCTAAAGATTGCTTTGGAAGCTGGTAAAACTCAACACTTGGCTTCTTAGATGTGGCACTTCCAGCGGCTGGAATATTTGTAGGCTAGTTCTATACTGAGAAATTCACTTTCTAGCAGACCTACCAAGCTGGGAGGGGAGTGTAATATTTAAGAGCCATCCACCTCCAGAAGTAATTAAAAAAAAATAGTCCAATGTCAGTCAGCATATTTCCTGACATCAAGCTAAAGACCACCAACAAGGAGCTTGAGCTGCAAGAGCATTCCCAGTAAAGGCATGCAAGAACACGACATTTAGTCTCCTCTCCCCTTCCCATTTGCTCTTCACCCTGTGAAGTCCATCAGCATGGCACCAACAAGCCAGCCTGGTGCATACAGAGCTAGGTAGCAAATACAAAACCAAACACATACACACGCACAAAGAGAAAAGAGACAAAGCATAAAGAAGCATGCACAAACCAAGAACAAACGTGCAAGCCTCTCTATTTGTGGTATCTGGACTCGATTAGGTGGAGAGAGATGCAGATAAAAACCATGCCAAGTTACCTTCAATGGAATAAGAATAATGTGCTGGGCTGGGCTGGCTTGTGGTTAACCCTGTAGTGCAGGTAAGAACACTGTGCTGACTTGTAGATGGAGTCTGAATTAAACCACTTTCAGATTTCATACCTGGCCACAGTGCACCTGAATCAGATAAATTGGACCAGTTACAAACAAATATGCTGGGACCAAACAGCATGCTGCTACCTCAGATTAAGATTTTTGCTTGTCACAAAAGCAAGTAACAAATCACACACAGAAAATGTTTAATTTCTGCAATAGTAAGTGCTGACTGTCAGGCTGTGCATGGATTAGAGCTGCTGACAAAACTGGCTGAAAAAGAGAAAATTAAAAGCACCAACAAGACCAATTTCCAAAGCTTTCAACTAAAAATCTGTTAGTGTCACAGTAAGATTTGCTGCCACCTTGGTATAAAGGCACTGCTCATCCCTGGGATGTTTGGGCTGAGTTGCACAGCACTGCAAATGGCCTCAGCTATTACACAGCGAGGCTGAAGCTGGGATATATTAAGGTCAAGGTCAATGCTTCCACTGCTTCACTGGGCTTTGGGTTGAATATTTTAAACCAAGCCACAAGTCAGTTATTTTCATAGCCTGACAACAACGAATATGGAGCTCAAAAAAAAGGAAAAAAAAAATCTAAATGTTTCTTCTGGATTTCCTGCCATTCTGGAAGGCATTTGTAACACCACTCGGCAAAGCACAGAGACAGCAAAGTGACTGTAATCCATCCGTACAAGGCACGGATAAGCAACGTGGTTTCAGCTCAGGTGCCGCATTAAGGTCTAGTCTACTGCACCAACGGTGGTGAAAACAGCATCCGACTGAAGTAGCTCAGCTCAGGCCTGGTTCTTCAGGGCTCTTCAGGCTTTTCTTTAAGTGTTTCCAGACCTACAGCCAAAGTCAAAGGCATTTCTCCCTGGCCCTGGTTAGAAAGCAGGAATTGGTTGAACGGATCTACTTGAAAACAAGCAGGAGTGTACAAAGCAGAGGGACAAAGGATGTTGGAAACTAGACACAAAGTTCAGGGCCAGCAGAAAGACCACCCTCCTTCTTAAACCCCCCCAAAACAGTACCAAGGCTGCGAAAGCCACCTGCAGCCTTTCACCCACTCCGGCAGGATGAGCTGCGGGTTACGAGCTCCAAGTCTCTTACCCAGAAGGCACGGGAGACTCTACAGAGCTGGGCGAGAGCAGCAACTCCAAGAGCTCTCTCCATGCTGCAGCTTTGTCGGAATTAAATTCTGCAACTGCTCTTTGATTTATTTACGTACCTGATCTCAAACTGTCACCTGTGAGTCAAATTAAATCATTCACCTATCTGTACAGCCAGACCAGGGTTTTGATTCTTTGACTCTCAAGCTGCATCTTCGTTAGTGTTTCAAACCTCGAGAACCGTGATAATTAGCAAGCAAAAGGGAAAGACTGATTTAAGAAAGATCGTAGATATATTGCAGAAACTCCAGAATAAAATGTATGGGAAACAGGTCCTCCAAGGAGAGTGGGAGTAGCTGTTTTTGTTTAGGCTGGAAAGGGAGTGCCACAGTCTTCAAATAGGTGAGTAGTTTTGAGAGGGGACAGTAGCCAACAGTTCCTTACAGTGCAAGACAGATGGACAAGGAGCAGACAGCAAAACAACGAGACGGTCACAGGACACACTGAAGGGCCTAATGACCGCGACACTGAAACACAAACCAACTCTGAATGCTGCAGGATAATTCTCACGTGAGGAGTGTAACACCAGGTCAGACACACGTCAGAGGTGTTCGCAGCGCTGGCTGGATGCGAGTGCAGGAGCTGACTCAGCTCATGTGTTAAGGCGTCTTTCAGCCCCTGCTTTCCGTGACTGTCTCTTTGCAATCTCCCAGCAGAGACATGTTCTACTTTCCACACAGCAAGGCATGCTCTTGGCCTGGTGGCACGCGTCTTTCCCTCTCGTTCTGCAAGGCAGCGTTTATAAGCTAGCACAGCCTTGAGGATGACAGAGAGGAAGCCGGGCGAGGGGGAAGGAGACCCCTCCACGTCCAATGGCAGCACCGCAGCTGGGGCAGAAGAATGTCACAGGACACATCTACGATGAGGGTGGTGAAATGCTGGAAGGGGTTGTCCAGAGAGGTGGTAGATGCCCCATCCCTGGAAACATTCAAGGCCAGGCTGGATGGGGCTCTGAGCAACCTGATCTGGTTGTAGATGTCCCGGCTCATTGCAGGGGGATGGACTGGATGGGCTTGAAAGGTCCCTTCCATCCCAAAGCATTCTGTGATTCTATGATACGTATGTGGAAAGGCTCCGCACCGGGTAGTCCATCACTTGTAGGTTTTTCTTGAGTTAATGTAAACCACCACATCCGCAGTGTTTTTAACACCAACTTACAGCCACACATATGCAGCTTGTATGTCACTACTCTTATTTTAATGCTGCTTTAATAACATCTGTCCAGACCACAAGTATGTCCCATGCAGAACAAGACACTAAACACCACCAAAAAAAGTATTACAGCACAAGGAGAGGTGACAAACTGGTGAGAGCATAGGTCATCTCTTCTCTGAAAGAAGCATCCTGACCTGAGTGATCTCAACACTATGCTTGTGTTTGTCAGCTTGCTTGAATTTCATACTTAAAATACATCTGCTTTGTTCCAGTTATAATCCACGATGCCTTCTTTCTGGCATAGAGACAAATACACAGTAGAAAGGCATGCAAACCGCTGGAACAGGCTCTTCGATGCTGGTGAAACATCTGACCAAACTGGCCAAGTCCTCACCCACTCAATGGAGATTTTGTGAGCAGAAATAATTTGTAGAATTTCCTCTGCACTGCACGTGTTCAGTCCTCTACCCTCCACCTGCCCATCACACCACGCCTGGTCAGTATGATCAAGCAGGTACCACTCCAGTATGATTTCCATTACTGGAAATATGACTTTTAACATCTTCCTAACACTTAAATTCAGACTAAAAATTCAGGTATTTAATAACAGCCCTCAAAATCCATACCAAGACATTTCAGTAACTGATCACGTTTCAGATGTTTAACAGACAGAAGTTCCTACGAAGTCAACAGAAAATGCTGATCTCTTGCCTAGGTCTTCAGAAGAATTTCTACAGTTACGTTCAGAGTGTAACACTGAAGCAGCTAAGTACCCCCAAATTCCAGAGCCTTTGGATTAAAAAAAGCCCAAACAAAACTCTTAAAAAAAAAACAAACCACAACACAGTAAAATAACCAAGAACGTACAAAGCAGCCTCAATGCACTGTTCACAACAAACTATCCATAAGCACGAAATAAATGAAGTAAAGAAAACCACCAGCCACTGTTCAGATATAGCAAAAACCAGTGCAACAAGGTACTGAAACCAAAGTGCAGGCACCCAGTGAAGAGAAGTACGTTCCAGCAACCATAACATGGGGTCAGGCATGGTATGTAGGTAACAGACTGTCGTGACAACACCCAATGCTACAACCGGACAAAAAGACAAGGAGCAGAGCATTTAGAAAGACAGCAGACAAACTGTACTGGCAACTGAAGACTTGGGTATGGACACAGCATCAGACTTCTCCGCACTGGTTCAGCTTTCCAGGGAAAAGCTCTCCTGGAGGAACAAAGGGAGCTCAGAAAACACAACAGGCAGAGACCTTTGGCTCCCCAGGACACGTAACACAGAGTCAACCAGGTCCTCACCCACTAGAAATCCAGAGACCACCATCATGCCAGGTGGTGAGGAGGGTTGGTTGTTTTTAAATGTTTCTGAAATGGCAGCCAGACTTGAACCTTACTGGCAGGGGCTGAGCTAGAAATGCAGAAGCAGCAAATACCAACAGCCACCAAAATGACCCCATTCTCCTGAAGAGCCTTGAGTTGCTAATACAACAGCCCTGAGCTGCTAATAGAACAGCCCAACACTTACACCCTGCAAAGGTCGGTCTCTTCTCCCAAGTCACTGAGTTCAAGACTATTGATTTGTGTGCTTTGCTCACTGGCAGCCACCCATCCCTGCTTTCAGGTTGCTTGAATGAGTTTGAGGACTTGGCAGAGCTCAGGTACTACTGATGGACTTGGGGAAGTCGAGGAGCGGCTGGGGGAGCTGGGGGGGCTCAGCCTGGAGAAGAGGAGGCTGAGGGGAGCCCTCATCGCTCTCTGCAACGGCCTGAAAGGAGGCTGGAGCCGGGGGGGTCGGTCTCTGCTCCCCAGGAACAAGCGATGGGACGAGAGGGAACAGCCTCAAGCTGCGCCAGGGCAGGTTTAGGTTGGATATTGGGAAAAACTTCTTCACTGAAAGAGTAGTCAGGCCCTGGCACAGGCTGCCCAGGGCAGGGGCTGAGTCCCCATCCCTGGAGGTATTTAAAAGACAGGTAGACGTGGTGGTTAGGGCCATGGTTAAGTGGTGGACTTGGCAGTGCTGGGTTAACGGTTGGACTTGATGATCTTAAGGGCCTTTTCCAACCTTAACAATTCTGTGATTCTAAGATTCTGTAAGTTCCCACTTCATGGTATTCAAGTGATCGGTCAGAACAATGTACCTCAGCAATAACACAGGGCAACTGAGATCTGGGAGATACTGTTTGAGCAAACCCTTGCATCCCACTTACTACAAAACCACCCTTTTCTTCCTAAGGATCCCTCAACCACAAGAAAACTCATTTTCATGAATCCCAGGTGTATATATATGAAAAAAATACAAAGAAAGGTATGTAGATTTGGTTTACATATTGAACTTTCTCATAAAGATAACAATTTGTGCCATATTACCTTAAACAGAAGTAGTAATGTAAGTTATGTCTCCTAAAACTGAGCCTAGTTGTATCATCTTTTCTACACCATCTTTCAAAAATACCATGACAAATCAATTGTTTTGTAATTTATATAAAAGTCCTTGCTCTCTCAGCAGCTAACAAAAGCCATAAACGCTGCTGGTTTTATTCAAAGACATCTAGTTCTTCAGCTAAGGAAAAATTCATCCTTTTACACTTCAAGATACTAAGATTTTAGCACTGCAGATAAATCCACAAGAGGCTCTCTGCATTTAGCTATGCAGGACGACCACAAGCCCCCGAGACAGGCGCCGCACGGCTATCCCCCGCCGTGCAGCTCGCGGCCTGCCTCCCCGCGTTACCCGCGCGGAAGGGGGATGCTCTCCCCTCTCAGAGCTTGGCGCCAAGGGGCAAAACAGCCTCCGCCACCATGCACTTTTGAGAGCTGGCAACAATACACAGTGTTCACATACGAAACCAAGAAGGCCAATATCAAAAATGAAAAGAGAAGTTCAAATGTTAATTTTTCATAAGCAGTTATAAAATTTCATACATGCGGGGCCCATGCCATGGTGTCGCGTGGTTTTTTCCCCAGTGCCTGACACTTTAATATACAGAGTACAAGGGAAGACCAGGCAGCTCCTTTCACTAGCTAACCCACCCAGAAGTCAGATGTTTCTGTCTGCACTACTCATCCTCAACTCCCTTTATACATCATGGAGAAAGATGGCTGTTATCTTCTAAACCAGCCCAGCGCCCCAGAGGTGCATCTCTCCCTCCATGCGCTGCAAAGGAAGCACAGGGTGCACAGCTCAAACCCCGTCATCGAGCTTTGACTGCTCCGACAGGACTCGTAGCGTTCAATCATTTGCAAAACCTGGAATGGCTAAGAGAGGGCTCAAGTATTAGAGCAACTTAAGCAAACTTAGTTGCCTAATAAACTTGGAGACATTTTAGCATGAAATCTACATTTGGTGAAAGATGAAATAACAAAGAAGTCTTAACCCTGGTTAACAAAAAGGAAAGAAAAATACCTTCAGCAGAGATGCCGAGTATGGGGTCTTGTGTGATTTCACCGAGAAGGAAACTGCACAAACACAGCTATACCACAACTGGAGAAAATTATCATCCCAAACTAGGACCCATCTGGCAAGCTTCATGGGGAGACATCCCAATTCACGGCCAGGAAAACAGCTTTGTAAGAAATAGTATTTTATAACATGAAGTCCCACCAGTACTGTAGATACCGATCTACAATTTAAGTTAGGCACATGCTCTCCTACAAACTCTTCTCTCCAACACACCTGGTTAAGCTTAACATTGGCTTTTTAATGCGACGTAAGACAATATTTGCAGGCACTGAGAAGTCTTTGAAAAGTTACTTCTTACCGAAAGGAGGTAGTCCGTAGGTTTGGGTGGTCTGGGGGTAGATGGTGTAGGGCTGAGACTGCTGTAGTGCTTGGTACTGAGTCTGGCCAGGGTAAGGGCTCATTGTTTCCGATACCGGTACAGAAAGGATATGTGCATATGGTCTTATTAAAAAGAAAGAACAAAAGTAAAAAAGAACTATTTACATGATGCATCTTTCAGCCTCCAAACCAGAAGACACATTAAAAAATTGCTTTAGGAAGATGAAACAATACACACTGACACGTGCTCTTAGTGTAATACCCACTTGTGTTTCCCCAGAGGATGGGCTCTCAGTTTTGTATATGCTGCCTGTTTCTTGCAGTGACACCAGGGGAAGCTCGCTCCTCCCCGATGCCAGAGCACCAGTGCTTATTCCAGGGCTGGGATGGCAGGGTGAGAGGGGAAGAACAAACTCCCCATTCCAACAGGCACTAGCAATTAGTTTCACTTATCACGCCTCACAACACCAAGTCTTAAAGCTCATACAATGTAGTAGTACATGTCAAAACTACTGGAACGCACAAAGAGACTACACAAAAGCAAGCAGGTGGGATTAAAGCCTGCTATGCTGCAATGGGAAGAACTATTAAGATTCCCCAAACATGCTAAATGACCAGAAAATCCTATATTCCCCTTATATTCATTTATGTCCAGTTTGTTTATTCCTCATATATTATGGGCATTATTCAACAAGACTATTGTGTTGTTAATTACTTGAAATGGCTCATTTATCCTTGTGATCGTAAGACAACAGCCACTGAAGCCAAAGGGTGACTTCTATCAGCTTCAGTGTCCGCAGCAATGAGTATCTGTTGCCAGAAGACATGGAGTGTGATTTACAGTATTACAGAAATGCATAAAGATGCAAAAAGATAACTTCAGAAAGAAGTAAGAGTTACAGAAACAACAATTGTTTGACTTACTTTGCAGAATACATTTGTGAGGTATAATCATTTGATGACCTTGGGATATAATCAGTGCATGTCATAACTGGAAAAAAAAATAGTTTGTATAATTACACAGGTGATTTCAAAACCCAACGAATACTGACAATTAAATATCAGCATGCACAGTACATTTTAACCAAGACACAGGATTTACAAAGGTTTTTTAGTGCCTTGAGTATCTGTTTCAAAGCAAATTCTCAAAACATGCACTGTTAAAACAGCACAAAAATGTTTTTCTTGCCAGTTCACAGCAGGTAGATGATTCAGTCAAGACTATTTCTCCCTTCGTAACAGTGCTCTTTCTCTTTACCAGCTGCTACCGTCATCTTTTGCAATTCTCATGATAAAACTTTCATTTCAGCCCTGCCCAAAACCTTGCGTATGCCAAAGGGTCTTCATCTGTGCCAAGCTTAACATTTCTTTTCTGTGTCCCGGAGCAGAGATGAAAGCAGATGCTTGTTTTGCCAAACTTGTTCCTCTTCCCCTCCCCTTTTCTACATACTCTGCCCAGAGCACAGCTCCAGCAATCCGTCTTTCCTTTAAAAACGAGCGGCTCCCAACTCAACAGACTTCATCCCACACATCAAGTGACAGCAGGCAGAGCTGCAGCGCACAAGGCTCAGGGTCTAAATTCAGATGACCTCTAAAGAAATTTGGCAGTTACATTTAACGGGATGTTTCCATTTTTCCGCTTGAATAAATCCACAGCAATTGCACTCTAAAACTGGTAAGAAAGGGTCACTCAAGCTGCAAATCCAAGGAGGAAATGTTCAAAATCTTCTCACTTAGCACTGGCTACGGCTCTAGTATACCCTGTACGTGACAGTTCTTAATCACAGCATTCCAGGTTGCGGTGGAGAAGGGGGCTTGAGTTGGTATGTCTTAGCCCAAGAGGCATTAAAACCCCGCCCTGGGGTTCTGGATTCAGATGAGCTGACTCAGCTGTCCATCAAACTAGGAAAGCAAGGAGGTGCAGGGCCCCGGCACAGAATCTGGCACCGTACGGCCCCTCTGGCACATGCCACCCCCGTGGTGCAGTGTGCCACAGTCATCTCCAAGCTAGACGACTTTTGTGACTGCAGATCTGCACAGTGCGTGGGTTTACCAGTTCGGATCTAGAAGCACCATACCCAGATTCTTAGCAAACACTGTTGTGCTGCTGTGGATCCAGCTTATTCATCTGAAGCCAGTTTGGAAGCAGGCAAAGCACCCAGGTTTCTGCCCTGCCTAGGAGGCGATCCAGGCTAACAGCGTACCTCTTGGACGGGTCCGGGGGCCCGGATCCTCCATCGCTAACACAAGAGACTGCACTTTCCTCTCCCTTCTGGAGCGAGACTCACCTAACAGCCTTTACAAAGAAATACGGTCACGGATGGCAGCATACTTTGCCTTGGGATTTACTCCAGCTGCCAGTGATGTGCTCCAACAAGTCGGGCTTTCCCTATCCGGAACAGTCCTCCAACATCATTGCTCTTGTGTCACCATGGAGTTAACTCTTTTATCAGCTACATCCACTAAGGGGAGCAAGTTAGTTTTTTCACAGGCAACCCTAACTGTAACATTTGCATTCTGCTACCTAAATAACCTCCTCTTAATGTAATCTGAGCATAAGCGGCTGAGAAATACAAACCATCAGCCACACGCGCTGAACCTTCTGAATGCTCCGTGAATCACCCCGCTCTGCTCCTCAGCGTTTGCCTTTACTCGTGGTGTGAAGCCCAGGTAGCACAAGGACACAACATGAAACGCAAACTGGGAACTTTTGGACCCAAAGGCTTTCATTCAACACTTGTCAGATATTCTCACACCCCTCATGCAAAAATGTCTTGGTTTTGTTTTTTTTTTTTTTAAAGAATGTCAATATTCATCTGAATAGTAATGTAGTAATGGTATTTCTAGAATCCTTATTTTTAGAATAGTGTATAAAGAATTAGGTAATGGTGTAAAAAAGAAAAAAAACCCCACAATATTACTGCATGCAACTTCTGGAATTTGTAAATGACTTATCCAGTTAGGCAGCAGATTTTGCAGGCTAAAACTTCTGGTAACTCCTGCAACTGCAACATCACAGCGCATTGATTAAAATAGTAAAGATGCAATTGATTAGCTATGGAAAGTTAGGTGTTACGTATTTTCAATCACGTTGGGCTGATTTACACTTCTAAATAAGCAAAGTCAAAGGTATTCTACACAGGAATCCTACTTTTGTAGTAACTTGTTTTTCCAGAAGAAAGGATACGTTCCACCTCTCGCTTACTATGCAATCTTTTTATTTTCTGCCTCAGTTTCCCCTCCATTTATTTCATAAGGAATTTCTGCAGACATTCAATACAGTTCAGAGTCTAAGACTAAGTGTACAGCATATTATTACAAAAGCCCCAACCAGCTATGTAGAGATAATGATGTATAAAAACAACACCTTTTATAACAGGCATTATTATTGATCAACTCAACCCCTTCCCTCAAGAACAGTCACGTGCAAGGCAGATAAGACATAGCAGTACCCAGCAGCAAGTTGGCGGGCAGTGACACAAAAATATTTGTCAGAAAGCAAGATTTGCTTACCATCACGCGTTAACACTTTGTAAGCAGCACAGCAAACTGAGGATGGGCTAAGGACTACAAGGAGGAGACAAAGCTTGTGCTTGATCAAGCAAAGTAACGAGACCAGTGGAAGAAAAGAGGAAAGACGGCGGGAGCAGAACTCCCGAAGATACTTACTCTCACTGGACATGGGAAGGTTTGAGCCAAGGCTTGAAGATTCAGGCTTCTGATCGCTGACTTCTGCATTGCTCACATGACTGCCAGGACAAACAAAGGCTAATCGTTAGCATTATGAACTCTTAAATTAACATCCTTGGGCATCATAACCCTTGGGTTCAACCTTCCTAACCGAGGCAAACTGACTCTCAACAGAAACTAGCCCTGCACTCTTTGACATTTCACGCAGACATCCCAAGAGAGAGATTTGCAGCTCTAATTAGACATTAAACTGTCATCACCTCCGGCACATGAACTCACCAACTGGTCTCTCCAGATAAGGCTGCAGCTTCACTGGCAGTTCAGCAGACCTAGCAGCTTGGTGCTGCCGCCTGCAGCAGAAAGTACAAACTTCTTTCCTGCCGCCCGGGGATGGCCTCCTGCTCCCTGCTCAGGCACCCATCAGGACGCCCCTGAGAGTTTAATTTGCTCATCCAGCACAAAAACCGTGCAGTTATTTTTGCTGGGATACTGAATAGACTCAGCTCATGGAGGGATCCAGCAAGCACCGTGCTTGGTGCACACCTGAGCTACAAGCAGAACTCCCCCTCTCAGCAGCAATAGGCAGTTATATTGGCTCCTTCACCTTGTAAAACTGCAGCCTGAGAATATCAGAATAACACACAGATGCCCCAAAACTTCATGAAAAGCTGTGTTGCCAAACTAGCAATAATAAAACTTAAAAATAATTGAGGACATGGTATAGTGGTGGACTTGGTAGTGATAGGTTAACGGTTGGACTCGATGATCTTAAGGGTCTTTTCCAACCTTAACGATTCTATGATTCTATGAAAACTAAAGCCAATGAGAAAATCATAAAGGGAAAAAGCAGTTTCATTAAGAAATTATCTGTACTTCCTACTCTACATATGAACAAAGCAAACATTGACACGTAACTGAAACGGTGCGTGACAAATCCAAAACAATCTAGTAACCTGCGGACATTTCTTAAGCACGGAAATGACACCCAGTTCAAGGATGCTTCAGCACTGGTCTTCAGGCACAAACCCAGCAGCGAGGCAACCTCCTGCGGACACGGGAGCCTGTGGCAGCAGGGCCACAATGGTGGCATTTACTTGGCTCCTGCAGGCTGGGGGAAGGAGAAGCCGAGGAGCGTGCAATACCAACCAGCAGTGCCCTGGTAGCTCCATCCACCCCTGGACTGCTCCTTCTGGCTGGGACAGAGCTCCTTGCTCCAGGACGGGTTGGAGATAATCCCCTGGGGCAGGAGGTGCAGCTTTCCTCGGACAGGGTGAGGGGGGAGCTGGCTAGCGAGTGCCGTGGGTTCAGCCACAAGGCAAGTGAGTTTCCTTCCTTTGGCTGGTGAGAGGGAGTGAAGCTTCGCCAAAATGCATCATCTGGCTTTTTCCCCCTGAAAACCTTTGTAACCAAAATCCTTGGAAATCTTTCTCAATACTAGTAGCTGAACAGACTTCCATAATAAAGCATGAATTTTGCAAGACAATCACATATACAGACTCGGGGTATTTGGCTACTATTATTCTTGGTGGAAAAAAATGCTGTGGTTCTGTGGCACAGACAGGCAATCTGCGGCTGTTAAATGGCATGCAGTTTGCAAGCAGGTTGAGAGCTGCTCGTTGTGATCACTTCTGTGGAAAATGGAACAGATAAAATAACGTTTCTGACCATACTATACCAGCCCATGTTTCTGCTCTCCTCCTCACCGCTGCTCCTGAACACACGCACCTGCGGCTCTTGGGACACATCCAATCCAAGTGCTCTCACTCTCCATCATTTACAACTTTTCAATTCTCACCAACTCAGAGAAAAAATCTCACTTGCACCGTGGCAGCCTTGCACCACCGAGCGCGTCCCGCAGACCAGCCCAAAAGTGTTAAGACTCTTAGGGAGGCCTAATGCTCCCAAGCGAGATGAACCTCGCTGGGTACAGCTCTTCCTTCCACGATCCAGCTAAGAGAGATACAGCCAGAGTATTGATATCGGCTGAAAATCATGTTGCTGAGGAGAAATAGGCCTAATAAATTATTTTAAGCTATTCCATAGGTCAAACTTAAAAATCATATATAGTTTTATCAAAATAGAGCCAGAATATTTAAACAGAATGTTTAAGCAGGTTAGAGATGCAATTTTATCCCTCCCCCCGTCCTATTTTTAAACACTAGACAAGGATGTTTACACTCAAATCTTGAGGCTACTGGTGCCTGTAGGAAAGCTGTGACCGCACCAACGCAGGCTAACAGGCTGAAGGAGAATCGACACTGTTCACTCCGGCGTGCTCAGACCTGCCCGTGCTGCCCTCGGCTCCTCTGCAGCCAACGGAGAGAAAAAATCCCCCTAGGACACAGTTCATCTCACCTCGTACCGCCCAGAAAGGCAGCTTGCAGCGATTAGCTCAAACTTCTAACTTTTAGACATGTAATGAATTTCGTGCACTGGCCGCTCACTGTTCCCTGTTAAAGGATTCCTTTTGATTTTTAAAAAAATAGATATTAATGTCCCCATTCAGGGCTTCAACAGATCACATCCACTCCTGCATGAACGGCACACACAGTGTTTCCTCCTCACTCACACGGGGATGTCAGAGCCTCCAAAAAGAACTCTTTCTTCCTAGGATTTGCCACTACTCACAGGAACAGAATAAACCCTAATATAGCTATTCTTGCTATATGTAATAATAGCGATTAATTCCTAAATACGACATACATCAGAAAGCATCTACTGAGCCTATAAAAAGTACAATACAACAGCTTTACACCGATGAGGCTATCAATTTGAGAGGCTTTAATTTCTCAAACCAGTTATGCACACAGTTTTGCTGAAAATCATAGCGCAGATATTATTAAAATACTGAGTCTAACCAGAATAAATGCCTGTTATGTGCAGTACATGACAGTCACATCAGATTCTGTGAAAAACAGGATGCTTGATGGTGCAATTAAGACTCTTTGTAGCCCCTTTTATAACAGCTTAATACCAAAGGGCCAGATAATTTTTTTTTAATTGGAAACAATCTCAAAATTATATCAAATACAAAAGTGTCTTTTATTTGCCCTATCTCTGTGAAAAATAAAGCGATACACAAGCTTCTAAAATGGAAGCGTATCATGATAAAACAACATTAATAACTGTTCCACACTAAAATCAAATTCAAAATCACGTACCTCAAGCTTTGTTCTCTGGATTCCTGCATCTTGGCTTTTTTCATCTGCAAAGACAAAAACGTTCAGAGACACAACTAACGAGAGCCGTCCTTGGCAGAACCTCTGCACCCAGACCTCCGTTAGCAGATCACCACGACAGAGTCTGCATTACTGTTTAAATACAGAAAGCCTTGCATTGAACTCCAGAGCTAACCAGCGCAACCATGGGTTCATCGTCTCAAAATTAGCTTCTTCCTAATTAGAAAACAAGTTCTGAAGCTGAATGTGTTAGCAAAGTTGCCATGTTATTTAAGTATGTAACAGATGATGGGATATACAGCTATAAACACCTGATAAGGACAATTTTATGGAAATTGAATAAAACAGCCAGGAATTTTAAGAAAATCTTATTCTGCATAGATTCAGCACAACTGCCATAAACTTGGGTCCTTCATTCTTTTCCCCCTATATTTAAATATTGTATAAAGATAGCAACTTGAATTTTTTTTCTGTAACACATTAGGAGTTCAGATTTTCATTTCTGAGTAAAAACAACACAGCATTTATTCTGTTTTTGTAGGCGGCCAACTGGATCCAGCTCCTGTACAGGGCATTACACAACAGAGAGCACTGGCTCGAACACAAATTCGGTTTTCTGCATGCAGGCTACACATGCTACTTTGAAATCCTCGGCAGGATGACAGGGTTAGTTCCTGTAGCCTGTAGTCTTTGGAGCAAGATGTTACTGGGATATACTGGCTTTTCTTTCCCTGCTAGAGGGAGAAGGTGGGGAAGTTTTACAGCCTTCCATGGTTCTGGAACATGTTTAGATGCCGAACTCGCTGCTTCGGTGCCCCGCTACGCTCCGGGTTCATCCCCGTCCCCGCAGGGCGCGCAGCAGCCAGCACTGTTCAGCCGCGTCTTCCGTGACCGGGGTCTGGGCAGGGACGTGCTGGGTGCTGGGCTGCAGGGCGCGCAGCCCCCCGGCCCGGGGACAGCACCCACAGACTGCTGCCACACAGGAAAGCTGCCAGCATAAATGCATCACTGTGCTATCCAAGCTTCTCTCTCTCACGTGTGTATGCAATTTGAGCATGAGAGGTGCTCAAAAATGCGCTTAAAACTTTTTTAAAAAAATAAATTAATAAAGCACAGGGTAATTTCTGTTGGGTAGGGGGAGATGGGAGGCAGCGGTACAAAAAAGGATGAAGGCTCAAGGCAGCAAGGGGAAAGGAGTAAGCAAACAGTAAGGATGGAAAGGAGAAAGCTGAAAGGACAATCTTCTCTCTCTGATGAAGTTACCAGTATTTTAGAGCTCTCATCTCTGCACTAGTCTTGCCAGCAGCTATTCCCTCCAGCATTTCACAGCAGAACACTACAAACTTCATTAGCAGTCATCATCCACACAAAAAAGGCAAAGGCAATGACAAAAGGCTATGGCAGCACAACGGCTTAGATATTGCACAGCCTCGAATCTTCTGACAGTCATTGCTTTAACCTGAGCGAAGAGCCAGCAACACTGGCACCGACATTAACTCCTGCCGTGGCTCCTCAGCCCCACAGCTTCACCGACTTCTCCAGAGCCCTCCTCCTGCCTGGCCAGGAACACACGCTACTCCTGGTCCCCACTGCCACGAGGTCCAGGGCCTAAAGGAGCTGCATCAGTCTTCCCCGCCTAAAGCCGATGTTAACTCCAACACGAAGGGAAAGCAGTCTAGTGTTCCCCCAGCTCCCTCGGCCACCGAGTTATCAGAGCAAGGCTGCTGCCCACCCATGGTGCCCCTCATCTCCTTTCAGCATCCTCCTGTCCTGCTGCCGGTGCTCCAGCTCCTCCCTGGGACCCCACCACCCGCTGCCGAGCGGGGACCTCAGCCACCAACACTGCACCAGGTAGCTCAGGGTGCCAAACTGCCCACAGGGTTCTTCAGGAAGGGAGACAGAAAAAAATGAATCACTTCAGAAAAAGCAGCAGCAAACTGCTTCAGACCAAAATTATATTGAGGATAAAAAATTAAAATTAACTTAGAGTTGGCAGCTTGAATTTTAGATTTCACAGGAGGAATGCTGCTGTTTCCAGTCAAGTACTCGATAAGATCTGGCTTCTTCAATTCAGTAGGCTTTTTTTTAATATGGGAGGAGAAATCAGCTCACTTACCAAAAAAAAACCCAAACCCAAACCAAACCACCAACCCTGCTCCCCGCCCCCCCCCGCAAAAGAAGCGAGGTTTTGCAAGAACACATCAGTTTTATTGATGTTTTCATTATTTTTCATTATTGATGTTTTCATCACAACCGCAATGGAATAGCTGTTCCTAAACCACCTCTTGATGTGCCGACTTTGGTCCCTGGACTGGGACCTGGATCTTGATGAGTATCTACACCGCAAGGGCATCAGGCCTTGTCCTCCTCTGACAGGAGACCTTCCCCCTCTGCCAGAAATGTGCCCTCGGTGTTGTGCAGAGAACAATATTTCAAATGTTTTCCTTTAAGTCAATAGTTAATTTCATTTAAAAAATCAATAAATATCTGGAGAGGGTTTCATGCTCTCTTTAAATGGCTCTGGAACATGGGATAGACAGTGCGAGTATGCAGCATAAGTCAAGCAAAACAGCAATTTTGAATTTCAATCTGTCATGTCCCTGCCTCCAGTGGCTAGCCTTGGCCAGTCCCCATCTCTGCAGGTTTTTAAAAGAAATTCTCCCTAACATCTTAATGCCAAGCAATAACATTCACAAAATCTTGAAACTTCAGTGGGATGCAAACCCCACGTCCTGGTTTCGGCTGGGACAGAGTTAATTTTCTTCCTACTAGCTGGTATAGTGCTGTGTTTTGGATTTGGTATGAGAATAATGTTGATAACCCCTGGATGTTTTAGTTGTTGCTAAGTAGTGCTTACACCAGTCACGGACTTTTCAGCTTCCCATGCTCGGCCTGGTGCGTGAGAAGCTGGGAGGGGGCACGGCCAGGGGGGCTGACCCAGACTGGCCCAAGGGCTATTCCATCCCATATGGCGTCATGGCCAGTACAGAAACTGGGGGAGCTGGCTGGGGGCAGCGATCGCTGCTTGGGGACTGGCTGGGCATCAGTCGGCGGGTGGTGAGCAATTGCATTGTGCATCACATATTTTGTATATCCTTTCATCATTGTCGTTATTACTATTATTATTTCCCCTTCCTTTTCTGTCCTATTAAACTGTCTTTATTCAACCCTATGGATTTTACTTCCCCGCTCGATTCTCTCCCCCATCCCACCGGGGGCAGAGAGTGAGCGAGGGGCTGTGGTGTTCAGCTGCCTGCCCCGTTACCCAACCAGACCCATTTTCTACCCATCACCGATCACTGCAATTCACACTACAAATTTAAGTGGGAAGGAACAGTTTCAAACACAGTCTTTAAAACATATTTCATGCAGGAACAGCCCCTAGTAACAACGACTTAAGGGTGATGTTCGGGGCGCAAGGAGAGCGCTGCCGTGATGTGCCGTACTCCCAGCGGAGCCCCGCACGATCCTGCTCCAAGCCCAAGCCCTGCGTGGGGCGCCGATTCAGCCCCTCCTGTGTAAGCCTTAGGAAAGGCTGCTGAAACGTCTTCAAACGCCTCCCTTCAGCACACACTCCCCTCCAAAAACCTCTGCTGAGGTGGTTTTTTTGTCCCCTCTCAAGCGACAGGATCACAGTTTGAAGAGTTTTTGTGCAGGAGATGTGAATTCACTCTTTTTAAAAATAGGAAAAAAAGAAAAAAAAAAAGATAAAGAAAGAAAAGAAATGAAAGCAAGGAAAAAGATGCAGTCTACCTCCGTGTAGCAACTTCAGACTTTCTCTCACTGACCTGTTCTGCTGCGCTACAACGAACAATGTGTCTCATAAGGTACATCTTTGCTCCCACCTCCATCTTTTTATTTCACTATCAGTTTGGGGCTTATGTTGATATTGAAAAAAAAAAAGGGGGGGGGGGGCAAATGACACATTCTAGCTGATCCCTGCTCCCAAATCATAAATTTCTATGACTGAAAATCCAATTTATTCTTGGCGCTGGAAAACTCTGTTTCTGCCCCAGATCTACCAGCGTTGGAGTTCAGTTGTATTTACAGAGTCAGAATCAAAGCAGAAACAAGTTTTCCTCCTGACGTCAAGGTAACAGTTTCTCCACGACTGAATCCAACCCTCGGACCGATATTCATAGACTAATTCCCATGCGTGAGCAGAAGCAGGGAACCCCCTCTCACAGCTAGCCAACAAGCAAGGCGATGACTTGGAGCATACGCAACGCCGTTGGGAACGGAGGCCTGCACACAAGTCAGGAACGCAAAATGGAATTAAAATTGGCAAAGGATTTGCAATAAAGAAAAATCTTCAGCCCAAAGACATGACCATCATTTTTCCCTACGCTTTTGGCAGCGTTGGGTCTTTCTGGAGCCCTTTCCAACACCATGCTCTCCCTACCACTGCCTCTGGCTTCCCATTGCTGTCTGATAGAAGAAGTCGTTCCAAACGGAGAGCAACCCAGCGGATGTCTGCAATGACCATAACACAAATTCACCATCCCTTATAAAAAAAGGAGATTTCTGTCATTTTCTGGCATTAAGAATTAAATAAAGTATTATAAAAATCAACTACATGAACCCACAATGCATTCAACAAGTGAGAGATTATTATGCAGGATTGCTTCTAAAAACTAATCCAGATTAACAATTTATTATAAATTAATAACTTTTTTGTCATGAGAAGGTCAGGAGGTCACTTTCCATCATTTACCCTCAAACCTCCCTTTGCTCTCTTATTTCTCATCTCTGTTTCTGGTTTTTAGCACCGTGGTGTGCACAGCAACTTTTCCATTCTAATTCAGACTTGAAAAGGGAAGAAACATTCAAAAACCAGGGACAAAAGCTGTGCCTGGTTAACACACCAGCCGGCAGCATGTGGGGTAAGTGTGAAGTCTAACATTCATTTAGAAAAGACACACTGTACATTTGGACCAATTATTACCGTCCATCCACGGCAACACAAGCAAATGACCCAATTTCTTCTTCTTCTTCTTTTTTTTTTTTTTTTTTTTTTTAAGTAAAATACATTGAACTCAAAGCCTAACGACTTCTCTACAGGCTCCTTTCTGGATTCAGTTATCAACAGTTTGCCATAAACATTATTTTTTGAAGAAACTAATCTTTTTCCCATGATTGAGAAAAGAAAAATCATTTGGGAAAGAAAACAATTTCGTACAATATCAACATTGGGCTACTAGGCTGACAGGATTTTGCAAAGCTGACTTCAGTTTTCTTTTTTTTTTATTAGGAAAATTCACTTGTTTCAGGAATGGTCTCACTACAAAAAAACAAAAAGATTGTTCTTTTCATTTCTTCCTGCAAGAATGTGCGACTATACTCAACAAACCCCCTCGCTTACTAGTTGTGACCAATATAGTCTCATATTCTGTCTCAGAATGACTGACTGGCGTAAGATACTTAAAAGAAATTACCAAGAAAATCTTCAGCTGAAAATTACAGCAGAATCTGCTTAGAGAAGATGCTTTCATGTACCGAAAATGAGCTGTACCCTGTCTCTCATGCCCTGAAGAATAAAATTTTTAAAAGACAGTTTTCATTCTGTAAGGATGTAATTACAGATATTTCCTTTTTTAATACACACATTTAATTCATTTTTGCATCCTACAAATGCCTGGAGTTCAAATTATATGTTTTTGCTGATTAGTTTCACATTTTGTGCATATTGACTCAGGCACACAATCTGCACATTGTGTTGAGCAATATTTTGAACACTTGTAAATGTACATTTCCATTACATTCAACGTTGTTCCTAAGTCATAAAATTGCAGAAATGACATTACAATGTATTTTCTAACTAGTTAACTGAAGAACATAAAATTCTCACATTAAAAAAAGCATCAAAATCTTTTCAATGAGAACATTACCAATGTGCCCTCAGCAATACTCTATTTTTGTGTGCATTTGAAAAGTCTCCAAAATTAAAATAAGCTTCACTCTCAAGGTAACTTGGCAATTTCTTGTTGAGTTTGCATCAGGTTTAATTTGGGAATATAACATTAATACAAACTTTTTTGGCTTAATTTCTATGCTATTATGTTTTAGATATACAAATTTAACTTCATAGCAGACTGTATGAATAATTGCTCTACCCAAAACTTCTGTGACGTGATATTATCAGTTACTGATAATACAGACCGCATTGCAAATACGTAAGATGTCTGGGCAGCAATTTTTAACTTAAAACATGCTTCCCTACTCGAACAAATTAAGAATTAAAAAAAAAAAAAAAAAGCTTTCCACCTGAGGAGATGATGGATCACGGGACCTTTTCAATATCTCAAGCACAAGAAGAATTAAAGACTATATACGCTGTAATAACCAGCGTGCTGATTCTGTCATTAAAATAGCGAATTGTAATTTCTCTAGAACAGGCTTGAAACAGTCTGGTTTTCTGAGCATAACAAGTAATTATTTTACATAGAAACATTACAGAGTTTAAGCATACATAACTATTCCTTTTATTACTATTGCCTGTATGATTACGGTAAATTAAATGTACAACACATTTTACTAACAGCAAAATCATTTTTCACCTCTAGATAAATATACTAAGTATAAGCCTTATTTTCCATTATTAATTAAAATAACTGTATACTGAATTTGTGAGATCACCAATTTCTTTTCTATGTTCATTTTTAGCCTTTTTAAATGTACTTACTGGTTGTTCGGGTAAGTCTTGTGGCTCTTCCATGGGTATTACTATTTTAATGCTTAAATGATTCAAATCGTGTGTTCCTCGGCAGTCTTCAAAGCCTGTCAAAAAAAGGTGTTCGTAGCTTTATGTACTTTTTGAGGGGCTTATCATTTAGGCTATCAGAGAACGCTAATTGTTACATATTCCACCCACAAGCTTTCTAAACTCGTGTTGCCATCTCCCAATTAAAACACGAAATTCATATATGGAAAGATTTCATAAACAAGGGATTTAGCTTTAAGCTTCAAGATACAGACTTTTTACGCACGTGGCACATTTCTACATCATTTACTTGTACCATACTGACCACAGAAGCTAAGGTACCAATCAGACATGTGCATCGTGATTTTAAAGACACTTTAAATGATCAAGTCTGGTCTACTAGGTCAGTAAACAACATGATTCAATCTAACCTGTTTTAATTTAGAACATTTATATAACAAACAAAAAATCAGGACAAGACGCTACACCTAAATGTATTTACACACAGTACTCTTTATTGCCAAATTCACAAAGCAAGTTTATAATTTCAATTGCACCTTTCAAAAAGAGAAGTTTGATGAAAAGTTATAAAATAATTTTTATTTTGGAAGCTAAGTAACCCAGTAGCATTTAGCATAAAGATCTTGTATACTATACCAAAGAGCTGCTATCCCCCAGGGTTTTAAAACCACGAAAAGGAAATTTTTACAGATTACTTTCACAACCTGATTAATTTTTGCAATTGGCTGGGCAAAAGACAAAGGCGCGTGTCCTCCCCGGCTTCACCCTCTGCCCGACCACTGCTGACGAACAGCGTGACCTATGCATTCGATTGCTCCTCTTTCACGCTCTCATCTCAGAGCCAGTTTATTAAAAACAAACCCTAATCTCTTCAGAAACCTCCATCTCAACTGCACCAAAAGCAAGTAGGTGCCTGCTCTCCCATCCCAGCAGAGCTCTCTCTTCCATACGCACCCGTGTGCATTACTGCACACAGAGCAGAACCTAAGTGGATTACAGAAATTAGAAAAAATGCTGAAAAACATGTAGTGGTTTGGAAGAAATTAAATACAGCGACTTTCTGTGCTGAGGTACAACCTGGCATCGTATGTGCCAGGGTAAAAGTTCATTGAGGGTTTGAGTATTTTCCGAGGCTGCCTCCCCTCACCAAAGCTACTTACCTTTATTGCCGTAACTGTTAATCAACTGAATTTACAATAAGTCTCTTCAATAACTCAGGTTCTTTTGAAATTACCCTATTAACACCACACACAAGAAAGCACACGATACAAAGTACTACCATCACCATTCCAGTTTTTCCTCCATCAATTTAAATCAGTTTTATTTTAAATATAAAAGCTTATTTCCTTTTTATTTTTTGTAGGAACAACAGAGAAAAATCAAGACTTAAGAGAAACTGTGGCATTCAAAGATTATGAATAGGAGCGTAGAATACAATGGCCAACAGCAAGAATACTTGAAATCCACACCAACAGGCCCCGTCCTGTCCCTTGTCCTTCATTTTTGTTATTTGACACTGTTTCCCTGTGTAATTTTTTAGAAAAATCCCAAACCAAACTCTGCAGTCTGGGAAAAGATTTCACATCACACCGATCCACACAGCACTAACTTCCCATTCCATGCTTTGTTTAAAAGCCATGAGCAGTACTTTAATTTTGTTTTTAAGAAGGATCTACATGATTAGAAAGACAAAAAGATTCCCGGAGTCACGTCAGAATACGTTAGCTACGCTTGTGAACAAAACTCTCCTCCCAAATCAGCAGGGCATCTTGTAGCACCTGGAAGCAAATGAATGAACCAGAGCAGATGAGCAGTAAGCACTTGACCAGATGGCAAGTGAAAACTTGACCTCTGGTGGCATCACGCTTTCTTCTAGAGAATACTCCATCCCTCCAGAAACAGCAGCTTGGGCAGAAGACATCTCGCAGAGACCTAGTGCTCGTAGCTGTTGTTACACAGAACAAGGAGCAGCGCGCATTTCTCGGGGAAAGGGATGTACTTGACTGGTACTCCTGACCAGCTGGGAGTGACGGGGTCTCTCTCCGGCAAAGGCCTCCCACACCACAAACGGTTCAAGCTGCTGCCGAAGGAAGAGCTCCTGCCCCTCCTTACCTCCAGCAACCCACTCTTGCTTGCTTGCCACCCCTTCTTTGGGGCCACCAAAGCGCTTGTGTGGGTGGACAGCAGTCTGGATCTGGACCTGACCTTCTTCTAAGGAAAAAGAAAGAAAAAAGAAAAAAAGAAAAAAAAAAAAAGAAAAGAGGCACCCCAGCACAACCTTTCTGCCAAGCTGCTTTAAGTGGGATCAGCTCTGGTCTCGCGCGGCCCCGTGCTGGAGGGAGCCAGCAGGATGGGGAACGGGCAGAGCACGCAAGCGGGGCAGCAGGATGCCCCTTTTCAGTGCCAGCCATAGTAAATGAAACCATAATTTTACCATCTTATTTATGTTTCACTTTGGTAAAACAGAGGACATAAAGTCACAGTGATATACATACGGCTCCTCAGCCTTTCGACCTGTATCACCCACCCCACCACCAAGTTCTCCCGTAGAGCAGCGACACGACCTCTCACGGCCGGGCACGGAAAGCACTTGGACCACGAGCAAGGTCAGAGCCTCTCCCTGCCATTACCTCTGCAAGCACGGAGCCGGGGAGGGGAGCTGCCTGCCGCTCTCCTCCCGCAGGGAGAGGCTGAGCGAAGCTGCTGACAGCTTCAGCGCCGAAGCCCCGGGGAGGAGGATCCGGGGAGCAGCTGCTCCGGCCGCACTCGTTTCCCTAACAGCACCCTCCACCATGGCTAATCCCCCCACTGCCCAGCAGCTGACTCCAGCCCTCAGGCAGGCGTATGGCCCAGGGCAGCAGACCCTGCTCTCCGGCCAGCCCCGAGCCCTCCGGCCAGCCCCCAGCCCTCCAGGTGCCCCAAGCTCTCCGGGTGCTGTAAGCCACCTCCTCGCCCAGGAGGAGAGGCACGCACCCATGCGCCGCCCAGGGCCTGGGTTTCCAAAAAACAAACCCAGCGCCTTGCACCAGCTCAGTGTGAGCCATCTCAGTGTATTCGCTTACTCAGCAAGCAGCTTGCCATGAACAAAGTTGTTTTTTAAAAACTGAAGATAAACACTACTGATTTTCTTCTGTGGCATCTCAAATGTCAAAATCAGATTTTTAACTTATATAAAATTCAAGGCAACTGTACTTCAGATAAGGTTATCGCACAGTTTCTATTACAGAACATTTTAAAACCACTAGTGACCGCAACAGAAGAGATATCAAAGCGGATCTTCGATATCTTCAGTTCCATAGAGTTCAAATTGCTGCAGGTGCACCCGTGATGGGGGTGCCAACGCAGCCGCCGGGCAGCGCTGCACCAAACAGCGACTGCCGGCAGTCCCGCTCCCCGTCCCACGCAAAGCCGCAGCCTCCCCAAGGTGACTGAAGCTTGCTAACCTCGGAAGAGAAGAAATTGGTGATTAAAAGCTTCGGGGGCAGCCTGGGTTTGGTCACTTTTTCCATCTATGTCTCTATTTATATTTGTGTGTGTGAGGGAGGACTGAAAAGCAGATTCTGGTGGTGAGAATACTTCTGTGGGCCACTGGGCTTGCGAATGAGCAAACCCGTACAAAATGTAACTGAGCGTGCAACAAGCCATCAAATGAGTTGCAGCAATGAAAGAAACATTCAGAAAAATGAGTCAAGTGTTACGCTTCTGAAAACCTGCAAAATACCATGCTTTTTTCCCTTTATGGGGTCGTGTTAATTATTTATCTGATGAAAATGATTTTGTAATATCTGAATTAAACAATTTTTATTTAATCTAGACTTGTTTTGAATAGCCATCCTGGTTTAATTCCACTTGCACAGAACACCAACAATGTAAAATATCAAGGATAGGTGTTTTGCAGGTCATTTTATTTTGCTTGCTCAATTTGTGGAGACGCATTATCAAAACTTCAAAACCGAAGGCGTCAAAGCAGAGGAATGGACTGCAGAACCAGACAGATCAGTTGCCTGCCTTCTGTTCTACACAACATCACTATGCCAGTAATTCCCAATTAAAAGCCCTGGCAAGCTACGTACAGTTTCTTGCACGAAATCCTGTTTTAAAAATCCTAAAAGGCAAAGAATAGCTTGGTCAGACTCTCTCGAACTAGATACTCCGGGTATAATTTCTGGAAGCTACCCACTATTAGCATCGGGCTAGACTGCTATTTACTTCCATTCTGTTCTTTTCAAGCCCATCTGCCTCGGCTTTGAATATAAAATTTTGGCTGAGGAACAGTTCTTCTCTCAAGCTGTGAATAATTGAAGTCAAGGATACTGTGATAAAACCAACAAGCAGTAATTATACTGATTATAAAAAAAGATGTTTGAATATGGTTTTATATTACTTTAAAATAGCCACTATTTCCCTAAGAACAAAGCTTTTGTTAAGGTAATGAAATTATATCTATTAAAGCGAAAGTTAAAATAAAATGTTTTGTATGCATAATAATGTAATCTATGCAGTTATTTCCACTCCTTATTTGCTCAAGGGCCAGCACCTTACCATGACTAGCAATGACTATATGAACTAAGCAGCAGCAGCAGTGTCTAAGCTTCCCCTGTTCTGCGGTGGAGCATTTCACCTGTCCCGTGCTGCTACACTACGCGCACACGGGATCGGAGAGCGCAGCCCAAGCGATTTAAGCCATCGCCGGACGGGAGCAGGGTTTTTCCTTGCAATGTGCTTTTCCTCCGTGCCACTCACCACGCGACAAAGTGCTTCTTTGGGAGAAGAGCAGAGCTTGGCACAGTGGGATGTGGTGCATCCTCCCTCTCCTTTTTTTTTTTTTTTTAATTTAATTAAAAACACCCAAAGAAATAAATACAAGAAGTGAAGAGAGAAGAGGCACATACTGACACTACTACGCACTGCACAACCACCAAATGCTTTCTATTCTGAAAGTTTACGACTTAAGTTTTAATCTTCAGGCAAAATACGCTATCCGTCATCCCCCCCCGCCGGCAGCGACCCATGCCCCTCCACATCAGGGTGTGAGCGGGAGTATAGATATAACCTTCTTGTTCCACAGGAAAGTTTCTTTACATTTTTATTCTTTCCCATATCTCAGCATTCCCATATCCAACTGTGATAATATTTCATCAGCCAAGCTGCTGAAATATTTCCAACTCCGTGTTCAACACAGCCAAACTAGCGTTCTGCCGACACCAAGAAAGCAAACCCAGCCCACTGCCCGCTCCTATGGGATCCCTCAGGAGGATTTGGCAAAAACAGGCATTCTCTAACGTTTTGAAGAATCTCCCATTTTGTTTTTAAACAGCTTGATTAAAGATCACAGGAAATGACAGCATCAGCCTGGTTCCCAGCTTGGTCTGTGTCCTAAACAGCCCCTTAAGGAGCTGAGAGGCATTGAACAATTTTGTGTACTAAGCTTCATTTTTCCTCCCTTCAGGCAAAAACAAGATAATGAAAATTCTTCATGAAGTTGTACTATCACAATGATGCAAACAAAATGAATGAATAAATAGATGCCTGGGTGTGTAAAATGTTCTATCTGGTGAGTCTGAATACAAACTCAAAAAACGTCAAAGATACTTTAAAGAAAAGGGAGTTGCAGTATTTAATATGCTAATGCGACTCCAGTGACATGCAGAGAAAGGGGCGAGCAGAAGAGGAGGGGCCCATCTAGCTTTCCTCCTCCACTAAGGGATGAAATACTTAATACAAACCATTTGCTTTGACAAGCAGACCTGCAACTAACACAACGAATGATCTCCGTCCCATGGTGCTCACAAGTTAATTTATAAAGATCACATTAAGGCTGCGCATTCAGTATCTGACAACCATCCCATGACTGCCAAGCAGATGAGAACAGGTGCGTTACTCCGGTGTTTGAAAAAACAGATGAGGTAAAGAAGGAAAAGGAACTCGGGTTTCTAACGCCAAATTGTGATACCCCCCAATCCTACCCTCTAATGCTATCAACAATCAACTCCTCGGACAACAGTCTTGCTCTCCAAAACAATTCTTAAAAATTCCCTCTAAAATCCATCTTCAAGGCACCATATCTCAAGCTTTGTTTTGTTAAATCCACCCCTTTTGTAAGTCCAGTTCTCTACTGTTTTCCATTTTCAGCAGCAGAGAGCTTTTAAAAAAAAAAAAAAAAAAAAAGGACTGGAGTTAATGAATGAAAGCTGTGCTACACACCAGCCCGCTGATTTCGTATCTTTACCAAATCCGGTGGATCTCACGGCAAAGATTTATACTCTGCTATTCTCTGCTTTTTCTCACTCTCCCACACCCAGATACGCACACACAACACACACGGATATTTGCAAAATACTGTGAAGAATCCCAAAGAAGAAACCTTTGCCATGAGATCTGCTGGCTTGTTTACTGCTCCCTCTCCGTGCTCTCTCTACCCTTCTTTATGAACCAGGGAAGACAGAATAAAACACTGTAAAAGTTACGGGGCAGGCAGATTGTATGCCCTATTTTTGAAGGTATGACTGGCCATGACAAGCCTGTAAACACAGTCCTGTAGGGTTGAAAAATCATGGTTTGATTAAAATTTCATAGTCTTAAAATGGGAAAAAAATTGTGCAATATTTATAAAGTGAGAGAGTTACTGAAATTAAATGTGGTAATATAAATATAGTTTTACCCTAAGCAATGCCAGTTTCATTAATAGGAATTTTCACGTTATTTTTAAGTGCTTGAAGGGCTACCAACGTTACGGCTGTCTGCAGTCCACTTCGCTCGAACAGTGACACACAGACAGCTTGGCTTCCCAGTTCTTACGCAATTCTGTTAAATTCGATTTTGAAACACAGCAGGGAAATTTTTAATGGGGAAAAGAACTGTTGTCACAAAAGGAAACTTTGGAAATAACAACTTCATCCTTGAGAAAAACAACTCCCACTGAGCCCAGAAACAACTCGGCAATTTCTTCTAGATAGATCTAACGTGCTCAAGGCAGATCTAGATAGATCACATGGCACGAGAACACAAAACTGCTATTAACCTTTTAGTTACAAAACAAAGCACAGTAATTTATGTAAACATAAGAACAGTAGAAAAGTTGATTACCTCCTCTGTTCATGAGGATCCAGCTTGCATTGAGACTTGATGGATTTTTTCCAAAGACCACAAATGATAAGATACCGCGTTATCTTGCGGCTCGCATACGTTTTTGTGGTTTAGATAACCGATAAACGGGTGGCAAATCTCTAGAGCTGCAGCTCTGGAGGAAAAAAAAATGCTGTTTGTCTTAAAAGCTTTTTAAAACAAACTTTCCACCAGCAGAGCATACCACCTTTAATTTCCAGAATCCACTTCAGATGCATTCAAACAGATGAGGAAATTTCCTGAACAAAAGACTGAAATTTTAATCCTCTATCCGTCAGACAGCAAATCTGCACCATATTAACCACAAAAAAGGAATTATTTACATTATGCAGCTCTAAACTTTATTTTCAATAAAAGATTTCACTAATACTTATGAAAAAGTCATATAGCTACCACCAGAAGCTACCAAGAAATTAATCTATAGTTCTATTAGAGAAACCGTTTCAGTATTCAGTTTTTAACCAAGATTTTATTAAAAAGGTTGTGACTCCGGTAAATTTACTTATTTCTTTTGTTATTTTGCATTCGAGGCAGCCATGGTATTTATCATGGTGCAATCAGTTCTGAGAACATCTGTAGCTATTTGTGTCTTAGCAACAACAGTTGCTAGAGTAACCTGTTCAAAAAAATTAAAGAAAGAATAAAGTACTGGGTATTTGAGATTTTTTACTGGGGAAAAAAACGGCTTAAATGATGGTGTTCAATGCTCAGCTGCTCAGTAAGAGCCACTGCTTTTAATTAAGCAGATTTATTAACCAATTTGCTTCACACAGCATCAGTCCTGCTGGCAGAGGCAGGTGGGAGCACAGAAATGGTCCGTCTAGCCCAGCCCAGCCCAGCCCAGCCCAGCACGCCATCTCCAACAGCAGCAGCAGAGACGCCACCGGCAGGGAGGGCGTGAGCCCGGCCACCTCCACCACTCCCCGCACGCCCCTCCAGCAGCCACAAGCGTGGGACCGCAGAGGGGACATCCCTGCCTCATCCCCCAGCATCCACTCACAGACCTGTTTCCCACCAATTTGTCCGGTTCCTGTCTGAACCGGCTGCAGCCGGCAGCTCCCACAGCTGCCCGGGGCGGCTCACGACCTGCTGCGTAAAGAGCTTCTCGGCTGGTTTATATGAACAAGTTTCTGAGTGCCTTCAGTCCTAGTACAGCAGGACTGGGCGAGCAGCTCCGCTTTCAGCACGTCCCTGCCTTTAGGATTTTCTACACCTTGATTACATTCTTTCTCCAAATCAGCCCCAGGGTTCAGCTTCTCTCCGTAAGGCATCTGCTCCATCCCCTACGATCACTGCTCCCCTCCCTGCTCCCTCTTGAGACGCAGCGACCAGAGCTGCACATAGCATACGAGATGTGGCTGCAGCCACAGCCTTACTACAGAGCAGTAAAACGATGTCTCTGTCTGTTGTTTTCAACACCCTTCCTAAGGACAGTGAACACTGTTGGCTTTTTGTTTTGCTGCCGTTTACACTGAGTAATCGTTTCAGTGAACCGTCGCTGTCCTCAGGTTCTCCTCCGGGAGTCGGAACTGCCTGCTCTGAGTTCAGCCATACATAGGTACGGCTTAGACTGCCTAAATTAAGGGTAATTCATCTAGGGAAAGGCAATCTAAACCATATTTATGTCAGTTAAGTTCTTGTAAATTCATCTACACCGAACTCTTCAGCCACCTTTCTGATCACTCTGTTTGGCGACGTCCTTCTGCCTTTGGTGTGGCTTTTTATGATTCAAAAGTTCAGTAACATCAGTAAACGTGGGGATTTCACCAGTCATTCCTTCCTCCGGATCACTGGTGAAAACGCTGGACAAAACCAGTCCAAGCACCAACATTAAGGGTACTACAGTGCTGTCTTCTCCAGCCTTTGAAGTGACCACTAAGCCCTGTCCCCTGCTCCCCAGGCTTGCTAATTGAGTTAGAGGGCTTTTAACTAGGTTTGTCAGGGGAGACCCACCAAGTAAGGGAGAGCACAGGCAAGGCAGGGTGATGAAAATGCTCAGACGATCCAGCTCTGCTACAGGATGGGACAGACCTCTAATGATCTTGCACACTCATAGAGTAAGAAGGGTAGCCAAAAAATGGAAATATTGTGGTAGATGTCCACTACAGATCCTCTGTTAAGAAGTGAATGAAGCCTTCTTTAAACAGCTGGAAGAAACCTAGTGATCGCAGGCAACAGTTTGCAAGAGGGACTTTAGCACCCCAATATCTGCTGTGAGGGCAACATGGTGGGGTGAACAGAAGTCAGGTTTCTCAATGCATCAAAGATAATTATTTTATGTGGTGATGTGACATGGTAAGAGTTCCAGATCCGAGGAGAAGTGAAGATGACAAATAACTAAATAGCCAGATTACAGTTTGTTCAGGAGACTGATTTGATAGGTATGGTACTGCGGGAGGGCCTGAAGGAGCAATGCAGCCCAGCAGAGATGGCTGATCCTCAAGGACAGCTTCCTCCCAAGAACAGTCCATCCCAACACACAGAAAAACAAGCAGATGCAGGAGGAGGACAGTTTGGCTGGACAGTGAACTTCTGACTAAGCTCAAAAAGGAAGCATGTGGGAGGTCAAGCAAAGACCAGATACAGGTGAGGAATTCACCAGTACTGACGAAGCAGGCAGAGATCAGAAGCTTGGCTGGCTCAAATCTGGCGGGGGATGCAAAGGGCAACAAGGAGGGCTTCCAGGACTCCTGTGAGCACCCTGGCAGCAAAAGAAAGAAAACTGTCGGTCAGATGCTGAGCAGGGCAGGCGATCAACCGACCAAGGACTCAGGAAGGGCTGACGTATTCAATGTCTTCCTTGCTTCAGGCTTTACCGTCAAGGTCTGCTCTCAGGCCTCCCAAGTCCTTGTGCTTCACAGCAGAGCTTGGAGGAAGAACATGCCACCTGTCAGGGCCCCAGCAAACATCCCCCCTCCGGGGGTTTAGTTACCTGGGCTCAGGGCCAGGAGAGTACAGCTGGTGACCCTGGGGACAGCTTTTCCAGAAAGCTCTACTGGAGGTTTCAGCGAAGCTCTCCACTCCCGGCCTTGGGAGCTGCTTTCAAGCTGTGCTTCTCACCTTTGGCACTCGCCTGAGCGACAGACTTGACTTCCCAGCTTGACCTCAAAGCTGCCTCACCATGGATCCGTCTGCCACCCCAGGCTCTTGCCTTAACCCAGCGACCTGCCATAGCCTGGGTTGCCCTGCTCACGCCGTGGGTGCTGAGGGACTGTACGCTTGCTGGTGAGGCCACTGCTGCTGCCTGCCTTGTGACCACATTTAGTGTCCCTTCCCTTAGGGACCAGCGTGTCCCTGCTGCTCCCAGACACTAGCAATGGTACAGAAAGATGAAGTGAGAGACCGCCTTCAGAAAACTGGACATACACAACTCTGTAAGACCAAATAGGATGGAGAAGGAGCTGCTTTCTATAATTTCTGAAAGGTCACATCAATCCAGGAGGTGACTCATGACTGCAAAAGGGCAAATGTCACCTTCAGGACAGGCAATAAGGGAGATACAGGCCAGTCAGACTCAGTGTCTCAGGGGACTGTGGGGCAAATCCACATGGAGACCATTCACACGCACATGAAGGACAAGAAGGCAATTGGGAACAAGAAGCATGTATCCACCAAAGGCAAATGGTGCCTGGCCAACCTGACCGCCCCTTCTGATGCGATGACTTGGTCTGTGGAATAGAAGAGCTATAAATACTCTGTATCTCATTTTAGTAATGCAGAGTCCTTCAGCATCGTTGCAGCCACACTGGGCAGGTATAAACTAGGGACAGGCTACATGGTGGATGAAAAATTGTCTGGACTGCCAGGTTCAAAGGACTGTGATTACAGGTCTACAATCTAACTAGTGGCAGGTAACAAAAAGCCACCTACAAGAGCTGATAGTGGACACAATATTAACATCTTCGTCACGACCAGTGCAACAGTACAGAACACCCCCTCAAAAAAAAATCTGTGGGTAAGACCATACTGGGGGAGGGGAGCAGCCCAAAAGCCTGAAAAGCAGAACTGCAATTCAGATGGACTGTGACATGCTGGAAGAATGGGGTGGCAGGAACCTCGTGAAGTTCAACAAGGGCAAGTGCTATGTGCTGCCCTAGGGACGGAGCAACCCCATGCAACAGGACAGGCTGGGAATAAACTGAGAGGTGACAGTTCTGCAGGAAAGAAATTGGAGATTGTCCTGGTTTCAGCTGGGACAGAGTTAATTTTCTTCTTAGTAGCTGGTAGAGTGCTGTGTTTTGGATTTAGCATGAGAATGATGTTGATAACACACCGATGTTTTGGTTCTTGCTGAGTAGAGTTTACACTGGTCAAGGACTTTTCAGCTTCTCGTGCTCTACCGGGTGCATAAGAAGCTGGGAGGGGGCACAGCCAGGACAGCTGACCCAGACTGGCCCAAGGGCTATCCCATACCATATGAGATCATGCTCAGCACATAAAGCTGGGGGAAGAAGAAGGAAGGGGGGGACATTCAGAGTGATGGCGTTTGTCTTCCCAAGTAACCGTTACGCGCGATGGAGCCCTGCTTTCCTGGGGATGGCTGAGCACCTGCCTGCCCGTGGGAAGGAGCGAATTAATTCCTTGCTTTGCTTTGCTTGCATGCACGGCTTTTGCTTTACCCATTAAACTGTCTTTATCTCAACCCACGAGTTTTCTCACTTTTACTCTTCCCGTTCTCTCCCCCATCCCACCGGGGGGGAGTGAGCGAGCGGCTGTGCGGTGCATAGCTGCTGGCTGGGGTTAAACCACGACAGTCCTTTTTGGTGCCCAACATGGGGGATGAAGGGTTTGATAACAACAGATTTAACTGGAATGTGCTTGATCGAATTTATAGCTGTTATTACTGTTTAGCTATTAATCGGCAGGCTTCTGTACTTGCCACAGGGCTTGCTTGCCTTACTGCATATTAGAGTCTAGTGCTCATTAGTGGCTGCTTTTTGCTTTTGCTGCTTGCTGTCATGCTGAACTGCTGATCAGCTTACTCTGCTGTGCTTGGGAACATGTTGATAACAGCAATGGCCACGTGCCTGGGCTGGCAGATAGCCAGGGCATCACTGCTGTTTCTCTGCTGCTGTACTGGACAGGCTGGAGCTCCAGTGTGAACTCAAGTCGAAGAGACTATCACCTGTGGATGAGTCCACACAGGAGCAGGACACCCCAAAGCATCTGTGGCCGTGGATAAACCCATGCCAGAGCAGGTATGTCTTGAAGCGTCTGTGGCCATGGTTATGCCTGTGCTGCAGCAGGTATACCTCTTGGAGGGATTGTGGCCCAAGGATAAGTCCACGCTGGAGAAGGTACACCTCGAAGCATCTGTGGCTGTGGATAAGTCCGTGCTGCAGCAGGTACACCTTGAAGCATCAGCGGCTGTGCATGAGGTCATGCTGGAGCACCTCAAAGCATGTGGCCGTGGGTAAGACCATGGTGGAGCAAGTTTACTTCTGAAGAGACTGTGGCTGCAGGCAAGGCCACGCTGGAGCAGGTCTATCTCTGAAGGCATTGTGGCCCATGGAGAAGGCCACGCTGGAACAGGTGCACCCCTAAGTGACTGTGGCTGTGGACAAGTCCATGCCACAGCAGGTATACCCCTGGAGAGACTGTGGCTCATAGATAAGGCTCCACTTGAAGCAGGTAAACCCCTAAGGGACTGCAGTCTGTGGGTAAGTCCATGCCGGAGCAGGGGCAAGGGGAGGAGTCCATTGCAGTGTTAAACCCAATGGTCTGGTCCAAAGGGGCCAGGGGTGGAGACTGTAATGGAAACACCTTTAAATTGTTGTAACCCGGGATTTGAGTTGCATGTTATGGGAACTGCTATAGCAGGAACCCCTTGTTGCTAGCCAGGCTAGGAGCAAGGGGAGGAGTTCCTTGCAATGTTAATCCCTATAACCTGGCCCAAAGGGGCCAGGGGTGGAGATTGTAATGGAAATACCTTTAAATTGTTGTAACCCATGATCTGAGTTGCATGTTATAGGAATTACCATAGCAGGAACCACCTGAACCAATGGAGGAGAAGCCTTACAAGAAGCAGTGCAAGTGCAGCAGTGACCCGACCTGAGCTGGTTTGGTGCCCAATAACGCCACGCAACACACCACCTCCCCTGTCCTGAGCAACCACCATCACAGATGGAGCCCAAAGTCATGGACTAAATGGACTCAGTGGACATTTGTGGATGTTTATGGACATTTTACAGACATTTCACTTTTACTCTCCCGATTCTCTCCCCCATCCCACCGGGGGGCGAGTGAGCGAGCGGCTGTGTGGTGCACAGTTGCTGGCTGGGGCTAAACTACAAGATCCTGGTGGACAAGAAGTTCAGCATGACCCCGCTGTCAGTCCTGGCAGCAATGAAGGCTTCTCTGAAGCTAAGCTAAAAAGATATGATAGAAAGACACAGCCAGACTCATCTCAAGTGCCTAGAGAAAGAGGTAATGGTCAATTGCAACCAGGAAAATTCCAGTTCGACGTGAGGAAAAATTTATTGACCATGTGAGCGGTCTGCATGGGAAGAGTGACCCATAGGGGTGGCGAAATGTCTACCCTTCCACATTTGCAAAACTCCAGTGGACAAGACCCTGGACAACCTACCTCCTGTGAGCAGGAGACTGAAGGAGGCCATCTCGTGAGGTCCCCTGCAGTCCAAACCTATGCTTTCACCAGCTTTCCACTGACAGAGAACCTCGCCTCCAAGCCTGGGGAAACTTTAATACAACTTCATCAAATGTTTTCTGAAAATTTGATTATACTTGTTGCTTCCCTCTACTCATGCACTTGCAGAACTCCAGTACATTAACATGGTGGAATTTCCCTTTACAGAAGCCATGCTGACTCTTTTCCAATGGACTGTATTTTCCAGTAAACAGTGATTTTGTCCTTTATAACTCTATCACTTTATTGCTGCTGGAAGTCAGTCACCTGTATGGTGTTCCCAGGATGTCCTCTACAGCCCATCTTTAGCGGTAACAGTGACAACAAGGAATTCACTGAGCTTCTCTGTTACACCTTACCATCCCCCGGTGCCTGTTCCACCACCCTTGGTCACCAAGCAGTCCCACACAATCACTACCTGGATTCCTGCTCTTGTTGGATTTAGAGCATGTATTACTACTGGTTTGAGCCTCCTGTGCAAGGTGCTCTTCAACTTCCTTGTCACCCTTTTTAATTCTCCTTTTACATTTCACCTGCCATGCTACAGATTTTCCTGTTCTCACCCTCCATGCTTTCAATTTTTTAAATGCTCATCTTTTCCCCATGATGGCTTTTTAGCTTTCCCACTGAGTTACACAGGGGTTTTTTGGGGGGGACACCAATTTGTTCTCTTTCAAACGGTGTATCTTCGTTTCTGACACAGTATTTTTTAAACAGACTCCAAGCTCCCTGTAGGCTGCTCATTTTTGGGGCAGATCTTTTTATGGTTTCGGGGATTTTTAAACTACTTGATTCATCTTCAGGTATTTTAATGTCTTGAAATTGAATATCCATGTGCTGGATTTATTTTGTCTGCTGTCCCCTTCTACTCAGTTATAGCTAATTGTGCTGTGGTTGCTATAAGCCATCCCAACTACTAGCTTAAAGTAGGTCCTGTGCACCACGATACTCCGAAAAGCAGCTTCTCTTGTCAGTTGAAACTTGGTTGCTGTAGGAAGCAGTCATTTATTGAGTTAGAAGAACGGTCTCTCTCCCTCGCCTCCTGATGAGGCACAGAACTGGTCTCTGTCCAGACAGTTGAAGTCTCTCACTGTAACTCTCCCAAATTTTCAGATTTTCTGATCTCACTTCATAGCTCCTGATCACTACCACTGCTCTGATCCAGGGGTTGCCAGTATAATCCTAGTAGTATGTTTAAGGTGTAGGATTTCCACCCATACAGACCCAGCAGTGCTTCTCTTCTCCTGTATTTGTAATGCTGTAACCCTTTATAAAAATCCTTCATGCCCATTGCCCATCTCCCACTAGATACCCTACCCCACCATTTCTGTACAGCTGGTACCCTAGCACCACCATAATCACCATCAAAAGAACATCCCTAATCACAGTTAAAAAATTTTATATGATTACAATATCTACAACTAGTTAATACTATTGTGTCACAAATTGCCCAAAACAAGAATGAACACATTCCATTTGGAATTCAACAACCCCAAAACTTACATTTGGCATTACAGTACTATCGACAGGTATCAAACAAATGCAGACTTAGATAATAAAAGATTCACGTCTTCTTGCTACTGCTCACTGGCAAAATCCTTCTCCCTCTCTGCTCTTGGCAGGTCAGTCAAGTTTCAAATAAGAATCAACATCTCACAAATGGAAGCAGCATCTCCTCTGCTAGGTACAATTTTGGCAAAGAAATGCCTGATGACTTTTTTTTCCAAATCTATCCTAAAGGTCCCACTTCTCCCAATTCTCTTTTTCTTTGATGTTAGTACAGGTCCTCTTCAGTATGAATCATAATTAACGTGCTACCAGTGACCAACTCACATGCAACCTAAGAATCTCTGAACTGACCCTGAGTATGTCATGCATTATTTTTTATAAAAGAGAAGGGGCTGTTATTTTATTTACTGTGAGTGCTTCTAACTTACCTATGCTCCAGACTAGGACGATCAGTGAAAAAGCTACATTGAAATGCACAAAAATAGTGCAAAGTTTCTACAGAAGCCTCAAAACATCTTCCAGCCAGGACAAGAAAACTTTCAAAGTAAAAAACATTCATATTTCCTTTCTCTTCCCAGTTGTCCTTCCATCTATTCCCACTTCCTTTTTTCCTCTTTCATGCCATTATTTATTTGAATTATCTAACTGCCAGTCTAGCCATTACCTAACTTTTTATATTTAGCCCATACAAAATATTTTCAGTTCAGGAGTACTCAAATATATTAACTTCTAAAAACAATGACTCATTCCAATCAACAGCTCTCTTCTGCAGAAAACAAAAATATACTTCTAGACAACAAAATTGTGGCAACATAAGCTTTCAGTCTTTGGATCTATCCTACTTAAAACTTTTTCTTTACTATAGAGAATGATAGCTTTTGCTCCCTGCATTCTTCCACGTCTTCTTCTAAACGTAGAAAAGCAGCGCATTCAGTAAGCCAACATGGATTCCTACTCACTATTGCAACTAGTGAGCCTCTGAGTTCATTCACAAGCAGCAACACCACAAGGTCACCAAATGCATGTTCAACTTCTGCTACACACACAGAAAAATCATTTGAAGGCCCTGCAGGAGTAGGATGACATACACCAAAGGTACAGACCAAGAACACACAGCGGGAAAAGTCTGACATTTTAATAACGTAAGAAGCGTTGTCTGAGATTGTTCTTGATTCACAAGTGCCTCAGTCGGACTGTTTTACCAGATTCAGCCAAATGGCAACTACACATATTACAAAGAGCAACAAAACAGTCAACAGGGGTTGATGGAGAGCCACCAAGGGTTTGTTTTTTAGGTTTTTTTTGGGAGGGGGTGGGTGGTGTTTGTTTGTCTGTTTGTTTTTTTTTTTAAACTTACTGCATTTCCTGAGTTACAGCTTTTAAGGAGGAGAAAAAAAAAAAAAAAAGAGGAGGCGAGATAAAGAAAAGCATGAGACTTCAGGGGTCACACAACTGTGTTCACAAGACGAGACTCAAACCTTGTGTCTGCACCTTTCCACAGTGTGTGCATGTTCTTCTCTGGTCAATACTTAAAAACCAAACACAACAAAACAAAAAAGACAACGAATTACACTGCTTCGGGCACCATGTAAACCAGGTCCTCTAATCTGGTATGTGCTTGGTTCCAGAAGGAAACAAACAAGATCATTGCTATACATTGCTATACATACATTGCTTCCTTGCTATACATACATTTTCTTCAGACCTTGTCATTGCAAATTAATCCCTAACCAGACAACAAATCAATCCTAGAAAAAGTGGCGCTGTATGTTCTGAAGTTTCTGATGATTGCAGAAAATCTAGAATGCAAAATGAATGCAGACAGACGAATGATCAGATCACTGTTGTACAAAGATATTTGTAATTAGTTGAGTTGTGGCAAGCGATAACGTGCATTTTCATTTTAGCCGACACCAGTTGCAAAGTGAATCACATTATGCAAACTACTGCAGTCGTAATCAAAGACTATTTAACCCTACACTCCATTAAGTTACAATCAGTTTTACTTGTCAACTGGGATGGGCAAGGAACGCAGGCACAGCTCATTTTCACAGCTCTGGGAGCCCTGGCAGCTCTGTCCCCTGTGACCGCGTGCCCACCCCCAGCGAAGCCAGGGGCCCAGGCCAGTGACTCACGTGAAGTTTCGGCAGAACCAGCAGGATGACACACGCCTTCAGGCTAAATGAGAGCCCAAGGGATTATCATCGTCTTGCTTACCATATCTAACAGGTAACCTTTGAGAAAGAACAGTATTTTCTGCTGCTTTTTAGCTCCAAAATCTGTCAACATCATGAAATTCCCCAGAGGGCTGTCATCTTTCACCAATGGAGTCTGCCAAAAACTCTCATGAACTAGTCCACTTTATACTTCCCTCATTGGAAAAAGCAGCTGCATGACCTACATTGGATTCTGGTAGTAGTTCAGCGAGAACTAACATTTTCAGTAAAGACCAATAATATATTTTTTTTATAAAAGCATCCACAAGAAAGGTCATTTCATTCAGAGACTAGAGAAACTTACTCAACAACTTGGTGCTGCTTTTTCTTCAGCATAAAGTTAAATTCTTTAGGACCTGGAAAGCTACTACACAGATTAATAATTCAGAGAATTGCCCAACTACTTTTGCTATCTTACTTTAGAATGCTGACAGCAGTGGTATCATTGACTCATGGGGACTTTTTGGCTTTCTTCAGGTCAGGCAAGAGTGAGTATTTTGTAACTTCTTTTTTTTTTTTTTTTTAAGCCAGAAGAATTAATTTTTCCTCATATCCAGAAAGGTCAACATAGCAGCAGGCTTGGCATGAGAGCTAACTACTGGATAGAAAAAAACCCCGATACAGTAGAAAAAGGAGAATTAAACCTCATGTGTCTTTATAGTTCTTCAGAATACCAGCCAAGCTAATGAAGAAAAAAAATAGTCCCTGTTATCTTTGAGTCCCTTTATCTTCTAGAAAGGCCAGCTCCCCTCCCTATAGTGCCCCTGTACTCAGCACTGGTGAGGCCGCACCTCGAGTACTGTGTTCAGTTTTGGGCCCCTCACTCCAAGAAGGACATGGGGGTGCTGGAGCATGGCCAGAGAAGGGCAGCGAAGCTGGTGAAGGGTCTAGAGCACAAGTCTTATGAGGAGCGGCTGAGGGAGCTGGGGTTGTTTAGTCTGGAGAAGAGAAGGCTGAGGGGAGACCTTACTGTTCTGTACAACAGCCTGAGAAGAGGCTGTAGCGAGGTGGGGGTCGGTCTCTTCTCCCCAGTAACGAGTGATAGGACGAGAGGAAACAGCCTCAAGCTGTGCCAGGGGAGGTTTAGGTTAGATATTAAGAAAAACTTCTTCACCGAAAGGGTGGTCAAGCGTTGGAACAGGCTGCCCAGGGAAGTGGTTGAGTCTCCATCTCTGGAGGGATTTAAAGAACGGATAGATGTGGTGCTCGAGGACATGGTATAGATGGACTTGGCAGTGATAGGCTAACGGTTGGACTCGAAGATCTTAAGGGTCTTTTCCAACCTTGACAATTCTATGATTCTATACCCCAAAAGTTCTGGATGGACAGGAAATAGGGATTTAAAGTACACAGAATAATCAAGGCAACAGCTTCTGAAATTTCAAGAGCTCTTATAAAGGTACTGAACAAAACATCAGACATATTGCAAATCGGACCAGACTTCTCATGATACTTCAAAGCCTGGAACCAACGGGGTTGTTTTCTGTGACAGTATGTTCCCCAATATCTATATGAGAACAACCCTGCCTTTCCCAAAAAAGCAGTGTAGAGAAATTTTAATAGGAAACCAGTGATCAACCCTATTTCAGAATACTTCCACGTGGTTTTGAAAACAGCTGCCACTTTCTTTTCTGCTCTGAAGAATAATTAATCACCTACTTTTTCAAATGATCCTGGTCCCCAATATGCATTTTTCTACCCTGATCATCTTAAATCAATCACGTTTAAGGAAGAATTACTTAAGTTCCCTCAAATAGAATAGGGCAAAAAAACTGTCACAGAAAAGATATTAGTATGAGACTGATTTGTAAAACTTCAAAATGGAATTACATATGATCGTACGATATTTATAGAAATATGAACCATCACCCAAGGTTTAAAGCTGCCATGGACTTTATGTTAGGTGGTGCCTCTCAGAGAAACAGGACTGTCAGTATTCAAACACAAACACCACAAACTTCAAGGCTCAGAAGGAAGCTCTTGGGATGTGAGAAGAGCTCTGTAGACAGGTCTCAACTCAGGAGAGACACACCTTCTGCAGACCTGAAGAACTGTTCAATCGCCTCTGAAATTAGACTAGCCATACCTTCAAGCCCAAGAGTTTATCCAAGAGGCAGAAAAAGTTCAGCTTTATCACAATACTAAATTATTTTTCTAAATACAAAGCTTGGTTTTTAGTTATATTGCCCAGTTTGGGCCTGATTGGTGGCAAGCTGGAAAAGACAAGACAGCAGCGAGTGGTGTGGATCCAAACGACACCGTACACTGAAGAGCCTGCTATGACATGCTGTGTCTTCTGCCCACAGCGCTCTCCTAAACGTCAGGTTTGGGTAACGTGTTAGGAAGAGATCTGACCCCTTGCAGCACCACCTTCACTGAGGCTCTAGAGGTGGCTGCAAGAGGGAGGAAAGGATTTGAAGTTACACCCTCAGGTACTGGAGTGCCTCCAGTCACAGCATCCCCATGAACTACCCTTGAATCCCTGCTAGAGGGGGGCCACTGCTGAAGAGATGCTTGTTTTGCTGCCCTTTAACCAATTAAAGGAAAAACTTCGAGACAAATTAGGATGAAAGAAAAGAGAATAAGTTGAGGATAAGACAAAGCAAGAAAAAGCTGAAAAAGACTTTCCTCAACTTACAACTAATCAGTGTGTGCCACTCGTCACGGTTAAGGTGACAAAAACACTCAGGAGCCGCTGCAAGAGACAATGCTGTCTGTAGGTGGGTTGTTTGTAGACGCTGCTGGGTGCAAGATCATACAGAAAATACCAGATGTTAAATCCTGACACGATTCCGTTTAAGGCCTCAAAAGTTTCCTGTACATCGCTATCCTGACAGCTCCTTTTTCGATCACGGGGTTTTGCAGACCAAGTACAAGTTTTAACAAGCATCCATTTTCTAGGAGTACCTTTCAGCAAAAAAAAGAGCACAGATTTGCAGGGAGGGGAAAAAAAAATCCTACTTCTGATAACTAAGAATACAGGCACTGAGTTACTCATGTCCACAATGACATATTATCTGCTTTAAGCCTTGAACCTTTATGCATAACATGACTTGCATACAGGAACACACTACTACTACTACTACACACTACTACTAAAATATTTCAGTATATTTTACCCAGTTTTATGTTTGGTCGTATATAACTACCCTTTGCTACAAAAAAGCTAGGAAATTGTACATTGATCTGCTGTAGAGGTACTCCAATCCATTAACTGAAAACACGGAAACCCGTTCAATAAAGTGTATTCTGACATATTGAATTCACAACTCATTCAACATCTGGGTATTTACGAGGTAAAGTTTTGAGAAGCTATAAATCCTTCCAAGGTCACCGATTACTCAGGAATTATTAGAGCTATTGCATACATCTGTGATGGGGAAATGACAGTTTTTCAATCAAATTTGTCACCCAACCCAACAATACCCAGTTACCAAGGTGCCATAACCGCTGCTGAGGCTGCATGGAAGAGCTGAGAGGGAGGCGAAAGCTGCAGAGAGACGCTGTGCAGTAATTCTCATGGCTTGTAAACTGCTAGACCTTAACCTCAGCTACCTTTTAGACATAGAGCAGTGAGAATGTACCTGCGTATCATTGTTTGCGTGGCAGAACTGCACAAGCAAGAAGTATCACACCATGATAAGAAAAAACCTGAAATACGATAAGAACAGTCCTATAGGTCTGTAGTTTTGCAGGTTGAGGAAGCCCCTATCTTCATGCATTTTTAAAAGTAGCTGATTATGAAAACAGTGACTTGAGGCACGTGAGTTGCCATGATTCTCAATAAAACCTACCTTATTCACTATCATGAATTTAAGATAACCCGCAACAGACAAAATAGAAGGAAACCAAACAACAGAGGCAGATAATGATAACTGTAAAAATCTTATCTTAATCAGTATGGTTGACTTTTAATTACCAGTTGGAAGTTACTGCGCTACAGATTAAGTGCATCACAGACGGAGAAGCAGAGCTAGCTCCATACTGAAAGCAAAGCCCACGAAGACTTTTTTGTACGATGCTCCATCTGAGTTACTACAGCTATGCTGCATCAAGGACTAGCTCTTGTCTGGAAACAATTTAGTCACACCATGCAGAAACCAAACCAATAAGGCATACTGCGCTTGAGCTGGCTCCACATAAAGCTTCAGCAACTCTGCGCGGCGTTCCCAGAACCAGGAACGTCCAGCGGAGCCAACGTGGGTCCAGCACCGCTTTGTGAAGCCCAACTGCTCGCGGCCCAGCCAAGCCCCAACACATCCTATTGGACCTGTCTGCACAAGCTCCAGGGTGAGCGACTAAACCCATCCAGCGGCGAAGCAGCGCGGACGGGTTTCAGTGCCTCCTTGCACAGCCGGCACAGCTCCAGCAGGGCCGCCCCGAGCCGAGGCCACCGCTGCCGGCCCTGCGACCGGCCACCGAGCCCGGGGCACGTCCCGCGCCAGCGCAGAGAGCTCTTTTTCCCGGGTACCTCGCACAAGCCGCTCCTCGCCACCCGACCTAAGGGACTCGGCGTCTTTCTGCACCTTTCGGCTGTTTGCCAGCTCCTCCAAGCACCACCAGCGGCGGCGGAGGCACCAGGACCCCGGGGCCGCCCCGGCGCGCGCCGGGGGCGGCGGGCCCCGGGCTCTCACCCCGGGCCTAGGCTCAGAGAGGGGGCGGGCGCACACGCTTTACACACGCGTCCTCCCCGCCGCCTCCGCCGGCGCCCCCGCGGCCCAGGAGCTCGGGCCCGCTGGGCCCCGGCCCGGCCCCAGGCGGGGGAGCGGCGCCGGGGGCTCCACGGCGGAGGGGGAGGGAGAGAAGCACGCCCGGGGCGGGGGAGGCTGCGCACCGCCCTCCCCGCAGCGGCGCTGGGCGCGGAGCGCGGCCGGGCCGCCCTCAGCGGGCTCTTACCGAGAGGCGGCTCCGGAGCCGGGCCCGGGAGCGCGTCCCGCAGCGGACATGGCAGCGGCAGCCCCGCGCCTCCTCGCCCCGCCCGCCGCAGCGCCGCCCGGAAGCAGCGCGCTCGGCGACGGAAGTGACGGTGCGGCCCCAAGGCGGTGGCGGTGGCGCCTCAGCCCGAGGCGGGATCGCGGCGCAGGGACCGAGCCCGCGGCCGCCCCGGGGCCAGGCCCAGGGCCGAGCGCCACCGCGTTGGTCTTGATGAGGGGATCAAGGGCACCCTCAGTCAGTTTGCAGGTGACACCCAGTCGGGCGGGAGCGTTGATCTGCTGGGGGGCAGGAGGCTCTGCAGAGGGCCCTGGCCAGGCTGGAGCCATGGGCCCAGGCCCCGGGGTGAGGGTCAGCAAGGCTCAGGGCCGGGTCCTGCCCTGGGGGCACAACAGCCCCAGGCACCGCTGCAGGCGTGGGGAGGAGCGGCTGGGAGCTGCCCGGCGGGAAAGGGCCTGGGGGTGCTGGTCGACAGCCGCTGAACATGAGCCAGCAGGGTGCCCAGGTGGCCAAGAGGGCCCAGGGCATCCTGGCCTGTATCAGGAATGGTGTGGCCAGCAGGAGCGGGGCAGGGATCGTCCCCCTGTGCTGGGCACTGGTGAGGCCGCCCCTCGAATGCTGTGCTCAGCGCTGGGCCCCGCACCCCAAGGCGGCCATGGAGGGGCTGGAGCGTGGCCAGAGCAGGGCAGCGAGGCTGGGGCAGGGGCTGGAGCACAAGGCTGGGGAGGAGCGGCTGGGGGAGCTGGGGGGGCTCAGCCTGGCGAAGAGGAGGCTGAGGGGAGCCCTCATCGCTCTCTGCAACTGCCTGAAAGGAGGCTGGAGCTGGGGGGGGTCAGTCTCTTCCCCCAGGTAGCAAGTAACAGGACAAGAGGAAATGGCCTCAAGCTGCACCAGGGCAGGTTTCGATTGGATATTAGGAAAAATTTCTTCACTGAGAGAGTGGTCAGGCACTGGAACAGACTGCCCAGGGAAATGGTGCAATCACAGTCCCTGGAAGTATTCAAAAAATGTGGATGTGGTGCTTAGGGACATGGTTTAGAGGTGGACCTGGCAGTTAGGTTAACAGGTTGGACTCAATGATCTCAGAGGTCCCTTCCAACCTTAACGATTCTCTGATTCTATGAAACGGGTAACCAGTCCCACCAGTGCCAAGTGAGAGCGGGTGAAGGGGGCTTCAGTGGCCCCGGCTCGGCCAGGAGTCCCCGCTGCTGCCTTGCCTTTGGGTTTGGTTCTTGTTACAGTCATAGGGTTGTCTCTCTGGTCTGCTGTCTTACTGCTGTAGGTGTTACAATGCAAGTTATTTAAAATAGTGTCAAAGCTGCATGATGGGGTGTCTACAGAAAATTTCCCACGTGTGCAGGTCAGAGAGGTTGGGGGGTTTTGTCTCGTTGGGTTTTGGAGAGCTCTAGCAGATTTTTCAGAAGTGGTTTACTCTCTGAAATTTCTTTCCCCTTCCTTTTAGCAGATCAAAACTTGCTGAGCCTTTAATTTCACCTCTTCCCAAGAGTTCACTTGGTGATTTTAAAAAAAGGAACAGAGCACCAAAAACAAGCTGTGTCAGTGTGGTACCGATGCTTTTCCCTTGAGTATAAATACAGAAAGATGAGAAGGTGGGAGAAGTTAAAGGGCAAAACACTTGGGGAACACGCTTTATTTAAAAGAACTTTTGAGAATCGATTTTATTGCAAAGTAAAGCAGAGTAATGGAACATTGTGGTAAAACCGAGAAAGTAGTTCCAGGAGCAGAAGTAGAAGCTCAGACTGGTTTTTAGAAACGCATTGTTACTGACTTAATTACTGCAACATATCCTCCTGAAGTGTCCTCAGGGCTTTTTCCTCCACTTATCCTTTTCCTTAGATGCGAGTCTACATTTGTTCTGAGCCCACACTGGCCTTACAGCTGTTTTCTATGGATTAAAGCATGTTGTTTACTGACAGTAAGTAGCCTAAACTGTAAACTCTGCTGCAAGCTTTCCAGGAATCAATAGAAGATCACGCATTTACCAGATCTCCATGTAAAATCCCTTTCCATTTCCTCTAAGAGTTGCCAAACTCCATCTGTTCAGTGCTTTAGGGGCTGTGAAGCAAGAGAGCTCTGCTATCGCATCGGATCGCAAGGGGAAAAGAAGAAAGCTCCATCCTGTCTGTCAGCTGCAAGAGCTCCTCAGCCAGAACGTGCCATCTGGGGAGTGCAGAAATAGAGGCAGATTCCTCCAGCAAGTGGGATTTAGGCTTTTAAATTACAGAATTCACCCGCTTTGCTGTGTGCTGTGGCTCAGATGACTGCAGATTCAGGGCAAAGCTTTGAACATGGCTGAGGGACATAGGGAATTACCTCTCTGCTAAGAGGTTCCAGCAGGTGTTTTTTATAGATGGCCGTTACTGGAGCAGAGTCCAGGACCAGGAGGGAAATGCATTCACGTTGCGATCAGATTCTTTCCTCTGCCTGGCACTGGGCCTGGAGTGCATGGCTGGCCCTGGCAGATGGCATCAGAAAAAGAAACGTCTGACTTCTTTTGCTCATTCGCACAAGTAAGCATAAGAGCTGCCTGAGGATCTTCAGGAGATACCTCTGAAGGACCCGTATCTCCACTGAATATAGGCAAAGTCTGATACAAACGTTGGTCCTATCTTTGGAAAGACTTGAGCTTATCTTTCACATTCTCTGGTGGGCGTAGGAAGGCTGCTGTCCTCGCATATGAATAATCAGTGTCACAGGTCAGATACACTTACCCTGTCATCAAGCAGACTCTCTTACGTAGTTTAGGGAACCAAAAACTGTTGCGAAAACAAGTAAGTTCCCTTCCCTGCCCAATTTCCTGTGCTGAATTGAGCAATTTCGGTCACAAAAGGAACCTCAAGTGTCTCATGATTGGTAACAGAACTCAGCACCTGGAAAATCACTTTGCCCTGGGCCCCAACTGGCTGCAGCCAGCCCTGAGTGAGGAGTCTCCAGTTGTGTCGGAGTGCGTGAATTACCTGTCTGTCGAGTGTACTGTATCACTGTGCAGTGCTGATTTACTCAGAAAGTGGCTGTGACCTGACCTAATACTTCACTTGTGGTAGGATATCAAGAACTAGTCAGCTTCATTTCTTCGTAGCAGAAATAGAAAGGCTAGGGGAAGGAATAATGTACAGTTGCTTGCTACAAACCTAATTTAAATAAATAAGAGCAAAGATACTAAAGCATTTTAAGCTTTTTTGATTCTTATTGTAATGCCCATGCTGACAATAATCTTCTGTTATCTGGAGCCTCCAAAGTGAGATTCGATTTCCACAGACACATGCGGTTATCAAAAAATTGCTAAACTGAGTGCAAGAGGCCACTGGCTTGCCAGTCCTGCTGTCATACAAGAAGCCAGGGCAGACAATAGTCCCCTTTGGACAGAACACTGGTCTGGGGATAGGGGCTGAGGCACTGCCAATTTCTCTTCCTTTTCTTGCCTACTAGTCCGGTTACTTGACTGATTCAAGAGCTGGGAGCAAAGGCAAAAGTTCGTGATAGCTACTGCCAGACCTCTGTCAAGAATGGACCCCAGCAGACCATGCGAGTAGGTAAGAAAGGATCAGAGGTGCAGATCTCTTCTTTGATGGCATTTGAGGAACTCCTTGGACTGTGTGCCTTCTAGCCACTTAAGAGCGTCTTTAGCTCGGGCTCTCTTCACAGAACCATGCAAGCTTCTTAGAAAAGTCACTTGATGATGCTAGCAACTCAGGCTGTTGTTCCAGGTCTTTTAGAAGTCTCTTACAGCTCTAATACTGGATTCTTCGTGGGAGCTGGGCAGGCAAAGGACCAGGGATGGTGCTCTCTGGGCTGACACAATGGGTAACTTCAGTGCACTTAGCTTCTAGCTGCTCACTGCAGAGACTCAATGACACATTTCTTTCATGTAAAAGCAGATCGTCTGAGCTGTTCTCAGTGCCCATGAGAACATCAGCCCAGACAGAAGGTGCTTTTCTGCCAGATTATTACAGGTTCCAGTTCTGCCAGTTGCGTGGGATAGAAGAAATGAGCGTCCGTTCTTCTTTCTAATGGGAAAAAGGAAATGTAATACCCTGGTCCTCTGTTGTGTTCCGCAGTGCCTCTTCTTGAGGAAAGATGAGTGACTAATTCACACATCTCAGTCTGCGATCAGAACAGAGCTGACCTAGATCCTGATGGCATCCTCTTGGTGAATGGTGCCCTCAATCACTGTGTCCGTGGTTTGCCTGGAGCACTTGCGACTCCCTTTCATGCTTTTCAGGTTTTCCGAAAGATGCTTTTGGAACTTCTTGGTGAGGAAGCAGTAGATGATTGGGTCCAACACACAGTTCGTACTCAAGAGGCACAAAGTCACCTGGTGAGCATCATTGAGTTGTTGGCGCAACTGACAGTTTTCCTTCTTCCACTGCTCCAGAACAGTCAGGGTCCAGGGCAGGTGCACTATGTGATGAGGCACAAAGCTTATGATGAACACAGCCAGCACTGTGCAAACCATCCAGAGCGCCCTTTGCTTGACATGAGCAGTCTTCCGTGGCTGCACTGATTTGGAGAACAGGGTCCTGATAATGATGATGTTCCAGCCTAGTATAAAAAGGAAGATGATATAGAAGAGGATGCAGATGATGACATGAATGGGGAGAACAGCTGAAACACTGCTAGAAGAGTTATAGCGCTCAAAGCACCGCGTGAAATTCTTTGAATTCGTCACCTCCAGAGTAGTATTATTGTCAAAAAGGTAATACAAAGAGCTGCCCACTATTATGATCCAGATAGCTGCTGATAAGTAGATACCCCTTCTCTGGGTGGTAAACTGAGCAGCTTTAATGGGATTAGTCACGGCTTGGTAACGGTTGTACGTGATGACCATCAGAAAGGCGACAGAAGAGTAGGTGTTAACGAAAAATAAACAGCCAGCCACACTACAAAGGAACCCAGGCATGATCCAGTCTCCATGGTGGTGATAGTAAACAATCCACATTGGCATCGTAAACAAGAAGAGCAGGTCAGCTACTGTCAGGTTCACCATGAATATCTTGATTTCATTGAGTTTCTTGGTGGGGTAAATACGGGTGAAAATCCAGAGCACATAGCAGTTGGCAACAAAGCCCAGAATGAAAATGATGCTGTAGAAAACAGTGAAGAGGTTGTAGCGAAACTCGGAGTCTATGTGGCATGAAATGTAGGAATCAGTGCTACCTTCAGCACCACCTTTACCCTTTCCAGACATCGTGGTGCTGAGCGGGCACGCCTGAAGCAGAATTTCCTGCCGTAGCTTTTCTTCTTACCTAAAAATACAAAGCATAAACTGAGGTGATTGGTATGGTGTCATTGCTAAGCCAAAACCCGCCTTTCATTTTCAGCTGTCTGTGACCACAGAAGTTCTGCTCCATGTCTTGGCTCCAGCCACAGACACCTGCTCTGTCCCCTTGATCCTCTCTTTGATACCATTTCCACACTGTACTAGCCTTTGTGTCTTCATCCAGCATTGTTTGCTGCAGTGCGGATCTGAGATCACTAACCTCTAATCTCAAAAGTCTTTTCTGCATGAGCGTTCGTAGGTAAAATCATCTGTTACTCTGTAGTGTCTCAAGCTTCTTAATCTTTTACTATAAGCAAATAGGTTTTCTGGGTCTCTGTTTCCCCTGTGGTTCCTAATGCTTTCTAACTTGCCTACATTTATTTTTACCTAGAATTCCAGCAGTAAAACAATATCTGGTAAAAATGTCTCACTAGTGCCATTTTCAGAGTCGTCCTCTACTTGCTGTTTTCTGACATTTTCCTTCTTACACTTGTAAAGATTGTATTGGTTTTCTCAGTTGCAGGCACCGTAGGATCTCACATTCACTTCATCATAGGGTACCGCAACTCTCAGATTTTTAATCAGTGAATGATGTAAAAGATGAGTCACTAATCCTAAAGGGTGGTGTTTTGTGGTACATTGTTGATGTTAACTACAGTTTCTCTCTCTTAAAATTCTGGCTGTTGTCTGTTGTGCCATCATTTTGAACTCAAGTTGTCATCAAACCAATATGACTCCCTTCGTTCCCTCCCTGCCCCCCCATTTCTACATTAAATGCAAGTGTCAGCAGCAGCAATTCTGTACTTTTCTGTGTCGCTGGTGAGGCTGCTGACAAACACTGTCCCTAAAGAGATGCCTTCAGGTTTTTAATATTACCAGTCCCCACCTCGGTTTGTAAATCTTGCCTGCAGTTTGGACATACCAAATCCCTGCATCATCAATACTGTATGCGTTCTTGTCTCAGATTTACATGGATTTGGTCTAATCCCTTGTATGCTTTAACCTGCTGCTTTTACCATCCAGAGGTTGTACACTCCTGTCCGTGGCTCTAGCACCAAGTCCCTGTCTGACGCTGGGCAGGCACTCGCCTCTCCGTGACGCAATCCTGCAGATCTGCTTGTTTTTCTCTCCCTCTTCCTTTGTGGGAAGATTACTGACTGATGCAGGTAAAGCAGTTTGAGAGCCACCGGCAAGCACACTAGGTTGCTTGCTGATGGTAAACTTGCTGGGTTTTTAACCTAATTTGCAGAACATGGTGGTTTCCCTTGAGAGTGAGTAAACTGTATCAACAGTCACAAAGCCTAAACTTTTTGTTAGTTACGATGGGAATGCTGGGTACCGCACATTGTAATGTGCTTGCCTCAGCTCTGCCAGCCCCACGGACAACAAGCATTTTCCCCCAAAGACTGCTGCCTCCTGAGAAGGCACCCTCCTGCCTTGAAACTTTCTGGATCTTCCCCAGCAGCAGATAGTCGCAGGAACCCCCATCTCACCCTCTCTGGCTTGAGTCTCTCTTTGTGCCTGTGTGCTGTTGGTTCCTCATTTACAGATTTGCACATTTGCAATTTTCCTCTGCAAATGGGGAAGTCGGCTCTAGTTCTAGAAAGCTCTCCCTTTCTTCAGAAAACTGCAAACGCTTTGTTACTTCTTTTCAGTTGTTAGGAGAGGAAGGCAATAGTCATCTTCCCGAGTCCATCCCTCCTCACCCCTCACAGGTCCCCTGAGGACATGACAGCTACAGATATCCACAACTTGTCCTTGGACCTTCACAGGCTGCTGCGTGCTGGGCACCACTGGGGTTTGATGTCTTTAAACTCAGTCTTTCAGCCATGTTCCATGTGAATAAACAAGTAGCTGTGGCAGTACTAGTAGTTGGCCAGGTGACACATCTATCTGTCCCCTCTTTCACCTTGATCTCTGCCACCCTGCTGAGAACCCACTGATCTCTAAAGGGTAGTAGCTGATTCAGGTGGTGGTAGCCAGGAGGTGAGGATGGTCTGGGCTATGACACCTCGGGGTCTGGCCACAGAGGTCTGGCACATCCCTGAGGAGTAACATGTCACTCCCTGCTGCCCTGCGGAGAAGTCCCAGAGCAGGCAGGGGCCCATGCTCTGTTCCCGTTCTACCTTTGATTCATGCAGGACCTAAGGCAAGTCCTACTGGTCATCTCATGGATCTGTTTCCACACCCTCATCTATGATGTATGAAAAGTGGTAATTTTCACAACACGGCCTTAAATAAATGTCTGTGTCTAAGCCCAGCTCTCCCACCCACTGAGGGACCGGCTCTGGTAAGGACATATGCCAGCTGGAAAGGTTTGCATCTCGCAGCTCGGGAAGGGCACCTAGCAGATGCAGACATTCAGGGAAGGGGTGAGGCTGTGCAGGGGCAAGAGAAACTAGTGGGGAGCTTTGTCTTTGATACACTATTCTGATGTTAGAATAAGAAAAAAAAAAAGTCCTAATTACCTAAGATCATTAGAGAACTTAAGTTTTTTTCAAATCTGTATCGTAAACCCACTGTTCTGACTATCTGCCAACTTCAGCAAATAGTTCTGGTGCTTGGGGCTGGAATCTTTGCAATGAAAGGTGCTTTTATCACTGTAGCACCAGACCTGAATATACCAAGAGTGGGGGAAAAAAAAAGCTGATGCATCCCATTAGCAGAATTCATGAGGAGAAAAGAATTGCCCACACCCAATACATAGGCACAACTGTTATTCACAACATCCCTTTAGACCATGCCGCGGAGCACTGTCCATCTACCCCTCCATTTCTGGTCCTGCATGTGGGCATGGCAGCCTCCAAACTTTGCCCAGGAGCTCTGGTGAACCTTACTGGTAGGGTCTCCAGGCCTGTCCATCAGCTGCCAGATTTAGCAGTGGGGTGGAAGGGAGAGCGAACCTGCACATTCCCCCTCCACTGCAAAGCCCTGCACAGAAGATGGGTTTGAGCTAAGGGGCTGTGCTCTGACCTGGAGAGATGAATGCAAGGATGTGCTCTATGTTGTTAAGTCTGCTAGAGATCTCTGGCAAAGGTGGGCTGTGGGAGATGGCAGTGCTGTCTCCTGGCCCCAACAGCCCTTGGTAGAGCTCATCTGTCTTTGCATTAGTAGGCTGTGCAGTGCCAATGCCAAGGTCCCTCAGGGAATCACAAGAGAGTTGTTTTTCCCTTCTCGCTTGTCAAGCCAGATGTTCTACAAAATACAGCTAGAAGAGAGCATGGCACCATTCCCCACTAAATTTACTCCATACCCACTTTCCTCTTCAGCCTGAGGAACTTGAGCTCACGTCTTCCGTATACTTGCGAGATGCCCTAGACTCTGGAGTACCATATGGGAGATGTCACTCAGCCTCTCCTGTTGAAGCGGTTCCCCTTTGTATAAAACACGTAAATATTCCCTGTGCCAGCAGAAGGGACAACAGACGCAGTGGTCAGGGTGCGGGCTGGCGGGTGTGGGTCTCGTGCTCTGCTGCAGCAGGCTGCGCTGCATTACCAAAATCCCTGACAACTCGAGCCCAAGCCACTACCTTGTACACCAGCCAATAATCCCAAGTGGTTTATATCATCAACTCCATTGTATGCAGAACTAGAGGTGGAAGTAACTGGCTGTGCAGCAGAGCATGGCCGGCGCAACTGCAGACTCTGCTGCCAGTCTACACTCTCTCCCGTGGGACATGCCCTCCCAATAAGGATTTATTGGCTCAAAGCTTCAAGGTGCAAAGACCACGCTATCACCAGCTATGCCATCAGCAAAAATATATTCCAAGAGTAACAGTACTAATAAACTACCTTACCACAGTCAAAAGGATTCAGCACGATATGTCCATCTTCAGCTTTAGTAGAGCAGTGACGGGTATTTTACTGAGGATGCTCAGTCTTCTTCCAAGTGTTATTTTCTCTGACCTGGGGCTGGAAGGTGTCCACACAGGCAGCTCTTAAGAACAGGACACCAGAATGGGAGCAACTGCAGCATGACTGCAGAGTCACTAGAGAAGAGGAAATGTGTGACATCAGCTCAAAGGAAATGAGAAATAAAATAAGCTGTAGAGGAAAGGCAATTAACCACAGCAAAGATCTGGAAAGTCCTTAAAGCTGTTTCCTCAAAGTATGTCTGCTTCTGATGATCCTGAAAGAGGGCCAAGTTGGGATTTTCCTCTAAAGGCAGAATAGTGATCCACTCCGTGTCCCTGGTTAGAGCTGGGATTAGACAGCATTTGAACATCCTTCTTCCAAACAGATGAATGGCAGAAGCCAGAAGAGCTGTCACTTAGTAACTTTGAGGAAAGGAAGTGCCAGGAAACTCATATATCCCATGGACAGACTCGTTCCCTAGCAGGGTCTCCTTCACACTTGTGTTGGGTCTAAACAGACCCAGGAATACAGCCATCCCAAGTCTCCTTTTATCTCGGGGACCTTCAGTGGAGACTAAGACACCACAGCATGGCAGGTGTTCACCTGGCCCATCCACCTTCACATCATGCCCACCATTATTTGTGGCAGCCTGAAGACCGCTCATCACAATGATGCAAATTGGTGGGGTGCTCAGGGAGACACCAGTGACAAGCAAAGCTGCAGACATGGTCCCAGCTAAGCTGTAAATCCCAAGTTGTAGCTCCCATGCTGATGGTTAAACTGCCCTCCATGCAGACACTGCTCTTACACCTGCCCACAGTGCAGATGTGAGCTTGGAGCATCTGCACCATGTCCTGCACAAACCTACAGAAACTAAAACACTGAGTCTGGTGCCTGGGCTCTGTGAAACACGAACAGAGACACAAAGTCCATCACCAGCACAAAGAGGTGCCTGAGCCTGCAACAAGGCTGCTGAGGAACAACATGGGCCCAAACAGAAGCAGAAGAGGCCAGCCCACATTGGTGCTCCCCTGGGAAGGCTGGCTCTCCTGGCGCTTCTCATGAAATGCCACCTACAGCAAACAGGCCATGGTAGGCCCTGGCCATGTCCATGGTGTGAGGAGCACCAGAGACCCCCATGGTGTGGTGTCATGTCTTAGGAGAGCCACCAGGGACAGGCTGAGGGTTGTGTCCCCTGGGCCACACCAGTTGAGGGCACCAGCCAAACTTCGCCAAGAGCCAGGAGCTGGCACAGATCCTGGGACACCTTCAAGTCATGCTTTTGCTGTTGGGCTGGTGAGCCTGGGCCCCGAGCTGGGACACAGCAACCTCCTCATCAGCTGGGGAGATGGGGCACTGACAGAGGGGGCAAGGTGGACGGCAGCAACGCTGCTCTGCCAAGATGCTGACTTTTGGTTTGCCTGGCCTCAGGCATCTCGAGGCAATGGGCTGTACAGCATCAGGGCAGCCAGCGCGGTGCCAGAACGCACCTTCTGTCCATGCCGGTGGCTGGATGTCCCCAACCAGGGGCAGGCAAAGCCCGAGCACTCATCCAGGCTTCTTTGCCTGGGTCAGCTCTTCCTTGGCTCTTCTCCAGGGGGTGCAGATGGCCTTCCCCAGGGCCATTATAGAGGGAGGCACCTGGGGTGCACTTCAGCATGGTGCCCCGGTGTGAGCAGAGGCAGGCTGCAAACCCGGGTGCCTGGCAACTACAAGGAGCCCCAGATGAGCTCCCAGCCTGGCAGGGTGTTGTGCAAGTGCTCAGCAAACTGCTGTGCAAACAAGGATGTCCTGCTGCTCCGGGCCGTGCACGGGGGAAGCTCCAAAACACCCAGAGCTGCATGGAGACCACAACTGGCACCACAGCTGGACACACCCTGACCTGCTGTGGGATCTCCCTTGTCCCCCACAGCAGCAGCACGGGGTGTCCAAGGACCTCGGAAGCCACCCAAGCTGAGCGGGACCCAAACTCCTCAGTGCGAGGGAGCCCTGCAGCGACAGCACTGCGTGGGGTGGGAGAGCCTGCTTTGCCCTGCCCTGCCTCAGCAGGGCGGGCCACACTGGGGGGCTGGCTGTGTGGAGCAGGGCACCAGGGCACAGCCAGGCTCTGTCTCCTGTCAGGCCATGTCAGGGTGACCTGAAGGGGGAGGTGAGGCTCCTACAGATCTGTGCTGGGGTGGAGGCTGCAGCAGTCTCCTTCCCTCCACCACCCCCCCATCCGCCTGCCTTCCCCCTTCCCCATCAGCCACTGTAAAGATGGACTGAGGAACTTGACCCTTCCTGGGCCAGACAGAGCCCCAGTTATGCCTGCAAGACTGCTTCTGGGAGCTTAAATTAAAAACAAAATAAAAGCATGCTCATGAGCTTGGCTGGCAGCCAGTCCATGCCTTTGGGAAGAGCAGCCAGTGAGCATGTCTGGTGACAGAGGGAAGGGGAGCACTTGCAAAGGCTGTAGCAATGGCCAGGCAAAGCTTGCTGACCTGCTGCAGCCAAGTTCTTAGAGGAAATGAAAGCCCAGGAGGTTTTTGGCTGGGGAGGAGCTCTCATCAGAAATAATCATCCTTCCTCTGCTCAGCCCTGTGTTGGCTCTGCCACTGATGGAGCACACGCACGTCACCGAAGTTCAGCAGAAAAGATCTTTCATAAAACCCAGAGAACTGAACAACAACAACATACCAAGCTCAGTGGTGAAAGACACAAAGAGACCCGATGGGTGGAAGCTCTAGCAGTGGCACAAGCTTTGCTTTCTGATTTAAGCACTCCCACTGGAGTCGGGCCACCTCTAACTGCCCCGAGCTGGGACCTGACCATGTCCGTGCCGGCCAGTCCTTCCTCGCCCCTTTCCAGATTTATTCATTTTTCAGCTTTGCCTCAAATGCTCAGGTTAGCTCTCAAGCTATTGAGATTCACAGAAATGCCCAGAACAACCTCTTGGTCATGTAGCTTGGCCTCTTGCCGGGCTTGCACTTGTCCACCTCTTGATTAGTTGGGGAGTTCCCTTCCTCATTGTCTCCATTTTCAGCTGTTGCATTTAAAGCGTGAAAAGTAGAAGGGGACTCAGATTCGGTACCAAGGCAGTAGAGAAAGGGTGAGAATAGTCCCCCCGTGCAGCACCCACAGCCAGCGCTCCTCCCTCTCGCATCCCTTCCAGCCTGGGAACGCTCTTCCCCTGCTCTCCTGGAACTGCTGCCTGTTTCCAAGTGCGTAACTTTGAATCCGGCATTAAGATGCATTTTGTTTGTGGTGGCCTGGCTTATGAAGTGGTCCTGGCAGTTTTTGACTGCCCTGTTCTCAGTGTTATTTACCACTCTTCCGGCCCAGGGGATGCACACAAAGTCTGACAACACTGAATGCCATGCAAAGCCAAGTTTAAAAAAAAAAAATCTTGAATATGTCTTTATTTTATCAAGTAAACTTGCAATCTAATAAAAAAATTAATAAGCTGCTTTTACTAGAACTGGTCCCCATGCCATGCTGTCAGGTAGCACTAATGGTACTTCAGGCTGTTCTATCAGGATGCTGGATCCTGGAGCAGCTCGTCCAAATGACGTTTTCTGGGGATGCCTTCATGCAAGCTAGTTGGCAGGCAGCGGGCTGTTCCCCGCGGTTCTGGCACTGTATCAGCACTCTCATGGCAAGTGCACGTTGCCATGAAAGATGGACGCTGCCTCCTTGTATGCACTGTCTGCCTCTGGCGTGTTTCCTTCAGGTAGTTTCCTTCTGAGATGGAGCCCGTCAGCAACATACTCGCTTTTGATGACCATATACAAATTTTGCAGGTATCAGAAACTCTCTTGGTTTTGAAAATATAGTATTATAAGCAAATACCCAGCGATCTCTTTCCAAGAGCAAAACCACACTGTATTAGTGGAGAAGAGCTCTCCATGGAGCGCAAACAGAGGAGCAGCATTTTAGCTGACAGGCTGGGCATGCACTGTTGACTGCCCTGTTCGGCGACAAGAGCAGTGAACGAGGACAAGACGAAACACCAACACGGAGCTTGTGAAAGCACCAGCCACTGCCAGCAGGCTTAGAGCTGTGCAGTGCATGCAGCATGCAGGACCAGCACACAGGTGAGCGTGATCCCTGCCGGTCCTGGTCACCAGGATGCGTCCTCGAGTGCCAGGACGGGTCTTTGAAAGGACATGAAGTTCCTTTCGAGCCAGCACAGCTGATGATCTGATGCTAAGCGTTACTCTCTGTGAGTTTCCACTACTCATCTCGCACCCTCTGCACAATTTCCTTTTGCTTGTTGCAGGAAAGAAACAGTAAATAAACTCTGTAGCTTTCCCCTGCGAGCATTTCAGAGCCCAGCACAACATGTCCCCACCTTATTACCCATTCTGCAGGAATGTGCCCGGGAGCTTGGGTTGCTCAGCAGGGAAATGCATCCACCCCGGTGCCCGAGAGCCCCTCCTGGGGCAGCGGGCAGCAACTCTTCCTGGTAGCCATTTGACAGCTGCAAAAGCTGGGCACAGCGTCTGCCGGTTGCTGTGGTGCCGCTGGGGTGACCCAGCCTGGCAGGAAACGTTGCTGCTGGGAGCTGGGCCGCCTCATCGGCAGCAGGTGACGCAGGGAGCAGGGCAGACTCCGGCTCGTTTTGGCAGGTGGAGCCCAAGTCCAGCCCTGCCGCACCGGGCAGAGGGGTGATCTCTGTGGGCCACCGTGTCAGGATTTGTGTGCTGCAGCCCCAGGCTGTCGTAGCTCTGCCAGAGGGGAAAACCCTGCCTTCACTGAGCTGTCCACAGCCAGGTCACTGCTCCCGCTCCTCCACGCTGCAGCAGGTTACCTCCCGACAGCGGCTGCCTGCCCTCTGCCCTGGGCAGGCTCTGCCCTGTCCCCCTGCTCCAGCCTGGCAGGGGCAAGGGCAGGGGCCATGCACCAGCAGGATGAGGGACCTGGGCTCCTTGAGAAGCTCCGAGCATTGCCTCCTCTTCCTCACAGGAGGAAGGTCCATGGTAGGACTCCTCACCTTGCTCTGCAGCATCCAAGCAAAGACGGGGTCGTTCTTGCCACCCAGGGGTGGGGCGGGACCCAGATGAGTGCAGTTCCCATCCCCACAGCCCCAAAGGCAATGGCAGTGCTAGCCTGATTCGTGCCGTCACGACGCAGCTTGTCCCTGCTCGCTGGGTACAGAGAGCAAATATGCGTCTTCCCAGCGCACCTGGATGGGGAGGACGAGGGTGGCCCTGAAGCCCCCAGAGCTGAGATGCCACGGCTCAGAGACCCAGGGGGGACGCGCAGCCAGCCCATGTCCCGAGACACCCGGACACAGAAGGAGCATGTGGAGCTCGGGGAGGGAGGCCAGCACCCTGGGAGAGCAAGCAGAAGGGAAAGGAGCCTCTTACCTCAGGGCCACGGAGCACCCAGCCCAGCAGACCCAGCCTGCCAGGTCCCTGCCGCAAGCACCGAGCCGTCAGCGTGCTCTGGCCTGGGAAGAGGCTGGGACTGGGACAGGAAGGAGGGCGCGCTCGCAGGTGAGTGACTCACTTCCCTCTTGGCACTTGCGACACGGCTCAGACGTGCCCTGGCTGTGCCCTGGAGCTCGACGCTGACTCCTGCGGCCCTTCCTTGAGCGGGCGGCAGTGGGGAAGCAGCGGTGGAGGCTCCGTGCTGGCCAGGGCCTTGTCACACTCCTGTGTCACCCGCTGCCTCGCAGCCCTGAGATGGGGTAGCTCTGCCCTGCAGCAGCTCCAGGGCAGGGGCGCTCCCCAGCCCGGCCAGGGCCGCAGAGATGGTCCGGGCTTGGCAAGGGATCCATCAGAGGATGGATCAGGGCTTCCCATTTCCTTCCAGGCACTGGGACCAGGAGCCAGCACAGCGGCGAGTGCTTGTTCAAATGCTTCCATTGGAGGTGGAGAGTTGCTGCAGCAGGGCAAAGCATCAGGATGAGACTGCTCTGCTGTGAGTCCCCATGTGGGAAACATTAACCAAAAAAATATTTCAGGCTGTGGCAGCGAGTTTCCTTGCCCTCTCTGCAGCATTATAAACCACCCTCGGTTCTTGTGCCCCTTCAGCCTGGGAAGAACGGGTGGACAGACGCAGCTCTGGCATTGCTCTGCTCAGGTTTCACATGGGATTTCCCCATGTACTGTGGCACTGGCAGCACTTAGGTCATGGGCATAACATCCAGTGAGTGACTGTGTTATAACAAGAAATCACGTGTTTCTGTCTCCTCACTTTATTCACCATGGGTTGTTTAACAAGGAAATGTTGTTGGGTTTTCTTTGCCGTTAAGAACCGGCATTGGTTTCTGCAAGGAAGGAGGCGTGAGGTTTCTGAGACAGCCCTGGAGGGCCAAGACAATCGCAACTGGTCAGTGCACAAAAGCACATTGAAAGCGCGTCAGAGCAGGCACGCAACCTGCACCGCTCTCAGAAGGAACCGGCCGTTTGCATGTCCTGCAGTCCCCCCGATCTGGGCCTGCCAGACACCCAGCTGCAGCACGCAGAGCTGCAGTACGCAGAGCTGCAGCAAATACCCCAGTTTCCCAATCAAACAGAAAAGCTGCACCAGTTTATGGTGCAGGTAAGTTATGGCCTTGATGACCTGATTGCTACCTGCAGCTGTTGGAAGGGAAGCTGCAAAGAGGACGGAGGCAAACTCTTATCAGCAGCAGCAAATGGTGTGACAAGGGGCAACAGCCACCAGCCGGGGTGCAGGACAGTCAGGATGGACATCGGTGAAATAATTTTGCTAATAGGGCTGTGCATCCCGGGGGCAGGAACCCAGAGGGGCCGAGGGTCTCATCCTTCCCCCTTGGCTAGATAAAGCCACAGCTGACCTCGCCTGCCATTAGTGACAGCCCCGCTTCAAACACAAGGTCAAATTAAAGACCTACAGAGGTCCTTCCCCAAAACATTTCAGTTCTGTGACTTGAACTGCAACAATTGCGCTGGCACGTATGCCAGTGTTATTTTCCTTTGCAGGTGTTCCCCATGTCACCAAAACACACGCCTGCAAACCCCATTCCACCCAGAAAAACTGTTACAAAAGTGCCCAGACAGGTCCTGCCGGCATTTGAAAAGGAAGCAATTTGACGAGATGTGAGAAGATGAGTAACACAAATCCCATTGATTATTTTCAGGTTACAACCTCGTTTGCTCCAATGAGAATCCAGTAGCGGCTATGAAGCAGGCGACTTTGCACCTTAACGTTAATATTAATGCTACATCTGGACTTCCCTGCTGCTGTGGAACAACTGAATAGCCCAGAAAGGGAATAGGACTGAAGCAGATGGCCGGGGAGGCCAATAATGCAGGACAGTCCATTTTAATGGCACTGAATAGGCTGAGGCGGAGATCTCCTGCTACAAAGGAAAGACCCAATTGCCCCGAAGTACGTGTCCATTCCTGCCCTGGAAGTCTGAAGCCCTCTGGCTGCTGCGACAGGGAGGCTTCCTCGTAGGAGGGCTGCTGAGCCTCAGTAGTGAGTCAGGCAGATCAGCTACGTCCTAGATCTACGTGAAGTGTGTGCGTAGTGCTCAAGGCAGCACTGAGATCGGAGCGGGAAAGTCAGGAGCCCAGCCTAGAGGAGCAGCACTCCCAAACATCTGCCTATTTTGAGCACAACATGAAGCCAGGGCTGTGAGAGCTTTACCTGTCAAGGAGCAAAAGGAATCACCCCCGGAGCTGAAGGCAGGGGAGCCCCCGGCAGCAGGACGCCCACTGCCAGCAGGAGTTCTGGAAAACAAAAATGAGGAGGTTTTGAACCCAGCCGGCGCAGCCCCGCACACCGTCGGGCCCAGGCACGTTGTGCTGGTGCACAAGACGAGGGACGATGCCCCTTTTCTGCTTGTGGATTGTAGGGATCAGCTGCCTGAGGAGGGAGGACTTGCTCACACTGCAGCTTGCAAGAGGAAAGGGAAGCCAAGACAGCCCATTTGCCCTAGATAACACACTACAGCGGCCCAGTTCTTTCTGAGGGAGACTTCCTGTATTAAGGCCAACCTCTCACAGTTTCTCTCCAGTTTCAGTTGTTTTAAAAGCACAGAGAAAGACTAGCCAAAGAAACTCTCACCTGGAAGGAGAGCACAAGCCCTTGATGTCTCCCACCTGGGTCCCTCTATCCAACACTACGCTGGCTGTAGGTAATCCCCCAGAACTACAGTTACGCTCCTGAAATACAAATCACGTACAGCAAAAGAGTTGTTACTGCCCAAGGAGGGGTGGAAGAAAAGAGGGTTTTTCCATGCATTTACAAAGATGGCATCTCTTTGGGGAAGAGGAGGGCTGGACGAAGACCCAGCCACACAGACAGCACAAGAACGGTGGTGCCATGTTTGGTGCTGGAGCCAGGCCATCTAGTTCAGTACTTCATGTCCAACAGCAGCCAGCAGATGATGCTCTACAACGAAAGCGAACACAGTGCAATGCATCCCTCATTGTACGCTGCCAGCATCTGCCAAGACGGGGCGGACTCCCTCACCGTTACACCGGGATCTTTACATAGCTTGATGGCACGTATTTGTCTGAACACATACACGGATGAAAATTAGAAACTTCTGACCTCAACAAGAGTTTACATTGAGTTCTACAGTCCACTGCAGGAAAAGCATTTCTGTGTCTTTTCAACCCATTTCTTGCTGATTTCCATAACCTCTTGCTCTCAGGTTCAGGAAAAGAGCAGCTTTTGATGCCCCGGTTCTCCTCTAGACTGTTGCTTGTTCCCTTTTGAAAGGCTGCGCAGTAAAGCACGTATATAAATGGGCATCCACGTAAACTGTATGGCTTGGCCACAGTGTGGCTTCGTAGCAAGGAAGACAGTATTTTCCATTCCACTCTGTCTTTGCCGACAGTACTCTCTGTTTTATACAATCCCTGTGGCTGAGTGACTAAGAAATGGTCCCTGAGCAGCAGTAGCTAATTCAGAGCATATCACGGTGTTTGCCAAACTAAGATAAATGTTAAGTAACACACTGGTTTATGTCTTATCAAGAGCAGATCTCATCTCTGGCTATCACCCAAGCTTTTCATAGCTGCCATAACTTGGTCTAGCCTTTACTGAACAGTTTTTCTACCTGGTGAAATCTAGCTAAGCTGGTAAAATCTAGACCTAGGCCTGTCTACGTGCTTAGGGGGATCCTCCGCTCTCATCCCTAGACTACAAAGTAGCACCAGACATGAAGGTCCTTGCACCCTGTCCCGTTTATCCACAAATGAGTCGGTTCCTGCTGCAGTTTCCCCAAGTAACTTGCAAAGGTCCTTTGCCACCCCACTGTTGCTGAATCCTTGCAAATTGCCTATGAAGGGCAACCTGCCTGCCTCAGAAGGGAACCAAGACCTTCAGGAGCGATCTCTGGACTCCCAGAAAGCAGCAATGAGCCGGACGCTGGCAGACCCCTGTGTACATTCTGTGGGAACTGGACACGGAGGACAAGTTATTTCCACAGAAAACCAAAGCCAAGACCCTACTGAAAAGTGCTTCTGTAGCTATCTGGTACCTTTTCTGCTTCCAAAAGAAAAAAAATTACTCCTTATTCCCACTGATGTATTTTCTTGTCCTGCATACCAAGGACAAATATTTTAGTCTATGAGGACCATGGACCCAAAATGAGCTCCAAGGAGGAAGGAGGCCTAGCGATCTCTCCCTCTACAACATCTCTCTACCTCTTGAAATCAAACATTTCATTCAGTCCATCCCACGGCCTTGGCTTGCGTTGCAGAGGCCAGGCAACAGCCCAGACTGTATCCGTGGGGGTCCACATTGTGCATTCACTTATTTCCACCCAGGCGATTCAAAACAGTTTGCTTTTACAAAGCCTGAATACAAGGATCAAAATGAACCTCGCCTGTTCCCTCTAGGGGAGCAGAGAAATATCTAGCAAAGGACCAGGCAGATGGGAAGCTTCACAGGACTTGGCTGAGTAGATAAGATAGGAGAAATACTGCATATTCAGACATAGAAGCATATTATAGGCAGGACAGCAAAAAAAGGAAACAGGAACAGCTAAATTGATAATGAAACGGCACTGTCCAAGCTACACATTTTGCTGCCCCAACCAAGTCATACCCAGTGGAAAAAATGACTCTAACTGCAGAAGGACACAGGGCTAGTAATTCGGTGACTTTGGCCACAGGCTGGACTTCCCAAGACCCAGTGGTAAGCCACTCCACTGGTCAAATTCTCATAGACGTCCATGTCTCTGAGAAGCAGAAGCATAACGTGGGTCTTATAAGCACTTCAAGTTCTCACAGGACTCATCCTGAGCTGCTGGGAAAAAATGTAAGGAAAAGATCTGAAAGGTCAGTACCATCGGTCAGCAAAGACGTTACACCATCGGAAAGGAAACGCTACTAGACAGACCAGTATTCCAGCATCAAAAGGAAGGACCCTGGGACAAGAGTGACTGGGACAGATCTCTAAGCTAGAAATACTTTGACAGGGGAACAAGAGGCAGACAAGTTAGAGGGATGGCATGTCCTCTAGCAAGAGACTGCACTTAGAAACACTCCTCGTTTGAGCTACTGCCCAGCGCTGCTCGTTTCTTACACCCGGGAAGCAGAAGAGATTGCACGAGAGACAGCACCACAAAAGTTAACCGGTATTTTCCCCAGAACAAATGTGGCAAATTGTTGCCTTGACAAGGAAGCTGTGTCCTACCAACGCGTTCCCAGCTAATGGAGGATCAGGCTCTGCCAACAAAAAGGAATTTCGGTGCCTGAACAGAGCAATGCTGCACAGTTCAGCGTCTCGCAGGCCTGTCAGCCCACCTTAGTCTGCTGCTAGTTATCGTTTGGCTCTTGTGTGCCACTGTCCTGGTTTCAGCTGGGACAGAGTTAGTTTTCTTCTTAGTAGCTGGTAGAGTGCTGTGTTTTGGATTTAGCATGAGAATGATGTTGATAACACACTGACATTTTGGTTCTTGCTGAGTAGAGTTTACACTGGTCAAGGACTTTTCAGCTTCTCGTGCTCTACCGGGTGCATAAGAAGCTGGGAGGGGGCACAGCCAGGACAGCTGACCCAGACTGGCCCAAGGGCTATCCCATACCATATGAGATCATGCTCAGCACATAAAGCTGGGGGAAGAAGAAGGAAGGGGGGGACATTCAGAGTGATGGCGTTTGTCTTCCCAAGTAACCGTTACGCGCGATGGAGCCCTGCTTTCCTGGGGATGGCTGAGCACCTGCTTGCCCGTGGGAAGGAGCGAATGAATTCCTTGCTTTGCTTTGCTTGCGTGCACGGCTTTTGCTTTACCCATTAAACTGTCTTTATCTCAACCCACGAGTTTTCTCACTTTTACTCTTCCGATTCTCCCCCCCATCCCACCGGGGCGGAGTGAGCGAGCGGCTGTGTGGTGCTTAGTTGCTGGCTGGGGTTAAAACACGACAGCCATCCAGACATCACCAATGTTATTTTTTAAGCTATGTTTTGCCCCTTGAGGTTCAGCTCAAGCTTTCTAAATGGCAGGTTATACCTAGCAGGACAATTAAGGTAAAGAAACTGTATTCCTGTGTTTACACAGAAAATAGGAACCATATTCTACTGTTCTAAGAGCTAGTTAATGTATAAAACACCAAAATACCTGAGTTTTATTAGGGAAGGATGTTTCATTTTATGTCTGGTCACACAGACCAGTGCATGAGAGGAAAAGAAGAAACAAAGGCAAGAGGAGAGCACCAGCCACCTTTCAGTAGGTTCCTCTAAGTCCTAGGCCCTATCAGAAAGCTCTGCCTTCCTCGGGAGCCGCTGCTCCTGCAGAAATCTCTTTGGTAACACAACTTGGTCATGTCGCTCCTCCCTAGCAGGCAGAAATAGAAGGCAATTAATCAAAACTTAAACAGTTGAGACACAAGAAGATGGAAGCATCTCTTCAGGGGCAGCAGAACCAATCTTTCTGAAGAGAGATCTCGCTGAGACACGAAGAGCAGCAAAAAGGTTTGTGCTCATTTGAAGATGAGGGCACATAAGACAGCGAGTCCAAGTGAAAGGAGCTGGCTAATGCAGGGAGGAGGAAGAAAAGCAGTGTCATCGCGGAGGCAGCCACCCACAGGACCCAAGTATGGAGCTGGCCATAAGGACAGATGGGAAGAGTTTGTGGAAAGGTCTCCAGAGGAGTCTGCCAGGCACATGTTAATCTGTAGTATGCTCCATTTTGAACGCCTCTAAACAGTTAAGAATCTCTCAAAAACTTACAATACACACACAAAGTAGGATTTTAAAAATCAAAACTCGCGAGTTTGAGCTCATCCCGTAGCTCTGAGGAGTTACACTCCCACCAGGTGCCCAAGTCCCCCCAGTGCATCCACGCTCCCCAAAGGCACAGCCACAAGCTCCGTGTTCAGCACAGACTGACACACCCGCATCCACCCAGGCAGCACCCAGCGAGATACCCGCTCGCCGCCCCCCGGGTGCCACTCTGCAGGACCGTCACTTCGAAATTCAGGTCAGAACAGGCTTTGGGATGACAGCAGACCCTGACCAGGGAAAGCGTTCACGCTGAAAAGCAGCAACGTTTCAGTGGCCAGCACTCAATTCACACCCTTGCAATTGTATTTTTGAATAATTCCAAGAAAAAAAAAAAAACTGGTAACTTGGGTAAAAATTTATTTTACATACAGACCATTGCAACTTAACTATTAATCAAGAGAAGTTATTTTTCCTTTCCAGGAAGTGACCAGCTGGTCTGAGATTAACAGAAGTCTAAGCCTGAGAGCTGGGATTTTAATTTGGAAATCAGATCTTGGGGGAGGGTCCTTCCAAGCACCACTCAGTTCAGTGAGGAGCTGCAGGACTTCAGCTGCAGGTCAGCTGCACTGCACAGTGCTGGAAGCAGATTCCCAGAGTCAGCTCGGACCTTTCCGAAGCTGAACTGGCTGAGAAAGATGATGCCTGGAAAGGTACGGATGCATTTCCAATATTTTGTTCAGCTCTCAAACTAGAAATGGAAGTGGTGAAACAGCACAACCTCTGTGAAGTACAAAACATCGAGTTACAAGGCAGCAGACAAACAGGACAGCAATAATGGCGGGGACCCTCCTAAGCCAAGTGTTCTACATGTAGCGGGTTCCTGGCCGAGTTCATACTATGGCCCTAGTTCAAATGGACAGAGTACAAAAAATACTTTGACCAATAATTAATTGTACTGGAAACAAACAGTCTACTAAAAAGCAATTCTTACTCTAGGTGCCAATGAGTCCTTAAAAGCAGGGAGGGGACTGAGGAGCTGCACTTGGGCAGTGCTGCCAGGATCATTCACGCTGCTCCATTTTTACTTTGGGAGGTCTCAGGAAGGTCCTGTTTTTCTTTTCTTTCTTCCCCTTTGTATTTGCCTGGAAATTTCTCCAGCTGTCCACACGACCATCCCGACTTTCCTGCGAACAACAGAGAGGAAAGGGAGAGTTAAGAAGTGCAAGAGCCAGCGAGCAGGCAGTACGTACCAGCTTCGAGAGATCAATAGCAATTTCCCCCTTATCCAGCATGTAGCAGCCTGGCAGCCAGGACATACAGACACTGTGAAGAGCCAGAGCAACAGACACAGCACAGTGGAAGTACAAATGAGCTTACAAACACCAGTATAAGCACTATGCTGGTTTCTTGTTTCAGAAGCAACCAGCCTGTGAGAGCCTGCTAAATCCTCTTATGTGCAAAGGAAACAAGAAACCTCATCTCCCATGGATGTTCCTGATCTGTCAGCCCAGATCGTGCCATTTCCTTACTGTCTCACATCCTTGAGACGGCTCTCCTTGTGCTGTAGCCTGGAGGCACGGAGAAGAGAGAAGGAAATGGAGAGACTGTAGAAGAGAGAAGGGAAATGTACTGCTGTCTTCTCTCACACTTCTTGCCCCAAGCTTCATCACAAAGACACAATGAGAAAAGATCTCTGGTGCGCTCCTCTCTCCTCTCGCTGGCCTGCCTGCAGAGCAGCAGAAACCCTGCCTGGGCACCAAAAAAAACCAAAAAACCAACTCCCCACGAAGCCAATCTGTGATCCCTACAGGCTGAAGGTTTCACACAGTAGGGCAGAACAAGTCCAGGGATGATCCACTTCACAGTGTGGGATCCCTACACTCAAGGCCCGTCTGGCCACGGCTGTGCCTGCCATAGCGGTGCTGCACACAGGCTCTGTCTGCTTCACTCCCCTCATTCCCTGCCACAGGATGGGGGAAGGCCAGGCACCGGCAGTGACCTGGATGATGGGGCAGAGTGCACCCTCAGCAGATGACACCACACTGGGAAGGGCTGCTGACAGGCCAGAGGGTCGTGCTGCCATCCAGAGGGACCTTGGCAGGCTGGAAGACTGGGCCGACGGGAACCTCATGCAGTTCAACAAGGAGAAGGGCAAAGTCCCACCCCTGGGAGGGAACAACCCCACGCACCAGCCCACGCCGGGGGCCACCCGGCTGGAAAGCAGCTTGGTAGAAAGGACCTGGGGATCCTGGTGGACACCAGATTGAAGACGAGGCAGCAATGTGCCCTTGCTGCAAAGGCGGCGAATGCTGTCCTGGGCTGCACTAGGCAAAGCAGGGCCAGCAGGCTGAGGGAGGTGATCCTTCCCCTCTGCTCAGCACTGGTGAGGGCACCCCTGGACTGTTGTGTCCAGTGCTGGGCTCCCCAGTACAAGAGACATGGACATACTGGAGAGAGTCCAACAAAGGGCCACAGAGATGATTAAAGGACTGGAGCATCTCTCCTTTGAGGAAAGGCTGAGAGACCTGGGACTGTTCAGTCTGGAGAAAACAAGGCTCAAGGGGGATCTCATCAATGTGTACAAGAATCTGAAGGATGGCAGAAAAAAGACTGAGCCAGGCTCTTCTTGGTGATGTCCAGTGCCAGGACCAGAGGCCATGGGCACAAACTGAAACACAGGAGGCTCTACCTGAACACCTGGAACATTTTTATTGAGGGTGACTGAGCACTGGCACAGGTTGCCCAGAGAGGTTGTGGAGTCTCCATCACTGAGGATATTCAAAAGCCATCTGGACATGGTCCTGGGCAACTGGCTCTAGGTGGCTCTGCTTCAGCAGGGGGGTTGGACCAGACGGGCCCCAGAGGTCCCTTCCAACCTCAACCGTTCTGGGATCACACTTTTGCTAGGGATAAGGCTGTGTGGCAACTTCTGTTCTAACCTTCTTGTTTCTTACAGCTTCATGGTAGAAGCTATTCTTGACATTACTAAGGAAGTGAATTTTGAGGGTGGGGTGGGAGAAAGTAGATGTTCTAACCTGCTCCTTCTAAAACACATCGAGGTATAATTCAGCTCTGAAAGCAGCCTATGAATAGCTTCTAGAAACAGCAGGCAACCACTTGGATGACACAGATATTCCTATGAGGATTCAGAAATACTGCAGAACATACACAAGGGACAAAACCTACAGGTTTGAGGGTAAAGAGACAGGATCAGAACCAGGATGCAGTATGCAGACAAGGACTGGAATCACCAGGAGCAGGAAAGCCCAGAAGAACAATGCAGAGGTACAACATGAGCACCTTTAAAGGCTGGGATTTTTGTGTTGAGTTTGTTTGGGGGTTTTCTGAAACTGAGACAGAACCACAATTGCAGAATATCAACTTAAGGTTTTTTTCCTGATGGTTTAAATATCATTCGAAGCAGCAACACACATACTCCTTTCGGATATATTTTAAAGGCAGCCACTGAATTAGTACACATACAGGAGCAGCCAAGAATCCATGTGTTATTTTGTCTCCAATCACCCTCTCTTGACGATGGTCACTATCAGAAATAAGCTTCTTACTCTCGTGTATTCCAGTGATCCACTTTGGACATTAACCCCTAGCTTTGATACTGCCTGTTCACATGGATTAAATGGTCACCAGCAAGGCTGGAGAAGACACCTGCAGAGTGGTTGAGGACATGCAGGTACCCAGAGCCGCAATATCAGTAGTTCTGCAGCTCCCCTGTTTGGTCCATCATTATTTGCTTGTGATACTGGCTCACATTTCCTCAGCTGCTATGCTTTACTGCCCCCCTACAGCAATGACACCCAAATTCTGTGGCCATTCTGGTGTGAGAACACAGAACGTCTGCCAGCAGCAAGGCCAGTGACACACTCATTTATCTCTTTGGCATTACATGACAAAACCCATGGCACACTCAACACAGCAGCATTACACAAGTTTTTCAGAATATCCAGCTTCTTATATCCATGTTATATAGCACAGGAACACAAACTCTTCCCAGCTGAGTCTCCAGAAACATCCTAGTTGTCCGCTTCCACCGGATGCCAGTCCAGCTCATACACTTCTCTCCCAGACACCCTCTTTTTTAAAGTCCTCTTGAACATAGACTGGGATCTGGCTCTGGATTAAATGAACAATCTAGCTCATCTTTTCACGAGGTCCTGCACACTGTTACTGACTTCCTTCCTGCCCACCACCCGCCACGTGTCACAAGGCTTCACCTCTGTTGTGTAATGAGGGAAGAGCTACAGGCTAGATCAAATATTTTTGCAGGCTCTAGGTTTGACCCCTAGGATAGCAGCACAACAACAAAGCTACTTCGGATACACCTAAACCTTGAACACAGGGTGGAAGGGTCAAAGGGAAGTGACTGTCATTCAGGTCTCTAATATTCATGGGAGATACAGATTCCGTAAGTGTTAGCAACCAGACTGAAAAGTACCAACAACAGTCCACACTGGTGGTTCAACAGCTGCCAGATTAAGTTTTACTGGTCACCAGTGCCCTGGGCTAAGCAGCAATTCAAATTTCTGACTACGGACAAGAATGAACTGCTGACAGAGCTGAAAAATACACCTTAATTTTCCCAGACCTGTTTCTGGAAAGGTGATACCAAAGGCCTATCAGTGGGCTCTTCTTCCCACACAATGACAAAACCCAGGCTCGTGTAGGATCTTTTACTAAGTGTCTGCTTAAATTATCTTCTAGCACCTGCAGACAAAAAGTCTCTCCTCTCTCTAGGGGCTTTCCCTACAGCATGGCCAAGAATTGCTGAGGCCCATCCTGTAAGTTAAGCTGCTGCTTACCTCAAAGTTCTTCTGCCATTCTCGCTCTCGTTTAGCTTTCTCTTGTGCCTCAATTTCCTCCTCCCTCTGCCGCTTCCTGGAAGGGAAGCCACAAAGAAGTTATGAACCCACAAACACCTACTTTAAAGAAACACAGTAATACTTTCAAAACCTCTTGGAAAGCTCTTCTGATTTCTTGGCAGATTAAAGTGCTTATCAGAAGAGATAAATATGCACACCTAAGATAGCACAGCAAATAGAATTTTATTTCCAATCTGGAAGAGCAGCGAGCAGAGAAGATGGTTTGGCACCGCTGACAGCATACACATACTTAATCAGTCAGTCAGCTTCTCTTGCTCAGCAAAACAAGTTGGACTCCTTCATAACTCTAGTGATAAGTCTCTCAAACTGTTGAGAGTACACATTTAAGAAGCTAATAAACACTTGAGTATGAAAGGTAAGAACGAAATTTCCCCCCCGCCCCCTAATTTTCATGTGTCATCAGAAGTAGCGCCCTGCAACCATCTCCCAGACTGCCTTCACCGACCAGTACAGAAACCCCGCTCTATGAAGCGCATCCACAACGAGCGCTCGGGCAACCTGTGATCAAAACACCTAAAATAGTTCAGGATCACACGTGCCACAGGGTATTTCTGGCACTTAATTAAAATTAAAAACCAATTCTTTGCATGCTAACAACATGCAGAAATGTGTCGCCATTTCACTGTTTTAGCTGGCCTCCATGAATACACACAGGAGTATATCAGCACACCAAATATATCAATGTCTTAAATAGAGGAGGGCAAGTTTCCTGTTTGCATTTCTCAAGCGCAGAGCTCTACAACCCACAGGCTGCCCAGAGAAGTGGTGGAACCTACGTCACTGGAAGTCAGCCTGACAGGACCCTTGTTAATCTAATCCATGGCCCTGCTTTCAGCAGGAGGTTGGACCAGATGATCTCCAGAGGTCCGTTCCAACTCAGACTTTTCTAAGACTCTGTAATTCCTTATCTTCTCTGAGGAAGCATGAGGGGGGGAAAGGAGCCTGAACTGCACAAGCAGAATGCTGCTCATACCTTTCATGCATTTCTTTAGCTTCTCTTTCTTTCCTCTTAATTTCCAGTTCAGCAAAGAGCTTCATCGTCTGTTTGTATACAGCTTGTTTGAACTGTAAAACACAAATTCGGTCTTAAAATAATGCCCATTAACAGAGAAGTCTGTTTTACGTAAGAATGTAAGAAGCACAAAAAGAATGTGAAGCTTATGTTTGCCCACATAACCCCGTATCCTGCCTTGACAGCAGTCAATAGCAGCAGTGTAGGAAAGGGTATAAAACACTGCTGATTAAATTCTGGCCCTGACACCAGGAAACTCCTTGTTAGCCTCATATTAGTCTCATTTCCATTTGTATTCACGAAGCTGTGCCTAAACAGAACTGTTCATTTCAAGCTCTCTTATTCTTCTGTAATTCTTCTTGCAATGTTCCACTTGACAAAAAAAGGCAAAATGGCCACTGTTTAGATAGTAATTTCCCAGCAGATCTTCTTGATGTGTTGTAAAAGTCTAGCATTGGCTTTCCAGTAGGAAATATCAGTATACTTAAGACAAACTTCCTTATTAAAGAACAGCCACAGACTTCTGAAAATCAATGGAAAATAAGATGGTTACGGGGTCGCTTTGATGATATCAAAAGGAAAAAATCACTTTGTAGGAAAAAAAAAAAAAGGTGACGACAGTCAGACTAAGGATGTCAGTGTCTGATAATCAGTCAGTTCTGTTAAAGCCTCTAATATCACTTTACTTTTTCAGACTAGAAACCAGGTAAAAAGAACTAAGTTACGTCGTGCCTTTTTTAGTACAAATGATTTGTTGCAGAACAGCACATCTATCCTCAAATACTCTATGGAAGAAACAGCCAGAGCAGCTCTTGCTACAAAATGCCACTAAGAGCAGGTTTTAGACACGCTGCGGTGGGTTCCATACATGCCTCCGCCAACAGCAAGAATGCCACAGTTCCAGCGTTCAGAACAAAACAAGAAATTCAATTCAAAAAAGACTGCATGACGCCCAAGCAATGGGGAGTTGCTCCAAGAAAAGAATTGTGTATTTTGATCTATATAATAATCTCATGATATATTTACTCTTTACGCTACAGTTAAACTGTTTTCTAAAATGTATGGGTATTACCCAATGCATGGTACCCTACAGTGGCTTATCAGAAGTTGTTCCTCTGTACGTGCAAGGATTTACAATACTCTAACAAGTCTAATAAATCCTTCCGTACTGGTTTTGACTCTTAATTCGTTGAAACACATTTTGTACTCCCCATTCCTCTGACCAGTATATGACTTACAACTTCAGGATCATCCTCTTCTACAGTGGGAGGTTTTCCATCCTTCTTCAACTGCTTCTTTTTTTCTTTCACCTAAAGATTAAGAACAAATATAAGAGTCTAAAAAGTTTTATGGCTTACATGATTATATCCAAGTAGTTCTGCATTCCTGCTCCAGTGTGGGGGAAGAACTCTGGGTGACAGTAAGTTCTTGATTTGAATCAATGTTTTATCTTAGACCAAAACCTCCTGGTCCTAGGTCCAGATAAACACATACAAGATCACTATCACATGAACTGTAGTTCATGAAAATAATTCAAAATACTACGTTAGATACTATTCATTCAACACAATCCCTTTGTTGAGTTTTTTCCATTTGTTTTTAAGATATATTCATATCCAATGTACACCATCCAAATGAGCAGGAAGTTTTTTTTGCTTTGTAATATTCAAAAGACTAACAACAACAAGCAGACCATAAAGTGTTCCTTGGTTTAGAATATCTGAGTTCTCCCACATCATCTGCTTTCTCAGATGTGTTTGTGTTTTAGTCCACCCATATCACTCAACTAACTTCTTGGCCAATGCAATCCAAGCTCCCTTCCTTATCTTATAGGTCATTTTCCCCAAACTTCCCAGTCTCCTGCTGTCACCACCTATTTTCCTCCACCTACACACATTTGAACTGCATCATTCATTCACGGACTTGAAAAAAAATATTCAGGTCAGATCATGCGGTCTGACCTAGTTATTTCAAGTACTGAATTTCACTGAATTATCTTGCACTGAGCTCAACAGCAGTCTTGGACAAAGCACACTGGTTCGTGCCTTGAGGAGCTCAGACTCCACCTGCACTCATTACGAGCTTTGCTCAGCTCACTTTTGAATGACCTCAACATGCAGCAGGTGGGCCAAAAAGCAAATTATGAAGGACTGATTACCACTCACCCCCCATCCCTGGATGTTCCTATGGAATACTTACAGTGTGTTCCACATATTCTTTTCCTGCCTGTATCACATCCAAGGCCCTCTTCTTTTGCTCCTGATCTAGCAGCAACTTGTACGCTTTATCTACAGCTAACAAAAAGCATCAACATTAATAGCACCAGTAGCCACATTCACAAAGCATCACAAGACTGCTGCTTCTTGACCATACAAATTTTGCTTTGTAGAATTGGGGGGGGAGGGGTTGTTTGGTTGGTTGGTTTTTTAAATACATCTAGGTAAGTGATATCAGGATTAGCGAAATGAGATTTGGGGTACAGTAATGGCAGAAACTGTCAGACACCTTTTGGAGTTAGCAGGGTGAACATGTCAGTCCTACGAAGTGATTTAGTTACAGGGTATGAGGTCAGTTTAAGGTGCATAACGCCTCACCGTAATGCAAAACATACACCTAAAACCAGCACATTCCTTCTGTTGCATGGTCTTTGAACACAATCTAATGCACAGAAGAAACAGTTTTTCTTGAACAATCTCGAAACCCCACGGACTGGTTTGCTGCCGTTGCTAACTGGCAATGCGAGTACCGCCACCTAGTGCAGCCCTCTGCTGAAACGCCAGCCCACACACCTCCCTCATCCGAGGCGCTCCTGTCCGCCAGCGGGGCCTCCACCCCTAACAAACATTTAAACCAGCTACAGAAAAACAGCAGTCCCAGTACTATTATCCAGCAGCCCAGGGAAAGGGTGAGAGCATTACCTTCAAACGCCTTCTGGGCTCTATCTGCATCATCTTGATTTTTGTCTGGATGCACCAATATTGACAACTGCAAGAGAAAGGATCTTGCTATCAAGATCATTTTAAGAGATGAAGAATATTTCAGAGATTTTTGTGAGAGGAGGGAAATGGTCTCAGACAGAAGGAATCACAGGGCATCACATTCCTTTCTATACAGACAAATCAGCTGACAATGCATAGAAGTGTGCATCGGTAAAAGTTTGTAAATCAAACACAATTCCTGTAATAAACAGGCGGTCTGAGGAAAGCTGCAGCTTGGGATGTACAGAACAATACAAACACCCTTCACCTGCAGTGCCTGGCGCTGATACGAACCCCTCGGTCACCCCAGTTTTGTATCCTTGGTCTTAAGAAGAAACAAACCTACAAAGATCATCCTCAACCCAAGTTTACCTTTTATTCAACAAAGTCTCCCAAGAAGTTCTCCGGTATCCCTAAGGCTGTTCAAATTAAACTAATTAAGAGTGGGTAAGTTTTTCCTTTAGGCTCCTTTACTGAAAGTTAAGAAAACTCCTTCCTGCACTCCCTATCCAGCAGAGACAGGACATTGATTACTACCATCTTTACGGCAACCTTAAATGGGCTGGAACTCACATGTTCTCCACCTTCCTCTTCCAGAGAAAGTTCTTTCAAACTCTCTCCACGTAGCAGTCTTTTTTTCAGACCTCTTATTTTTGCTGTTGCTGTATGGACTCCCTAGTTTATCTGCATCTTTTCCTAGTACAATGTTCAAAACCGGTCACAGTGCGGCAACTGAAATTGCATCAGTGCCGAAGAATGCAAAATAATTACTTCCTGAACTCTACACACGGCACTTGCTAGTCTACAGGAAAAAGGTTTGCCTCCGGTCCTAAACAGCAGCATGCTGCCGATTTACTCTGTGATTTACTACAGCCGATGTCTTTTTCCTTCTCTTGGCTGTTCTGCATTCTGTATTTAGGTGTTTGATTTCTTCGATACACAATTCCATGCACTTTTTTCATTTCATCACATTGACTTCAAAACATTTCCCTGTGGTATTCTCTCAGCCTAAAGCTAAGACAGACCCAGTGTATTGATTCGCAGAACTGAGAAGTCAGCAACAGACTAAAAGGCCATCCTCCCAGTAGCGCATATCCCACCTCCAACTTGGCAGGTACGTTCTGCTGTCAGCCAGCACAGCTTCTTGCCTAAAGACAGCTCTTGATGTTTACACTGCTCATTCAGGCAGGAGGCTACAGCTCTCCAAATATTGTGTTTCTTTGCCGCAGGCACTGATTAAATTCAGATTTCTCCTGCAGATCTGTCAACAGGGGATGTCTGAGGTAACATTTCCTGCATTGCATGGGGCAATGCAGACGGGTCAGGAGCAGGGCTGCTGCTGCTCCAGGTAACCCAGCCACCAAAAATGACCACTGAAATTCTCAAAGAAATCTCACAGAAAATACAATTCTGGATCCAAGTCCATATATTTGAGAAAAATACCTTTTCTCAGTTCTTAATTTCTGACAAATTTTGACCTTCTCTTTGAACTAAAGTTCAATAAGCTGATTATACACGGGCATATCAGTTTGCAATAGCCTCATCACACACTTTACAGGCAAAGAAGCATACCATGCATGGACCAGGGACACTTCTGCAGCTCTCCTCTTGTTGATACAAAGATTGTTCTATGCATTTCTTCCCAAAATGGCTACTCCTCTACCCAGATACAGGTTTACCACCATTTTTCTTGTTCCCAAGCACAGCTGCACAATCTCTACAGAGCTTCTAGTTTCCTTCCAGGGGCCTCAAGTGCAAAAGCCAAATACCTGCCGGAATCTTTTCTTTATCTCTTCATCTGTGGCTTCGGGATCCATCTGCAGTACCTAAAAGAGACCACGAGAGCCGAGCAAGTTCGATGGTACTCCCCACGTTTCAAGTTCCTGGCAGCAAGCTCTAGACACTGGGTTCACTGGCATACGGACACAACACCAGAAAGCTCCCCCGTCAGGGAGCTGCTTCAGGACATGAATTTTCACCCAGTAAAACAGAAACAGTTTGAGACACCATGTTTGGGACATTCTACTTTTAGCAATGCTAGATTCCTCTGACTATGCCAGTGCCCCTTCCACACTCAAGTCTCATGTAGACAGCTGCCATCCCTAAATAGCCACAATTGGTCTAAACCTTCAACCAGTCTTGTAGCAATGCTTACGTCTGGCAGAAACGGAAGCATACAGTGGCTTTGGGACACCGTTGGATCATTCATAACTGGGAACTTTGGGCAGGAAACATAGTACTTTGTAAGAACTTATTCATTCTATCATTTTGAAGGAAGACAGAAGAGTTTTACTGTTTGATTTCCATGAACCAACCCACTTGTCTATGTACTGATCTTTAGGAATGTGGCAGAGTTCAGGAGCTCTTTTATGAATTAATGTATGGAACAGAAGTCCTAAGGCAACATGTGAGCCTACTCAATGCAGGTGCACGCTGATCTGACACTAAGAATCTGTAAATAAAAACCACCCTCTCGCAGGAAAGCTACAGTCTACTTCTAAATACCTTTCTTAATTTACTCTCCCAGTCAAGTACTAAGATCTACACAGTGCTGAACACTGTCAAGGTAAATCTGTCGACTGATCTGGCTGACCAGCCCTAAACTGAGACTACAAAAAGCACCTGAGGCTTTAAAAAAGCAGATGAAGGTGATGTCAGGAAGGAATATACACAGGAAACGCTAGCTCCAGAGGAACACCAGACTGTTTTATTTACTGTCTTCCTCAGGCTTTCATACTCATTAAGACTTTATAACTGGCTGCAACTGGAATCAAACTATGTAATGTGCAAGGGAATTATCCATTTTCCAGTAACTCCTCCAAGATCGCTCACTGGTGTGAGTAGTGAGAGTCCTTCCCCCCCTCTATGCACTACGCAAGTTCAGGGGGATGAACACCCAAAATAAAAGACACAACTAGAAATGCTGAGTCAAGAGCGCTCGGGGCAGAACCTGACAAGCATGCCACCCCTAGCTGTTAGGTTCTCATTCAGAAACACCTAGCATTAATCTGCCAAATCTTCTAGCGCCATTGCATGAGTGAAACATGTCAAAACAATAGAGTTTGCGAGCACATGTACACCATCCTTCTGTCTTCTGTACCTTCTGCACAGTAACCTACATCTAGAGAATTTTTTTCTTCCTTTACGTTTGGTCTTTTTATTGAAATAAATACCCAGTAAATCTGGAAGTTGGTATACCGAGTCAGAAGGTAGGATAAAACGTTCAAACTAACCTCAAAAGGGTTCAAGTTGAAATAGGAAGATCCAGGTCGGGTCAGTCTGTCAATTTGGTTTTTTGATGTTAAAACAGAGTCTCGTTTTTCAATTTGCTTTACCTGAAGAACAAGAGAGACCTATATTAACTGACCATCACAAGGCACTTACCTGTTTTCCCGTGTGATTACTACACCAGTCATCATCACCCCATACTAGAATTCGCAATACCTCTTGCTCATCCCAAGTCTGTCATGATTTTACTCCAGCACTAGCAGAGCACGCTTTTTAGTCTCTTCTACCAAATGACAGTATTTTTAACATTACATTTTAACTACAAAAAAACCTAGAAAGCACTTCTGCATGTCTCTCCTATCGCTTGCTCAACAGCTGTGGCTTTTCTCCTCACTTTGCTCCTATACCAGCATTGTCACTGTGATTCCTTGGAAACCTGCCATGCTACTGCTATTAACCCGCTGCTGGCAGGAGAGCCCGTTAAACACATTGAGTGACACCGGTGCAAGCACACACGTCCACTTCGTTCTGATCACAGCTTATTTAGTTCAGTTCACTTTTCGTTCTTTACAGTATTAAGCCAAACCAAACCATGCATTTACATTTAACGTTGACCTTTATTTAAAGAAATAAGCATCCACCACACTGGCACTACCTTTCTGCGGGCAGGCTCAGGTAACCACATCCGAGCTGCGCACACAGTAACAGAGACTGGCAGAGGCCGCGGGCAAGGGGCCCCGCGCCCCCCACCCGACAGCGTGCCCACCAGGCGGCCAAGCAGCGGGGGGCTACGCTCAGAGGCGGCGCAGTGCACAGCTCCCGCCGGGTTTATCCCAGGGAGCGCGACGGGGGCTGAAGGCCGGGCGCCCTCCCCCAGCCGCAAGAGGGGCTCTTCGGAGGGCGGGAGCCGGCGGCAGCGAGCCCGGGGAACGCCCGGTCTCCCCGGGCCGAGCACGAACCCGCCGGCACCCGCCGCTCGCCCACCCCGGCCATTCGCTCGCCCCCTGCCCAGCGCCCCCAGCGCCCTCGCCCGCCCCGTCCCCGTCCCCGCCCTCCCGCCCGCCGCGGCCGGGCTCGGGGCCCGGCGGGTTCCCCTCAGGGCGGCCGGGCCGGGACAGGCGCCGCGCGGCCCGCCAGGCCCCGGCGCTGGGAGGGGAGGCCGCCGGCCGCCGGCGGCGGGCGGGCGGGACCGGAGGGGCGAGGCGGGGCCGCCCGCCGGCTCGGCGGCGCGGGGGCGCCGGTACCTCGCTGTAGAAGGTGAGGAACGCCTCCTCGGCGGCGCCCCCCGCCCCGGGCTCCCCCGCCGCCGCCATCGCCAGCACCACGTGACGCCGCGCGCGCACACGTGAGCAGGGCGCTGAAGCCGGCGGGGCGGGCGGCGCCCTCAGCACGTGACCGCCGCCTGCGCCATAGCAACACGCCTCGCCCGCCCCGCCCCCGCCGCCGGGCGCCCCCCGCCCCCAGGGACGGGGCGGGACCGGACGGGACGGGGCAGCCCCGGGAGCCCCGGCCAGGCCGAAGGCAGGGGAGCGCAGCCCGGGCGGAGGCGGAGGGGGGGCGGGATGGGGACGGGCGCGGATCTGCGCACGCATCTGCGCACGCGCGGGCCGTGACGCGGGGTGGGCGCGGCCCCGCCCCGGGGCGGGTCCCGTCCGCGCGGCGCTCCAAGGGCAGGCGGCGATGGCGGCGGTGGCGGCGGTGGCGCGGGGCGGCCTGCGCGGGGCCCTGCTGGCGCAGCAGCAGCGCTGGAGCTCGGGCTCGGGCGCCGACCAGGTGGGCGCGGGGGGGGCGCGGCCGGCCGGCGCTGTCCGTCCGCGTCCGTCCCTCCCCCGCTCACCGCCGTCTCTCCCCGCAGCTGGGCGAACTGGGCAAAGGCGCCGGGAAGGGCGGCGGCGGCGGCGGCGCCATCCGTGAGGCCGGGGGCGCCTTCGGGAAGAAGCAGGCGGCCGAGGAGGAGCGGTACTTCAGGTGAGCGGGCTGCCGGCCGCCCCCGCCCCGCGCAGGCGGCTCCCCCCGCCGGGCGACCACCGCGGGGCCCGGCCGGGCGGCCTGGCGCTGGGCCCCGCCACCCCACCGAGCCCCGCGCCGCGCTCTCTTGCAGGGAGAAGGAGAGGGAGCAGCTCGCTGCCCTGCGGAAACACCATGAGGAAGAGATCGATCACCACAAGAAGGAGATCGAGCGGCTGCAGAAAGAAATTGAGCGTCACAAGTACAAGATCAAGAAGCTTAAAGACGATGACTAAGCTGATGCTGTCGCTGAGCGTGCATGGCCCATAGCGGTTGTGGTGTAAAGCTGCACCGAAGACTGGGTGCTTTGGCCAACGTAATCCAAATTCCTCCAGTTATACTGTGGCCTGCAACAATGCCAAATAAACTATTCAGTCTCTCTTTTCTGCTCAGTAACTGTTTGATGAAAACCAAAAAATTCATTATCTAGTTTTAAACTTCATTGTTCTTCCAAAATAAGGCTGTACTCTTGAGTAGGCAGTCCTGTACAAAACTTCTCTATTTTCTTTAGATTTATTTGCAAGAAATGACCACTCGTACTTGGTATGCTAACTTTGCAGTTAAAGCTGCAAGGGAAGTTGGAAAAAAATGATACCTGTGTAGAGACCTGTTCACGCAGAAACGACTTTGTTTCCAGCCAGCTGTCATTGTGGTGTCGCGGGGAGGTGGCTCTCGGTGAACTGGCAGAGTATCTATAAAAACTAAGGTTCTTTTGTTGCACTTAGTGTTTAGTGCCATAAAAGAGAGAGAAAAACACTATTCTAAGTCAGGTGGTTTCACTTGCGGTGGTGCAAGTCCCTGGAACAAGACAGCTGAGATCCCAACTTCTACGTGAACGTTCTCTTCCGCAGACTTTAATTGCCCAATGTGGGGTTTTTCTGTGTCTAGTTCTTGATGTCCTTATCTCAGTCCCTTTCCAAAGAAGGATGGATTAAGATTTATTTTATGCAGGTTCAGTCCCTGCTGCGATTTTAATACACGAAATCCACCATAAAACATGTGGCAGGTGACCTGCTGACACAGTGTGGCCTTGCTGCACTAAGCCCTGACAAGTGGGGATTTTACGTACTAAGAACGGGCAGATCAGAAAACAGCCTTTCCTTCCGCGCCTGCGCTGTCGGGTCCGTGCATTGGCCTGAGCAGGCTTCGTTCCTGCCGCTGGTAAAAGCCACCCTGCGCTGGTGTCTTACATGACTGCTGCGAAGTGTTGCAGTGAATGGCCCTGGCTGAGACAGCAGGAGGCAAATCGCAGTCTTTGATGGAGAAGATGCTTTGCCCAGGGTGCGGCTGGCTGATGGTGTCCCGGTTTCCCCGTGTTAACCTGTGCCTCCCCAACCAGCTGCACCCTTTGGGCCACTCTCTGCCACCTGAGGAAGATGGCAGCTAGTGGTACAGCACCTGCAGAGTAAATGACAGCACTATCGCTCTAATGAGGAGCCCGTGCCCTTAAAATCTCTTGTTTAATGAAGATGTCAGCTGTGGAAGAGAGAGGCTGCGCTGTGAAGCGTGTCCTTGCCTGGCTTTGCTCAGTCTGCGGGAGCTGGTGCTGCAGTGAGTTGGGCAGAGGTTGCGGGTAGAGCTGTCGGTGGGGTTCGTTCTCAATCATGGCCGATTAACCTGAGCCAAAAATATGAGTATCTCCCCACCTCCCTGAGAATATGAAACCTGGTGGGAAGAATTGCACCATGAAAAGCAATATACTATTGACCTGTTTAGTTTTTACCCATTTAAAAATCTTTTCCCTATTGTATCTGTCAGCTGGCCGGCTTCCCCCAAAAGCTGTGGAGTCACTGGTGAGATGTCCCCATTGAAGACCAATTTCTTAGCATCGCCACTACAGTGGATGATGGAATAGCTGAAATAAATGTTAGGACAACTTTATATTCTGAAGGGAACAGATGAGGGCTTAAATTCATGGCTTTGTGATTTACTCTGCATTTTTGTGCGCCACTGAAATCTTAACTATGCCATGTAAGCTCGGCTGCAGAGCTTCTGCCCAAGAGCCCATAAGGGAGAGGGGATTTGCCATGAGACTCTGTGAGGGCTTGTGATTTGGACCACTGTCATCTACCAGGCTGCTGGGAGAGTTGTCAGAAACTCTGTGAAGTCCCCTGGAGTTCAGGTGTGCGGTACAGTATCTTGCTACACAGCAGAGAGCTTTCTTGCCTGCCAGCGCTCTCTGAAACACGTCTCTCTTTCCTCATCTTTCAACTTTGCACAAGTTTCAGGGGGGCTCCTACGCCGGTAAATGTGCTGGGTCCCTCACCACGCGCTCATAAACCCAGCCCATTTTCTGGAGAAGAAAGTCCAGTTAATTCACTACTTTGCAGTTCACCCCAAACTTCTATCAGATGATGGCGATGGAAGTACACACGAGGAGGACAGACAGCTGATCGAGCAAGGGGGCTGGGGAGAGAAGTCCCCTTCAGCAGGGGTTTGACTGGCAGAGGATGATTGGAAAGCTATGCCCACAGACCATGGCTGCTGGAGAAGCTGCACGGATTCCCGTTGCTGCTGCATAAAGCAGACGGTCTCCCTCCTGCTTCCACCACTTCTCCCTCTCACTCTCGGGTGTGCTGGACTCGTGGGGGAGTCACTCAGCCTGTCATCTCACCAGCCTGTCATCTCACCAGCCTGTGTTTTTGTTCTGAGCCCAATGAGTCTTTTGCTAGGTTAGCAAGTTCAATGGCTTGTAGAGTCCAAAAGTGCCAACATCACCACTAAGCAAATGCAAGAAGTATGGTGGAGGGAGCGGGGGGGTGGTGGGAGCAGTCATCTCCTATCTCTTGAAATTATCTTTGCTAAATTAGAAAGGTCTCTATTTTTATCCAGCTGGCATGATAATTGATTTTGCAGCCATCCTCCTACCAGGGATTCCACTTGGCTGTGAACCTTAATGCCTTGGGTAGCAGCTGCTCAATTTCTTCTCGTGATGAGGTTTCCCTACTGCATTCTACCCACTGCCCTCTTCTTCCAGGGAGTCCCAATAACCTACATCTCCCCGAAACCAGTTTGCTTTAGTTTAATGCCAATGACACTCTGGCCATTCCTAGTTAGCAGGCACTGTTTTATTTCCTTGGCGGTGCAAATATCTATGCCTCACAAAAGACCCCTCTCCTGAACTTGTCTCCAGAGACCACAGAGCCTCACCCACCCCACCTCCCATACCGACCCTTTCCCCCGGGCGATTCTGTGAGCAAAGAGCTCCCAGCACCCCAGTCCTGGCCACAGCACCCCATCCCTTTTCTTGCACTGGTTCTGGTGCTCATTGAAACCTTTTAGACACAGATTCGATTGCAGAAATGTCTTCCCCTCTTCCCTGGGGTTAGCAAGAAGAATGAGGTTGTATAGTGTCTGATCAGTAGCAAAGGTGGTTCAGGGTAAACGTTCGAGGGGGGCCTCTGCCTTTTGGCAAGGGAGATGTTAAATCATCTTGGTTTGTGTAGTTTCATCACCAGTGCCTCCCTTCAGAAATGTTTTTTTTTCTTCTATTGAAGTTTAAACTGTCAGTCTCTGCAATAAGTTACCAAATGACATAGATGGATGTTGCTCGTTACTGAGTCTTACGATGCAGTGGTAACCCATCGCAGGTGGGTATACTGGGTCTGGGGTGCTTTAATGAAGTTTTTCTTCCAAGTGGAGTGCAACATGGCAATAGCACCAGCTTGAAGGCTTGTAACGTGTTTTTTCTGCAGCTCCTCTGACAGTGCTTGTGATGAAAAACATCAAGAGACAGGTAAATCATAGAATACAATCATAGAATCACAGAATGCGTTGGGATGGAAGGGACCTTTCAAGCCCATCCAGTCCATCCCCCTGCCATGGGCACGGACATCTACAACCAGACCAGGTTGCTCACAGCCCCATCCAGCCTGGCCTTGAATGTTTCCAGGGATGGGGCATCTACCACCTCTCTGGGCAATCCTTTCCAGTGTTTCACCACCCTCGTTGTAAAAAATTTCTTCCTTCTATCTAGTCTGAATCTCCCCTCTTTTAGTTTAAAACCATCACCCCTTGTCCTATCGCTATTGGCCCTGCTAAAAAGTCTGTCCCCATCTTTCTGATAAGCCCCCTTTAAGTACTGAAAGGCCGCAATGAGGTCTCCCTGCAGCCTTCTCTTCTCCAGGCTGAAGAACCCCAACTCTCAGCCTGTCCTCACAGCAGAGGTGCTCCATCCCTCTGATCATTTCCGTGGCCTCCCCTGGCCCCGCTCCCACAGCTCCATGTCCTTCCCGTGCTGAGGACCCCCGAGCTGGACGCAGGGCTCCAGGGGGGTCTCCCCAGAGCGGAGCAGAGGGGCAGAATCCCCCCCTCGCCCCGCTGCGGGGGATGCAGCCCAGGAGATGCTTGGCTTTCTGGGCTGCCAGAGCACATTGCCGGCTCGTGGCCAGCTTTTCATCTACCAGTACCCCCAAGTCCTTCTCCTCAGGGCTGCTCTCAGTCCCTCCATCCCCCAGCCCATACTGACACCGGGGGTTGCCCCCACCCAGGTGCAGGACCTTGCCCTTGGCCTTGGTGAACCCCATGAGGTTCCCACAGGCCCACCTCTCCAGCCTGTCCAGGTCCCTCCGCCATCCCCTCCCTCAGGCGTGTCTGCTGCACCGCTCAGCTTGGTGTCATCTGTCATAGATATTTTTCACATCAAACGTGAAAGGTGTCTGAGTTTGAGTTACAGACAGACCTCTTACCAGAAGTATTTCAGCTACAAGAAGGTGGAGATGATTTAAGATGATTGCATTTGGTGTGATGGATGTTTCACCGACAGGGTTTGGTATCCTGGAGTGCACTGCAATGCCATAGGGCTTCTGACAAGTTATGCGAGCATTTGTGTGACTAGGAGCAAGCAGTTTATCTGGGGCTCAGTTGTCCACTTCCAGGGCCAGCAGAGAGATGCCGGCTATGGACTGTGGCCATGTCAGTGCCTGCGGTTGGCTGTGCAACTCCAGTTCAGGGCAGGAGTGCTGGGGAGTAACACAGGATTACACTTCAGAGCCAAGGTGATCGCTGGGGGTTACGAAGGTACGAGCTGTACAGAGACCTTCCCAGAGCTCCCCCTCAGCCCAGTGCGACCTGGAGGACAGGGCTCAGCTGTCTCTTGGAAATCGGTAGCTACAAACCGCCAGCTGGTTTTGGTGCAGAGCAACCAAAGCCCCAAGCTGATGTCTGAGGCTGGTAAGGCTGCGTGGACAGCGCCTAACTCGGCTAACGGGCCACAGAGGGGCTTATTGTTCTGGGTTTCCTCAGTTGCCCTGGAACGGCTGGCGGCAGGAACAGACCCCTCCGTCAGGGGTACACAAAGGAAGGGATTCTTCTCTCTTCCCTGCCAGCATCGGTGCATCCTGGTCATTCGATTGTTCCTCAGGGTTGGACTGACCCTGTTCACAACACCCTAACTCTCAACAGGCACCTACAGCACAGATTCATGAAGAAAAAGCTTAACTTCTTGGAGCGGCCTTTACATTTCAATGAGATGCATATCCTCCCTTACCCCCAGATCCTCTGCCTGTATCTTGCCCCTATAGATCATGGCCCGACACCACTTGGCCACCGCAGAAGCAGGAAAAGTGCACTTTTTTCAGCCAAAACGAAGCTGGTGGCTATTGCTGCAGCAAACAGAAGCTTCTTCCCAAGGCGCTCAGTTTGCCCTGCATCCTACACAAATATGATGGAAATTGCCAAGAAACCTTGGCTGAGGGGTGGGGACAGAAGGGACAAGAGAGGAAAGTGCTATATCCAAGATCTTTAGCAAGCTGGTTTCAGTGCAAGATACCCAGGTTGCCCAGTCTGGTCTCTTTCGGGCCTTTTTGTCATTCCTCCCTGCTCCAGAGCGGACAAGGGGAATGAGGTAGGACAAAGACAAAGCATATACTTACGTTCTCCCAAAATCAAATCAGCTGGATCTGTGCAAGGCAAACTAAACATAGCTGCAAAATATAACACGGTAATAACAGCAGCATGGCCTCTGCAGGCAGAAGTCTTCCTGAGCATTTCCTTGCTTAGGGAGGTGGAAAACACTTAGGGGCTTTCACAAAGTTCCTCACTGATAAATAAAGCCTGTAGATTTTTTTTTTTAAGAGAAACCTCCTCTCACTGGAAGCCTGGGCTTCGGCAAACGCATGAGAAGAGCTGCATGTAGAGCACCAGAGAACGAGATGTTTGCTGGAGGCAGGCACATCCACAACACATTATCTGTAATAGCTGCACTGGTAATTGGTCAGAATAAGAAGTCTAAAGCACCGGAAAAATGTCATATTCCATATATATGGAAGCTACTGATGTGTAAACAAAGGAATTTCAGTGCAAGCTTGGAAGAGGAGCGGTAGACTGATGGGAACAGGCTGAGCCTCAGCAAAACTCAGTCTCTGGCCATTAAGACAGTAGGAAAATGTCAACAGGTTGCAGGGTAAATACTTACAGCTGCTGAAAAGCCTGATCCCTTCACCTCCTCTGCTCTGTCCGCTAATGGATGTGCTCACCTTTCTCCCCTGCAGCATCCAGGGCCCCCAGGTGCTGAAGGAATCGGAACAGCAAAGGCAGCCTCGCTGCCAGGAGCCACGCTCGCCTCTCCACGTTGTTATCAGCTGATGACTGCAGGGACACCGTAACCTTCTGCATGTTCACGAGGCATTGAGACTTGTTGCCTGCCCTCCCAGACTGATGCAAGCCAGCTCTCTGCAGCAGAGATTAACCTTGTCCTTGGTTCCAAGACAGTTTTTGTTCTGCCTTGCCTTGGCCCAGGACTAAATCAGATCTTGGGCGCATCCATTTAGCTCCAACTAGAGAGAGCTGTAAGCAGTATCATTCCAGGATTGTCTAGCAAAAATTAAAATGGAAAAATCTGGCAAAAATTTAAAATTACTCTTCATCCCAGAGCATCTAGGACCTCCTTTCCAGCTCAGCTTGTTGTCTGGCACTGGACTAACCCTACCACCTGCAGGCCACAGCTTGTTCCTTTCTAGAGGTGTTCAACGTTCAGATCATTCTGGGCTGCGGCTATTGTACGGAGCAGGAGACCTAAGAGCACAGCGGCTGCCGAAGCACAGCAGAAGCTGGGGTGGCAGCAGCTGCAGAGATTCTGGAGTGGCGCAACAGAACCTGGTCTGTAAGGCAAAGGGCTGGGGTCCACAGCCAGCCTGGAGCTCTGGCACCTTTCTACTAAATGGCAAAACAAGAGAAGATACCTTCTTCTGATGTCCTGCTGCCTTGAACAGTCAAGCACTCGAAGAATAAAAGCAGGGCAGAGTTTTCTTTACAGAAAGGATGGTAAACCGTCGAAACATGGAGGGCAAAAAGACGACCTTCAACTGGTGACAAAGAGCAGGATGATGCACTCAAAACTAACAACCTGTGTCTGGGTGGCACAGGCAGACAACTGCAAATGCGCTGACGGACGCAAATGTGCCTTCGTGTCAGAATTCAGCTGGGTCCGTTACAGGCAACGTATGTGCACACAGTAGATTTTCAAACTATTTTTCTCAGTGTAACAGGGCTCTATTGTCACGTGAATCAAAGCTCATAGACTTCACCACAGCAAAAAAAAGCAACTAGACTGCTCAATGGAACCAGTATTATAAGAGAAATAATTTGAGTATACTCTTCCAGTGAAAAAGTAATAGCGTAATCCTCTTAAAGAACATAGGGTGGAAGAGTGGCAGCTTAGAGTTAATCCATGTTTAATTACAAATTCTATCTTATGAACATCAATTTATGAATTGCTTAAATTACTAATCTCTTAGCAGAAAAATAACATGCTAAAGTCCTGTACTGGCAAAAACATGTCAGGCTTAACACAAAATTGATATTGATTTTGGGTAGGAAATAAGAACTACCAGAAACCCCCCCACACAGCCTGCTAATGCTCACAACTATCTGCATATAATCAATTACCCGCAAGGGGCTTAGGAAATACCAGTGCAGAACAGATAAGAAAGTGTCAGCAATGCTATCAAGGCTTTTATTTTGGCAATTAGTACATTAGGAATCTTCCTGCTGTAAGATCCGGTAGTGCTCAACAACTGAAATTATTAGGCTGCCAGAAGCATGCATACCTCAATATACATTTTGCTGTAGCTTCATCCTGTTCAGTTGTCAGCTGACAGGTGATATCTCAGTATACTCCATATTTCACTCCTGGATACTATATTATAAAATATTTAAGAGCTTTGCAGGACATTTATTAAGCACCACTACAGGGACAGATGTTCAGATCCCTCAATTCATCTCAATTTTTGTGCTGCGACAACTCCTTAAACCTATCATTAACTCCCAGTAAAAAAAACTGCTGCAGTGAACTCGAGTGGCAATGAACAATTCTATTTCCTTCCATCTTTACACCACAGTAGACCCTGCATTCAGCAAAGACGGGCTGTCACTGCTGCCAAACCTGGAGTGGGAAGTCACAGAGGCAGTGCAGATTTCACAAGAGAAGCAGGGTGTCTGCCACCAGACAGGTTCAGCGAGACAGACTGAACACCTCCAGCGCCTGTAAGAGTTTGCCTCTGATTTCTGGATCAAAAAACTTCTTTTATTTACACCAAGCCACACATACAATTTTTACCCATGCTCCACATTAATAGTGATGCACATAAATATACTGGATACACTGTGCAGATGCATGCAAGCCTCCAGGAGAGTCATTTTGTGGTTAAACTCCTGGAAGGACCTTCCCTGCGAGCATCACAGCTACTGCTTCTCTTTCGTTACCAGACTCAAGAGGGACCGCTCCCATGACCGTACATACACACGCGTACGGAATCTCTGGGCTCCGTCTGACAGCGCCCCGGGACTCGCCTCGACCCAGCCGAGCACCCGCTTGCACCCGACGCAACGGCGGGGTAAGGACACGAAGCAGCGCCACGCCGCCGGGGCCCGCGCGCCCGTTTCCCCTAGACTTATGTATTTCTCGCATCAACTCTGCACTCATCGAGAACCTGATCCAGCAAATCAGGCAAGTTACGTTTAATCACAATTAATCACAGAACAGCAGGCCCGGCGATCAGGGCCCCTCACGCCGCCGTCCTGGGGAGGGCCCGAACCGCCGCTCCCGCGGCCCCACAGCCCCCTCCCTCCCCGCCCCGGGCCCGCCGTAACCGGCGCCGGCCGGCTCGCAGCGCGGCTCGGCTCCAGCAGAGCCCGCCGGGCCCCAGACGGCTTCGCCCGGCAGCCCGGGGGGCGCCGCGGGCCGGGAGCGCCGCGCCAAGGCCCCCAGGGCCAGCCCGGCGCCGCCACCCGCGGGACGGCGGCGTTAGTGCGGGAGGCAGCGCCCGGGAGAGGCCGGGCCGGGCCCACAGAGCCCGGCTCCCCCACCCGCCCCCCCGACCCGGGGTCGACCCTGCCGGGCACCGCCCCCGCCCCGGCGGCTGCGGGCCCGGCTCGGAGCGCGGCCCGCAGGTGGGAACCACCGCAGGCGGGAGCCGCCGCCGGCCTCGCTCCCCTCAGGCGGAGGCGCCGCCGCCGGCCCCGCCCGCAGGGGCGGTGCCCGCCCTCGCGCCGCGCAGGAGAGGAGGGGCGGGGCGGGGGCGGCCCCGCGCGCTCCCCGCGCTCCCTTTGTTCGCGGGCCACAGGCGGCGCTGCCCCTTTAAATCCCCCCAGCGCCGGCCCTACCGGCGCGCCGGGTTGAAGGCGCCGCGCCATTGGCTGCAGCGCTCCCCGCTTATTGGTCTCCGGCAGGACCGGCGCGTCCCGCCTCCCGCGTCTCATAGGCGCCGCCGGCCGCTCGTCTGGAGCGTGAGCTCCTGAGTGGGTGAGGCAGCGGTCCCTGGAAACAGTTCCGGGAAACCCCGCGTGTTGCCGGGGTCGCGCCGCCGTCCATGAGGAGAAGGAGGAGCGCGCGCCATTTGCCGTCGCTGCTTGGGCCCGAGCTGCGCCGCGCAGGCCCCGCTCCGGTGAGTCCCCGGGGGGCGCCGGGGGCGCCGGGGGGCCGCCTCGCGCGGAGGGGGGGGGCTCCGCGGCCGGGGACGAGGGCTCCCGCGTCGGCCCCCGCGGTGGGGCGGGCGGCCGCGGGCTGCGGCCCGGTGCTGGCGGAGGCGGCCCCGAGGCGGTCGCGCCGCGTAGGAGAGCGGGGCGGGGGCGTCGCCGGGTGCCGGCCGCGGCCCGTCCGTGTGCGCGTCCCCCCCCGGGGCGGGCGGGCCGGCCGTGCGCGGGAGCTGGCGGCGGGGAGCGGCCCGGGGGCGGGCCCTGCGGCCTGGCGGGGGGAGGGCGGCCCGGCCCGGCGCGGGCGCTGCATGGGGAGGGCGGCGCGGCCGCGGGCGGAGGCTGCCCCCGCTCCGCCCGGCCGTGCGGATTAGGCTTGCATGCGGCGGGCGGCCGGGACGCGCTCTTCTCGCGGTGCCGCCGCCGCGCCGGGAGCCGGCTCCCTTCCCGATCCCCGCCCGGCGCCGCGGAGCGGTACGGCTGCAGCAGCTCGGGCGCCCCGGTATCGCGCCGCCGGCTGCCCGGGGGGGCCGGGGTAGGCTTTCGGCAGCGAGCGCACCGCTGCGGCGGCGCTGGCTGCCGTCCCGCGGGGCGGGCGGCGCGGTGGGGCCGGCTGCGGGGGGGAGGAGGGCCCCGCACCTGCTCGCAGCTCCTCGGTTCGCGCTTGGTGCTTCGGTCGGGGGTGACGCTTGTCAGGTGCCCCGAGCAGAAAGTCTCCAGAATTCTGTTGCTAAGACGCTGCTTTTCTTAAACGGTCTTTTACCGCAGGCCTGTACTAAATCTTCAGAAGTTTTGCTTAAATCCATCATTATTGCTATTATTTTTAAAAAGAGGCTCTGGTTACTGGGTCTTAGCGGCCTTGTTACCTGTCAGTTTTTGAACGTGGCTAATTATGTACTTAAACTATGCTGGACTCCTCTTTTTAAAAAGTTGTTTGGATTCCCCTTCCCCCGTATACTGCACTAAAGGATCCTGCTAGCAGTTATGTGGTTGTGCTGTGAAGGATGTTCATGCTCATGAAGCTGTTTTTCTTTTTCTCCCCCCCCCCCCCCCCGAGATTACACTTTATATAACACTGAATTTTTTACATGTCTTCTAAAAGTAAAGGTAATCCAACCAGAATTCTGCATCTTGCAGTGTAACTTTTTTTTTAATCTATGCAGACTGATGTTTGCAAACTAGCAGAGTCTGCTCGATAATTTTGTATCCTAGAAACCGTATTTCCCATGAGTCCTTAATATCCTTACCTCTCAGTTTTTCTGTCTAGATGTGAACACTGTTGGAATAATATTTGAGCCTCCCGCTAATATTCAGCTTACTAGTTTTCTCAAAAAAAGCAATACTTCCTGCTTTTTAGGCAAAGATCTGAAAAATTCCTTGAGGTTAAGTTTGTCAAAACAAAGCGCATTTTTGTTGAAGTGTTGCTTTGAACCAGAGTGCCAGGAAGGTTGTTCTGTACAACCCAAACAACCTGATGAGCTACGAATGGCCAACCCCAGTTAGAAACGAGCATGTATAGACTTTATAGTTCGGGTTAGCAGAACATAGTAGTTGCTGATGCAGTCAGTGCTGTATTTTAATGGCCCTGATGTGCACCTTGCTAACCTGTTGTGGTAAAGTCATCTCCCGATGATACTTGTGTAGGCACTGAAGCATAGTTTCTGTACGGGCTGTGCTAGTCTCTTGCTTAGCATCATGATGGAGCTTCTCAGATTTTTTCATTCCATGGGGTTATGGAGTGGGAAAGGCTGAGAACTCTGTGCTGAGGGGGTGAGGGTGCAAACTGCACTTTGCCATAAAGATAGTCTGCCACTGAAATGCGGGTATGGAAACCTGGCCAATGCGTAGAGGTCTTCAGGGAGTGAGAACTTTGAAACAAGTCTTCTTGTAATTCATGCTAATAAACACCTAGTATGTCATAATTAAGTTATTAAAATGTACTTTCTGTGATTTAATAAGCTATGGTACAAAACAAATGGCTATAATGCCTTCATGTAAAAAATAAAGGGATGTGCCAGTGATGTTTGTGAACAAGTGAGGCTTTAATAGAGCCCCGGTTCAGTCTTTTAATGTGAATTCTTATCTTCCCCTCACTCACGTGTTTCTTATCTTACTGTTTTGACAAGAACCTTCTTGAAGTATAAGGCATAACCATAGGGACTACACTTGTTTTCTTGTGGTTCATTTAAAAATAAATAAAAACAAACACCCCCCCGCCCCCCCCCAAACTTCCCCTCAATGCTATTTTTAATGTGGTATGACTTAAACGCTTGACACAGAGAATATATTGGATAGAAGGAATAGTAACATAAGCAAGGTGAATGACTTTGGTGCGGAGTTTTTATGTATGAATTAGTTAGGCTTTCTGTGCACCTGAGCTAAACAAGTTTAGTTCCTCCATGAAATCAAAAGTTACGTAGCAGAAGGCTGAAAACAGGATTGATGTATAATGACTATGAAGTTGGTTATGGTAGTTTGAGATACTGTCCCTTTGCCAGAAATTGCCATTCCTGCTCATTTAAGCTGTTACTAAGCATGTTTTGTGTTAACTAGGCTGTGAATTTATAATTAATTGGATGGAGTTATACTTAGATAGTCTGTGGGTGGCAACCTCTGTTAGAGGCATGATATAAAATCCAGGGAATAGTAACATCATGGCTGTTGAACCAGTGATTGTTGGATTGAGGCTGAGATCAAGTTTCTGTTTTCAAGATGCCATATGCTATCAGGCTCAGGTGTGTGTTCATTTTTTCCTAGGAAAACTACTATTTGAGCCATTGGAGTTATTAAACATGAAAAAGAAGGGTTTCTGGGTAATTTAAAAGAACCTGTAGTTTTAACCTCCTATTTGTCATATGAGTAGAGCTTAAAAAAGGGACTTGTCACTTTGTAAACTAATCTTTTGAGATGCAGGAATTCTAGGTGAAAGATAGTGGATGGCTAAAACCATGTTTTATGGTGTGAAGTATTCGTGGTCTTCAGAAAAACATTGTTGGCAACAACAGTGTGAAGTTTGAAACAAGACAATCCTCCCTTCCCCGTGCACACAGTTCTGAGGTGGTGAAGCTAGGTGACCTCTCGGGCACCAGCGGAAATCCTCCTTGCCTACGTAAAGTTGCCCCCAATGCGTATTTATTACCGCTGCTCATTTGGTAAGCACTTTTTTGTGTACGCTGGTTTAAATTCATCCATTTCTGCATGTTTTAAAAACAAATACGTATCCCACATGTACTAATATACATAATACTCTACTTATAATCCACACTTAAAATCTTTTCGATTCAACCGGTCTCCCTCTTGAGTTACTTCACGCAGATGAAAAATTCTTGAGTGCGTGCGGGCGCTCTCCTGTGCGGCCTGGCCTGTCACAGGCTGTCCGATGGACACACTGCGTATGTGAACATTGATATTACTCCTCTTTTTCTTTAATATGCTTTTAATATTTTTTAGAGGAGAACAAAAATGTTAATAAAATCATTGTGTGTTTTCCTTACAGATAAAATGCAGTTTAAAAATATTTTTCTTGATAGCTACATCTAGCTGATGCTATCTAGAGGGAGAGCTAAGAGATCTTTTTCAGCTGTGACTCTCACCCACGTATCTCTGCTGAACTCAGAGCGCAGATTCAGTATTGCAAGCGATGAATTTTGCTTGTTGGTGACCATTGAGGAAGAAAAGTCAGTCTGATCTCTGATTTCAGGCCAAGCCAGCAGGGAATCTATTACTATAACTGTGAGAAGAAGTACATTTCTTCTGGATGCTGTCGGGACCTGAATATTTTGGCAGCTATGTCACTTCAAATTTTTCCAGAGTGCATTTCTTTAAGAAAGTCTTTTAAATTAAGTTTATGTGACAGGAAATAGCTAAAATTTGAATACCCAAACTGAACTTTTCTGGCCGGTGATCATGTGCTGCATTTGACTTAAGTTCTTTACGAGGATACTAATTCTTAAGCAGCAGTAAACCACGCAGCTAGTGAATTACGATGTTGAGACAATTTACGTTGTCTAAAAGCCTACTCAAAAAACGATTCGATCAGTTGTGGTGCTGTGTAGTAATCTGATACTTAAGGGTTAGATATTGCTCCACACACTGGTGTATGTTTGTGGTGAAGGTAGATATCTTTTCATGACGTTAGGCTGCAAATCTTGCCTGTCAGAAGTTGGAGTTACTGAACTGCAGGTGAGGTGTTCCAACCTGGACACAGAGTAGCTGTCAACCTTTGGTTCAGTTGTAGGCAACAGTTAGAACAGGGCTAAACTTTTGGGTATGTGACACTTGAAAGCTAATCTGAGTTCACAAAATATAATGTCCGGGAGCATCACCATAAGCCATTGAAGTTTAGGAGGTACTTGTAATTGATTCAAATAACTTTTATATATTGGCTTAGCCTCACAGTTCTTGGTGGGATTTTTTTTTTTGCGTACAGAGAAGACAACATATGTGTAAGTAACTGGTTTTATAAGGCAGTAAAAAGGTGAAAACAAACCAAAAAAACCCTCCGTGTATCTTTTTTGTGTCTATCGTCCTATGCATTTTTGAGAAGAGGGATTTAGAATGATACTGTACCCAAAGCGTTTTCAGTTTAACTACACCCCATCTGCCCTGCACTGTTTCAAATTTGAGATATCGCAGAGGCTATCAAACAAGCAGACATGTAGCTGATTTTTGTTTTCCATGATTTTTGTAACCTATGGAAACTTCGTGTTCAGTTAGTGTGTTGAGAATTCAGTTAAAACTTGTAATGATAGGTAAGCATTATTGTAGTCTTCAGGTAGCATTTTTTTCTTCTGTAATTAGGCTATAGTCACGGTTGCTTTTAAGTGAACTGAATTGGTAAGAAAGCAATTTCTTTTCGTCCAGTAGCAGAATGTGTGTGTATATATATGTGCTACGTAGCTACGAAAACTTCTCTCTTTTCCTTGCTAATTGCATAAAGAAGTGGCATCTGACAGAGAAACAATGTGAGGCTGTATTACCTATCTCTAAAATTGCCCTTCAAGTCAAGACAGCTTTAGTAAAATCATTACTTTTCTGTCTGGAGAAAAATGATTTTTTTTTTTTCCTTGCTCAAGCTTGCAAATCTTCATAGGATACCTTCCAAAAAGTTCGTGAGCTGTAGTCTAGAAGGGATGGGTACACAAGTGACTGTTAGAGGTGTGGTTATGTTTGGAGACTCGTTTTGCAGCATAGTAAATAGCTTGAGGCTTCAGTGTTTGGTTTTTTTTTTTTTTTTTAAAAAAAGTGTTCTTGAATCATCTTCATACCTGTATTCCAGTACTTAATTGCATTGCTCTGACCATGCTGCATATGTCTATCTGGTTATCATTTCACTGCTGATCATCGACTTCTTCCCTATCTTTTAAAGCCCGAGGCTCATTTAATTTCTGAACTGAACAGCTGATCATCCTAATGTTCTCTGCTGGGTAGTTGAATTGTCTCTTGTCAGCCTTTTTATTTGAGAGTACTAAATATCAGCTGGCTGGCTAATTGAGAAATTGAAACTGGTTTTAATGAATTGGGCAAAGCCCACTGGAATTGTCTGAGAAGATAGTTGTGCATTTTTCAGTGCACGTATTTGGAATCAGTTTGTTAATTCTGAAAGCAAGTCTTTTTTTATATATTAATATAAGAACTGAAGATGCTGCAGTCATGGCTTCCTTTTAAACCGATAAGTTATATGTTATAAAAAAAGTAGCTGTGATTTGTAGAGCTCCTATTTGAGTAAAACTGAAGGCATGGAAAGAGTTCAGTTGCAGCTTCAAATTGTAACGTGCATTAGAGTGCAAATTTTCCTCTTTCTATCCTTACTGCGTTCTGACAGTGTCATGAGAAAGTGTTTGGCTAGTCTTATGCAGCATGTTGGGTTTGAAGGAAGACATGGCAACAAGCCAAGAAAGTGAAAATTAGCAAACAAGTATTGACATTTTTATACATTAAGCTACCCTGCAGGGTTATATGTTCACTAAATTTTAAACAATTGTTTTAAAAATAGAGGAATGGGAAATGAAAATAGCACTAGCTCTTCTGATTCTTCGTTGAAGGATGTTATTATCGTATCCCAGTACATTCTAGCTGCTATGGTAACCAGTTAACTTACTGACAATCAGCAGATAAAGTTTAGACATCGTTATGTACATGAAGTACATTTAAAAAAAAAAAGAAATTATGTAAATTCTTCCATGTACATTTTCCACAGTATTAAGGGTTGTACTTTCTTTTGAAACTTAGATCAGCTGCATCCAAAAAGTATTAAATAAAACTTTTGATACAGGTCATTTGCAGCATGTATACAAATTAGTTTAGATAAATCATGCATTGTCCTACAAACTAGTTATTTCTGGCTTATTGTAATATAGCTCCTGAATTTTTTCCAGCAGCATAATAAAATGGCTAATCAGGTGAATGGTAATGCGGTACAGTTAAAAGAAGAGGAAGAACCAATGGATACTTCCAGTGTAACTCACACAGAACACTACAAGACACTGATAGAGGCAGGCCTCCCACAGAAGGTGGCAGAGAGACTTGATGAAATATTTCAGACAGGTATAATATGCATTTCTTGTTTCTGACTGGTTATGAAAGTGAGGGCATACCATTTTCAAATTTTTATAGATTAAGGTTTAAAAATTCATTGTTTTTGATCTGTGTAGCTCTGAATGTTTTGCTACTTTGACTTCCCTAAAGGCAAATTGGGTTTGACATTGACTAATTACTTGACACATCCTTAGTGTTGTATGTGATATCGTAGTTGCTTTAGGGCACAGAGCACTAGTTTCTTAGACGTTGTCAAATAAAGATGTATGTTTGAGCATACTAAACTGTACATTTTTTTTTTTTTTTTCCTTCAATCCGAATCATCATTTTGCTTTTACTTTTCTACTGTCAACTCCTCACAGTGGTTCTTAAAACACTCAAAGGCTGGATAGGTGACTTAGTGAGGGAAGCAACCAGCTTGTCTTGCCTGGGACTACATTTGAATTGAGTCTGCCTGTGGATTTTTTGTTCTCTCCCGTTCTGAGTGGACAGTTTAATCCATGTTGGTTATTACACCGAAATGTTCAGTTTGACACTAACTGCTTTTCAACAAAGTCAAGGACTAAGCTATCTAGCAAATTGAGTAATACCTTGCTGGTAGCAAGTGGTCTCTGCAACTGCTAGAGAGGTTTCTTTATATACAAAGGGTTTTCTATTTTGTTTTTGTAACCCCCTGATTATTTTGTCCTGTAGACAGAGGCTTTCTTTTCCTCTTTAGAGTGTGTTCTGTGAACAGATTTACAAGAAGCAGTAGAAATGCTCTATGTGCTGATCTTGAATGCCTTGGTGGCAAGATGACAGTTTTTGTTGAAGAGTCAAAATTCCACTGATCAAGTGAAGGCAGTTCAAAACCAACACCTTACCAACCTTCAGTATGATACTCTAGCTCACGTGGATGATGTCTTTTGGAGGTCATTCACAGTGAGCTTTCATCAAGCCTTTACCAGCTCTTATTGGCTTTAGACATGCACTTTCTACCTGTGGGTCACAATGATGTGCACTTGATGGTTTGAGAGAAGGTGTAAATGCCTGGGCAGAGGAACTTGTGGGGCTCTAACACGTGTTGCAGTTAGGTTGTGTTGTGAGGAGTTCTCAAGGGATTTAAAAGCTTTTCAGCCCAGAACATGACTACCTAGTATAATTCCACTGCATGAGTAACCTGAAAACATTCATTCACACTTCCTTAATGCCACTGAAGATGTTTGCATTGTGAAGGGGTTTGTCAGTGAAGCAAACTACTTTTGACACCCGAGCTAAATTGGAGGTTGAACTTTGGGATTTTTAATCTGCTGAGGTCTTATATGAAAGATACAGGTGCCTTCCAATATGCAGGATCACTTCTGAAATGTAGTCCTTGGGCTTAGCACTACTGTGCATTTTTGAAATCAAGTAGCAGTTAAATAATCTGTGTATTCTGGAGATCAAGCTGTTGCAAAGTGTGTGGAGTTCTTGGTATCTGTGCTAAATTTCACTGTGTAGTTTAAAAAGCGCAAATCTTAGTCTGTACTTCTCACGCTCCACAATTTACGCAAGTGCGTTGCAAAAGGAAAGAAGTAACCTGTAAAGATCCTTAAACAGAAAAAGTACTTCAGAACTGGTCCAATGTTTCTTGGGGGAGTCTGTACCTGTAAAATTAACATTAGCCTTTTCGGGTACATAGCAGGGCTCAAAATAATAGATTTTTTAATTCTGGCTCTTGAACTGCATAAAGCAACAAAATGAGTTAAAAAAAAAAATTTAGACCTATAGGAAGTCCACTGATTTTTTTGCTTTTCGAAGTTGGAGGAAAGAGTGAACAAACCATTCTACTTCCTAATATTTTGTGGGGTAGAGCTTCATAAGTATTTAATCGTCAATTAGGTAGCTCCTTTTTCACGTACAACAGGACATCTGTAATGTTCACATGTCAGCTTACTCTAGAACAGCTCCATTCAAGAGAAGGAAGTGTGAAAGTTAAAATGAAAGACAAAGAAAGAAAATCCAAATTATTAGAAGGGAGCCAGAGTTCACTGTTTCAAATCCTGGTGTGTAATACTGCTTTTATGCAGCAGATTGGATTCCTGAATGTTAGGAAACTGTTACACATGGGGTATAATCTTGCACTGCATGTCAGTTAGTGCTTAGGTATATACATTTTAATTTAACTTTTTTCATTGTTGTACTCATGTTCTTTCATATACTTGTGTAGGAATATGTAATTATATTAAATGTATAATTCTGTTGCTATGGAACATAACTTTTTGACTTTAAAAGCAAACTGCATAGTTCTTAGTTTGTATGAAGTTCAATAGAAATCTGTAACTTCTTTATCTTTAACTTTTAGGGTTGGTAGCTTATGTCGATCTTGATGAAAGAGCAATTGATGCTCTTAGGGAATTTAATGAAGAAGGAGCCCTCTCTGTATTACAGCAGTTTAAAGAAAGTGACCTGTCGCATGTACAGGTAAGGTGAGAGCTCCAGGAGTGTGAGCACATAAGTATAAATAGTGTTCTGGCACTATTGGCAGGAGAGTTGTAACTTGGAAATTCATTGATGTTGCTGTATTCTAACATTTCAAACCCAAATCACAAGCCTGTTAAAAATTGCCTTAAATGTGTAGGTATTTGAGTGCAAAGCAAAAGCTCCTAGATAATAAAAATGAGCGTGATATTGAGAAAATAAGGTAAAAATACTACTGAAATCTGATGATTTTTTTCAGTCTGACAAGTTTGTTCAATTAATTGCTATATTTTTCTAAAGGATTCTTTTGACATTTTGTTTATTGCATTGGCTTGATGTAGTGACCTCGTGGTATGGAGTGTAAGATTCGGTGGATGCCCAGGGCTTTTCATACGCACAATTGAATTATTTTGTAAATTGTATCTACAGAACAAAAGTGCATTTTTATGTGGAGTTATGAAGACCTACAGGCAAAGAGAGAAACAAGGCAGCAAAGTACAGGAATCAACGAAGGGACCAGATGAAGCAAAGATTAAGGTAACGTTTAGAAAACACAGATTGTTCTGTACTACCTGATTTGCAGACTGAAGTAATTTTGGATGTACTTAAAAAGCATTAATACTACCTGGATAAGTATATTCACACTTGGCTTTAAAGAAATGCATGCATGCTAGAGATTCAAAAGAAGAGAGTGCTTGTTTGAAATGCGGATCTTCCTGATTACACAATTGCCAAAATGCGTGAACTTCATGTTGTGTAAGGTCTATGAAAAGATTGATACTTATTTAAGAATTGTCTTAGTTGTCCTTTTAAAGCTTTTACACACTCATAAAATTACTTTGGGACTGATTGGACATTTCAACAAGGCCTTAGTATATTAAGAAACTCTTCTGTTGTGCAAAAACCAAAGTACAGAGTGAGTGAAAAGAATTGCCTGGTTGTCTGGAGCTCTTGGAGCACTACATATAAAATTAAAAATAAGGGAAAAGGAAAATGAGTTCTTTCCAGTGGCCTTGTAGTATAAAGCAAATGTTGCCGTTTGTGGTGGTAGTTTTTTAAACCCCCAAAATAACAGGGTTTTTTGTAGGTTCTGTCTGTCCATAGGTACCTTGTTATCAAATGTGGCAAGGAGCAGATAAGGAAATGCTTATCTTAAGACACTTTTTTTATTCTTCGTATTTTAACCCACTATCTTCCCTCCCATAACTAATGTCACAATTCTTTTTTTTTTTTCCCAGGCTTTGCTAGAGAGGACTGGTTACACTTTGGATGTAACTACAGGACAGAGGAAATATGGGGGCCCTCCTCCAGATACTGTATATTCTGGTGTTCAGCCTGGCATTGGAACAGAGGTTAGTATATACAGACTAATCTGTTGTTTTGTATGTTTGTGCAAACTGATAAATAAGAAATACCTGAAAATAAACTATACTAGAAGTGAAAGTTTAAAGTATTGTAGAGGAAAGCATTCTTCTATGTTTGTGTGTCTTAATCAGTCTTTCTTACTCCTCAGTATTCTGCAAGAGACAGGATAATAGGTTGAGGGGGGAAAAGCAGGTGGAATATACTAGGAAAGGCTATGTAAAAATTTCTTAAAATTTAAAATAGATCATTAAATTGTCGACTTCATGGTCCACCCTAAAGCTTATGGTCCATTGCTTAAAAAGCGGCCAATGTAGGTATTAGCTGTATAGATATGTAAAAGCATGCCTCAAAGGTGTTTGTTTACAACATAAATGGAATTTAAGTGACAGCAGCAAGGTTTATTTCATGCAATGTGCTGAAAGCGAAAAAGACTTGGGTGTTGTGTAGAGATACTCACATAGAAAGTTTTGAAGAGGACAACAGAGATCAGTAATAATTAAGGAATTGTTTACTTGCTTTTGTTTCAGTCTATATGAAAACATCCTTGCACACACTGATACTGAAACTACCACACTGAAAGAGTCCGTGCAGCTTGTTTCCCTTTGTAAATTCTTGCATTTCTGCATTCAGAAAGGTGGCTTAGAAGTTGTTCACCAACCCAGTGGTGTTGCCAGGGTGATTATGCGATCGTATAAAGTGTTATTTAATTGCACCATGCCTCCTTGACATTAGGAAACATTTCTTTACAGAGAGGGTGATTGAACACTAGAACAGGTTTCCTAGAGAGGTGGTCAATGCCCCAGCCTGTCAGCGGTTAAGAAGCATTTGGGCAATGCCTTTAATCATATGGTTGGTCAGCTGTGTAGCGGTCAGGCAGTTGGACTAGGTGATCCATTCCAACTGAACTAGTCTAGTCCATTCATGACTGAAAATACTTGACTGATCTTCAGCATTTTGTGCTGTCAGTGACAGTTAGCCTCTTTGTGAAGTCACAGGAAAGCTTTAAAGTTGGCTGTGCTTAATACTGTTAAGCGTATGTTTTTATACTTAAGTTTCCTGAAGCTTGGTAGAATGGGCAACTTGTGGAAACTCCCTTAAGAACAGAAATGCTTCTCCCATGAATCAGCATTAAAGGCTCTAGCAAAACCCAGCCAGCTAGTTACAGAAACCATACCTCTACCAAATGAATTTATTGATGGCATTTTGTAGGATTTAACAACTGCTTTAGACACTCTGCTTGGTTTGACTGGCTGAGATGCTGAACACCTTGCTGAAACTGGGGTATGCTTAAATTTAGTTAGCTCTTGCTGTGGAGCTCTGAGGCATAGCAATCAACAACTTCAACATGATCTTGTGATTTGGTAGACTAGGCAGAGCATGTTTGAACACAAGTGACTGGAGATTATTGTGGCACTTTTTTTCCCCCAGAATAAGGTGGGTGGTGTTTGTTTTGGTTTTTTTCTTAAGCTTTTGAGAACCACTTCTCTTTTGTCCTCAAGACTTCTGGTTATATAGGAGTGTAAATGCCTCTCTTCTGATACTGTGGGTAAAGATATGAAAAAACACAAGATGTATCCCTTTGGATTGTGGCACTGAGTCTTTTGTGTTTGAAACTTATTTAAAAAAATACTGAGCTTTCATAGCTTGTGCCAGCTCAGATATGTTGATGCCAGAACTGTCACCGATGTCAGTAATAGCAAACTTCTTGTTTTCAAGGATACCCAAGTACTGTTGCTGATTTCAAGAAGATACATACTAGGCAGTCTTTTTTTCTCCCCAAGATGTATCGGATCTTTCTACTGTACTTATTTGTACACCAACTAATTTGTCTTTTTAAAATGTAAAGTGGAATTCATTACGCATTAACTGTAGCTTTAACTCTCTTTCAGTATGTACTTGAACATTGTGTAGCAAAACTAAAGTATTCATAAATAGTCTTACGGATGTTCAGCATGTTGAACATTCCCAAATTGTCACAGGGAACATTTTGCTGAAAGGATGATGTGGGTGAAGCTGTCCAATGTATTTTTTCAAGTGGGTGGGCTTTAAGAGCAGCTGGACCTTTTTGGAATGTGATTCTGTAATAAAGACAAAGTAGTTACAGCTGTGCGGAAGCTTGGAGGAGAAAATAATTGCAATAGGATTTGATATTAAACTTGAGTATTCGTTTTATTTAAGGACTTGGTGCTCCAAGTAAAGCATTTTGCTTATAGTGAGGTCACATGCTGTTGATGCTTGGAGACGTTTATGGGAGTGTTCACTGGATGAGAATGGAGGCAATTATTTGGGTGTTTCTTTTTCTCCTTACGCTGGCTTTGTCACTAGCATCTGCAAACATTGATAACTGCTTACCCTCAAGGGGCTTGTACAGTGCTCCTTCGTTTTGCTTAAAATTTCTAAGAAATTTTTGCTCTGCTTTTTCCTGCCTCCTGTTACACCAGCTGTTCTTCTTAAAGATGATTGGAAGGGTTTTAAAGATTTCTGCCCCCCTCCCCAAAGGACAAAGCGTAGTCAGTAAGCACATCAGGAAATTCAAGGTCATGGTTGAACCTGTGCATCTTGCTAGCAAGCTGTGAGCAAACTTCAGCTTGGTTCCGAAAATGCTCAAGCTTTATTTCCTTGCTTACCTATTCTGCAAAGTTTTGGTCCCTAGTGGGTTGTTTTGTAGTTTATTCTAAACACTCTGAATACTCTCAATCATTCTGTTGTTGCTAGTCTTTGATACAGGAGTTCTTTTGGTGATTCTTCTATACACCACCAGATTAGATTTAAGAAAATGGTCAACTTCTTGAACATCTTTCAGTTTATAGATTATTTTTGCATCCATTGAGATGCTGAAGCTTTTGTGTATACCATCAAGAAGATACTTAGAAGTATCACAGTAAGGATAATTTCTAAAGGGAATATCCATATTCCATAAAGAAAAATAAATTCCTTGATGGGGGGGGAAATAATTAGAATGGGTCCTTGACCTGAAAGATAGTAACTGATGATTTGCATAGCTTATCAAGCTCTGCTTAGGTATGCTTGCTATATGCTAATTGTAGTTTATCATTTTACTAAAGTGTTTATGCAAGCAATGCTGAAAAAAAGAATTTTTTTTGTATTCTTAAATTCCTTTTTTTTTTTTTTAACAGAAAAGTACTTTAAGTTGTCCTATTGTGGTTTAAAATAAACCAGTTTTTCAGCAACATTAGAGGACGCAGACACTATAACTTCTACATAGCAATTTCAGTAACTTTTGAAATTAAGTGCAGACAATCAAGGAAATAAAATCTTATAAATATTTCATTAAATTCAGTCACAGCAAGGAGGAGCTTGTTTAAGTGTATAAGGAACAAAAGGAATTTTAAGTCGTAAGCCAGTACTAGTGGGGATGATGAAGCTTTCATGCAAACAAGACAAGCATTCAGTGTTTCAGCTGGATAATGCTGGGTGGTAAATTCAACATCGTATCTGCAGCGTCTGCATTTGTGGGTGATACCTAATGAAGTTGAGCTGTATTTGCTGAACAGGTTAAAATACATATTTTTTCACTCCTGATCTTCAGCCTGCTGACTGAGGAGCTTTTAGTCGTTAAATTCAGGAGAACCAAAGGGCCATCAAAAAAATTATTTTTTTCTTTAGAGGAGGGTGGAAGAAAAAAATCTGACATTCATATGGCCTGTCCAGACTAATGTTACATGAAAAATTAAGGAGGTGACTGATGTGGTACTTGATTTCCATCCTTCACCTTTTGCTGTAACTGAATATAATACTACTTAAGATGTGATGTGAAGAACAGGAGACTTCATTGGTAACTGTAAAATACCAGAACTTTACCCCACTATAATAGGGATGGGGGAAAGCATTTTTCAAAATTAGGACAGTGCAGCTAGCATGAAGAGAGTAATTAAATTAAGTCTGTACTCATTGCTGGATTGCTTTCAGTTTTATTGAGGGGTCTCCAGATGAAGTAAGTCCTACTCCTAAGGTTTTGAGAGTTTTCCATTTCATTGTTTTTCAGTGATGTGAAATAAAAACTTGAAAATTCTGTAAATAGATTATTTGCCCATAATGTGCTAAGATGATGTGCAAGGTTAGATAACTATGTAACAGCTTAGACTGCATAAAACGGAGGAATTGCTACATGTCCTTTTCAGAGCTGAAATTTATTGGATAAGTATATGATAAACACCTTTGAATGTCATTATCAAAATGCAAAATTACTTTTGGTATTGTATTTGCTCCTTTGTGGGTGGATGGTCAGAATTTTTAACAAAAAGTCAGAGAAGGGTTGTGAGGCTAACTTGCAATCTGGAGAATGTTATGTTATTGGAGATGTTGGGGCAATTTCAACTGCTGTTGTCCATAATAAATTGAATGGGGAGAATCAGATACTGTAATAACTCTAACTTAAGAAGCAATGGTATAATAAACTCAGCAGGAGTTGAACTAGACAAAGCTTGTGCTGGATTTAGTACACAAATGGAATGTTGCTTTTGTACTGGAAGAGCTGTGGGGGTTCAAAGGGTTTTGCACTGTGCCAGAATTTTTTTTTTCCACTTCCATTTTTTTTTTTTAATGAAGACTGTAGATTTGGATGAGATGAAGCAGTCACGCGGCCTACAATAATTAACACTTAAATCTGGCATTTAGGAAAGATTGACTGCAAAGCACATGAAGAGCACTATTAAAAGGAGAGAGGTTTTGAAGAAGCTCTTGCAACGCTGCAGCACACTTCTGTTAGCTTGTGACGACAACAGAAGAGGCTCAGTTGTTGAAATAACTGAAGGATGCATGATCTAGCGTGCAGAAGTGGATTGCACCCCTCAATAATGCTCTGTAAAGTTGTTCAGGAAACTGAAATTAAATTTTTTCCTGGTTAAGGCTTTTCATAATTAATCGTCTAAAACAGTAATAAGGACGAAGTAAAATGGAGTACTTTGTACAGGTCTTTTAGGAAGCAAAACTGGAAAAAGCAAGTCTAATGGTCAGTGGTCCCAGCAAAGGCCCAGAATTGATGTAGTTGCATCCTACTTAGACAAGATCGCTTTTGTATTTCACTGATAATTCCAGTTTCCAGAGGTTTTCCACAGTACTCTTGTCTTGTTTCATTTTTTAGTTCCACAACATCTCATACATTCTTTGGTATTTCAGCAACTTTATTCAAGCTTATCAACATATGTAAAAAAACATTATTGCAGATGTTTCTTCTGACCCTTGCAAGATGCTCACCTGCTGTTTGTCATGTCTAGTATTGATCTTGTAGTTCATTAATATGCTAAATTTACAGGCTCAAAATTCACTTAGATGTGAATTACTCCCACAGTTACCTAGTCCTTCCATTATAAATGGAAGTTACTCTAGAATATGGGTCAGATATGAATGTATTCAAATTAAATCCTTAATTCTGTTTCTTGTACTAGCTCCTAGAGTGTATTACCTGAACTGAATTGTAGTCTTGTGGAATTGTCGGTGTTGTAAAGTTTGTAGAGAGTGAGCCGAAGAGGCTGGAAAGAAAGGAGGAAACGGAAGCTTTCAGGATGGTAAATCTTGGGTAAATAGCTGGAAAAGTAGACTTTGTATTTGGATGAGGGTTTTTTCTTTTTCTTGTCTTCTGTTCTGGTGTGTCACCTTCAGTTTCTGCTGGCAACAGTGGCATCTGAAACAAAGAATTTAATGTGGTCGTCTTACATTTGACTGATTTAAAACAGTTACAGTTTGTGGAGAGTTCAGCTGACAGTTTCCCTGTCTTAGTAGCAAGTTGGAGTTCCTGTCCTGTGCGTTTCCATGATGGCATCAGGTTTTTTGTCATTAAAAACTGCGCATGGGTTTTGGAATGAAATATTCTAGGTAATGATAATGGAAATACCTATCTGTAGGGATTTCTAAGCTTTCTGGGGAGACGGGGGGGAAAGCCTGTTGGCTCTGCCATTAAGTTCTCACTCAGTATGATAAATCCATTCCTTTTTTCCCCAATAGCAAATAAATCGTGGTCAGTTGGCATTCACACTGAACTGAGAGAGGCTAAGCAAAGTGAAAGAAGTGTTCTGGAAACTGAATTTCAGGAATATCTGTATAAGATAAAGAAACATCTAAAGGTTCTAACTTTCTTTGGGAGGAAAATAATTTATGTTCCACATTTTTAAATCCGAGTCATCACGCTCTCCTCACAGGTTAGTTCATATCAGTGCTTACATGGGCATTCTGAGTGTCTTTAGGCTTGGAATTATCTGCTAAGCCTTCAGTACCAGATATCACCACGGCAAGGCCTCGCCTAGATGGAAAAGGTTGATGACTCCTAGCTTTTTTTACTACAAAAAATATTTGAAGTTAAAATAAGTAGAATTTGATCTTAATGGGTGTTTGGAATGTTTTGCTTGTACTAGCAATTCAGAGATTTTGAGAATTCAGAGGAGAGCTGCAGTGATGAAACAATTGGGGGGGTGCGGGGGGGAAGCTTTTTAGGGAGACCTGAGCTGAAGTGATTAAACTCCTTAACACGACTTTACTGAAGGTTGCTGTTGCTGCTCTGAGGAACAAAGACATGAGGACTCCAGATTTTCTCAGACAAATACTAAAACATTCGGTTGGTGGAAGCTGAAACAAATACAGACTAGAAATAAGATTACAGTATATAGTAGAAGTGGAAAATGTGCATTGGGCAATTTAAGGATTTTTGTAGATTTCCCCCCCCCCCCCCCCCCGTCTCTGTAGCTCTCTAATGAAGCTTGGGCTACAGAATGATTTGAAAATGTTGCAAGAGCAAGGAAGTGCTTGGCCTGCTTTAATAATAGGCTACCGAACTACGTATTCTGTAAGGTCTTTGTTTTTAATTGCCAAAATTATAACCAGGTAAGAACTGTTTACCTCTTCAGTGGTGGAAATTTACAGCCTCTTCAATAGAAATAACAGAACCAGGTTTTCCACATGTAAAACCTAGTGCTAACAGCGGGAGGTTTAGAAGACTTAGTAGGACATACAATAATGTTGGCCACAGTGATGGCTACAGTGTTTCTGCTGCGATGGTTTATGCTGCTATGTGCTTCCTTTTCCAGGAACTTCCAAGTATTAAAAGTAAGTTTGGATTTTTGAAAAAGCTTTGTTTAAGTGTCCCCTTCCCTTTTAGGTTTTTGTTGGTAAGATTCCCCGAGACTTGTATGAAGATGAATTGGTACCACTCTTTGAGAAAGCTGGTCCAATTTGGGATCTGCGCCTCATGATGGATCCTCTTTCTGGTCAAAACAGAGGTTACGCTTTCATTACCTTTTGTAGTAAAGATGCAGCACAGGAAGCAGTCAAACTGGTGAGTAACTTATTTTCAAACTGGACAAGGTAATGTAAACAGCAAGCATGTTGGTAATCTCTTAGGTAATGAAGTCTTTGAAGTGTTTCATTAAAGCATCCATTGACAGACTCAACATCTTACTTTCTTAAAAATTGCCTCCTGATTTGATTTAGTATATACAAATAATGTTCTACTTTTAGGACCGTAGTCTGCTATAGCCTACTGCAGTCTGCTAGAGTACTTGGGTGATTATAGTAAGAGCTTACTTGATTACAACTGGAAAATATGTTCTTTAAACTTCACTGTGTTTTAAGTTTTATCAGCCTTCCTACTAGAAAGAGCTAATTAGAGATGCTTTGCTGCTGCTGCTGTGGAGGAGGTCTCAGACTTGGTGCTCTTTATGGTTCACAGTGGCCTTTAGTTCTTTCCAGTGGCAGTCATGCAGTCAGCTCACTACATGGAAACCTGACTTGGCCGGCATCTAGACGGGTTGGCAAAGGGCACAGAGCAATCCCTGGAGAGTTAAAAGGAGAGACAGCAGTCCGATTGAGGCACTGGTTCATCTGGCCTTGCCTCTGCCTGAGAGGAGGAAGTAGAGTTGGGCAGATCAGTGTGTATCTCCCAAGGTTTTGGATATGGCTGTGAAATACTGCTTGTACTTTGAACCAAAACAGGTGAAATGCTTTATCTCATTTGCCTTAGCAGAATTCAGCTGATCCTGTATGAAGAAGGGTGGGGAAACCTAAACATCTAGTTAAGCTGCGGCAGGGGGAAAACCCACCAAAACCTGGAGAAACTTAAGAGTGATTCTGTTGCATTGTAAAGGCTTCCGAAGGAGTCGTTGCCTCTAAATGTTCCAGTGTTTGTTCCCTCAAGTATTCTCATGTATTTAGAAATAGTTGCAGTTGTTATGTTAGGCTCTTCCAGGACTGGGAATTGCACATCCCTGCTTAGGCTGTTTTTCCTTCTAGAACCTACTTGGATGTTTCCTGCAGGAGATGCACAAAATATGTTTTTGCAATTGATTGCTTCTGGGTTTCAGTGTTTGAAGATGGTGGATATGAGTTACTGTCAGTTATGAAGAAGAAAGTTTCAAAACAATTTTTCCTTTTTTTGAGCAAGTTGAAGGTGCTGAGAGTTGTTACTTTAAATTTTTACTGATGGAGGGAGATGAAAGGGAAGATGCTGAGGTGACAGGAGATGTAGCGAGTGATGTGCCACTGATGGAAGACTGGCCTCCATACCCTGGATATTGCGCCAAATAAGTGAATTTGTGTGAATACATTCCTTAAGTCCTGTATCTGGATTCCCTTCCCCCTGCCTCCTCCACTCTACCATTATCTGGTAATGGGGCTAGGCTTGTATTTAGGGGAAATATTTTCCACGGACTACTGGGGGAAAAGAGAATGGGGCAGATACATGCTGAATTTTGGAGCTAATTAAACCTTGATAGCAAAGTGAGGTTTCAGGCCCAGCCAGCATGGGTTTATGAAAGGGAGATCCTGTTTCACTAACCTAGTCTCCTTCTATGACAAGGTGACCCGCTTAGTGGATGAGGGGAAGGCTGTGGATGTTGTCTACTTGGACTTTAGTAAGGCCTTTGACACTGTCTCCCACAGCATTCCCCTGGAGAAGCTGGCTGCACACGGCTTGGATGGGTGCACTCTACGCTGGGTTAAAAACTGGCTGGACGGCCGAGCCCAGCTGAGTGGTGGAGAATGGAGTCAAATCCAGTTGGCGGCTGGTCACGAGTGGTGTTCCCCAGGGCTCAGTACTGGGGCCAGTCCTCTTCAACATCTTCATTGATGATCTGGATGAGGGGATTGAGTGCACCCTCAGTAAGTTTGCAGATGACACCAAGTTGGGTGGAAGTGTCGATCTGCTGGAGGGTAGGAAGGCCCTGCAGAGGGACCTGGACAGGCTGGATCGTTGTGCCAGGGCCAACTTCATGAGATTCAACAAGGCTCAGTGCTGGGTCCTGCACTTGGGGCACAACAACCCCATGCAACGCTACAGGCTGGGGGAGGAGTGGCTGGAGAGCTGCCCAGCAGAAAAGGACCTGGGGGTGTCGGTGCACAGCCGGCTGAACATGAGCCGGCAGTGTGCTCAGGTGGCCAAGAAGGCCAATGGCATCCTGGCCTTTATCAGGAATCGTGTGGCCAGCAGGAGCAGGGAGGTGATGGTGCCCCTGTACTCGGCATTGGTGAGGCCGCACCTCGAATGCTGTGTTCAGTTTTGGGCCCCTCACTACAAGAAGGACATCGAGGTGCTGGAGCGTGGCCAGAGGAGGGCAATGAAGCTGGTGAAGGGTCTGGAGCACAAGTCTTATGAGGAGCGGCTGAGGGAACTGGGGTTGTTTAGTCTGGAGGAGGCTGAGAGGAGACCTCATTGTTCTGTACAACAGCCTGAAAGGAGGCTGTAGTGAGGTGGGGGTTGGTCTCTTCTCCCCAGTAACGAGTGATAGGACGAGAGGGAACGGCCTCAAGCTGCGCCAGGGCAGGTTTGGGTTGGATATTAGGAAAAACTTCTTCACCGAAAGGGTGAATTGGAACAGGCTGCCCAGGGCAGGGGTTGAGTCTCCATCCCTGGAGGGATTTAAAGAACGGATAGATGTGGTGCTTGAGGACATGGTATAGATGGACTTGGCAGTGATAGGCTAACGGTTGGACTCGAAGATCTTAAGGGTCTTTTCCAACCTTAACGATTCTATGATTCGATTCTTTCAGAAAATAAACTTGAAATTTTGAAGTCTTGCTTTCTCTACACGAGGTGGGCCTTCTGCTGTGTTTGTGGGTGCTAGTGGGAATGGGATTGTTTGTAGGTAAAATGGCTTTGTAAGATAACATATTTGAAAAGCAGGTTCAGATTAAGCTTATGGTACTGGAACACAAAGTTTTATTGTGTTATGAATCACTGTTGTATGTGAAGCAAAATTCTGAAGTGTTTTTGTCTTCCTTAAAGTGCTCTTGTTTGATAGCCTGTGGTACCTTAACATTGTTCTAGTTCTTCTTGACTCTGAAGAAGGTTACTGAAGGTATTGCTCTGTTGTCTGCATGGCTACCTCTCGGCTAGTAAAAATGGCTGAAAACTTGCCATTAAAGAGTTGGATGGGATTTTCAGAAGCTGGCTGGTGATCAAACATCCATCCTCTTGGGGTGTGTTTGAAAAGCTTACCTAAACCAAAGACGTCTATCTTGAATTTTTTTTTTAAAGGTTGAACTCTTGTACCTTTAAAGACCTATCAGGAGTGTTGGTGTTCAGAGTAATCCAGCTGGGGGTACAAGCATGAAACAGTGGGCTAAATTTTTTTTAACGGGAAGTTTTAAAACTTAACAGTAAAATGTATAGAGTCCTAGCCTTTAGAAGGTCCAAAAATTCCCTGCGGCAGGGGTGGGGAGATCAAGGTCACACACTGGTTTAGGCTTTTGAGTATCTCACAGGAAATATGCTCAGTGTTCAAAAGCTATCAGAGTAAAGTGGGAGAACTCATAGCTATAATGCTATGTATTTGCTTATTAGTAACAGCAGCAGTGATTGACGTTGAGTCCCAGCACAGGAAGCAATCACCAGTTGTCTAGAAAGATCTTTCCAGTCTGAGATAAACAGTAGGTGAATGAATTCAGCCCATGCAATCTGTCTGCTATACGTTGCTCCTTGTACATCAGTTTCTTTGTCGCCTTCCATTCAGCAGAACTTCGGAAGTTTCTATGGAAAACCTAAGCTCGGCAATGTTCATCCAGGTGAATGCTGACCCAAATACTGCAGTTCTAGTAATTCTCTTGCAATGTGAATTCAATATGCTACGTATAAAAATAGTATATCACGAAGAAAATCAGAAGCTGATTTTATGATTTTGGGATCTTTTTATCCATATTATTGCGGATAAGCAAATGAATGGTTTTTTATTTTTTCAGTGTGACAACTATGAAATCCGTCCTGGGAAGCACCTTGGAGTATGCATCTCCGTGGCAAACAACAGGTTATTTGTTGGGTCAATTCCAAAGAACAAGACTAAGGAAAACATATTGGAAGAGTTCAGTAAAGTCACAGGTAAGACCTTCTTAACAAGTTTGTCACACTGATCCCAAAATACCATTCAGCCTCTCTGCTTTGAAGGTCTACTTTTGACAGATGCGTTCAGCTATCGTTTAAACTATTTCCGAGTTGGATTCTAAGTTTGTTTCTGGTAGAAATTTCATATATCAAATACATTTTATGGTGGCGTGTAAAGGGACTAGTGTCTGTTTTACTGGTTGTTAAATGAATGATGTTGTAGGTCTACAATTTGAGATGGAAACAGCACAAATGAACTCAGAAAAAAAGGGGAGGTACTAATTCTGTTACCTGTTCTAGCTTCGTATTGGAGCCTCTGTATTTGTAACTGGATGTACAGTAGATTCTACTTTCATAACTGAGAAGTTTTTGAGAAGCCTGAAACAAATGTATTGAGGCATGATGGGGAGGAGGGAATACTAAATCAGTTTAGAGGGAATGTTATTGTAGAAATGGCTAATGACAGATTAATTTCTGTCCCAGTTCTTCGGTGTTGTTCCCCAGTATATGCAACAAGTAGGAAGAAAAGAAGTCAGCTCATCACTGGAAGGATGCTTCTGATTTAAATAAGAGATTGAAGTCTTGATCGCCTGCTCTTGTTCCTGTAGGAGGGTTTTAACCTACTACTTCTTTTTTAGGATTGCTATTTTTAAGTACTTCAGGGAAATGGTGAAAACAGAAGGTGACTATTCATTTAGTTCTCTCTCCTCTTTTTGGAGAGATGTGGAAGAAATTCTTTCCAGCTTCCCGTGGAGGTGGGGAGCTGCCATGGATTAACGCTGACTGCTTTTCAAAAATGTAAAAATGGTAAAACAAAATATAGAAAACTTACACTGTGAACAGTTCAGGTTGATATTTTGCAGGGCCTAATTGTGAGGTAAGTTTGTTTTGGAGACTTTCACCTGCTAGGTGACCTCTTTCTGGGTAAATTGGATGGATATCTGTTGTGGTTTGTTGTTTTTTTTTTTTTTTTTTTCTTTTCTTGTGCTCCCTCCTCCTTTCAGGTGTTAAATTCAAAGGGTGTGTATTACAAAAAACAAGTGAAACCATTTTAGAGTGGTCTCTAGATTTTTTTTCTTCCTTTTGAAGCTTATTACTAAAGACCTGTTTTTCAGAGGGTTTGGTGGATGTAATTTTGTATCATCAACCTGATGATAAAAAGAAGAATCGAGGATTCTGCTTCTTGGAATATGAGGATCACAAGTCAGCAGCACAAGCTCGCCGCCGCCTGATGAGTGGGAAAGTAAAAGTCTGGGGAAACGTTGTGACAGTGGAATGGGCTGATCCAGTAGAGGAACCTGATCCAGAAGTCATGGCAAAGGTAAGTAAAAACTGGGTGCTCTTGTGCTTTGGGAGGAATTTCCTTATGCCATAGTGACAAAGATTTGTTCCAGCTGAGCAATGCTAGTTCTGAGGCACAAAAAGCAGTGAGAGGGCGTTTTCATAGTAAGCCATGCAAACTGATGTGGTCTGAGCACTGCAAATCAATTGCCCGTGTAACACGTTAGGAACATGCTGTTGTAACTGACTGTTCACATTTAAACTAGTAGCGTACAGGGTTATCCTCTGGGATTGGCACATCAGTCTGTTCATTCTCCACTTCTGCTGATAATGAATACTAGGTGGGTATTTTGTAAAACTATATTCCAGAGTGAGAGGAAGGTGAAGTTCAGCATAGGGAATGATGTGCTCTTTATCCCTGTGTTTTGGGATAACTCTTTGCTGCTCTTGATGTCTATTAGTAAAATTTTACTGGGATTTGTAGCATCCCAGAAGCAGAAAATCAAAGTTGGATATTCTTCTGGTCATGGAAGGGCACTGTGGAAGGAGAGAAGCTGTAGAAACTTCATACAGGTAACTACAAGGCTATCTTTTTTTTTTTTTTTTTTAAACAGGTACAGAATTTACAAGGTTACCCAAAGTTTCTTAATGTGGAGAAGGGAATAACATCTTACTAGTTTGTTAGTTTCCTTTGAGGTTTGACTTTTAAAGGTTACAGCTTTCATTCTCATTTTTTCACCAGGTGAAAGTTTTATTTGTAAGAAACTTGGCCACTACTGTGACAGAAGAAATTCTTGAGAAATCCTTTTCTGAATTTGGAAAGCTGGAAAGAGTAAAGAAGTTGAAGGATTATGCTTTTGTTCACTTTGAGGACAGAGGTGCAGCAGTGAAGGTACGTTGATTATTCTTTCCTAGCTAAATTGATGTGAGCAGTTTATTTTGTACAATGGTTTTAAGGAATTTGTTTACAGTAAATATCTAGATAAGATAATTTGTAGAGCCCATTTAATAAGGTTCCCATTGTGAGAATTTTAACACTAATAATTTTGTTCCTATGATTTCAGTAGCTAGGAGGATGTGAAACTTGCAAAGGACAAAACTGTAGCAAGTTAACAAGTAGACTGGAAAAGAGGTATAGACCAATGCAGGAGAGTCTAGAGAAGAGGAAAAAAAAAAAGACCAACCTAGACAATTTTTCTGAGGAAACACTGACAGAAGGTATCAGTTGTCTCTCAAAGACCCCTATTTAAAGGCTGTGTGTAGATTTGGAGTGACAAAAGTATTGAATAGAAATTGCAAGGTAATTAAAGAAAAATGCCTTGTGAAGGGGAGAAGAATAGCACTAGCAACTCCCTTAATGCATTACCTGTTTTTAACTCCGCATGCTCCCTAGAAGGTTTCTTCTAAACGACTTCTTACCCATTGGAGGTCATTACTGTAAGCTTCAAAGGTGTCTTCCTTTGTATCTAAGAGCAGTTGAGTAGGTCATTAAGCTCTGCTGTTTGTCCTTCAGTGGTTTGAATTCCATAGAAATTACTCCATGTTTTTTTTAAATCCATAGTTTATAGGGGGGAAGAAGGAGGGGAGGAAGTGTTTTGCGCCTGGGAGTCCTGAGCAAGTATATTGTATGTGGTGTATGTGGCTACGCAGACAGTTCAAAGGCTCTTTACTCAACCTTACTAATCATTTTATAACCATAGGGTTTAGAATACCCTTGACTTTGGCTTTAGGATGAATGTCACTCATATTTAATGAAGTTGAAGTCAGTTTGGATAGGTTTAGACCATGTCCAAGAGAGGGTAAGAGGTTGTTGACAGAAGGGGTAAGTCAGCAACACCTCTCGACATGTTTTATTGTAGTGTCTTTAAACACTTGCCAGTCCCTTCCCAGCGGACCTTACTCCTGAATGCTCTGTTAGGTTTGAGCAACTGAAAACTTGTAGCAGATGAGAAAAGAGAGATCAAATGCCGTACAGCAGATCATCTCTAATGCTCATCTCTGAAACACGCTGGAACACTACCACACCTGCCCTGTGTGGCTGACTTATGGCCACTAAATTGGTTTATGAAGTTTGTGAGATATTTTTGTGTATAGGAGTGTTGTTTGTTTTTTAATGAAAGCATTATTATGATATTAATGCATGGAATGCATGGAGTTGGCTCAATGATTCCAGTGTCTACTTATTTTCATACCTTCTTTGAGATAAATCACCATGATCTCTAATGTTTTGAGGCATGTAGCTGTACAGACATGTAAAGTCTTTGTTAATGCAAATATTAATACCCAGAAATGTTAACTGCAAAGCAGATAACTCCAGGTAAAGAATTGGGGGGTGTAGTCCGAATTGTACTTTGTGTATGTATGTTAAGTTCTCTTTGTGTGCACATTTTATAATTACAAATTGCACATTTACTTCTCTGGAGGATTCTTGCCTCACTTGATGAGATCACCAAGTTTCAGGTGTTTCCCCCGCCCCCCCCCTTAAGTTTATGTGTCCTCAGAAATCCTTGATTTCCTCAGAGGCGCTCCTGCAGCACATTCAACCAGCTAGGAAGCCCAAATAAAAATACTCCTTTTCTCTTGTGTGCATGTGCTCTGCCTGACTTACATGTACAGTGAGTGTTTGTGTCAGTGTGAGTAGTGAGGACTTCCCTCACTGTATTTCCGAAACATGTCTAGATGATATAGGAACATTAAAAAAATCAGACATGACACCATCGCTTTTTAAAAATAATGCTCAATGTGTTTTAATCCCATTCTTTTCCCTTATGTTATGAGGAGAATATTTTTTAAAATGCTTTCACTGTAACTGGTGAATAAAGTGGGACTTAAACAGAATGTTACATATTATTCGTTCACATAGCACAGAAATGAAGCACGTAGCATAGTTCAACCTGGAGTAGCCCAACCATCTGGTTTCTTTCAGTAAGTTTTAATTTCCTTTTGAATGGAAACAAATTTTTAGATGCTTCTCTTCTAATCTTTGTACAGGCTATGAACGAAATGAATGGGAAAGAGATAGAAGGGGAAGAAATTGAAATAGTGTTAGCAAAGCCACCGGATAAGAAAAGGAAAGAACGTCAGGCTGCCAGACAGGCCTCCAGAAGTACTGCGTGAGTGTTCATTCTTGCACTACTGTAATGCTGCAGCGAAGCTCTGCTGTAAAACATCAGCTAGTTTAGAAGAACCTGAATGGCTCTGCTTTTCTCAATGTTGTGTATTGTTAATCAACAAGGGGAAGTTTATACTTTATTTTGGGAGACTTTTGAAGATAAATAATTGCATGTTTCTTTTTCTTAATAGGTATGAAGACTATTATTACTACCCTCCACCTCGCATGCCACCTCCTATTAGAGGCAGAGGCCGTGGAGGGAGAGGTGGATATGGCTATCCCCCAGATTACTATGGCTATGAAGATTATTATGATGATTATTATGGTTATGACTATCATGACTACCGTGGTGGCTATGAAGATCCCTATTACGGCTATGATGATGGCTATGCTATAAGAGGAAGAGGAGGAGGAGGAAGGGGTGGGAGAGGTGCCCCTCCACCACCTAGGGGGCGGGGAGCACCACCACCAAGAGGTAGAGCTGGCTATTCACAGAGGGGGGCACCCATGGGACCGCCAAGAGGAGCCAGGGGTGGGAGAGGGGGTCCGGCACAGCAGCAGAGAGGACGTGGTGCTCGTGGAGCCAGGGGCAACCGTGGGGGCAACGTAGGAGGCAAGAGAAAGGCAGATGGGTACAACCAACCTGATTCCAAGCGCCGTCAGACCAACAACCAGCAGAACTGGGGCTCCCAACCCATCGCTCAACAGCCGCTCCAGCAAGGTGGTGACTATGCCGGTAACTATGGTTACAATAATGACAACCAGGAATTTTATCAGGATACTTATGGGCAACAGTGGAAGTAGACAAGTGAGGAGGGATTGAGAATATTGGAAACATAGAATTGGCTATAGCTCTACATCCTTCAAAACAAAATTGGCTTAATGTTTCATCCTTCAGTAGCGATTGGCTGCCATTTGTATTGGGCTGAAGAATCACTCTATTGTGTATATACTCGAGTCTCTTAGTTTTCTTTTTTCATAAACGCACTTGGACATTACTGGGCTTGCAGAATTCCTGAACTCCGTATGGGGTTTCAATGCTTTTATCATTTTAGGCTTCATTTTAGCAGTTTAAAAGCAGGAATGGCACACTGTTCAATCATGATTTTGCAGAACCTCTGGTTTTGGACAGTTTTTTTTTTTTTTTTTTTTTGGATTTGGGATAGACTACATAGGAGTATGCTGTACATAAAAGTAAAAGCTAGTGCTTTGTCTTAGTAGTTTTAAGAAATTACAACAAATTAAGTTTTCTTGTATTGAAAATAACATGATTGTATGTTTTGCATTCCTAGAAGTAGGTTAACTGTGTTTTTAAATTGTTATAACTTCACACCTTTTTGAAAATCTGCCCTACAAAATTTGTTTGGCTTAAAACGTCAAAGCCGTGGCAATTTGTTCCTTGATGTGATTGTATTTCCAATTTCTTGTTCATGTAAGATTTCAATAAAACTCAAAAATCTATTCAAAACATTACCTATTTCAAATTCAATTGTGTCCTAAAACATTATTTCATTGGTAATCCTTGCGAAAAACATTGTTTTCAAAGTATAACTGCCTATGTGAGTGATCAAATTCATGCAAAATTTCTTGTGCTTTCCAACATGTAGCACTGTGGACATCAGACTGAAAACTAGGAGAAATTACCGATAGCCCAAAGGGCACTCTTTGTTTAATTGCTGTTCAATAACTTACCAGCATCTAATTTTGAAACTTTTTTTTTTCTTTTTAAAAGTGTTGAAATGTATCCAAACATTCACGGAAATCTAATTTAAGCATAATCTTCTAACGTAATGTGGAGAAGGAAGCAGAGCCTACAATGGTGTTAATTTTGTTCCTTTTTATTACGTACTGTGGAGTCCCTCTAGAGGCTGCTCTGTTAGGATCCAGCCATATCGCATTCCTCAGCGTACAGACACATAGGGAAATGGTTTTGATCTCAAGCATCTTAGTCTAATTTAAGAGAATATTTGACTAGGAATGAGAATTATAAATTAGGTGCTGTGGCACAGTAAGCTAACTTCTTGCTACAGATAACACAAACATACTCTACATGTTCTGGTTATTTCTGTCTTAACGTTTTAATTTGATGTTCTGCCATGATGAACAATTTGCCTTAGAATTCTCATGCCTTGTAATAAAGGCTGTTTAAAAAAAACCCGTAATATCTTTTGGGGGCATTACTAGCTACATTATTGGGGTATTATGTGTTGCTTTGACCCTTGTCTTGGACATTCCCAGATGTCAATTTTAACTGGCAAGTCATGACATTACCCTTCTGTTGCATCTGAGCCATTCTGTACCCCAATGAAGAACATTTGCTTCTCAAGAAAAGAGAGAAACAAACGGATTTAAACTTTCTCTAAAGAAAACTATTGCCGGACCTCTAAATATCCAAATCAAATACGTTGCTCATACTTGATTTACAGCATTCTAAACCCAGACTATTGAGGAAGTTAAACTTCACTGGTCATACTCCTCCCTTTGTCTTCTATTCCTGCCTGGTGTCTCTCAAGTGTATTCTGTCAGAATGTGAGCAGAAAGAGGAGCCTTCCCACGCTTTACCCTTGTGGGCCTGCCTTAGAGTTGCATGGTTTGAGTTTGGACCTGAATTGAAGTGAGGCTGTATATCTGGTTCTCAAAAACGGGTTTGCCCCTGTGTCAGGCTCTTCATTTCAAATTAATAGAATTGGTCATAAATAATTTGAAGTGCTTTTCAAAATTAGTGTTTAGTATGTTAAAGCCCTTTTTTTTGGCGCTTTGTTTTTGGGGTTTTTTTTGTTTGTTTTTTTTAAACATCATAAAGTTAAAGGGGCCAAATCCTGTCCTCTCTCTTCCTTACTTGAGTAGGGAAGTCAGAGGGGTACTGCCTGAGTATACGTTTCAGGCTTTTGCTTGTGGTAAGGATCTGGCTTGTAATTTTGTTTTCATACAAGGGTTTGCTGTCCTATCAGTATGACTTGATAGTAATTATATAGCTTTTTGGGGCCTTCAGCAGAACCCTGTAGTCCCAGTACATGTTTGCTTTCCAGTAATCGTTGTAAAGGGGATCTGGTACAAGGGAGCTTAATTGGAATGAAATTTAAAGTACTCGCCCTCCTGGAAGAAAGGTAGTGCTGCTGCACTGCCCGTTGCCGCTGTTAGCCCAGGAGAGGTGAAGTGCCAGTGCATGCTCGGGGGCGGGGAGGAAGCGAAACCCTTCGATTATCGTGTTTGCAAACCAACTAAGGAAAGAAAATGTTTAAATTGTCTTCCTCGAGAACTGTAAAGCTGCATCTTGTATTTATTTCTGCCCAAAGCACTATTTTTATGGAATGAGAAGTGAACTATGCATTTTTATAATTGAAAATTTAAATCAGTAAAAGCTTATATTTACAAGATATGCCAAGTTCTTTGATTTGCATGATTTGTGGATACTCAAATTCACCATTTAAATTTGCAGCAGTGCTTTACTGAATCCTTAAAGATAACATGTACTACAGCTTACTCCACTAGTGGTGTATACTGAACTTGAAGAACTTAACAAAATTATTGACAAAAAATTATTGAGCAAAGATACTGTAGCGCAGTGGAAAAATCTATCATGCCTGATGACAGATACTCAAGGGAAGAATTTTGCACTGCCTTCTCAGCACAGTTTGGAATAGAGTCAAAACAAAAAATAAATTTAAATTTACTCTCGTGCATCTGCTTTGATCATTTCTTCAGTATAACTTAGCAAAAATCCTCTTGTAGAATATGTTGAAAATGGATTTCAACTTGCAAACCAATGTTAGACTTTTATGAGTGTCCTGCTGGCATTGGAGGAGGAGCCATGAAATGGGATTTTAATAATCATTTGATCACTCATTTATAGCAGTTGCTTAAACGTCTGTATTTGATAAGGTGCTTGACTTAAAAATAAGAAGTAGGTTGCCAGATTCCTAGCAATTCCAAAACTCGAGCAAAAGATTTTTACAGCTACTGTGTTATTATAGACTTACTTTCACACTATTAACAAAATCAGTTAACTAAACTCAGCTTTTAATTTTACTAATTCATTAAACATAGTCTGCATTTTTTCAAAGTGTTAAAGGTTTAATTTTTTTGTAGCAATTGTTTATTTTCAGGACTCAGCTTCTGTAGTCTAATTATTAGAAAGAATGACAACTGCATTGCTTAAACCTTTTCAAAATAAGCTCTAAGTAGAAGATCACAGCATGATTTTGGTGACACTGTATAAAAACCTGACCACTTTTTGTCCCCTCTGCATTTGGACGTGAAGCCCATTTCTGTATTTTGAACTACAGAGGAAAAAAATACAGAAGGCACTCTTATTATAAGGCTAGCAGAAAAAGAAATGTGAAGTATTGAGCAAAAAGTCTCAAACCTCTTAGTAAAACACGTTTGGCACCTAGACCTGGAGACCCTGATGTGGATGTATGTGTTTTCAGCAAGACTTAATCGTTATCCAAAAACGTTGGCGGCCCACAGGTAGCACAGCAAGGACCCTGTCCTGCCAATCTGCCGTGAGCAATCTTTGATCACGCGTGGCTCGCCTTGGAGCACGTGCGCGATGAAGGATTGCTTGTGCAATGAAGGTTTGCCAGACTGAATTCCGTCATTTGCGTGGACTGCTTCAGTCGATCAGAGCCTTATAGAAAGAGTGTACTGAGCTGTGTTTCCTGTTTTTTCTAAAGAAAAAAAAAAGTTAGAGCTTCTGTTAACTTAGAATTTGAATGACGCTGTTGTAGTCTATTGGCTTAAAACGTCTTTTGAAACCCAGAGTGGCTAAGCTGAGCATATGTTAGTTGATAAAATGTGTAGAGTAGTGGGGGGGAACCATTCGTGTTAAAGGGAAATCCGAAGCTTTTGTTCTCATTCAAACAAAATGGGCAAGGTGGATCTGTAAGATTTGGTTATTGATCAGGAACTTTGGAAATTTGAGAACAGGAGAATCCCTCTGAAGAAATGTTTTAACAACTTGGAGGTTACCAGAAGCTCTGAAAGACAGTTCAAAGTATATTGCATCACATTTTCTGATGTCCAGAAATCTGCAAGTGTCAATTTTGTATTTTAACTCCTTCCTTTTACCTGACTATCAGGGAAGCGTGGTTGAGGCTGACCTGACATGTCATGATGTCGACTTGCTAGGTGGGGTTCGCAAGGGACATTAACCTTGGAGTTCTCGGTAAGACACCTTTCTTTCTCATTTCCTTCAGTAAGATTGAAGGGCTGGGGCGGGAGGGGGGAGGAGATGAGCTCCACAGACCTGAGCCCTGGAATATTGTTGAAAATCTGCCATTACCATGGAGAGATTCCAAGCACTGAAGGTAAAGGTTAAATTTAAATTCGTCCATGTCCAAGAGGAGCATGGCATAGGTTCTTACAGCTGAAATCAATTTGGAAATAAAGATGACTTGCGCTTCAAAAGAAAACGGGATGCTATTTTAGGGATGCTGGAAGCATAAAAGACTTTGAACACTTAAATTGTCCTTCTGTAATTAAATCCAGGTATGTTCCCCTCCCCCATGAAAAAACCAAGCACGCACAGCACACTTTTTCAAAGTCTAAAAATGCTGTTGAGAAATGTGTCCAAGTAGATCTCTGTAAAGTAATAAAATTTGATGTTGAAAATAACAAAACTGGCATATCATGAGTTTGGATCGTTTATCTATCGAACATGGTAATGCTTAGAAGGCATTAATGGAGGGAGAATTGCCGTTAAACCAAGGGACAGTTGTAGTTGATCCCATTATAAATCCACTGGATTTTAGTAATCATCTTTTTTGTGGAGGGCATGATATGTTGATTCTAGACAAACAAATAGCAAAAGCTGAAGGACAGATTTGCAAATCAAACTTGAAATACTTGGACATGTTGAATCCTTCCTGGCACCTGCTCACCTTGCACGTTTCCTCAGCCAGACGTGTCGAGACCTTTCTTTTCCCGGTTGAACGTTTGTGCAGTCCTTTGAAAGGCGCAGAGAAGTCGGAAAGAGCTAACTAGGCTGTAGGAGCATCCCAGGTTCAGTCATTCTTTATCGTGGAACTGAATAGCATGCCAGTTCTGACACCAGCTGCAGAAGAAATGGAACTGGTGAGTAGAGGTATTTTGTAAGGTTTTTTTCAGATATGAAGTATTTGTTTAATTCCAGATAAACTTTGCTTGGCATATCTCGATTTGAAAACCGTTTTGATCACACAATGTCATCGATGCTGTTTCACTTGAAAGATTCTTAAGCAGAAATAAGAGGATCTCGTTTAACTCTGGATTCTCCACTCTGCACGGTCACATGGAGTTACGGATAAGGGTTGTGATAGGGCTTGCTGAATACGCTCCAGTGGCCTGTCTCGTGGCAATGAAGCAAGTGGTTGTTAGAGGAAAAAAAACCTGAGTGGATTGGCTTTCGCACATGTGGAATTTGGAGAGCACTGTGCGCAATGGGCTGTACGCCTTTCATAAAACAGAAACATCAGTCTCTTACCAGTGAGGTTATGAATTTAAAACACAACTTCAAAATGTATTTCTGTAATTATAATCTGCCAAATTGCATTAAATGCAAAAAAAGGAAAGGAAAAAGAATGAAGAGCAGAGCAAACTTTAGTTCTGACCTCCTTGCTTCAAGTACAGCTTCACTTTTTTCCTTCCATAGCACCTACGAACATGCAGTCTTGCTCATTAATTTTCTTGTTGAACTTTCTGCAGAGCTTGTGTAAGGGTAGGATACACAATTACTTCTCTCTTTTTTAAATCTTCGCAGCAGCCTCCGTGAGAGGCGGTTGTATTTCCATTTTAATTTCGAGGCATGAGAATCCATTGCATCAGTACCTGTTTACGTGACGTTATTCTGACGTACCTTCAGACGTTTCAAATTCGGTGTGAAGAAAATGCATACCCAGCTTGAATTCAAGAGGGGATGTGGTGTAAACATTAATTTTGTGATAGGAAAAGAGATCTAATTCTGGAGAGCATTCAGCTGTCTTAGCGATGGATGGTCTTTTCTCTTTTTAAATTCCCTGCTGTGTTACTTTAACTTCTAGAGAAAAAGGGGAAGTGGAACGCTGCACAGGCTGAAAGTCCTGTGATCAAAAATAATTCAAGTGCATAATTGAAGATAGTATCGTAACGCATGTACTCAGGAGACCTGAGTACACGTTGCACAGGCAGGAATTTGATGCTTCTTGTGCTTACTTTTTAATCGGTCCCTGCATGCAGACTACTTTCTGAAAGCATTCTTTGAAGCACGTTCTGAGGTGCCATGCTGAACCCTACTTCAAGTAATCAGGTTTTAAAATTCAATATATTGAACCAGTGAGGTAGAGAACTAGCGTAACTTTTTGCTGGTAGTACCTATAGAACAAACACGAAAAAAGGATAAGAACACCTTGGTTTAAGTTCCATGTCTGTTTTATCAAGACCAGAGATCTCGAACTCATCCTTGTGCATTTTCGGTCAAAATCAATTGCAATTACAGATTTTTCTCCCCATCGTTCTGGGCCAGCTCTTTCCTCCTCTTTGTTTTGCTCAGTGCTGGCAGTGGCAACACGGACATCACAGGAGAGGAATTCTTCCTGCTCTCAGTATCGCGCATCCATGAGATTGTAGCAGCTTGGAAGAACCATTGCAATGAGTTTTATTTTCATGCGAATCTTTACTGAGTGACTTCTGCTCTGTAACATGCAAATACTGGAGCCAGCATGCAACTTACCTGCAAGAATTTAATCGGCAGTTAGGTTGAAATGCTACCGATCTCGACATCCAAACCATCTCTGTTAATACGATTTTCCCAGAGATTCTGGCTGAGGCCAGATGTTCAGCATGGAGCGTTGCGCTTTGAACAGCAGGAGGAGGTTACAAGCAGCTGCAGGCAACCTCATAAGCTGTTCATGAGCAGCTTGACAAAATACATTGGTGTTGCTGTTAATTCAGTTGTCAGTCATTGACACCTCCACTTACCCAGCAGAACCTAGAACTGAACATAAATGATTCTTCCTGTAAGGCAGCAGGTCAAGCCTGTTAGTTAATATTTTATTTATCACTTTATTTCCCCCTTGAGCAACCAGCAGTAGTAGCTGCTCTTAGGGTATGAAATATGCATTCCAGTCTTCCCCGTGTTCCCTATTTTCTTTCTTTCTGCCGGTTTGCTGGCTGTTGCTGTGCTCTCAGGTATTTAGGCTATTTCCAGTTGGAGGAGTAGGAGCGAATATGTTCTGCTTATTTTTTCCTCTTGAAGGTATTGGAAAGAGGAGAGGTAGAAAAACCACATGGCTGAGGAAGTCTAAGCCTGCAGCCCATTACTAGCCACTGTGAGGGCTCCTGCTTTTAGTTAGGAGAGAAATTTCTTCGTGTCTGCCTTCTCTTCTGACAAAGTTCATGTTGAAGAGCTGGCGCTGGTCTGGTACTTCTCCCCAGGTCTTTGTTGCAGAGCTCTTCTGTGAGCTGGCTCCGAGTGGGAAGGGTACTGGCAAGTGCTGCTGTGAAGGCTGCCATGCACCTGAGGCAGGTATTTTTTTTTCCAGTGTGAAGGAATAAATTACTCTCTTAAATTAAATAAATGAAATTACATTGTTAAATGCAGAACCAACTCGTCCTGTGGATGTCTTTAGGCCGGTTCTAGGTATTGCACAGATAAGAACAATCTTGTGAGATGCCTGTGCACCGGCTGCGAAGCCTCTAGGCAACTGCACACACATTTCTTCCAAAGCTCAACGAAATTGTCTGATCTAAGTGCTCCATGTTAGTAGATCATTTGTACAGGAGAAGCTTTAACATTTTTGTAACACGCTAATCCATAGATCAGTTTTTTCTTTGGAAATGTAAGGAGTCTCTTGTGTGTGTTTTTTTTTGTTGTTGTTGTTTGGTGGGTTTTTTTTTGTGACAAAATAGAGAGCTTTTGGCTACAGTCAGGTGTTAGTGGATAGAGACTTCAGCTCTGATTTCTTTAAAGGCGTGTTCTGACTACTGTCACGTCTGTGGTGAATTACATTGAACTAAAGTAGTCCTAATTTTTAGTCTTGAAACCAGTTTTTATCCTGCTATACTTGCTTGCAATGTACCTTTCCGCTTTGTTGCGTGTGCTGTATTGAGGAGATCAAAGCTGTGTACGCAGCATCTTGCACCCCGACAAGTTAGCCTGTTCTCTGGCTGCCAGCTACGTTATACCTGCAGGATAGAGAAGACGGGATTAGTTCTTGTCTGTCAACTTCTGAAAAGCTTCTGAGCTTCCATCAGGAATAGCTTTGAACGTGTTGGAGCAAAAGAGAGCAGTGGCTGGGCACGCTGGGATGTATAGACGTTTTTGATACCAAGGAGATACCTAGAAAAGTTAGGTTAAACTGACTGGGGGAATCTCCAGATAGGCAAGAGGCAAGTTATTTAGCTGCGTTTTTAGAACCCCTTAAATCATTTCTATTCTTGCTTATAGAAATTATTTCCATAAAGCACTGGGGAACCAGTTGCTTAAGTTTGTTGGCAGAGTTGTAATAACGGTGTCTTTAAAAATATCTTGTTATAAAAAAAAATTTATATGGGTAGGGCAAAAGGCTTTTCCTCCTCCAAATAAGCATTATTTTAAGTACTTGCATTAAAAACTAAATAACCCAGTTTAGTTGATCTGTACAGTTTCTGTGTACAAATCTACTTTTCCAGTCATATGATCAGTACCCAAAACTGGCTACTGGGAATTTTAGTGCCTTCAGAAAGAGGATGGGGTGAACTGAAATTCCTGCAGCTTATAAAAAGGGATCTTGGAGGACTTCTTGGGGTGAGAGAGAGAAGAGAGTTGGGAAGAATCAGGCCCTCAGTTCTACCAGTGCTTGATAGTATATAAGGGGCTGCTTCTAGTCTAACCCTTTTCAGGGCTTTTCCAGTTTCAAAATGTAGCAGTTTACAAAAAGTTAGAACTACCTTGTCTCAGTTGAAACAGCTTGTGAAGTTAGGTCAGATTTCTTGAAGGATGCGTGATGGCCTCAGACCTGGACCAATCCGTGGATTATTTTCCCAGTTAGTTAAATTAACGTTTAGTGCTTGCAGGTCGTCTTCTTTACAAACAAACAAAAAAAACCGACACAAAAAACGGAACACCAAACAGGGAAAGCCAACATCCAACATGGCCATGCCCCCAGCACACTTCGTACTGGGCATCTTTACCTTCTCTGTCTGTGGAGGGCAGTGATTCGCAGTAGTGGTCCTGCAGGTAGGTGTTAGCAGGTCAGGCTCCTGGAACGCTCCGCTAATGCAGCAGCTCAAGAACATACATACAGCTGATCATTTCTCAGTAGCAGTTAGTTATTGGCAAGGATGGCTATAGTCAGACATCAAGTTTGTGGTCTGTATGCAAAGCTTGCTGTATGCCGCTCCAGGAAGAGTATGACTATGAATAACTATGAATTCTTTTTGCTTTCTAGTTTTGCAAGCGTGGTCATTTTTCGGGTAGTTGATAAATCTGTGCTGCAGCGGGCGTTCTGGTACCACATCTGAAGTGTACTTCAGGCTGTTTCAGGAAAATCAAAGTTGGAAGGCCTTTGGTAAGGTGTTCGTGGAACTCTAATACTGGGAATCGAAAGATACAGTGCTAAAAATGAAGGCAGGAAGATGACAGCTAACTAAACCTTATCATTACAAGTCATGTCCAAGGGGGTAAAAACCTGGAGTAGTATACATCATAAAAGGGTCCTTAGATAATGTAAGCACTGTCATACTTACTCCAGATAGTTGAGCAGTAAGCTCATAAGTAAGCAGTATCATGCTTACTCCAGAATGTTGAGCAGCCACCTTTATTCACCTTCTGTTTTCCAACAGTTCAGGATTCAGTGTAAAATTTTTGGTGGACACAACTTCAAAGTATACTCTTAATCATAAGCATTTCTGTCAAATACTTGTTTTTCTGCTCCACCCGTATTCTTTCAGATACTATTTAGGGGTTTACTACAAAAATCCTACTAATTAGTAGCCAGTCAGTCTTTATGCCATATGTTTTGTGTCAGATTTCTGCAGCTTTGATTTTTCGAATTGCTGTTCCTTTACAGGATGATAATATATTACATCTAAGAAAGCAGTCTGTAGGCTTTTTGGTGGAGTGTTGCAGAGCTGAAACACATAGGTCAAAGTTAAAAATAAACTTCGTGCTGAAGAGGGAGTCCTTAGCAGTGTTTCACAGTGAACTTGCTTGCTAGCAAAATTTCTCAGCTACTTCTCATTCAGATTCCAAGCGGTATTCGACCATCAGTGCTGTTACCCCTTGTTAAAATGGAGTATACGCGCTGCTTGTAGTTCTTGCTACTCTGATCCTGTACAAACCAATTGATGTTAGTAGAAACGTTGAATTTAAGGTTCCTGAGAAATGAGGATGCTTAATTGTAGTATTCGTATGCCTTAATTCTATTATTTGTAGCATCCCTCTTCTACTCTTTCTTTACTCTCCCTTCTTGGATTGGATGTACACCTCTGCTTATCTTTCCATGCAGAGCGAGAGGAACAAAGTGTTACCCACAGTGTCTTGGATCCGTATAGCCAGCGAGCTGCAGATGCAAAGTTCAGTTGCAAGGTTTGAGGGTTTTTTTTGAATGGACCTTGCTATTTTTCAAATGAGTTCTTGATGTGGTATGTAAAGGTCAAAATACTGCAGGATTCTTTTCTTTGAACTTCTTAGATCTATTTCTTATCTACATGAAGTATGAGATCTTGAGTTACTAATTTTGTCAGAATTTCTAGGTGGTACATGTTGAACAGGAATGTAGACATGCGCTTATTTTAATTTTGCACTTAATTTTGCCCATTTTATGCAAATAAACATTCATTATTCCTCATGTCTGCGAAGCATTAAAACATCAATTTTCTTTAATGTTCCTTGTAAACATTAAATACTTCACAAGATGTCTCCTCCTGTGTAATTTTTCTAATGGCGGTCCATAGAAAATAAATGTGCTTTTTTTCCTCCCCTTTTATTTGTTGCTTGACTGACTCTTGGTTGTACAGTTTTTAGCCTTTTCTCTCATGTCAAACAGATGTCTTCATCTGTGTGCCTTACGAGTATGTTCAAAAAGGTGTGCAGCATAGCATGTGGAATCTAAAGGTCATAAATTAAATCTATTTCACTGGGCCAAAGCGGGATACGTGCAGTGAAGATTGCATCTTCCGCATTGCAAGAGGCTGCTCAGATGTGAGAGGCAGTTCCATGAATGTAGGTCGTCTTTTCTTTCACTGGAAATAGCTTCAAAAATCCTTTTAGCAATTGAGCTGAGATTTAAAATAGAAGCAGCTAAAGAACATCAAATGTCTGTCTGTGTCAGTGAAGTTGCTGAAACGAGATATAAATGTGCAAATACTTGAGTAGCTCAAAGTGATTTTTCTAGTATATTATAAGACCTGTGTAGTGTGGGAATGGCAGTGTGTTTATACATATGGAAGAAAAACAATGCGGCTGTCCAGCTCTTAGTTGCTGTGGTTAGCTCCACCACTCCCTCAACCAATAGTAATAATGGATTTTTAAATTAAATTTGAATTTAAGAAATAAATTAAAAATTGGTGCTCTTCTGTTATAGCACAAAGTGTAGAGTCTAGCACGGGGGGTTTAGAGTCCAGTTCCATGGAGGGAATCGCTGTCCTTCTTCTCAGAGACAACACTTACTCCTTTAACTTTACTAATTTTCACTTACTTGAACTTTTTACATTAATTCAGTGTTTTCTGTTCTCTAATTACATAAAAGCCATAAATTTGAGTGCTTTGGGATTGAGGTATGATAACCTAGCTTTCCAGGAAGACTTTCCCAGCAAGGTAGAGATTTCTGACAGACCGAGGAAAATTGCATATTTTTTGGTAGGCTTGTTTGAACTGGCAAGTATAATTGAAAGCATATGTCTGCAAATGTCATCTTTGGAGCATAAAGATTTTCTACTGAGTTAGGCTTCTTCCAGTGCTGTTTGTATCAGAGAGAAGAGCTGAGGTGAATTAGCTAGGAAAGTTTTCTACTGAGTACTTCTACAGAAAGACTAACCTTTAGAAGCCAGGGGAAAAAGGAAAGTTGTACATTAGACCAGTATAACCATCTCCTTCATTCCATAGTCATCTCCTTCATTCATGGAGTTTATTCTCCCTTCTTAGCAGTGAAGGATGTAGTTTGTCTCAGAGGTACGTAACTTGTTTGAGCTGGCTGGCACAAATATTTTATGTTTGAGTGCGCACAGGTCCTTCTCCTGACCAAAATTGAGTTCACTCGTTTCTCACCAGCGGTAGGATACTCTTCCCATTACTTTAGGAAGTGGCAGTAATCCTTAAATACACAAAATAACGAGAATGGTGTCCAGCCCTTCTGGCTTATTGTCCCTAGCGTCCAGCTCCGTGCTGCGGGGAGCTGCCGGGTGTGCGCAGCGTGCCCCAGAGCGCCGCGGTGAGCGGCTCTGGGAGACCTCCCCGAGGAGGCCAGCGGCCGCTGCCCTGGGCATCCTGCCGCTCCTGTTGGGACGCTTTCTTCCTCCTCCTGCACTTCTGTCTGGCATGAAGTGGACTTCGAGTAACTCTCAAGAAGCTTTTCGTTTCTGGATGAACCCTTCCCTAATCAGCCAAGGTATGAATATGATTAATTCAAGCATATCCCAGGGCTGTTTGTGGTGCATTTTGATATTGTCACTGGAAGGGACCACTATGAAAGCAGAACGTATTGAACCATGCAACGTGTAGTGTCTTTAAGAATCCCTGTCTATTAAGATACAGACACAACGGTGGTTTCAAAAGTGAGTAAAACCGTACTTCACATGCCTATTTCTGGGACACCGCAGTGTCCATCTCTTTAACCACCTATTTCCTTTCAAAGATTGCAGTGAGCAGCATTGTTTACTAATCTCCTACACCCAGCCGTTATCTTACGTGAATAGACTCGTTTCACCCTGCTTCTGTGCCTTTGCGTTTTAGTTTTTAAGGTGCACATCGTAGATGTATACATTAACCACTGGAGTAAAACCTCTACAGTTGAGAGATGTCCTGCCCTTCCTAACACCATACATATGTGTTGATTAACCAGTATTAAGTGATACAGCTCGGAGAACTGCACAGTTGCTGTTTGCAGTCTACCAAAGAAATTGAAGATAGTGTGCCTAAAAAGGTGTAAAGTACAAGAACAGGCTTGCTAAAGATGATAAAAGAGCCATATTCTCCTCATATCCTTTGTTTAGTACAATATATGGGTTCTGGATCATTACATGTAGTCCTTCCTTCCTGCTGGTCGGACTGGGGAGGTTCATCCAGACTTGTTGTAGTCAGAGACCTGTTTATCTGAAGAAATTTCAACAGCCAAGTGTTGGAGTTCTTACTAAGTTTAGGAAACGGTCTTGTTTTTTCCCTTTTCCCTCTATTTTCTCATCCAGAACTCTTCATTTGACCAGCAATTGGAGCGAGAAGGAAGTTCTTCCAAACAGTGATTCCTGTCGTCTCCTATAGATCAGTATCTAGTGATGGAGTTTTACAGACGTTTGAGTTTGTTAGTGCACTGCCAATGCAAGCAGCAGTCCTTTCTAGTGCAGGTATTTCTGCTGCTGGTGCTGTAGTCTGCATTGGGGAACTCATTTAAGAGAACGCTAAGACTTTTATTTTCTGGTTTGGCTTTAGTGCAGGCTTTGTGTAGGGCTGAGGATGATAGGTGTGGAAGGGCCGGCATATGGCTTTTGGTTTACATCCCTAGAACTGTGGTCCCAAGTAGATGCCGTAGGAGAATGATTTGTACAACCTATTTCTTCTCACTGACTATAAAGGGTTAAGCGTGGTGGATCCCATCAACCACCGAGTGACTTTCTGAATGGGAAATACTTCTGTTAGTCTGATTTTACAAACCAGGAGCATGTTGGTTACATCTCCTTGATGTTGCATGGGGCCATGTTTTCGTGTTACGCAGGTAGGCGTTCCTTACCAGAAGGAGTGCCATAAAGCGGCTGCCAGGAGTTGAGCAGGATGGCCAAGACAGCGAAACAGGTGATTTCAGGTGTCCAGCTTAAAGTGCAGGAGGGTAATGATGGACAGTTCCCCAGCTGAGGACAACAGCTGGCAAGGTCCTTCTTTGTAGGTTTTCCTTTGAGTTAAAAAATAAAATAATCTGGTGGTAATGCCCCTGCCCAAGGCTAGAAAAAATGAGTGACATGGGATGCATATCCAGCAGATAGTGGCTGCTGTTTCTGCCAGCTGAAGATGGGGAGTAAAGCAAGTGATACAGATGTGTGGGGGTGAGCAGGGGAGTTCCACCCAAAGACTGGAAAGATGTCAAGATAGGTGGCATCTCTTGAGCACTGCAGGGTCTTTTTGAAGGACTGTGCTCTAACTCTGCTATGAAATCAGCTGGCAGTCAGCACACTGGGGATCTTGCTGTTTGACTTGAATCTCCCTATAATGTATCTGAAGAACATGTTTGGGCTGTGTGCTCCTGGAATGAGGCATCCTGCTTTCCCAACAGTGTGCCCATTGCAAAAACAGCAGACCTTATTAGAGTGCTTCCAGTTTTGAGATGTGTAAGTCAGGCAAGTAAAGTCATCTCAGATTTCTGAAGCAAAAATGCTCTGACAATCCTGAATCACAGTAAAAGTTTCCAAAAGAATTTTGCATGGGCAGTTGAAGGACCACGTGCAGTAACACCAAAGTTGCATTAAAAGAAATCTGATGTAGTCAGATGATGTAGTTGTGATGTGTTCTTAGGTCCTAGATTTTTCTACATATGACTGAGGACAGCAGCAGCAGTATTTGGGTTGGGAGAAGAAAGCCTGACAAAGTTGCTTGTTTTTTTTTTAAGAAAGTAACATCTGTTGGGTTTTTTTTGGTTTTGTTTTTTTAAGGGAATGCTTGTAGTGGACTGTATCTTCCCATTTTAATCTCTTCCCCTGCAGTTCAGTTAGTCCCACTAGGAGGAGGGTACCCTTTCTGCATAAGGATACAGGGTAAGCTACTTCACAAGTGTACGTTAAAAATCCTGACAGCGATGGAACAGCTTTTCCTGATGTGAAATCTGAACTGTCAGAAGTAACAAGTTGCTTGTAGGCTTGGTAACCAGAAGAGGAGTAGCAAGTAATAACACTAAATTATATCTATGCTGTCTTCTATAGCTGTATGTGTTTCAGGTTGAGGTCCTAGGGACTGAGAGCAGCCCTGAGGAGAAGGACTTGGGGGTACTGGTAGATGAAAAGCTGGCCAGAGCCGGCAATGTGCTCTGGCAGCCCAGAAAGCCAAGCGTCTCCTGGGCTGCATCCCCCGCAGCGGGGCGAGGGGGGGATTCTGCCCCTCTGCTCCGCTCTGGGGAGACCCCCCTGGAGCCCTGCGTCCAGCTCGGGGGTCCTCAGCACGGGAAGGACATGGAGCTGTTGGAGCGGGGGCGGAGGAGGCCACAGAAACGGTCAGAGGGATGGAGCACCTCTGCTGTGAGGACAGGCTGAGAGCTGGGGTTCTTCAGCCTGGAGAAGAGAAGGCTGCGGGGAGACCTCATTGCGGCCTTTCAGTACTTAAAGGGGGCTTATCAGAAAGATGGGGACAGACTTTTTAGCAGGGCCAATAGCGATAGGACAAGGGGTGATGGTTTTAAACTAAAAGAGGGGAGATTCAGACTAGATAGAAGGAAGAAATTTTTTACAACAAGGGTGGTGAAAATTTGGTGGTCTTTGAAATGCAAAGATGTTGTGTGTTTCACATCTCTTTAACCATTGTGTATTTCTTACAAAGCTTCCAATAACGAGCAAATTAATGCAGGACAGACCACAGGGATGTTTTATGTAACTTTTTTCTGTATAAAAATGCACATCTCTCAGATACTGAGCTAGATCTGGCAATAGAAACTGAGCTTTGCTCTTGATGTAACAGGAATTTGGGGACTACAGAATTCACATTGATTCTCTATTGGCAGTGTTGGTAGGTGAAAATTAGATGACGATGCCTGAATTTATGAATCCCCTGTTCACTGAGGGACTGCAGTATATAAATATGTAAGATGACCTCCAGGAGGAACTGTGGGACTGGCAAAGCCAGGCTGATCTCGAGCAAAGGCAGATTTGTTTGATGCGCGGAGCCTTTGCTTGTGGTAGCAGTGAACTCTTCTCCATTCCAAATTGAGATCACAAAATCTTTGGCGAGAAAAAAAAAAAAAAAAAACACAATCAGACTTCAGTACCAAAAGACTGGGAATGATTGTGGTTACTTATAGAGATAGGATTGCTTGATGAAAATTGAGATGTAATGTGTGATTATATTATATATTACATATATATTATATATAACATATATAAACATATATTTGCTTGTTATACCCATGGTTCAATCCTGTCGTTATAACAATTCAGCCAGTGCAGGTGTGTTACTGCCGTCTGGAAGATGATGTCTGATGGCAGAATGAAAGGACAAGCAAAAGCCTATGGCTGTGTAAAATGATTTCTTTTTTTTTTTTTTGTCAATTAGTTGTGTAAATAAAATATTTTAGAAATAAGATATTTTAGAAATGATAGTTGATTGAACAGCAATCAGAAATTAGGCTCCAAAAAAGTTAAAACTCATATTTTTATTTGGTATCTTCAGTATGCAAGTGCCTCGTCCCTTTTATCTACTAATAATGTTTTAGCTTCCATTCTCATCTCGTCTCTCGTAATCCCTGAAGAATATTCGTGATGCCATATGAATTGAGCTTGCTGGTAAGTTATCTGTCTTTATACCTCTGGAGAAGTTTGATTGCAGGCTTTTCTGAAAATGTTTCATTCCTAGCACTTCATTTATGCCCAGCCTGGTGTTACAGCCTCTGCGGACGTACCAATATACTAAAATTGTGTCACCGTATCAAGTGAATTGGATCCTGGATCTGCTTTTAAATTTATAAAAAACTTGCAAAACGAAGGTTTACCTGTGGGTGACTCCCAGCCTGCGGCCTGCAGGGAGGAGCTGCTCTGCACCTCCCGACCGACGCATCCATCAGTGGACGCTTTGCAGAACAGTAACCGGGGGAAGGGGTTACTGGAACACAAATATTGGTCACATCATGGTTTCTTGTACTGGGTACCATCATCTTAAACTTGTTGGAATAATACCTGGTATAATCAAGCTATAATTCACTGCTTAAATCAAGCTTAATTTTAGCCCAATGCTTTTTGAATTGAAATGGCTCAGGCAAGCATTTGTTTTGAAATACTTATAATTGCTTCTTACAGTTTTGTACACAAATTTCAGTTATATCCTGATTTAAGAAATTTTAGCATTCCAGTAGATGGCTCTTCAGTGTCCCTTTTGCAACCCACATAGGAGGAAAAAAAGAACCAAACTGACACAAATGGGACAGAAGATTGTAGAACTCTAGTTTCTTTTCAATATTTCTTGTTGAAATTATTTTTTTATTTTTTCAATATTTTTCCTTTTCTAGGTGTCTTCTAGGTTTTCTGGATTTAGGCTCTGTCCCTCTTAAACTCTTGTGGCTCATGCGTGCCAGCCAGCGCTCTGTCAGAAGGCTTGACTCATATTTACCTTATGGTTCAGAACTGCTGTTCCTTGCAAACATTTAAAAAAAAAAAAAAAAAAAAAAAAAAAAGAAAAAAGAAGGAACTGAATGGTATTTCACTTTTTCCTGAGTTTCTATACTATACTAATAAATTGAAGCGTTTAGGAAGCTGGGTCTTAAATAGCTTTTAGTGGAGGTGAGAGAGAGAAGTGGTCGTGTAACTGCCCATTATGTTTGCCTGAAGACACCTTTTTGGGTGTCACCTGAGTGACCTCGGTGCCTTCTGGGATGCCTGCTGCTTTGCAGGGCTCACATGGAATATTTGTGAGACTTAGTAATACCGCACGACAAGGAAGGCAGAGCAGGATGAGAATCAATTGTATTCTCAGAAATGGAGTTCAGTGCCTGCTTTTTTAGCATGTGATTTGGGTTGAGGAGGAGAATTGAAAAGAATAGTTCTGGTATTTTGCTCATTGATCATCTCGTGAAGAACGGCACAGCAGTGCATCTTCTGGGTCGAGAAGGGCAGACCTTTGAGAGCTGAAGATTGGCAAGGCACTGGTGCAGCTTTTCTTTGCTGGCCTTAGCACCCCTTGCAGCGTTAAAAGTTTTGCTTTTCTAGCTTGTTTTTTCTTCTGATGTTTTGCCAGTATTACAGATGGGAGGTATTGGCATGTTCTTAACAACAGCCAAAAAACCCACACCACCGCTCCCAGCCCCCAAAACATAGACGTTTATGAGAAGATGGAATTTTTTTCAGTAAAGCTGTTACTGTGGATGTGACCGGGAGCTGGGGCAGGGACCCCTGAGGGAGCCTGCGTGGAGCCATTGAGGTCCTGAACAGAGCTGGCTGTGCTGGATTATCGTGTTTCAGGTCCAACAGAGCAGTATTATGTCAGGATGCTCACGAAAGTGTCCAAGCTGTTTGCAGAGTGGATGTAACTTTGAAAGCAGCGTGGTCATACTCATCTTGTGCTTGATTGCAGAAGCCTGGACCTGAGGTGGCTTGACCTCTGGTGCAGCTTCTGCTTTGTTCACAAATGCGTCAGGGCCCGTACATGCACGTCCCTTCCCGTCCGAAGTTCCTGATCTTGCCAAAATCCAAACACAAACCAAAAATAAAAGTGTAGCTTTGCTTGCAGCTTTTCAGCTCTTGCTGTGTTTTGCCGCAGAGGTCTGTGCTTGGTGCTCTGTGCTTTTCCTTTGTGTGGGACCCTTTTCCCCTTTGGGCTAGGACCCCTTCCCCTTTTTATGATGAATTCTCAGAACTTGGTCTTCCAGCCTCCTACCCATCTTATGTTTACAATAAGTAAAATCTTTTGAGTCCTCTCATTACCTTTGGTGGGGTTTTGTCCATGCATAGTGGCAGAACCTCCTGACATCCCTTAGAGCCCTGGTTAATGCCTGAGGTGTGGCAGCAGGAGGTAACGTCGGAGGTGATGCTGCTTCATTGACTCTAAATCCCTTCCCGTTCTGTTGAGGTCTTCCCACCTCTGCAGTGCTGTTATCCTAGCGTTGCTGAGTGCCAGCTCGGAAGAATTTTCACTTTCCAGAACGGTACAAGAGGTAGCAGAAAGGATGAAATCAAGCCTTTATTGCCTCTGGGGTTTTGCTCTGTTGTCTGAGTCCTAGGTATGGTAATCTACTTTTTGATGCAAATTATACTTCTTGTGACCTGAGAGTTCTGTTACGTCCAGAATTCAGCCTGGTTTGAGTGAGCTTTAGAGCTTCATACCTACATACTGACGGCAGAAACCCATCAACTGTTGTTATTTCTTGGAACAGTTAATTTGCTGGTCAGATCCATTTAAGGTGAGTGTTTTTCTTCTAGATTCCTTGATCTCTGGTCTCTGGCCTGCGCTGGATCGTCAGCCTGGCTTTACGTATGTCTATTGATCTCTTTAGGGTTCGGGAAACGAAGATTTCTTTGGTTTCATTCCTTTTTTAGGGCAATAGCATGTTGTGGTCACAGCTGTCAGGTAGCTCTTGAATCTTAAAATTTGTGGTTTCTCCAAAACTGGTGGTCATTCTGTATTCACTGCTTTTTGCCATTAGGCTTAGAAGATGCTCTCGGGGGAGCGTGGTAGTGCGCTCCTCCTGCGATCGCGCCTTGTTGATGATACCTTGACAGGTGTCATCGCTTCGACTCGCGTAGGCAACAAGAAATTTTGCAGCCTGGTTGTTTGTCATTCATGTGAGTGCATCAGACTCATTTAGGGATTTTAAATCATTGCCTGTTCCTAGGGGATTTATCTTAAAGAGTAAGTAAATACCAGTTAATGTCACTGCTGCACAACTTTATGAATTGCCTGCATAGACATCAGTGAAGTGACTGTTGCATTTTATTTCATCTGCAGGGTATTCAGCTTGATCCATCTGTGACTGAACAGTTTCTTTCTCCTTAATGGGCAGTTTGGCAAAAATAATGATCTGTTCCAGAGTAGTTGGGATTTCTTTTTCTTCTGCATGCTTAAAGAAACTTCCAACATATGGTAGGAGAAACAGAGTTAAAAAGAAGAAAGCCTTACCACTGAAGTTGAGGAACATGGATATTTATTACTTATCCTGGACCAAGCCTCAGACAAACTGATACTCAAAGACTAAAGCATGAAACTAGCTTAAATCAGCTCTGGCAGTATGTCGCATTTCTTTTAGTGAGCTGAAGCAGTAACTCAGGTAACTGTCGCCTGCCTTCTCGTTTCCAGATTCAGTCCTAAGTTTTAGTTTATGGACAATTGTACAGATACAAAGAGTTATAGCTTATTTTGAAAAACAGATCAGGATCTTCCCCAGTATACCTCAGTAATTCAGGATATTTGATGGCATGTAAAACAGATGACTTGCTTCATTTCACTTACCTTTGGCTTTATGCTCCTGGAGAGGCAGGAGGATAATGATCTCCTGCAGTTTCTTTAAACCGTGTGTGTATGTGACAGTTAATTAGCTATTTACGTATTAATATTAATAACTAGTAATCTCAATGAAATTCTCCACCACATTAACGAAGAGGGCAGCAGAGCCTTTCCTGAGATTGTGAAGTCTTGTTTTATTCACGTTATTTGTATTAAAGAGAGATCTTGTTTGCTGCTTTTGTATCTGCTAAATGCCAGCTTCCTCTTTTCCTTGGCCTAGGGTTAGAGGACGTGTGCTCAGTGTGATAACTTTCTCCTGTTTGAAATGTAATTATTTCTACTCTCGTCTGTTTTTAGATGATGAAGGATAGAGACTGACGGGCACTAAAGCACGGACTTGCAATGTGAACTCTGATGGCAGGTACTCGTATCTCGTCCCGGTGGTCTGACGTATCTGGGGAAGGCTTAGGTGCCATGTGTCTCTTGGCCATGGTTTTCTCTGCTCTCAGTTTATTAATTTCAGTGTTGATAGAAATGTTTGTATTTATAACATATGCAAGAGCTGTGCTGCATCTGAGAAGGTAAGTTGTGGGGGGGAGGTGGTTGACAACCGAGCCCTCAATAGTTAATGTTATGTTTTTTTCTGATATAATCCTTCAAGCTTTATGGGCAGATGTTGGATTGATCAGACGGCTGCTGAAACCATAACAAAATGTCAAGAAACAGGGCGTGTTTTTTAGCACTGGGGAGGAAGAGAGACCGATTTGAGAATTAGATTTTTAACCCTTTCTGAAGTTTTTTTTTGTCCTTTGGGATACAGACCCAGATGCAAAGTCACCAATCTGTTCAGTGAGGTTTTTTTTCTGTTCATGTTCCTGATTGAGAATTAGTGTCTATGAAGTGCTCGTTGCTAGAAACTATTTATTTCTCTGCTGTAGTTCAGCTGAGTATTGCTCGCTGCTCTGTATGGGGGACTGCTGGTTGCCGTTAGCTGTGCTTTAAAGACAAGAATTCCTGGTTTTGGTCAAGTTTAGGTCGCGTTTGTTCTGAAACCTAATGAAAGCATTAGCTAATGTATATCTCGATTCTCTGACTTGGGTTATAAAGGACTTGCCTGTGAATCTTGTTTTGCCAGATAATTAAGTCTCTGGATTTCTTCCTTAGGTAACCAAGCAAATAGTCTCAGGTATGCTTTGCTAGGTAGAACCATGTGTAGACAACAAGGTTTTATTATTCATGGGGAAAAATGTAGTATAAGAACTTGAAATCTAGATCACCTTGAATTAAAATAAATAAAGAAACAAAATTTTGGGAGATACAGTATCTTAATGCCACAATTTGGAAGAATGATGTAGAAAGTCTTGCATACGAGTCTTGTTTTAACTGTCATTAAAGCTATGCATACAATCTGTACTTTTGCAGTACATGTAAAACATGCCATGGTTCTAGAAGAACCCCAGCATCTGCCTGTCGTGGCAAGCGACCTGAGCAGTGACTTACCCGCGCTGGTGGTTTCAGGTGGGTGTGTTGCGTGTATTTCCAGTCTTCTCTCTTGTTCTATGCAGTGTACCAGAAACCGCACATGCCTTGTATAATTTGTTTCCTACCCGATCCTCTTGTAATGTCCAGTTTTTCTAATAAACATCTTTTGAAGTCATTGCTTTGTGGCTGTTTTCAAAGGGCCTGAGTGTTCTCATGTGTTGCTTGTCCTCAGTGATGTATTCTCTTTGGATCATGCAGGGAAGAGGAGAAGAGAAACTCGTAATTGCTTCCTTTGGGTGGGAACTTTCTCTGAGTATTTTCTTGGAGTGTCCTGATGCTTCAGATCAGACAGAAAACCATTTGAAGCAAACCTGATGAAACTTCTCATGAAGCAGAATTAATTCTGAATGTTTGTTTGGAAAATGTTGATGAAACAAATTGGAAGTTGTGATCTTGTGATTTTATTCCTGTGAAGTGCCGAGTCCTGTGGGAAATTTCAGCCACATGAAGTTAAGAGTTACCTCGCACTTACATGAATACCAAAGGTTTGGCTTCATCCTGGCTTGTTAGTTTTTCTTTCAAAGGAGGACTGAGAAGAGAGCAGGTCTTTAATGTGCAGGACCTCACCGTGTTTGCAGTATTCCTCCGTTTGGTTGTTCCCAGGCAGTAGGGGGAAGGTGGCCTGTGTGCCTGCATAGATATGTGCTCAAGAGGCGAGAATTTGTCTGTGTGCATCTGTGTATTTACTTAAAAATCCCTTTCTTCTATAAAAGTATTCTGGCATGTTTCAGTTCAGTTTGGCTTTGTTTTTCATTTCAGCTGGGCAGACATTACCAGAATCACTCAGAAAGACACTCTTCCCCCCCCCCCCCCCCAACCCCCGCTTAATCCATTTTACATGCAACATTGTACTAGTTTGCTGAGTAGCAGGAATGAGCAGTTCCTAAGAAAAACTACTACAGAAGTGTAAGTTCAGGATCTGGCATGAGATTATTTTGGAGACTTGGCCAAGAAAGCAGGATTCGAGTTAATCCTATAAGAAACACATTTGGCAAATTAAAAAAAAATAAAATCCAAAAGTTCTGAAGTTTGACTCAGCTCTAACTCTCTTCAAACAAACAAAAGCTTCTCGAATGCCTCGATTTGGCACACTGTGATGTTAGCGCTGTGTGCGCGGTCCTCTGAATGCGTTTTCGTAACCGCTGCGGCATGCGGGCAGGCAGCTTGCTCCCTGGGAGGACGATGGTGTGATGTTGCATTCAGTCAAAATTCAGTGAATGTCTCCTATTACGGAAAAAATTTAGGTTAAACCTTGTAGGTTTACCATCCTGTGAATAACCGAGCATATTGCTTTCATGGGGTGAGAGGGAAGATGCTTTTCAACTGGGACTGGCCTGGAGGAATCATTAGCTGCTTGCAGATGAGGAGACATCCACTGCCCTTTGAATCCACCAGAACACGAATAAACGTATTTTATGTTTGTGTGTGTTTGTGTGAATTCCTGCTCTTTGTAAAGGGACCCGTGAACCAGACATAAATCTCATGCATAAGTTGTCATCTGGGCAAGGGAGAGGGCTGAGAGGATACGTCTGATTTGCAAATCCTCTGGTTCTCTTGGTTGAAGAGCAACGGTTAGGTTGCTCTGACGCAGCGAAGTATAAACCATAGGTGGGAACAGTTCTTGTCATTGCGGACCTTGGGCTGATGGCGTTACTTCAATTTCTGCTACGTTTTGAGGAATGAAATGGTAAAGTGAGTAGTCGGATGAGATGTTACACAGTAAGGATAAGGATTGCAGGGAGAACATCGTCCTCTTCAGAGCTGTTGTTCCTCACACTCTGTAAATGTGGGATTTACCCATTAACGCTGCACCATTAAAACTGAAGATACATATTTAAACACGTCAGGCAGTTTTGCCTTGGTTTTCTTCAGCTCAGTGTGTGTGTCGCTGGGTAAATGCAGCTCGGCCTGTGTAAGCGTGTCCAGGCTGTGATCCTCCTTACATCCTCCAGGACACTCCAGTTTAACCTCTGTCCCTCTGAAGTGGTATACGCCATACACTGAAAGTACTTTTTTATCAGGAAAACACCATAGTGTATTTAAAGGGCTTTAAGGGAGGAATTAATCTTTTTTGGAAACTTGCTCCCAACATGCAAATTGCTTTGACAGTGATAATGACCAGTCATACTGGAATAAGAATGGGTTAGACTTCATCTAGGGAAGGTACCTATGGTGCAAACCCCCCACCCCCTTATTTGGTACTGGACAGGCTTTAAGGTCTCATTATTTTATTCCCCCCCTGACAATTCAACTTTATTGGCCATAGCCAAAATTCTTCGTGCTGTGCAGCTCTCACATTTTAAAAATCGATACATTTAGGTTTTATGTTTTAGGAGATGCTTTAAGGGACCTTTTATTTCCACCTGCTGGCTTTCAAACTGAAATTCGTAGGATTTTATTTTCATATTTTGACTTGTACATTTTCCTTCCTGAAATGCACATAGAGGAGGGCAGATGCATTAGAGATGTGCTTAAAAGAAACGCAGGCTAATTGGCCCTTTGCAGAAACACTCGTTGCCATTGCGAAGGTCGAATCATTCCCTTTATAAATTATAACTGAGAAAATAAGCAAAGGCCAATATTTGAATTTTCAGAAGGAAAGCCGAAAACTGACGATATATTAAACTGTGAAAAACAGCGTGGAAATCTCTGCTGTGAGCTGATGGGCGCAGGCAGCCTGTTCCGCTGGGGTCTGTGACGGGGACTGCGCCGGGACGGGCAGCGGCGGGGAGCTCTGGTTGGCTGCGCGCGCCAGCGCGACTCCAGAAACGGCTGTTCTCAAACAGCGGTGGCCTCTGATAATTCCTGAGATTTTGTGTTCCTGGGCCTGCCCTTCATCTAGGAGGGGCTTTGCAATGGAATTGGACAGTTCTCCAGTATAAATTTGTTACCAGTGCTTTCTCCTGGTCTGTGCTGCTTTTAACTCCTCTGACCAGACTCTGCCTGACCGGCGCTGCCAGCAGCCCAGCTCGCTGCCGCTTGTTAATGTTGCCTTGAATTTTTGGATGCTTGTGGAAGCTGGGCTTGGAGAGCAGTCTCTTATCAGGGTCACTAAAAAAGGGCTTGTTGCTGGACCACCATGGCCTCATGGTGCAAAGTTAAATGCCAGTCAGCCCAGGGGATGGCTCAGGGGCACCTGAACCACCTGGGACTGATGGAGAAAGGTTAAACTACAGGAAAGTAGGTGATAATGATTGTTTTCCTGTTGATAGCCTGATGAACTATCAGTTGTGACCTGACGATCTACTTTAAATGTGTGTCCTATGATCACTCCCCGTGCTCCAAAATTCATGCTTCTTTTCTGCTTTGGACTTCACCGTTGCCACTTTTTGATTCCTGGTGCTTTTTCCTGTACTTTCTCCCTACGCAGCTTCTTTTTGCCTCGTGATGAAATTCTTTCCTGAGCCAAATAAATGGATTTCCTACAGAATCTTGGGGAAGAAAAAAAAAGTAGTAATAAAATCTGATCATGGCCTCTCCAGAGCTACAAAACACTTCAGATTTTAGCTGCAGCCGCCACACTCCCCTGCCTGTCTCTGAGGGACTTTGTGTGTCCGAAGATCATAGAATCATAGAATCGTTAAGGTTGGAAAAGACCCTTAAGATCTTCGAGTCCAACCGTTAGCCTATCACTGCCAAGTCCATCTATACCATGTCCTCAAGCACCACATCTATCCGTTCTTTAAATCCCTCCAGGGATGGAGACTCAGCCCCTGCCCTGGGCAGCCTGTTCCAATTCACCCTTTCGGTGAAGAAGTTTTTCCTAATATCCAACCCAAACCTGCCCTGGCGCAGCTTGAGGCCGTTCCCTCTCGTCCTATCACTCGTTACTGGGGAGAAGAGACCAACCCCCACCTCACTACAGCCTCCTTTCAGGCTGTTGTACAGAACAAGAAGGTCTCCCCTCAGCCTCCTCCAGACTAAACAACCCCAGCTCCCCCAGCCGCTCCTCATAAGACTTGTGCTCCAGACCCTTCACCAGCTTCATTGCCCTCCTCTGGCCACGCTCCAGCACCTCGATGTCCTTCTTGTAGTGAGGGGCCCAAAACTGAACACAGCATTCGAGGTGCGGCCTCACCAATGCCGAGTACAGGGGCACCATCACCTCCCTGCTCCTGCTGGCCACACGATTCCTGATAAAGGCCAGGATGCCATTGGCCTTCTTGGCCACCTGAGCACACTGCCGGCTCATGTTCAGCCGGCTGTGCACCAACACCCCCAGGTCCTTTTCTGCTGGGCAGCTCTCCAGCCACTCCTCCCCCAGCCTGTAGCGTTGCATGGGGTTGTTGTGCCCCAAGTGCAGGACCCGGCACTGAGCCTTATTGAATCTCATGCATTTGGCCCCGGCAAAGAAGATGATGCTGAATTACAGCTGTGAGAGGGCTGGTGGATGCCCAGAGCTGGGCAGGATTGGGCCCCAGGAGCTGGTGTGGGGAGGGTGGATGGAGCGCAGGAGCTCCAGGGCTGCCGTTCCTGGCTGAGGAAGGCTTTCTGAGCTTTGGAGTCAAGCTAATAGCAGCCACGGGCAGGCTTGTTGATGCAGGGTGACCAGTGGGTCCTTGGCTGCTTTCCAGGCTCTGACCTGACCGGCTCTCCCGTGCAGCCTGTACTGCCTACGGCAGGGTTTCCTCTTAGGTGATAAAGAGCTTCTGGAGCATTGCCTGGGTCGTGCTGCACTGACGTCCGCTGGTGTCAGGACCCATGCAGAGCGCGGCATCTCCGGGCACGGGCTCAGGGGAGTGTGCAGAGCCGTGTGTATTTTTGTGCCCAGGAAGGCTTTGTGTTAATAAGGAAGAAGCATTGCTGGGGCTGTCATGGTTGTATTTGGGCAATGCTGTGCTCAAATTAAGCCTTTTAATTTTTGCATCTGGTGCGATCAGTGGAAAGAAAAAATAGTTGAGAACAGAAATTATTTTCTATGCTGGAGACAGCAGAGCTTGGCTGTCTTTTCCAAGATACGTTGGTTTTGAGGCACCTAAGCTGGCGTGTTTCAGCTCTGGTGTCCGCCTCAGCCTGTCCTGTCTCCTGACTTGCAGCATTGCCAGCAGCATGGCAGAGGAAGGACAGCTTCAATACTGCAACAGAGGCACGCGCCCTGGCCCGATGCGAGCGATGAGCTGTAAGTCCTTTGCAAAACCATGGTGATCTTTAATTGCCAGCTGGCTTGCAGAAAAACGTGCTATGAATACGTAAGCATGCAGCACCTCTAAATCTTTTCTTGATCTCATGGTCTTCTACCAGGACAGAAGTTAGAGATACCTGTTGACCTGAAACATCAGAGCCTGGCTGAAGGGGCTAGGGCATGATCCAGTGGCAACCATACAGCTCCTTGAAGGGCAGTTACCAAGGTGATGGTGCTGAGCAGGGGAGGTAGTGAGATTCAGCGCCTGCAAATAGTGTCTTGGGAGTTTCAGACTGCAAATCAGCGGCGTCTTTGTGAGAAGAGCAGTGCAACAGTGGGACGGGCTGGGGATCTCCATCCCTGCAGTGCTCCGCTTGGGTGGGGGATTGCCCTCCTTGAGGCTTGAAGTTGGGTGAGAGATCTGCAAAGGGAATTTCCAGCTACCAGGAAAGGGTTCTGCTGCAGAGTGGAATGAAAACCTGCTGCCATCTGAAGAAAAAATATTTATTAACCTCTTTTTTTTCCTTTTTTAATAACAAGCTTTACTTTGGGCTACATGAGTTATGCTCTTCAGCCAGCCTTCCTCTATCTGAAACTTGTGGTCTTGTAGGTCATCGGAAAGTAAACATGAGAAACGATGCAGGTGTGAAACCTCTTTCCCAAAGTGGCAAATAAGCAGCAAATGGAATAGGGGAAGGCTTTAAAAAAAAACATCTCCAACCCCTAAAATCTAAAACTTAACCTCTTTCGTTATAAATAAAGGATGTTGTAATGTCCCTGCCCATTCTAGTTTTGTTTTCTCTGCCCCAGTGGGGAGAAAAAAGAAGACTGGGAAATACCAGCTAGCATTGGGCAATATCCCCCAGCTCCAGCATTAGCCATCCCTCATGAGGGAGGTTCTGTATGTCCTTTAAAGGGCAGGATGGGGGATGGAAATAGTCTTGGCAGAAAGACGGGTGATATGCGGCTGAGTTTTCTGAGTATGCTGCAGTGTGAGGATGAGAACCAGGCTGAAGGGCTCGGGGATTTGGGCAACAAAACCGGGGATGAAGTTGTCGGACATGGGAAACCCAGCTCTCACTTGGTGTACGAGACCCTGCTGTAGGAGCCGGCCGTTGTTGATCAGCAGTGAGATCCTAGAGCCAGGACAGGGGATGCAGTGCAGGCAGCAGCTCAGTGCTCGGGAGCAGCCAAAAGACAAGTTGGGTGTTGGGAGCTACTGAAAAGGAATAGAGAGCTCAAATGAAGCTGATTACAGGACTGAACACCACCCTGCATAGTGCTGCCTCTTTCTGCCTGTTTCCATTCATCGCTTGTTCTTGCTGCTTTGCCCCTCTTTAGCTTTTCAAAAATGTTACTCCAAACACTTTCTGTCCACCAACATCTGTGTGCAGAGAAGGGCAGCGGGGCCTGCAGCGTGCAAAGGAAGAGAAGGGAGGGGTTGGTTAGTATTTTCAATCTGTAAAAAACACAGTCCTCTCTTGCCCTTTTTATGCAAGGAGGATATGCTGCTGTAATTTGCTGTCACTTAGAGCGTGTGATCCTTCCTCATTTTCAAGCTTAGCAGTCAGGGGTTGTATGTGGGAAATGTAGCAAGACAGTAAATTATGTTTTTCACATAGGTTTTTGCTTTTTCTCTCTCAAATGATTGTTGTTGTTGTTGTTTTCCTAGCCGGGCAATTCAACTGTGGGTAAGAAAATGTTGGATGTAGCTGAATTAGGGAGAAATGTGGAAATGAGGAAGGACTGTAGGGAGGGGGCTTCAAACTGTGGAAAAGAGATTGAAAAAGTCTTGTTATGTGTGTTAATTAATTAAACTGGAAATCTAATCAGTTAGAAGGTTCCCACCGGAGCAGCATGCTGGCTGGGGAGTGCTGTGGTGTCTCCCAGGCAGCAGATGAGCGCTGCCACGCTGCTGGACCGAGCCCTGCAGCTGTGGGACGCGGGCTGGCTCCATCCAGCCTTTGAGCTGGTGGGGAGGGATGGGGCTGCAAGCGAAACGTTGGGAGTTTGCTCTGCAGAGCCCCTTACGCACCCGTGCAGGGACTGCGAGCGTGCTCCAGAGCGCTTCTCCAAGGCCGTGTTTCTTCCCCCCTGCACCGCTGCTGTGAAGAGCCAAGAGCAGGGGCAGGAGATCCTCCAGGTGCCTGCCCGTCCTCAGCTGGCGCCCGCTTTAAAAGCCTGGGTAGTTCACAGGCAGAATCACCACCTCACATCTATTGGTGGTCTTAAGCTTTGTGCTTTTAGAGGTTGCAGTCGCATGTGGTTGGCCTCCTGAGAGACGAAGGGGACAGTGGAGAGAGGGATCAGTATCGGATGTGGGTTGTGGTTCCTTTGGCATCTTAGGTATAGGTGGTGCTGGGCAGTGGGCCCCGAGGGAAGGAAAGAGGTTGGGGTTATTGAGGAATAAACTTTCCATCTTCCTTTATCCATCAAAAAGAAGCTAAACTGGATACAAGCCATTTCTTTTCCCTCTGCATTGAGCTGAACAGCCCATAGCATCATGGAGGTGCACATAGTTCAGTCACAGTATGAAGTACTTTTCCTCCTGTGGACCTGCTTAGGTCCAGTCCTCTGTCATCCTTCTGTAATTCCTAAATAGCTTCAAGTTAGCTACACACCAAACAAGCTGCTTGTTCATTATTGCACCCAGTGTACGAAGTTCATGGTTGGAGTAACCTCCACGATTCACGGGAAGCTGATCATTGGTAACATCCCAATGCTGGCAGCAGACTAAACGCGTATGCAGAGAGGTGGCTGTGTGCCTGTGTGTGTGCATGTCCGTGGTCTGACAGTCCTGGTTAGAAACCGAAGCACACCTCCTGGTCTTGAACTTCAGTGAACTCCCATTATCCCCTTTGTGAAACTATCTGCATGACAGCTCCTCCACCTGAGTATTGTCTGCTGTGATGATCTGTCTTATTATCTGTCTAGCACGGCTGCCGTAATTGCCTCCCACATTTAAGTTCTTCTGCCCAGCTCCCTCCTACACCAAAGCTTGCAGTGCCTTCACAGGAGAACGTCTTCACACTGAACTTCTGTGACAAACTGTAATTCCTGTGCCCTGGCTGCCTCGGCTGGCACCCTGCGGCTCTGCCTGCCTTTTGCTTCCCCTCTCCAGTCTGGGGGTTCCCTGGCTTCTTGCACCCCTGTGCAAATAGGAGCTATCTCCTGCGGGGCAGAAAGTGTCTCAGATTAGAAATCCTGAGGCACCTCGAGTGCACTAAAATACTTGGGGGTTCATGATTTAAACGTGTAATTGCCCTCATCTTCCTTGTGCAACTTGGGAATGATTCTCACGCGTCCTGTGTGTCTGTGCCCGGTGCCGTGGGGTTGTGGTGCAGGGGGGCTGTGCCCCAGCCCCTGGCGCAGGGCTCACAGCTGTGCTCCCTGCAGAGACCCCCAACAGCCCAGGAGTAAACCCGTGCTGGGGCCAGCGCTGTGGTTTTCCTCTTTCTTTATCACGTATTAGCAAAAAAAGTGTTTTCCTGGGGGGCGGGGGTACGGACCCTGGTCACAGCAGGCAGAGTGGAGAGTTGCCAAGTCACTGTGTCTGCTCTGTGATCTGCCTATATAATTATATTATATTCATATTTAGATAGGATACACACATGCTAAACCCAGAAAGTCTCCTGTTCCAGACAAAGCCCGACCTGGTGGCTGTGCCTGGAGAACTGGCCCAGCCAGGCCCTGCAGGCAAGGACCCCCTCTCCAGATAACGTTCCCCTTTGAACCATGGTGTAGTTTTTCATGAGTTGCTGGGCTGGATGGATGGTCTGGATGTCCTTATATTTGTAGAAGCACTGGACATACTGTGTTCCCTCAGGGTGAATACAAGACCCATCTGTCATCACTGAAGTCAGGGGTGGTCTCCCTATGGATGCTGGTCCAAATGCAGCCTGTGAAGACCCTGCCAGACCTCTTTCCCAAGGAGCAGCCTTCCTCTGAGGCCAGGCAGGGGCCAGCTGTTGCCAGCTGCAGGCTTTCAGGGGTGCTCTCTTCCCCTTTTCCTTGTGGATGCATATCCAGTTGCATAAATGTGGCTCCAGGAGGGCTTGGGGCTGGGGCTGGGACTGGGCTGCAGAAATTGCTCTCGGATGGCTGGTGCCTCCTGAGCGGCAGGCTCCTGGCAGGAGAGAGTTGCCTGCGGGATAACGTGTGCAGTGAAGATGGTGTTTCCAAGGAGATACGTGCAGTGAAGATGCTGTGACCTGTACGCGCACAACTGCACTGCGTGGCTGGTGGCAGGACGCAACTGCGTGTCCTCGGCAGGGCTGAGGGCTGCCAAAGAGGACCAAGAGGGAAGATTTTTCAAATGGGATCTGACTCTCTTGGCACGTTTGGAAACCTCTGAATAGGAGAAGAGGTTAATGCAGGATCTGTGTGTCCCTTTAGAGATGCTGTTTTACTGAAGCATGGCTTCAGCATCTCCCTGGCATGGGAGGGGAGGAGCTCTGCGTCCGCTCTCCTGGCTCTGGGGCAGAGGAGCTCATCCCCCACACTGTCCTCGGCCTTCTGGTTACGGGCTCGAAGAAGCCATGCTCCTGCTTTGGGAGGTTTGTGTGAAATGGCAACGTGTGCTGGTGGTGCCGTTCCTTGGGCTTGGCTCAGCCAGCAGCAGCTGGGCTTGGTGCTGCTTCCCCAGGCCACCAAACACCTCTGTGAGGAGGGGCTGAATAACGCAGGTTGGACTCACAGCCTTTGTCCCATGCTTACTATCCCTCTAAAAACCGTTTGGACTGTTGCAGCCAGCAGCACCTTTTGTAGATGTTGCCCAGCTGTGACAAACATCATTCACCTAAGACAGTGGGGCAAAAGAAATCCACCAATCTTGGCTCGTTACAAAATCTTCAGTGATTGCTCCTGTGGGGGGAATGACTTTGGAAACTCCCTAGAAGATGCATATGGAAAAGAGGCTGCTGTCTGCAGGGCCAGGCATCCTGCTGCCATGGACGGTGGCTGCTCTGTGGAGCCTGCAAAAAGCGACCCAGTATTGCCCTTGCACTAGCACCGCTGGCCAGAGGCCATGTCCTGGGGAAGGCATGAGCCCTGTCCTGTCGCAGCCCTGGAGGCAGGGGAGAAGACACAACCAGCCCTCGAAGCTCTTGGTGGCCATCAGGATACTTGATGCTTTCTGCAAGAGCCCCTGCGTCCTCCTGGCTTGTGGCAGTCGTTACGTCCTCCTGTTCCTCTGAAGGAAGGTTGTGGTCTTCAGCATAACAAAGATCAACTGGCTGCAGCTGTTTGCTCTCAGTTACTCATTTCTGAGGTTTCATGGTAAATAAAGACCTGTGGTGAGACAGACCACAGCCTTGTTGCAGATGGCTGGATTGTGCCGCCGGCTGTAGGCAGCACCAGCCAGTCGGTGTTCATTGCAGGCACAACAGCTTGAATTTTTGCTTTTTAGTATCATCTTTTCATTTATTTTTTATTGTACAAGGAAGCTGTAAAATAAAATATTGCCATTGTTCATGTTCACAGTTTGTCTCTTCTGTTGGCTCTGTCCAGGTGGTTTGGGGTGAAGTCAGAACAGAAGTGAGTTATGGGGGGAAGTTCCTGACGCATGGTAATCTTCTAAAATATTTTCTACGTTGTCCTGACATATTCTGATAAAATGCTGTGGTATCCTTGGACAACTCAGGTGTTCCTGACACCTCTGCTAGCCCTGTGCCAGGCGCAGCTCATTGCTCATCCTCAGTCATTGCTCTGGCCGTCGTGTTCAGAGGACTCTGGGCTGGCTTTCTGCTTTAAGCAGGAGTCTGCCTCTTGCCAGGACAGGGATGTGGGGCTCACAGCTCTCTGCAGAGAACTGTCCCCATGGGCTGCGTCCTAGCTGGTCAGTTCTGGTTGGGTCTGGAGAGCCCCGTGCTCCGCTACCTGGTGGTTCCAATGAGGCCCTGGGAAATGTCTGGTGTGTGCAGGGGTGTGGTAGGAGGAGAGTGACTGAGCTTCCACTGTGGAGACCTTCCAGTGGTGGGCTGGGCTGGGAGGTGCCCCGAAGTCAGGCATCGACATAGCACAGGGTTCTGCTGCATCCAGAGGAAGAGGCTGCCTCACGGGGGACAGCCTTACCTGAAAACTGCACTTAGACCAGACTGAAGTACAAGCAGAATAAGGACACGAGGAAGGGCCAGGATGGTGCATGCGGGACTGGAGCGAATAACGCACACGCAACCCTTCCGTGCACCTCCGACAAGCGTGCTGCTGCAGGGCCATCAGCACCAACACGGAGACGGGGCTGACTCGTGGCCCGTGCCCTCTGCACGGCACGCGCGTTTTGTTATTCACTGTTTTATGCCAGTCGTGGTGGGCAGCAGGAGGGCTTTTATCATCTATTGCCAAGGCACTTAAACTGCTAATGCTCATCCCAGGCAGGTGCTTGTAACTCACCCTGGTGTATTTGACGTTGCTGTGCTGACTCTTGCTAATTGTTGCAATAGAAAGCTGGCAGGTGTTGGGAGATAAAGGCACTGATGGAGGAGCATTAGCTGTGATTTCCTGCACTGGAGGAATGAAAGGATGGTTGCAGAGAGGAAATCTGCTGCTTATGCTGCAGAAATTGTTAGATCTGCTTTAGGCAGCGATAAGTGTGAGGGATCAGAAGGCTGAGGACAGAGCTTATGTGGTTGTAGTTCAAAGGCAGCTGCTGGGATTTTGTAAAACTTAATTGATTTAGGAGCAGGTGCCTCTGTGATAGCCAGTGGGATGCAGGCAGCCAGGTGAGCTTCCTAGGCAGAATGCTAAGTTACAGGAGCTGCGATGCTTCATATTTAACGCCCAGTAGCCCTGCGAGTGGCTCATTCTTCCTCGCAGATGCCAGAAGGAAAGAGCTGAAAGCCTAGTTTTAAATGAGGACACTAAAAAGTACGTTACATCAGACTCCTGGTGCGAGGCAGTCACTCTGATGCCGGGATGCACAGTGTAGAGCAGAGATCTCCAGTGTCGGTGTAGGAGTGGTGCCATGTGTTAAGGAAACGTTGAAGTCACATCAGTTAAATAAGTGGCTCAGCAAATAACACAGGGCTCTTTTGAAATGAAGTTACAGGCCTAAAACCTAAAGGAACAGTGTTAGAACTGGCTCAGGACACGGAGGCACACTGGAAAGGCTGAAAGCAGGAAAAGGGGTAGCAAGGGAGGCTTTGATTACCCCAGTAGAGACTGGGTGTGATGCTGAAGCTAAATTTGGGGATACCATGCACAACTGCTTTGTGGAGCAGAGAGCAGGGAACCCACAAGAGAAGTGACTTTTGACATGGACCAGTTAGTGCACAGGGTTTGCTTCACTTGTATTTAATATGGTATTTGTGCAGGGGCAGTAAAATAACAAAGTCATCTGCAGTAGTGTTTGATGAAAAATCAAAGTGAAAAATCCTGTTAAAAATGTAAAAAAAAAACAAGCCAAAGGGTAAAATACTTGCAGAAGGTGTGAAGCCTGTTTGAAGATAACATAATGGAGGCTTATGTCTTTTTTTATGAAGGCCACGATGACTACTCAGCCAGGCTAGGAAAGCTACGGGAAATGAGAAGCCATCCGAGTAAAAAAAAGTGATCCTGATATTACCCAGACAGCAGTGGGCTCTGAATTAGAGTCAAATGTTAGAAACTATTAGAAAAGCACTTAAAAAGAATACAAGACACGTGTTTGCAATGCTGTGTAAATCCTCAGTCTGTCCATATAGCAGTGCTGTCTGCAGCTCGCCCATCTGTTTCAAGAAGGTATCCTGGCCCTGGGAGGAGTTCAGGAAAGGGCAGCAAAGATAACAGAAGGTTTGGCATAACTTGTATGAGAGACCTGACTGAATAGATGAGGACAGCTCAAACTGCAAGGAAGATGCCTGAGGAGTGCCTTAAGGATTATCCTGGGTAGATTGGAGGGCTCAGATCTCCTGTTACCTCTTTCAGAATACGAGTTGGGGACATCAGAAGGACCTGGTGGATGCAAACCAAACCACAACTAGTCCTTCTCCCCTTGGCACACAGTGAAGCACGTAGACATGGTTATGTAGGGTCGTATGGAATCTAAGGGCTTACATGTTCTCACAAAGTGGTCTGAGAAGAAAACTTTCTCCAGCAGCACTGTCAAAAAGACGACAGCTCCAGCTCAGGAGCACCTGAGCCACAGATGAATTGTAGAGGGGAAGGGTTTGTCGGGGAAGAGTCTGCTGCATGCCCAATACTGGCTGCCTGAGCTGCTTTACAGAGGCAGAGGATGCTTTGACACACGTGACCCTGCAAGAACACTGTGCCTTGAAAGCTCACCGTAGCCAGTGGTGGTGGAAGAAGAAGGAGCCTGTGCAGCCATGGGCCCAGTGAGGGACCTGGAGCGTGAGCTGTGAGGCCGGTCTCAGCCACCTCCTCTTCCAGCTGATGAAGGACATCAAGGCAGCATCTGAGAGGGAGGTCTCCCAAGATAGCTTGCATGCTGGGGGAAGATTGCCTTGGAGAGCAAGTGGATCATGCTCTTTGCTGTGATCAGGGGGCCACTGCCCAGCATGCAGCAGGGGTTGATGCCTGGACATGCAGTAAGGACTGGAAGAAGAAAAGCTTCTCCCCCAGGAGAGTGCAGCTCTGGGCCAGGTCACCAGAGAGGTTGGGCATCTCCACCCTCCATCAAGAGCTGGCTAGACAAAGCCATAGCCAACCTGATCTCATTTTGGGGATAGTCCTGCTCCACATGGGAGGCTGGACTGGAGACCTCCAGGGGTTCCCACAACAGCACTGCTGTGATTCTGCAACCTGCCCCTTTGGGTAAGACATGGCCTCTGAGGGCTGGGTAAGGAGAATGGAGGGCTTAGCTAACCCAGGCGAGCGAAGCTCCTCAGGCAGTTGAGAGATCACTTGGTGTAAGCACGAGAGAGGTGTTTTGAGGCTGTTTCCTGCTAGCTGTGCGCCAGCCTGGGTAGGACCATCCCTGGACGCATCCTGCAGTACCAGACTCACTTCTGCAAGTGCTACCCAAGGCTCGTTATTGCCAGACTGCAGAGACGATGCCTTGCGCGTGAACCTACTTCTTACCCAGAGGACATCCCAACTCTCGTGTCCCAGTATCTCAAACAGCAGCTTTAACTGGATGTTTTCCAAAATGTTTCTCTGTCCCAGACATCTCTAGAGCCATAGGAAGTTGGTTCAGAGCTGACAACTTGGATAACTCAAAGTGTATTGTAACCACACCATGTTAAATAATGCAACGTATGGACAGCACGGAAGGTAATTTTTAAAAGGTTTGTGTTATGCACTAGTTCCTGATTGCTTTCTCGTCTGTGACATATCCTCCAACCCTCTTCCTCTCTGTGTTACTCAGATGCTATTGTTTTATGGGGATTTCTTAGAGATACTGGTACTTTCATGCCTTTTTTTCCCTGTAAATAATCGCTGTTGATTTCTTTCTGCATTAAAAATAAGATTATTCCATAATTTTTCAACCAAGCCCACATAGTGTCTTGGTTTCTTAAGAGGCAACAGTCATTGAGTTAAGTTATTGATGAAGGTAACATTACTCCTGTTAGAAAGTGCCACGACGTATCTAGTAAATATGTCTGTGTTGCTTAGGATTTATGTGGGATTTCATCACACACCCACAGTTTTCACTCTTGACCTGGAGCCCAGGAACTGCCACACGCAGGGTGACGCAGTGCAGAGCGTCACTCTATGGAGGGCTTGTGCAAAGTGGGACAGTGCCAGCCAGCTCAGCAGACCAGCAGCTCTGCTCCCCATTACATGTTCATTCTTGAAGGTTTGTGTTACCTCCCCAGGGTCTTGCAAGCTTCCAAAGGAGGCATTGGGATGAAAGGCAGGATGGTCTGAGAGCTGCACCTTGGGAATGAGCAACCAGGAGGAGGGGAGCTAACTAGCAGCACGTGGTTTGATCAGCTCAGCCATCCCATGTCTCTGCACCAGCAGGGTCAGTTGCTGCATCTGGTTCCAGCACTTGGCTGGGCTGTTGGTGGGAAAGCTGTACTGTGAGGGTGGCCGCTCACTGTCAAAGCAGAAGGGTGCATGGAACAAGGGGGGCCTGGACGGATTCATCCTTCATCCACTCCCATTAGTAACCAATGCCATTGTGGAAGATGGAATATGGAGCAGGCAGAAATTTGAAAAAGACATTAAGTTAGGAGAAACCGTAAAGACAAGATTAAAATCCAAGCTCACCTGGACAAACTGGAGATCTATCAGAAAGCAACAGGATAGTCTTTAGTAGAGATGCTGCCTGTTATCTTCCTGGCACTGGAATAATCAATGCATGAAGACAGAACAGGAAACACCGGTCTGGGGAGCAGTCTGATGGAAAGCATAGATTTATTGTGGACCTCAAGGTGAAGGTAAAACTGATGGGTCATGCTGATGTGGAAATGGCAGGCACAAAATCATCTTCCTTTGCAACCAGGAGGAGAATCCAGAAGCACCCAGAGGGCAACCCCTATGCGCACAAGGACACAGCCTGGGGAGCCCCTCGGCTTGCCTGGAGACCACATAGCTCTGGGGTGAGGGCCATGGGCGCAGGCCTGGGGGTGTCTCCTTGATTGTGCTGATGAGGGAGAAAGGCGGGGGATTGTTGGTTGGATCCAGCAAGTCCTCACTGAGTTAACTAACCCTGGTCACAGCTCCTGAGCTAAGGACTCAAATAATCTTTCCCTTCAAAGTCCTCTTCAATGCACATCTCAATACCTCTTAAAACCAGGCCAGGGTTTGCTGTGGGCAAAGCACCATTTCAAGTGCATTGACATCAATTCTGTGAGGTTTGCAAGCCATACAACACTTCAATTTGTTTCATTCAAATATTAATACCTGGTTTATTTTAACATCCATTTACTGAGTCTGAGGAATAAGGACTTTTGAGGAGAGACAAAGGTGCTGTGGGTGGGATAGCTCGCATAGCTGGATGCAGGCAGTTCAGGAGAGACAAGAGGAGGGTGTGCGTGCTCTGTGCAAAGCAGCGGCTGGAGAGCACAGGCTGTGCATGGGGACAGGCGATGGGCCAGCCGAGAGCTTGTGGGTAAGGCTCAGAGGATGGACTAACGTGGATAACCGTTGCCTGATCAAGGAGAGGAAGCAAATGAAACCTTTTGGTTGGAAAAAGCCTCGTGATCACAGGTCCTGGTGCTCATCAGGAACCTCAACCACCCCGATGGGGCAGCAGGGCAATGGGGCTGGGTGCAAGCAACCCAGGAGACTTCTGGAGCGTGATGGAGACAACCTCTTTGTGCTGATAGTCAATGAACCAGGAGGTGCACTGCTGGATCTGTTACTCAGAAACAAGGAAGAGATGGTTGTGGGTGTGAAGGTCTTTACAACAGCAACAGCAACCATAAGGTGGTAGGAGTTTAACATCCTGAGAGAAGGGAGCAAGGCAAATGGAGAATTAGAACAGTAGACAAGAGCCCTGTGAAGAGAATTTTGTTGCAGTAAGGTCTTTGGACCCATATGACTAATTAAAGAAGGATTTGTTCCTAGGGATGAGGTCCCTTGTCTTTCTCATCCTGTCCCTAATTTCTTGGGTGTGTTCGTCTGAGAAAGCCTTGCCTCTGATGATGTTCAAGTGTAACTGGGAATAAGAAGGTTGCCCATTCCAGGCAGACGTGGGCTTGCACACAGTGGTGCTCCCAGTACTCAAGGCACCCCTAGAGGGAACCTCAGGCCTCAGAAACAAATAAAACATTCAGCAGTTTGGCTGCTAAAGAAGGTCACTCTGGTTTTCCACTTGAGTGATTTCATGTTGCGAAGAACTTCAGTTGCCTCGGGTGCTGTCTGGCATCTGACCACTTCTGAAACAGGAACAGACGCTTCCACTTTGGGGCCTCAGTGTAGCATCTACAATGGAAAATGGTGATCAAGGAGCATCAATGAAGGAGAGGTGGTGGAGTGGTGATGAAGAGAGGTCAGTAAAGCCCTGAATAGGTTAGCTCTGTCTTAGTTTGTCCAAAGTAAACCTGACTGAAGTGTAAAGGGCAGCACTCCACTTCCAGTGCTCACATCCTCATCCCCTTCACTCCTCAGGCTGTGCTGGGATCTTCGAGTCCCACAGGCTCCAGATCTGCTGGTGGGCTTGCCCCAGGGTCTGCCTCACAAACAACACTGGCTTTGGTGTCTCCAAGTTAAATCTAACCCCAGAAAGCATGGACCGATCACTTGGTCCCCACGTACTCCAGGTTATAGCCTGTGGATTGGCAGTGGAGAAGGTTAGTGGAGGTTGTGTGGCCCAAGGGTTTTTGGATGAGGGAGGGGACACCAGTGGGGAGAAGACCAGGCACCAAGTACTGAACCACTCCTACTTAGGTGATATGTGAGTATTGGGGTGCAAGGACCCATTTCTTGTTTAGGGTAGAAATTATTGTGCTTTACTCTCCTTTCTCCCCAGAGGAAAACTATGACCAAGGCAGCTGTAACCGCCATGAGGGCAGAATACAAGAGGGTGTGTCTGGGAGACAGTGAGGTGAAAAAATCCCTGAGGTGAGATACATGGGTGCATCCATGGGAGAGAAAGAGGTGCTTCCAGGACCCTGCCCGCCTCCTCCTGACTCGGCATCCCAAAGAGGCCAGAGCGATCTCTGCCCAGGATCACCTGCTCCTCCTGGACGGGGTCCATGGGGTCCTGGGCTAAGGGCTGGGCTGTGGAGTGCTGTACAGTGGGCAGCCAAGAACACAGTCTGAATAGTAAAGACAGCAGATATATAAACCAAAAACCCTGGTAAAAAAGGAGAAAGGGTGACTACCTCTCACAGTCTAGTCCTTGAAGGGGGCATGTGCTGGCTGTTGCCCTGTAAGGAGCAAGAGATCCAAGTGTGGGCAGCAGAGATGGGGATCGTTGATCTCAGCCCCTGGGGCAGGCTGCAGCCAGGATCACTTGTGAATTCAGTGGGGCGAACTAGCAAATACAGGCAAAGCGAGGCAACACGGGAAAGAGCAGCACATCATCAGTATTTAGACAGCTGGTGCCCCAGGCACAGCTGGAGGGTCAGATCCTGTGGGCAGAGAGGGCAGGGAAGCAGATGAAGCTGGTGCATGTGGCTGGGAGAAGTGCCTCAGGTGGGTGCTGTCCTCCCTGCTTTGGTAACCCAGCTCAGCTCAGGTGCAGTGCTGGCAGGTTTGGGCTGAACTCACAGGTAGCTTAAGGTATATTTAAATCACACATATATTTTTTTCCCAAAAAAGAGCTAAAAAGGAAACTCAGAGGCCTGGTCCACACTGACCCCCTGATCAGCATTGCCAGACCCAGAGGGAGGCAGCGCCCAGCACCCAGCAGTGGCACCCACCACCCTCCAGGCACCACATCAGCCCTCTCCTCCTCTCCACACAGCTGCGCTGCCCAGCTGCAGCCAGTAAGCGTGGTACCCTGCGAGGTGGTGTTCATGATGTTATGAATTTATCCTTGCTCTCTTGATAACACTAACTACAGTAATTAATGGTGTTAATCTCACTGCAACTGTTCCTAAGTGAGGTTTAACTCAAAATTTCTTGCTTCTCTTCTGTTACTCTTGTGGCTGCCAAGGTGGGATGAAATCCCACACATGAAGACCAGTGTTGCTTGCTCCTGCTCCTCACGTACAGGTCTCTGCTTCTGGGATTTCTCCTGGAAACTGAGCTCAGTTCTGGGAATGTCCTTCAGTTTATCCTTGGGTTTCAGTATGGCAAAATTAGTCTCCTTTGATCATAGGAGTGTGAAAGGACTAGTACCTGTGAACTAGACATGGAGGAAAGTGCTGGGAGGGAGAGAGATGACAGGGAATATGGGATTAGAGACGTGTCTCTGGTTCTTGGCCATTTGGAAGATAGATCGCCGGTTAAAGGAACAATCAGCTTTCTGTCCAACATTGTGACTGGTGGGGGCTATTTTGCAGTAGTGGGGAGAGGTTTGTGATCTAAGCGAAATTGCTCTGCAGGTAGGGAAGGCTCGGGACCATGGTGAGTCAGGGTTTGACATCGCCCTGTGTTGCATGTAGAGCTCCTGGCTGTCAAGCTGAATTGTCCTTGAGGTCTGTTGCTCCTCTCTGCCTGGCTCTGCCATCCCCAGCCTCAGCGGTGGCACCACTGTGCACCAGCTCAGGAAAACTGCCGACCGCGGCGCACACACCACTGCAGCGAATGACACAGCTCCCTGGTTACATCAGGGCTTCGGCCAACCTTATTAGACCTTTATCATCCCCATACTGCCCTAGTCCTGACGTACGCTTATCTTAACTTGTGCCAGCCTGACAGAGTCCTTCAGCTGGTGGGGAGGAGGCATTGCTCCCCCGCACTTTCATACTGTCTGTTTAAGTGCAGAACGATTTAATACGGAGGCACAGAAAAGTTAAATAGCAAAGCAGTTATACTAGAAACCATGTTCCAGGGTGGGTAATTTATTCATTTGAAGTACAGCGTTAGGCCTTCAGAACATGACAAGCACAGTGCAAAAAAGTCTGATAGATGATAATTGCTCTACTCTTTGCTAAGCAGAAATTCACTGTACAGTCCGTTAATCTTCAGTTATAAGCAGTAGACTGGTATAATTTCTCTCGGCTTAGACTGATCAGGTTACTAATATTCTGAGATCATAGTTGTAGGACCAGTTCTTTGATCCTTGCGGTCCTGTCGTTCATTGTCCCCAGAGGCCGGGGTGACGGGGGGTGAGCAGGAAGGCTGAACTGGTGGGGGGTGGTGGTGCTTGCTGCATGGAAGCCCCTCCCTGAGCCCATGCAGATCTCCCCCTGCTCTCTAACAGTCCTCCTTCCCCTGCCACAGTTTGCTTGAATCAGCAGCCCGGGTGTGACCCCTCTTCACTCTTGGCTTTCCATACAACTCTCCCACAGCCACAAAAGTGGATTTTGCCTGGTCTGCTGAGAAGCCTTGAGCTGGCTTTGGCTGGAGGTTGTCATGCAGCTTTCAGATGCAATTGTCTTAAAGACCATAGGGTGATGCACCCCCGCTGCCTGCCCTGTCTCCCTTCCAGACATTCTCGATAGCAGTAGTTATGACCCTGGGGAAAAAGAAACACTTCTGTCCAAAAACATACTGCATTGCAAACTGGGAAAGATATCTAAACCATCAGCCCTGTATATGGGATGGGAGTGCTTATAGCCAGAGACTACCACCATGTGCTGAGATGTGAACACATGTTATTGTCTGGTAGTGTGGAGCAGAAGAAAGAATCTGGTTAATTTGCTAAGTCTAGGTAAGGGCCCTGCAAGCAGGGGTTTGCTTGGCTCCTGCCACACAATGACCTTGCTGCATGTTACAGAAAATACTTCGGCATATTATTCATGCTCCTACCACCCAGGAGGTGGCAGGAATCTCATGAGGCTGCTGCACCAGTCCCCTCTCTCTGCAAGGTTAAGCCCTGGACTCCAGCCATGCGGGAGGTGGCTGTAGGTGCCATGGCCAGGTTCCTGGCTGAGCTCTGGTGACGGGACTGTCCGCACCATTAGCAGGAGACAGACGCAGTGCAGAGCCCTGTTGTTGCAGTTATGGTCATGCCAGATGTTATGGTCATGCCAGATGTTAGGCTGTGCTAATTCTATTCAGCCCCACAGGACTGCAGAGAAAGCAACAGGGGAAGGGAGGAGACCTGAGATACCTGCAGGGAGGTTATGGTAGGTGCCTGCACAGAGGCAAATGTCAAGGGATGCTTTCATGGCACACACGGATCAATCCTAGCAGGTACTTCTGAAGGGCTGTTTGGAGACTGAAAGGACAGTCTTTGTGCAGAATCAGCCGCACAGTCATGGTGGGTGGGTCACTGGAGCTACATGATGGGCCAGCCTGCGACTCGCAGCTCACACAGCCCCTAGACTGAAGGCTGAAGGAAATTCAGAGTGTTGCTGAGGTGCAGTGACTAGGTTGGCATCTTTGACAGAAAAAAAAACCCAAAAGATCCTGCCAGGGAAAGGATGGGGACACAAGAGTAGGGAGGCCAAGTGATGGTAGTCTGGGGCAGGGAAACTGGATGAAAAAAAAAGCGGAGGACAAAGGTTAAGAAGTGCAGGATCTGGGCTGGGGGCAGTAGGTGGGTGTATGGCAGGGCACAGCTCCCTGCAGGTCTCTGGAGATCAAGGGGGCTGAGCACAAGCACTGGAGTTGTGCAAGAGGAGCTGGAGATAGTTGTCCACAACTTCACAGAGCCTCTGGCAGGGACGGTGACAAGGTGAGGGGACAGGGAGGGTCAGAGCATTGCAGGAGGGTTTCCCCCTTGCTGCAGGTTGCCTTGTACTGCTCTTTCTCCACCCTGGGGCTGCATCCACCCTGGCACCTCACCTCTTGCTGCCCGAGATGAAGTGTGATCCCCCCAGGTCTCCAAAATGGCTGTCCCAACTTCATAGCCATGAACAGAGCAAGAAGGGGACATCTCTGTTCTAACCCGCTCCTGTCATTGGTGCTGGAGAGGACAAATGCCACAACCAAGCTTATCACCCTCCAGCCGCGCAGCGATGCCGGTGCCATGGCAGGGGTCGTCCCTGGACAGCGCAGCCTGCGCGGGCTGGGGACGCACGAAGCAGCATCAGCACTACCCACCAGGCTGCTGCATCATCTCTGCCACCACAGGGCATTTCAAGGCCTATCGAAATACTGAGTTCGACATGTTGCACTTCACGTCATCCACTCGAACAACAAAACCCAGGACAGAATACAGCTAGTCTGACAAAATGTATTTTTAAGTCCTTTGGTTCCTTCCCCAGGGTGGGAATCTCTGGGCTGGAACAGGGGGCTCACATGATGGTAAGTGTCTCCACTCTCAGATGTAACCAGTGTAGGGAAAATTTCTTGGTGGTTTTCCTAGATTTAAGTGCTGCAGTTCCCCTCAAATCACACTCGAATGGACAAAGCAAGGTCTCTGGGCAGTAACCGCAGCACTTTAAAAAAAGAGGGCTTAAAATATCCCCTTTTGGCCATCATTGCAAAGTATCTCTTGTTTCCCTTGGTCTCTCTGATTGCTCAGGGAAATCACAGGATGTACAAAATTAGATATAGATTTTTCAACACCAGTGGATAGAACCAGCAATGTGGAAGCAGTAATAGCACAATACTTAAGAAAATTTTCCTTATTTGAAAACAAGATCCGATTCATTATACTTAGACAAAAAAAATATCTGGAGAGGGTGTTTTTGTGATTAATTTGCAGAAATTATTACAGTCTAACCATCTCTCCAACTGACCTTAGCATCTTCCAAGAAAAGCTACGTACACAGGCCCAGAATTTTTAATGAAAGAACAAGTAGAAAAACCATTGATTTTTCTAATCCTTTCAGGCCTTCTTTAGAAACAGAGTAGAGTACGAATTTAATTCTTCTCCTCTGCATTTCATTAATGATTGTGAAGTATTTAAAGATATTAGAAGAGAGATTTATATAGCAAGACACAGGTGTATCACTATTTATAACACAGTAACAGGACACTGAGTTTCCCCCAGACCAGCCCGATGCCATTAACCCCCCCCACTTTTTAACAATGACATGGCACTACACAATCAGGTTGCAGGGGTCCCACTTGCTGGTGGTTTTAATTTTGGCCTATACATCCTTTCTGAAATGGAGAGAAGTGAATTCCCAGAAGGGAAGGGCAGAGGGTTTGACAGCACCTCCGCATCCAGCTCACCCACGTTGATCTCCAGTCCTGTTTTACCTTACCGCACAACTGCCAAGTCTCTGAAAACCAGCAAAACCTAGGTGTGAGCTGAAGGGCTTGCCTGAACCAGGACATGGGGAGTGGGGTTTGTCCTCCCTAGTGCCTCTTCCCTTCTGGCCAAGGACTGGATGCTCATAGAGGAAAGTGAATGCCTGCTGCTGGGCCCATGCTCTGGGTTTTTCATGGATTGGGAGGGAGAATATTTATACACAGGAGAATGGGGATAGCAGAGATGAGTGCTGGGAGAAGGGAGAGCTCCCTGAAGCTCAGAGGTTCAGTGTGTTTTTTTCTCTTTTGATCATTGTGTTCCCCCCACCCAGTCTTGGTACTCCACATTGGGTTGGGCACCCTCCTGTCCCCATAGCAGGCACGTCACCACCCCATCCCTCCATAATTTCTTGCCAAAGCACACCCTCTCTGCACCTCTTCACATCCCAAATGCTCCCTGTCCAGCCTTGACTAGGGAGAAGATGTAGTGCTGGTCCCCGCTGCAGCTGTGGCCAGGTCCACATGGCACGGTCTGATGTAGTGTGGGTGCCTCTTGCAGCATATGGAGGTGGCATCTCCATCTGCAATGTCATTCTGGTTCACAGCTTCCACCTGGCCCTGGTGCCTGGGGATCACCTGTGCAGACCCCAGTACAGCCCAGCACCCTCCAGTGCCACATCTGTACTGCAGCACCTTCTGCAGAACCCTGTCCCCACTGCCACAATTGATACAGTGCAATTGCTCTGATTTCCCAGGTCCAGCACACCTGAAATGTGAGGCAGACGCCATTCTGGGAGACCCACCTTCCTGGCTGTGGTGTCTCCACTGGCAGGTGCCCTGGGGAGATGGGCCATTGCTCTGATCCAGCAAGTGCCTTCCTACCTACGGCAAGTGCAGTCCTGCCTCTGTGGGCCTCTTGTCCATTCTGAGTTTTTGGTGAAGACCATGTCCTCTTTGGACACTGTTCGATACTTTTCCAGTAGCAAATAAGGGACGATCCCAGACATGCCTCAAGGGCAGACTGTCTCTGCTCCATCTGCTGTCACTCTGGGAGAGCCTCGTCAGAAAGATATTGCCAATATCCCATCCTTTACTGTCACATGTTGTTAAAACACAGCCAAGAAAGAAATCCTTGCTGCAGTGAGCCCTGCTGAGTTTGTGCAGTTGCATTGATTCTTGTAGCCACCCCAGGGACATGACCTTATTCATCACAGCAGACGACTGGCTCCACTGTTTTTAGGGGTGATGATCTGTATCATCACTTGGGCATGAGCTGGATTTGTTAAACAAACCTTGCTGCTTTCTAGTATCAACTCCTGTGTTAATATGGACTTAAATCTGGGAAGCCATGCTAGCAGTTCAGGAATGTTTCAAAAGTGGTGCAGTCAGCCCTGGGAAAGACAGCTGCCATTTAGAAATATTTCAATAAGCTCTAGGCATGAGTCAGCAGGGATCCTATGAAGTTCAACGCAGGCAAATGCCTGCTCCTGCCTCTGGGCTGGAATAACCCCATGCAACCAGGACCGGTGAGGGACAACTACTCAGGGAGCAGCTCCCTAAAAAGACCTGGTAGACAACAAGTTCAACAGCAGTCAGAAGTGCATCCCTGTGGTGAAGGTGGCCGGCCACATACTGAGTTGTATTAGCAAGAAAACAGCCAGATGTCTAGGGAAGTGATTCATCCCCTTGGCTCATCACCTCTGAGACCCATCAGCGTTGTGCCCACCTTGGGGCTCCCCAGGGCAAGGGAGGTCTGACAAACTGGAGAGTGTAACAGAGGGCCAGTAAGATGATTGGGAATGGAGGTGCATGATGTACAAGAAGAAGCTGAAGGAACTGGGCTTCTTCAAACCAGGGAAGAGAAGGTGCTAGGGACAATCAAACTTCTGTCTTCAACTACCTGAAAGAAGGGTCATAACGAAGATGGAGCCAGACTCATCTCACAGGTGCACAGCAAAAGGACAAGAGGCAGCTCACACAGATTGCAACGAGGGAAACTGTGATTGTGCGTCAGAAAAAAAAATGTTAACCAAGAGGACATCAGCCACTGGAAGAAGTGCCCAGAGCTGGTAGAGTCTCTGCCCTTGGAGATTTCAAAAACTTGACTGGGGAAAACCCTGCTAGATCTGCTCTAGCTTTGAAGTTAGCCCTGCTTGGAGCAGAAGGTTGTATGAGGTGACCTCCAGAGATTCCTGCCAGCCTAAGTCTGTGGTTCTATTATGAGATCCAAATGCCCTAAGCATGGGAAATCCAGGTGTATGACTGGTTCTTTATTAAATCCAAAATCATTTGGATATATATGGCATCAGTCATTCCATTCTGTCATGATGGTGGGCGATAACTGCAAGAGTAACAAGGCATAGGAAGGAGCATAGCATAGTTCAGTTTGGCAGGGATCAGAAGTCCTGAACTGGAGTAACATGATTTTTCATGCACACTTTGGTTTTTTAACCCTCTGGGGGACAGAGTTGAAACTCTGTGAGATGCATAACTGCACCACTCAAAGATGAGGCTGCAATGACGATTCACCCAGCCCTACAAACCTCCTTAATAGTTCTGCATACAAAATGAGCCTTGTGGAGATGTACTCAGTGCAAGACTAAAAAGGGCTAGTCCTACCCACCTGCCTACCCAGGTGGCATTTAGTGCCCAAATTGGGGTGGATGAGACAGTTTGCAAAGCCTCTCTGATGAAAGGTGGACTATTCACCAGTGCTGGCTTTGAATAGTGCAGTCCCTTTGACTTTAAAAGAAATGAGGGTTAGGCAGGACATTTAATATTCTCTGAAGGCAACACATCCTCTACACTGCAGAAGGAGTATGGGCTGGAAAAGGATGCAATGGAACGAGACAGCACAATAAGGTGTTAACAGATGGGCAGAATGTATGTGCTAACGGGAACAGAAGAGTGAGCAATCCAGCTCATCTGACTGTGCTGCATACCTTAACTCCATTCTTTTCCTGCAATACAACATGCAGCATTTTTCATCACATGCCCTATACAGACATGTGTCACTCAAGATCTATTTTGATGCCTTTTCGAGGTAGAGTTTTGCTTGTATTTCAGATAGTGCCATTTAGGAGGAAGACATTTCTCAAATGCACCTAGTCTGCTGAAAAGTCAATGGGACCACAAATGAAAACCACAACTCACCACAGTGGCTGTACATGCGTTACAGCCATAGGCCACTGCCCTTTCTCCTTGCTAGTCCCCTTTGGGCAGAGGTTCCTGGCCAAGAGACAGTGGAAAACAGGCTCCCAGGGAGTTGTCTTCATCCTTTTCACATACCTGGAAAACCTTGGTGCTCAGATGTCCCTGAGCTCTCGCCTCTCTTTCCTACCACCACTGCCCTTCTTCCTCCTGCATGTACACTCAGGAGTTTGCTCTCCCCACAGGGACCCCCACCTGCCATGGGTTGTCCCCCCATGCCACCCCTCAGGCTGTTGGTCTGGGGCAGTGGGCAGACTTCTAGAGCACCCTGGCTGCATGCACTGAGGCCTAAACCTCCCCTCACCTGGTATGGGGTCCTTAGCACCTCCCCATCCCTAGCCCTCCAGTACCCTATACTACCACTCAGCAGACACTGAGAACCCCACCTTGACCCAGACCCCTGACCTCCATCAGCGCCTCCAAGATCATCATTACTGATCCTCTGGAAGTGTCTTTGTGTCCCATTGGGCTGGGTGTTAGGTTGGCTCATGTCTGGAGTGATGCTGTGCCAGGGGTTTAGTCCTGTTGTTAATGTATGGCAAAGCCCAACACAAAGGCCACAAGGTTATTTAGGAGAAGCAGCGCCTTAAGATGGGATGGAAGGTCCCTGAGGCTCTGCACCAAGCTGTGGGTGAGATGTCCAGTCTTCTGACGTATTTAGAGGACTTTCATAGTTAGGGAGTTCTCCAAGGGAGGGCGCTCTGCTGGTTACCTTAACCAAAGGCATGGAACAAGCCACCATGTGTGGCATTTCCAGAGCCACCCAGACCATATTCCTGATAACTTCACAGTAGTGCTCAGAGAGCCAGAAGGGAGCCTTGACTCATCTAAGATGTCTCCTGGCACCAGTGCCGCAGCATGCTCTGGATTTGGCTCCAAATGCCTCTGTGTTTTCTCAGCAGGGAGAACAAGAGATTAGCTCTCTTCACAGCACATCATGAGACTCGCCCACCTGTGCAAAGCATTTTGGACTCCTTGTACTCATGGCACTGTTTTTAGTATTTAATGAATGAGCCTTACAGTCAGTAAGACTGCTTGGCTCCATTTGAGGGCTCCAGTTCTCTTTGCCTGTCTTTCTTGAAATGTTTTTCATCAGTGCAGCTCTAAAAGCTAACTGGGTTCACTGGAACTCCCAAAGCAAGCAAAACCCAGGTCCTAAAAGTCTAAAGGAGGACAATGTTCCTTGAGATGTCTCCGCTGCCAGGAGGAACAATGCAGGAAAACACTCTATGTTGGGAACACTGCCTGGTGTTTCAAATGATTTAAAAATACAAATTTAGATCACTGTATTGAAATTAGAGCTTTAGTCTGTTTATATTTCCTTTGGCAAAGGTGGAAGCTTTGGGGTGGCAGAAAGTCACCAGAGAAGTTAATCTAAAATGATGATAAAAATGTGGAACAGTGAAATGGACTCTTTGGGCAGTCCAAAAAATATTCCAGTTGACCTGAAATAAAGTGTTTGCTTTTGAAGAATTTGTAACTAATTAAAAACCAACGATGGGCTGAGTTCCTACAAATGCCTAATAGCCCAGGTCTTCAGGAGAGGCTGTGGTCTCCATTTCTTCATGAGATGATGTCAGTTTTTTCCATGTCAGAAAAGACACGGGCATGCCTCATCTCCTAGCAGAAGTGATTTCCATAGTGTTTATTATTCCTATTTGAAACAGTAGTTTTCCATTTATCTTCTGCTAACAGAAATTTTCCTGAGCTCCCAGAGCTCGTTCGTCAGCTACTTTTACAATCAGTGTGTTCTTGCAGGGCATCCTTCTGTGAGTGCATTTCAGTAAGCACCTTTTGGTCGCTTTCTCACAGAAGAGAGGTAGACTGTCTTTTTGATACTGGCATATTCAAGCTGAGCTTTGCTGTAAGCCCTCTTTGTAAATCAGACATTTGTCTGCGAACACTGGAGTTCTGTGCCTATGACTGACATCAGCATGTTGCAGGAGATACAGGTTGCTAGACAGTCTGTAAAATACAAAATACTCTATATTAGGCATGCAAAGCCTCAGCCAGGTACTAAAGCACACAGGGCTTTCCTTCCTGGCCCACCTTAGTAGAATTTGATGACAGCTTCTCAAATAAGAAGGTATGTTCTCAGGATGGCTGCTTTGGCTGCACCATGGTGAGCCCATCAGTACATGCTCCTCTGCTTGGCAGATTCAGTAGTCAAAAGCAAGTGGATCTGGTTTCAACAGCTCGTGTGAGATTGTCAGCGTAGCTGTGCCAGCTTCCACTGGGCTCTGCTCCATTGTCCTCTGCCTCATGCTTGAGCTGTAGCTTCCCACAGGGCAGTAAGCATAGGCTTAAATCCCCTATGCCAGGCTTTACCCACTTAGAGTGTTCGTTCTCTCTAAATCTGACCTGTTGGGTTCCCAGAGCCCAAGACAGCTTCGTAGGGACAGCAGGCTCACAGGAATGGGGGGAGACGTGTGCCACACATTGTGGATTTTGCAGTCCTTATTTTTTAATTCAAGATCTGACAGATCATGTCCCAGAGATGAGACAGGAGGAAAGTCTCATTTGTGGATCCTGTCAAGACCATGATATGAAAAAGGTTCTGCATTTGCATCACTGCAGGGGCTGGACAAATTCATGTATGACTGGCAGTGGGCATGTGAGTGGTTAGAGTGATGCAAACCTATAGGTTTGTGTGCTGATTAAGGGCATCACAATGTTACAAGTAATTTAGCACTGAGTCAGCACTAAAGATCCTGAATCTGATGCACTACCATGAGGAAGGAAAAATAGTTTTCAAATTCCTTTGGACCCTTTGCTCTGGATATTTTAGGACCCTCCTCATAGCAAAATTCAAGAGCTCAAGCAACTGGTGCAACCAAGGATCTCAGAGTATTCCATAAACATTGAAGACCAGTTCCTTCAGGATGCTAAGAAGTTATTAGTAGGACCAAGTAAGCTCACTTTCTGTGGATGGTCTAGAATTATGGCTGCTCTATACTGTAGGAAGTCTGGTCATATGTCTAAGTATTTATATGCAGTTACTTTGAATCTTTACTGTGGGTATCTGAGTTTGACATGTTAGCCTAACTCTTTTGTTCAAAGATAGCAAGGAAGACTAAAAGCCATGAACAGCAAGTCATGTAGGGCTTTTCTTATCCATATTCAAGCTTCCAAGCTCAATTTTGAAATCTGAACTGTCAACATAATATTGCTGGAAAATTCAAGTTACCTGCACTAGCAACTTTATTTTTCTTCTCCCACTTTAAAGTTGGATATACCTCATGTAATTCTACACACTGATCCTTTTCTGAAATGTCCTGTGCTCTATATGCCTTGCACAATCCTGTTTATTCCAAGTGGTTCTCTATCGCCTGAATGTATTCCACAGCAATTTCCAGCGACACAGGCAAATATTTCTTTTTGGCAGTAAGTTCTCCCAGTCTTTTCCTGGAAGAGCTCTGGCATCCCGCACCTTGGTGAAGAGCCAGGAAGTTCAGTCAGGAAAAGTTTTGTACCATGCTAAGTGGTGGCTCTGGGGAGCTTTCATCCTCTCTGATCTACTTGAGCCTCCCACAGCTCCTTGCCTCACCAGGTAGTATTTTCACACACTGGCTACTCCAGCTGAATAGCAGCCAAGAGCCAATGGGCACAAGTTACAGAAAGAAAAAGCCTGAATGGACAGAACTGAAAATAGATTTTACTTGGAGTGGTCAAACACAGGTGCAGAAGCCTACAGAAGTTGTGGGGTCTCCATCAATGGAGGTTTTCAAAACTTGACTGGGTCCTTAGTGACCCACTCTTTCTTCCAAGCTAGCCCCACTTGAAGCATCCAACTCCTGGATAGACAGTGGACCCATGATGTAGTCTTGTTTCCAGCCCTGCCTCTGGCTCCATCTCCATTTGTTCCTGACTGGACTCCAGGGACAGACTTGGACATTGTTCACCACTTGCCATGTCTGTCACAAAGGACCCAGCTACCAGTACCCAGCTCTGCCCACTGTGTGCAGACCCTGTGAGACTTCACCCTGCCTGTGAGGGGATGGCCTGTGCTGGGATCACCCTCAGCTCCTGGCACACCGGCCCTCGGAAAGCAGCATCTTCTTCAAAACCTGCAGGCAAGCAGGCAGCCATGAACTATGAAATCTGGTGAAGTGCCTATCATCTCGGATGTTGAAAACAGAAACAGAAAACTCCTGCTGTTGCCAAACTCTGTTAGCTCAAATGGCAGGTGTCCATGTCAAGAAGATAAACCTCTGCAAATCACCATTTCTTCTTTTTTTCAGGTTGCTTTTTTCAAACGTGTAGGACAGCATATTCTAAATAAACCTCGTTGAAAGAATATTTGGATTTAGGCACCTAAGTGAGTTTTCTCCAGAGACAGTAGAAATCCCTAGTATTTTGGACATCAACAAATGAACTTTCTTCCCTCTAGACAGTTCCTGATGCCTCCCGTAGTCATAAGCACTCTGGAGATGATTATCTTTGGGTTCTTGCTTCCCTTGCACCACCACAGAAAAAAAAAAAAAGCCCTTGTAAGCAAAAAAACTTTACTGTACATGCTTTGTTCCAGTCCTCGCAATAACACCTCGTTTGATTCTGGCTCCCCAGGCATCCAAGAAATTGAACTTTTGGATCATTTTTTGATCTGTGGGTCCTGCAGGTAGCTAAAGCTGCCCATCGCTGGGCACGGACTAACATTGGGTGCTGAGATCTCAGGTAGAGCAAATACCTTTTTTTACTGCAGTTAAAACGATTTGCATCAACCTAGAGATGTAGGAAAAAGGGTAATGCTTAAATATACTAGAACTATAGTAAAAGAAATCAAGGCTTTAGTAGGGCTACTGGAAAAATTGCCTATCATTTTTCTCAAATATTTTTACCACCATTTGAACATATGAAAGTGTTGCCCACTACTGAAACATATGAATTCTGCCCATCCATCCAGACACTTTTGTCAAGTGTTATTCACCGGACTGGGGGTGGCATCTAGGAGAGTACAGAGGAAATAGGACCCAAAAGAAATTTCCAAAGCAGTGACTGCTGGTGGTGGTGTTGGGATGGAACTTTTGAGGGCAGTTTTCAAATCTAGTCCGTCACACTTATTAAAAGAAGTAGTGTTGAAAGGGAACTGCAGGATCAACCATTCAGTCCCGGAGCTCACACATGACAGTGTCACATCCTCCTCTTCATCAAACCCTTGGTCCAGCTGTGTTGTTTATTCCTGTCTACCCTGCGGTGAGGCGGTTCTGGGTGTTCACTGATCTTGTGGCAGGGCACATTTGATTTCTAGCGCAAATCTACTTATGAGCAACAAACACTTAAGTTTTGAGCTTAAACCCATGAGTATTGAGTCATCTTTGTCCTTTAGGTAAGGTCGCTCAGCCTTTCTCTGCTTACCCATCTGACGTACCCAAAAGCAGAACCATGATCCAGCTGCTGCTCTCTCCTTTTTTGAGGCACCCTTATTCCCAGGGCTGTGATGGCTCTTTTGAAGTGTAGGAGGAACTAATCAGTGACTGCTGTTTCCTAATTGCTGCACAACATTGTTCTTCCCACTGGCACTGCTGCACAGGACATTCATGGTTTCATCTTGTCTTCAATCTCACTCATGGTCTGGCCTTCATCTTTCTGTCTCAAAATGTTCTCTTTCATTTCCTGTGGGAGGAAGAGACTAGTCCATTCCTGTATGCGGAAGAATCAGATATAAGTTTATTGAATCCTGTTTGCTTACAGATTGCCAGCCAGATGGATTTTAAAGAGAGAAAAGTGCCCAGTGTTTCAGCCAGAAGCCTTGGCTCCATAAAAAAAGGTAAGAGCCTGTGTTGGCGATGCTGTCAGGTGAATTAAAAACCTCCAGCATCTGCTCCTAATGCACTCTCTGTGATGCTGCCTGTTCATTTTGTACAGTATAAGTACTTGTTCTGCTGCCAGACTGGAAGAAGATAATGCATTATGACTAGCTGATAGTTAGATAGTGTGTCTTTAGAACCGCTTGAAGTGACTTGCCAAGCCTGCCCTGTTATAATCATCTTTCTAGCATTTCCCAGCCTTCAGCCAATACCTCGCTCTTCCCCTTATGCAGCACAGCAGGACGTGGAAAATCAATCACGCATTTCTCAAAAAACCCACCTTGAGAGACTGAGCCCTAAGAGCTAACTCTAATCAAGGTCTCTGTAATTCACAGACATCAAGACTAGCAAAAAATGGTGATAATTTATTTTCACCTGGCAGCAAGGTCAGCAAATGTCCTGTTGTCTCAGCTTGATCAGCTCTCTCCTGAACAGACATCGTCAAAGGAACCCTGCCCGGGTTGCTTTCTTGAACACATCAAGAGTATTTCCTTGCAAGGGGGACAGTTAGTGTCTCCATCTTATCCTGAGGGAGGAAAGCAGCCCTGGAAGGTTAAGGATGCCATCTGCCTTGGCATGTAAGAGGTGCTGCCTCCCTGCTGGTTGGGATGCACAGAAGCACTCAAACTGGGTGCCAGGCTTCCACACCACCTTCCTCCAGTCCAGGAAGGAGTCAGGGGTTATTTTAGTGCCCAGAGAGGCAGCAAGAGGCTGCATGCAAGAAGATGAAAGTGGCATTAAGGACCACTAACTGACAAGCTCTTTGGCAAAGGCAAGCATCGTTTATTTGGGGGAACAGTACAAGAAACATGGCACAGAGAGGGTAATCTCTTCCCATATAGCCTTTCCAAGCTTCTGGCAGTCAGTGCTTTGAGAACACCCTGAACAAGGGACCAAATTCAGCTGCAGAATTTATTTACGTCTAATGGAATTTTTTTCCTTTGAAATTTAACATTTTTTTCTGGTGCGGTAAGTTTTACAACTAAATTGACAAAAATTACTGTTTCTGGTTGTAAGCCCATTACCAAGTAACTTTACTGGAAGGCCTCTAGGCTTTGAATTGTGAGAAGGTAAGTGATTGTTTCCCTGTTGTCTTCTCTGCATTAGTGGTCTTCTACTCATTCTTCCAACCTGATGGCTCCTAGTTGTTTAGTCTCCTCTCACTGCAAACTATTCCCTATCTGATCTTTGGTCCTTCCTTTCGAAGACCTTGTACCCATTTGAAATAGGAGTACCAGAACTCCATCCAGCATCGAAGGTGTGTGCACACAAAAGGTGGTGCACTTTTGTTCTCTGTTCTTCTACTAGCAATTCCATAATTTGATTTTGAACTATAGCTGAGCACAAAGCTCCTGCAAAGCTGCCCCCACAAACTATGTGTGAGTAGACAATTTTTCTCCATTGCAGATCTTCAGAATTGTCACTTCTGCATCCACGGCCAATTAAATTCAACTGCTGTTTTCATCACCTGTCACTCTGTGTTGTGATGTGCTCTGGCAGCGTTTCTCAGTATGCCTCCCTGGGATTACCACCCGTTACTCTGCATCACCAGCAAGTTTTCTCACCTTGTTTGTGAGCCCTTTCTTTCTCCCAGCATAAATTTTATGGGACCTATGACAAGATGCTGCTGGGGAAGAGGCCCAAGGAGTAGCAGAGCAACTTCTGAATTTTTTTACATGGTTGGGAAAATTATTAAATCTACTCTTTCGAGCCAGGAATAATGTAATAAGAATGATGTATGAGGCAAGCCAGGACTATGGGCCACAAAGCTGGCTGAGCAAGTCAACTGAGTGGAGACTGGAGGCTCTTGGAGGCCTTGTGCTCCTACTCATGATCTGAATGAGGGATTTATCAAGGGACCTGAGTAAGGGATTTATGCCTTTCCATCAAAGTAGGCATGTAAACTAAACAGTGCAGCTTGTGCCAAGTGTCTTTCCTTTACTTCGGCAGGCTCCCTGTGTTGAACATGGAAAGATTAGCCAACACGCAACCATAGTGGTACGTGTCCTGACCATCAAACACTCACCCCAGTGTTGAGGAACCCAGATCAAAGTTGGAAGGATGCTTATTTTGTCACCCAGAACCATACTGCACTGGGTGTCCCATGCTGCTTGCATGCACTGCTCTGTGTTGTAATGCTGAGATGCACTTGAGCTCAGCATGCTCTGCCAGATGAAATGCAGCAGGACTGAGCAGCAAGCAGTAGAAGACTGTCACACATGCCCTCAGGTCAAATTTAGCTGCTTGATGAAACAAGGAAAGCCACAGCAAAAAATGCATTTGAACTCCTCATGTCATCGGGGGCATGCTCTGATTATTGACAATTCATCAGGGACAATGATACTAGGATTCATATTAATTAATGGTAAGACCAGCATTTCCACACTCTGCCCTCTCCTTCTGACAAGTGACAACAGCTTCAGTGCTAATCAAGACAGTCTCTTAATGTGACTCAGGTACTGGTCAGAGAGTGGTCCCCGTGGTGGCATGCTCTCCTCTCACAGCAGCAGTACACCTGGGGCAGCAGAGCTCACTCTCTCCCCGTCATCTGCCAATATTTGGTTCAATTGGTTTCTCGTTTTCCTGACGACACCTATTATTAGTAGGGTAGCATTTCAGGAGGAAATAATTAGCAATGCAGTCTTTGTGGGAACATTTGACTGAAGGATGGGCTGAGGCTTAGAAGCACTGGGGTTCGGGATTCAGGATTAGAGGTTATTCACCTCTCAGACTCTCAGTGAGAAGTAGGGACCTCCTCTCCCTGCAGCCTACCTTGACATGGGACTTTGGACATGCTCTTAAATCATATAATGTCAGGAAATGTTCCAGCTGTTCCAGCAGCTGCATCACTCCAGGCAATCCTGAAGGCTACAGAAGGCTCCCCTCCCTCCTGCTGCTTCCCCCCTCAGCACTGCTGCTCTTCTGGTCCCTAGGGAGCCGGGGCAGGCAGATGAACCCATGGCAGGAACAGACGAACACCTGCGTCGATGCAAAGAGAGAGGCAGCATCTTTGGTGGTGGCATGATATTTAGTTGGCCTGTCTGAAGTATCACATCACAACCTTAGTCCAAGGGACAGGACTGCCTCGAAGAGTGCTTCAGGGATGAGCAATAAGAGCTCCAGAAATGCTGACTGGTTGCCACTGGTTCATTTGGGTGGAAAATGCTGTGTAAGACCAGTTCTGAGTGCTACTTTACATGAAAACAGTGCATTCTCAGTTGAGCACTTGTGTTCCGCATTCTGTGTGTTTTTCCATTTTCTCCTTGCAAGGTTTCAAGCGTTCCTGTTTTGCTGATGTAAATAATACCCACCAAAAGCACTCATTGAGCTGGCTTTAATGAGTACTTGGCTGCTGAAAATTCGGGATTGCATTTGAAACACTAGCAAAAATGTCTGTCATTTTATTCCACAAACTGTAAAAGATTGTTTAATAGATCATGGAATGACGGGATAATATAGGATGGAAGGCGCTGGAAGGGACCAGTTGTAACAGTTTGCTTGGGACTTTTTCCAGTTGGGACCTCTTGAGAGGCCAGTTCATCTATGTGGCCACTCACTCAAATGACAGAGGAAGCTGTTCACATATCCAAGCCAAAGTCAGTGATTTTTCACTCTACAACCTTCAGGCTAAATTTAAAAGTATATATTCAACTGTAATTACTGTTATCAAAATGCTCCAGATGAGAAATCTCTCCCTAGAAAATCCATGATGTCACCTGTTGAATCCATTTGAGAACTCCTCTGAACATGGTTGTAAAGTCCCAAGAAAGAAAAAAACAGGTCCACCAAGGACACCATCAGGCTTCCTAGCATCCTATTTTCTGAGAGTCGGGTGCAATATATTGCCTTAGTGAGGATGGGAATAGGAAGATTTGCATGCAAAGAGGAGTAGGAGGGTGTCTGTGCTACCAGGAAGGAATATGACTATTTGCTGAGGGAGGCAGTAAGTGACTAAACAAGACATCAGTTTTGCAAATAACCTTGGTTTTCACAGAGCCTTCTCTATCAGATGAACAATGCTTGCAAAGCAAAGCGGCAGCTTGGATGTCATCCCCAGAATAACCACAACAGAGTTTCACCCAGGTTCGGGTGGCAGGTCAGTCTCCAGCCAGGTCCAAAGAACACCCATCAGAGTTAGCTGATAACAGCTCCCTGAGCTATTCTGGGTAGAAGCACTCAAGGATCCTACAGTCTCCAGAGCTGCAGTTGTTCCCTCCATCCAGTTCTTCATTTCATATGATCCTCTTCTGCTTCTGCCTTCTTCAGCTGTTTTATGCGGTTTTATTTCTTCAGCTGTTTTACCTTACTATGCCACTAAACCTAGTCTGTAAGAGTTGCCCTAGCAGTTTTACTAACTGGCAGCTCTGCAGGACTGCTGAAACCAGCTGGCCTTTGCTCGTTAGTCGGCAGCCCTTTGGGCTCCCCTGAAGGCAGACAGTGGGGCACACCAATCGTGTTGTGTCTCCAGCCATCACTGCGTGCAAACGGGCTTCAATCTGTAGTGCCCTAAGCATCTATAATGTAAATGCCAACAGCTCAACAACAGCTACAGATAGTACTCCAAGAGGAGATGATGTGTGCCCTATCAGTGCCTCCAACTCTGCTCAGTGTTTAGGTACCCTAAAAACCTGCCATAGGCTGAGTGAAGGCTACCCACACTGTCTGCCTTTCCACAACTTTCCTCCACTGAACACCAACTGCCCAGTTACAGCTGAGGCAATACATATTACAACCATTTAAAATAACAAAACTATAGGAAGATGCCTTGAAAAGCCTTTCCTTTACTGCTTTTCCAGCACCAATGATGGTTTTGGTATTTTCTTTGCTGAGGAAATCACTGACACCAACTCCGTTGTCTCCAGAACAACTCTTAATGTCAAGAAAAGTCCCCAGCTCCCTGCTGAGGGAAACTGCAAAGCCAGGCACAGCAGGGTAGTGCTCGTACCTTCACAGTGGTTTTAACTCAGATCTGAAAGTGCTCTCCATGTGTTTCCTACATGGTCAATGGAAGGAATGAGAATCAGAGTGGGATCACCTTGACTCACTTTTTATTTTTTGAGCTATAAAACACAGGCCACATGCTGAAGCTTTAAAAGAGGCAGCTATAAACAGAAGTGACAAGGGAGCGCAGCAGACATGACAGTCTTGCTTTTTTCTTACAGGAAGGCAAAACTTGCTGGAATGTACAAATAGTTGCTCCAGGACCAAGTGCTCGAAAGTCACCTGTCATCATCTGTTAGAGACACATGATAAACACTGACAGAAGGGGTAAAGGCTGCTTTGAATCAAACAGCAAAACTCCCCTGAAGACCTACTGGCAAGACCAGTAGTGGATCACAGCCCTTTCCAACCTGGCTAAGAGGCTTTTGCCCTTTGGTGATGAGTGAAATGTAAACGGACCAGCAAGACAATGAAAAAGTTGGGTCTGGGCAGCTGTGAAATACATCCTGGTTTAGAGATTTGTAATGGAAACATTGAGCTCGATCTGAATTAATGGGAACATCTGTGTGTGAAAGCACCAGAAGAAAACCAGGGCAAGGACTAAGACTACTGATAACCAAGCGATCAAATTGGTTAGCACTGGGAAAAGTGTCATTTGTATCAAAAGAAGATGCAGATGGGTTCAGCAGCTCACATGCACTCCAACAACAGGAGGATGGCAACAAGGTACCACACATCACATATACCTGTCCTGTTCTCCTGACTGGAAGACAGATGGCTGCTATGAGATACCCAAAATGGGGAAGCACAAAAAAAGGGCAGCAACTTTGACTGAGATACATGGAGAGCGGAGTCAGCACAGTAACTGTTTACTCTTAAAGGGTGTGAAAGAACTGCCTAAAACTTAGTTCACTGTTGCCCACCAAGGACAAAGGAGAGACACAGTGAGGATGTAATAGTGTCACTTGTCCTCCATCTCAGGATGAGTGATCCTGTCCAGACCACCTTGAGAGACATGTCTTGGTGCCTGTGAGAGTGAGACTATGCAGAGTCAACTTAGAAAAGCTAAACAAAATAAAAATCACCCTCCTCAAGCTGAGTTTTCTCACATCAGTCTACAATATGAGAGAACCGTATCACTCAGCAACAGGAAAATCTGAGCCAGTACAGCCAATGTCCTGGGTGGGAGCACTGTGTTGGTGGAATTGCATGGCAGGGCTAGGAAATAACAGCTATCTCTTGGCTACAGTAGAAAGCCTATCAGATTATCTGAGAGAGCTGGAGATGATCTGGAGTCCAGGGGCTGCGCCTCCAGCCAGGCAGAGGAGATACCCTGCCCCACACTGGTGGCCCTGCAGATGCTACTTGTCCTGCTTCCTGAACATCTTCCCTGCACACCAAGAGCTCATTCATGAAACACCTCTTGTGCTGGTCTCCTGTGACCAGGAGGGTAAAATCTCTACAGGTGAAGGTCTCTTGTGCTTCTGACACCAGATTTTCTTGGCCCTCATGGACAGCACAGAGCAAATCTTGTGCTCTCCTGTTCTATATGTAGAGGTGCTCCAAGGCACCCTGTTCTGGGCAGTGGCATGAGGTGCATAACAGGGTCTTTCCTTTCCCAGCATGGTAGTTCGAGTTTGTGCTGTTTCCCTTGCGTCAGGGCTTGGACTGGACACATGAAATGGAAAATTAAGCAGCAAATTCTTACAGCTTCTGAAACAGAGATAAATGGTTCCCTTGGAACAGAGCCTCAGCATGATAAGTGATTATTTTCTGACATTTTGAAACAGAAGCATTTCTTCTTGACATTTTCAGAATGATGGCTTTTTTCCCCTTTTTTTTGTGTTCAAATTATACTTTTAATTAAAAATCAATCTAAGTGGAAAGCAAACTCTATCAACAGTAATGGGCAAATAAGCCCCCCCTCCCCACCTGTGCATCCTTCCCACCCCACCACTCCTGCAGAAGGCAAATTCTGTATTTCAGATCAAACAGAATATTTTCTGTTGGTCCCAAAAGAAACATTTCTGGTTTTCTATGCTGCTGAAACTAGAATATCTGCATTCCCCCCTGTGCAGGAGCAGATTTTTCAGAGAAAGGTGCAGCACTGTTGCCCCAGCCATACCAGATCAAACCATGCGCCTTTGGGCTGAACCTTGAAAGTCAAAGGATCCCGAAAGAGGAATATGCAACTTACCCCCATGGGCTGCACACAGCTGCATCTAGAGACCCCAGGAGGGTTTCAGTGCTTGAGAGATGCTCTCTTCTCCAAACTGGTCCTCTCCCTACAGCCCTGTACATTGAGGTATATTGCACCGTGCACCACACACAACGGTTTGTATTTGCCTGCTGCAAAATTTCTCATTTCCATCTTGACCCTAGTATCAGGGACAGTTTGATACTTGGGGCTGGATGAAGGCAGCGCGATGTACCTGGTAAAAATTACTTCTGATTCCCTCTTTGTCTTGTCACTCTTTCCCAGCATTTCCAGCCTGGGCGAATTACTCGTTGAGAAAGTAGGGATCTCAGTCCCACCTGCCAGCAAAGCTTGGCTCAGCTCCTCTTGCAATGACCTGCCCGCCTGCCACCACATGCACCCTCCCAGAGTGCAGTCACTGAGCCCCTCTAGAGCAGTTTTAAGCTGGGTGAGAGAAGCCAAAACACTCAGATACAGCCCCATTCACGCTGTCAGGATCAGGCCAAAGGTATCCACAGGTATCCAAGAAAGACATTTGTCATCTTGCTACTTAACTCCTGAGTGTCAGTAAGTGTTGAGTCTCACAGAGCAGCTTTCTAGCAGAAGAAAGCCCTGTGAGGCAGCATTTGGAGCTATATTTGTGCATAGATAGAAAAGTTCATCCATACTATGTATAAAAAACCTAAATGCGTTGTGTGTGTCAACCGCATTTTCTGTATGTGCTCGCATACCCACTGTGACAAATATAGGCTGCGTTACAGAGTCATCCCTTCTCCCAGACATCCTAGACTCATGCTAACGTCTGGTTCCCAGAGTGGCTCCATCCCACAAGAGAGAAGAGCCAACACAATTATTCCCCAAAACGTTTCTACATCTAACCCTGCATAACCCTCTATGAATCACCATCACCTAGATCTTACCAGGCAAAAGTACATTTTTGACTGTGTGGTCAATCCAAGCATCAGATAGAAAAATTCAAGACAGATAGAAGTCAAGCAGAAGTTTTAAGGAGATTTTAAACTTTTTAGTAAACCTGGTGTATTTTTCTCAACCCATACTAAATGTTCAACTTTGTGTTCTGGGGTTACTTAGCCCTTTCACTTTAATTGCTTGGATTGGACATTGGGTCAATTTCTACACAAAGCTGTTTTTTCTAAGCAAATGTTGAATATTGTCCTTTATAAATATTTTGCACCAAAAACATTCCAAGTTTGTCTTCTTGTGGCCTTAGGATTTAGTCTGCATATTATACGTAATAAATGAAATATTATGTGAAATATAAAATTTAATCCCCCTAATTATAATTGTAAATAATAAAAATATTCAATAAATAATATTTTTAAAGCCTATTTTCATAAGCATTCCAGTGGTCACCAAATTTAAGTAGCTTTTCCTTTTCAGCCCTTCACACAAATGACCATGCTACCTTTTCTGAAATGCTGGTATAGTGCAGTCATGCAATATGGTGGACTGAGGGATTTATTGGGTTATTTTATTGGGTTATTTTTAATCTGGATTTGTGGTGCAACCAAGGAAGAGGGTGGTGTTGCTTGCACTGGCATTGCTGCCAAATATAATGCTCCTGGAACGACACCTTTAGTTGCACTGTGTAGGTGCTTCAGTCCTGCACGGTCTGGCAGATGTGAGCCTGTGACTGAGGCCTGAAAGAGAAGAGCAGGCTCTACCAAGAGCCCCGGTGAAAGGAGCAGAAGGTATATTCTCTTTGTGGAGAGGTGGAAAATGAATGAAAGGGACCAGTGGGAAGGCCCAAAATGTAAGAACATTGGAAACACCCTACTGGGTCAGAGAAATGGTCTCTCTAGCCCAGCCCAGCACGCCATCTCCAACAGCAGCAGCAGAGATGCCACCGGCAGGGAGGGCGTGAGCCCGGCCACCTCCACCACTCCCCGCACGCCCCTCCAGCAGCCACAAGCGTGGGACCGCAGAGGGGACATCCCTGCCTCATCCCCCAGCATCCACTCACAGACCTGTTTCCCACCAATTTGTCCGGTTCCTGTCTGAACCGGCTGCAGCCGGCAGCTCCCACAGCTGCCCGGGGCAGCTCACGACCTGCTGCGTAAAGAGCTGCTTTGTTGTCTTACACCCATCTCCAACGACTTTCCGAGTACTTTCAGTCCTAGTACGGCAGGACTGGGTGAGCAGCTCCACTTTTCCTGCCTTGAGGATTTTGTGAACCTTGATCACACTGCCTTCCTCAGCATTTCCCTCTTCAAACTGAAGAGTCCCAGCCTTTTTAGCCTTTCCTTGGAAGGCAACTGCTTCCTCCTCTAGACCATTTTTGCCTTCCTCTGCTCCTGCTTGGCATGCAGAGACCTGAACTGCAAGGTGTAGGCATTGAAATGAGGGTGCAGTAAGGCTTTATATAGGGCAGGGTGATGTCCTCTGTCCTGTTTTCCATGCCCTTCCTGATGATCAAGATTTTTTTTTTTTCACTGCCACTGCACACTGAATTGATGGTGTCAGTGATGTTCCCAACATCACTTTCCTGAGTTATAACTATCTATTCCTGGCTCTATGTAGTGTAAATATGATTATTTTTCTCTAGATGAATTCCCTTCTATTTATCTATTTTTAAGCTTATCTGCCACCTATTTGCCCCAGGTGGGTTTTGTGAGATCTTTCCAGAGGTCCTCACCATCCACCATCAGTGTAGCATTAGACTACTCAAAAGAGCTTAAAACCAATTATTTGCATTTTGTTTTGTGATAGTTGGAGTCACATCTCTTCAAATAAAGGTGAGAAAGTTTTAAAGGTCTAATGATATAAAAGGACAAATCAGACTTTTACAATTGCTGAGGCAAGTGATCACCCTACCCTAATTGGTGTTGGGATGCAAATCTCCCACCTGAAGAAGAGCAGTTTTTTTCTGAGAATCATTCCTGAGGTAGAAAGGACTGAGGGTGGTCCCTTGTGTTGGGAAATTCAAACTAAAGAGTGGGTCTTTGAAGCATCCAGAAGGACTACTAGGAATTTCACACTACAGGGTCGGAGCAGCGAGAAGGTCTTGCTATCCAGTACAGGCAGTCACACAGCTTGTCACCCGTGATGAGTAGGGTGACTCTGCAGGATGTGGGGAGCAGCTATTTCTCCAAACAGTTTCATAATCAAAAAATCAACAACAACAACAACAAAGACTTTAAGTGCTACAGCCCTGTTTTGGAAGATGAGCAGCTGCTCATCACAGAGTACCTTGTTTATCTTCCTGTTCTCCTTGTCTCTAACACATTGCTTTGTTAAAATACTTGCATCATCACTCCCAAGCACATGTAGTTCACAGAGTTCCCAAACAGCTGAGCTGATTTTCTGGGTGTGGGCCTGGGACAAGGCTTAGACTTGAAAATATCAGTTTATAACCAGAGAAACCCAACATACATAAAACTGAGCTGGAGCTTTCTGAGGGAAAAGGATTATCAGTTCTGTCAGACCCAGAAAGAATCAATGTCAACCAAATGTCTTAGTTCTATAAAAGAAGAATACTTGGAAAAACCCATCAAGGTCTATAAATAAAGCTCTCAAGCCTGTGCTGAGGAATCAGCACGCTTGGGTGCCTCTCTGAAATGCCTCTGCGCATTAGGGTGCAGCACAGGGAATAAAGAGGTGGAATCAGAAGTGTGTGTGCAGTTACAGGGCTATGACCTCTTGGGATCACGGAGGTGTGGTGGGATGGCTCACATGACTGGAGTGCTGCAATGGATGGACAGAAGCTCTATAGGAAGGACAGGCCAGAAAGGCGGGGGGGGATTGCCGTTTATGTGAGAGAGCAGCCAGAATGCAAGGAGCTCTGCCCGGGGATGGGTCAGGAGCCAGTTAAGAGCTTATGGGTCAGGCTTAGTGGGCAGACCAAGGTGGGTGCTGTTGTAGTGCCTATCTGCTATAGACCTTCTGATCAAGATGAAGTCGATGAGGCCTTCTTCTAACAACCAGAAGCAGCCTCACGTTCACAGATCATGGTGGTCAATCTTAAGTGTTCCTCTGCAATTGACCTTGTGCTCCCATCTTCTGCCTGCACCTGAAGAAGACACCCACAATTCCCCCCATTTGTGATGAATATCTCTGATCCACGGTGGTAAAGCCTGCAGAAGTAAGTCATGGTGTTGAAGGAAAACAGGACAGTGAAGGGCTGCAGCTCCCAAAGGCTATGCTGCATGAAGAGTTGAGTAGAAAGAGAGGCTGGGCTGTCCAAGAGTGAAACGAGCCATTGCACAAGTGACCCCAGCGCTGAGCAGGGAACAGAGCCAATGGGCAGCAAGCATGGATGGACAGAAAGGCCTGAGGAGATGCCGCATAGAAGGGGAGCCCCTGTGACACACTGCCACCAGCCTCCCCATCCTCTCAGCCAACCTTGGCAGGTGCTGCCCACCTCTCCCTACTGCCTGGTGGACTGGGAACTGCTCTGGACCTTGTGCAGATAAATACTGCAGCTGGGCCAACATGGATGTGGCATGGTCTTGTGGCTCCCCCAAAAGGAAATACTATCCCAGGAGATGGGTTGGCACCAGCTCCAGGAAAACCTGGTGCAGAGCCTGCTTCAACTCCCAGCTCACTGCTCTGCTCCCATGAAAGCTCAGTCAACCAGATCCTGTGGGAGCCACCCTGGGCTTTCATTCCTCGCACATGGATAGACCTACGCACCCCAGAGTCTGCAAACATGATTTCAGAGTGACTGGATCTGCCTAAGCTACAAAATGTCTGTCTACTCCTATAGTGCTAGACAGATGGGCCTCTCTCACTGGGTGCGAAGCATTTGCTGCCACTAAGGGTAACACACCAGAATCTGACTCTATCTGGTCATCTGGGATGTTCTCTGCCACAGCAGAGCTGTGATAAAGCTGGATCTCATATCAAAGATGTCTTATCTTGCATACAAACATGCTCAAAGGCAGATAGGATAAATTAAAGAAGTGAAGCAGCTTGCAAATCAGCTAGCTATGAGAGCTCCCCCAGCCTCTTCCAGTGAGTGAGTCAGAGCACATGGACTCAGGACTGTATCAGGCATCTCCAGAGAACACAGCAAGAAGTGCAGGCTAACATGTTCTGTCCAAGAAAACTCGCTCTGATAATTTGGATGTAAGCCACCTGGTTTGTGCTGAAAAAAAACTCAAAAACATGAGAAAAATGGGCTGTTTGTTTGATTGGGATTTTCACAGTCTTTAAAGGAGCAGGAGGCTTTGATCTCATTAAGTACTTCAAGTGCCTTGCAAACTTTTCAGTCCTGTAAAACAGCCAATAGGCTGGAACTTGCCTGCTCAGGCTGTTAGGGGGATAGGAGTGATCATCTCCAGGTTTCTAAATACCAAATGTTTCCACATCAGGGGGGGCAGGTGGGTGACAAGCACTGGAAGCGAAGCCCAGTGAGGTTGTGGAGGCTCCATTCTTGAAGATATTCAATGTGCAAGGCCCTCAGCAACCTGATTTAATTTCAAAATTAATCCAAATTCAAAGCTGGCCCTGCTTTAGGGAGATTAGTTGGACAAGATGGCCCTCAGAAATCTCTTGCAACCTGTATTATTCTGTAATTCTGAATTCATAAACAAATAGCAAAGAAAACTATAATGAATTGGTCATTCAGGTTTGAACTGAAGTCCCAAGGGGTTGCGCTGGGAGGAATACAAGGCTGTGATGGACATTGCTTTGTAGGGTTTTGTTCCCTGGTAGTTCTTGCCAAAAGCATTGCCATCACTCATTGCTCTTGCGCCAGAGCTCTCTCCACACAGGCCCTTCCTCAGTTAAAGCTATATGCAGCTCCCTCTTCGTGAAGTTTAGCACATTTGACAAAACGTTGGCTTGCACTTCTCCCACTGACAAAAACCAGCAGTTAGAACTGCCTTTTAAAAATGATTCTTTCTGGCATAGTGAAGAGTGATTAAAATACGACATTTCTGTAAATTGGTCATTGTATAATTAGAAGCTTAAGGTCAATGTATTTTTAATATAACAGATGCAGTCATCTCCATCTTTCCATTTAACAGTAGGAAGAAGACTGCACAACTACAGGGGAAGAATAAATGGGTTCTCAGGAATATTCAGTGAATTGGATGTTGCAAAAATTCCCCTGCTTTAAAGCAGTACAAATTCCCCGCCAAGTCACCAACAGCTCTCGGGTAAGACAAGGACAGTTCCACATCTACCAGCTGCACATTTCTACTTGCAGCAGTGTTTCACAAAGAGGTGAAAAACCCACTTTTCCTCTCAGACATCTTCTGATGAACTCTAAGAACAGGGAGCAATTTTAAGTCAGGTGGAGCACAGTTCTCTAAAGCAATGGATCCTGTATGTCACCAAGTGGTCTCTGGCCATATAAATGCCAGGCATATCTTCTTTTAGTTCATAATAATCCTATGCCCTGATGTCTTTTCCAACCAAAGTCTCTCACATTGAGATTTTTGAGTCTACTGCATCCTCTTATGTTTCAGTTTTTCTATATTAAAGGCAGGTAATTAAAGTCTCTATTTTAACCTTTGAGCTTGGACCCACTGGTACCTCAGCCAGAGTGGCTTATAATGGGAATTTCTAGGACATCCTGACACCACTGACTAGGTCTGTTTCTAACCAGTAAATATACAAGGACCTCAAATGACTTATTCTGACACTTCCCTTATAAAGGTCTAAAGTGAAATGAACCCACTTGGTACTTGAAGCCCAGACGACGCTGTGCTGATAGCCATGGCAGACTTACCAGCACTGACCCTGCAGGACATGGGTCAGCGTTGAGGCAGTGTGACCAGTTTCATCCTGTGCTTCCCTGTCACCCCTGGGCCAGGCGAGACCTGCTGCTGCTGCAGAGCCAGGGGAAGGTGTCCTTGGGGCCAGTGTCAGCTAGTCCCACTGCTGTCTCCCTGTCCTCAGCTGGTGACAGGCACATCATCTAACTTCAGATAACCATGGCAGAAACACCTGCAGCGCAGGCAGCCACCCTGGGCATCCTTCATAGCCAGGGAGAGAAACCTGCACCGTTAGGATGTGATTCACCTCTCGGCCCTAGCTATCTGTTTCTGTAGGACTCATTCTCCAGATCCAGCAACTAGATTGCCACCAGTGGCAAAGGAAGCGTAGCGTGAGTCTAGACAAGGCAAAAATCCTACTTGTAGATATTTAGGCAGGACTAAATGACCTCTCTCCTGTAGGAGGAAATCCCTGCTGAAAGGTGGGTGGGATATTACCATAATTTTAAAAATAGTTTTAATAATTTTAAAAATAGTTATTGAAGAGGCTCCAAAATAAAAGGAGTACAAGTGGTGTAGAGAACCGGTACGAAATGCGGTTTTGTCTCGACATTGCCGCTGTAGCGCCATCCAGCGCAGCGCTTCGAGAAGACCATCTTCTCCACAGCTTTGAGAAAAACAACCTCGTGCGCCTGCGCAGGGACTAAAGGCGCGAAAAGAGCTGAGGCGGGGACAAAAAGGCGCGAAAAGAGCAGAGGCGGGGGCAGCACGGCCGTGGCGAACTGCACGTACACACTCGTGATCTGCGCATGCGTGGGAGCCCCTATATAAGGAGCGCACGTGGCCCTCGGCGGCAGCGGCGCGCGCGAGACCACTCCTTCTGTTCCTGCACCCTCCAGGCTCACACCCCGCCCCCCCCCCCCCCGCTCCGATCCCCGCCGGAACCCGAGGCCACCGAAGACCCTGCAGAAGATCACCGGACTCGAAGTGGTGGTGACAAACTCCTCCTTCTCTTTCTAACTCTCTCTCCCCTATTCTTTTCCTCTCCTCCCTTTCCCTCCCTCCTCCCTCCGTTCTCTTCTCCCCTCTAATAAAAGTAAAAGGTTGTACGGCATTTGACCTCGTTTGCGTCTTAATCTCGTCCTTGGGATCGTATCGAAACCTCTCCCGATATTGGATCGGGACATTTTAATTGGCATCATGGACAGGATCCCTTGAGACGAGAGTGTCAATACAACCTTACGGTGTGCTGAGCGAGTGTGTGTGAACGAGACGTACGAGCAAGTACGAAGCGAGTGCGGAGTTCCGATCCGCGGTTCTGCTCTCCCGCGAGGGAAGCAGCCGGAGACAAACGAAGCGCAAGGACGGAGTGGATGTTGAGAGCTTTGCACTGAAACGCGCGTAGCAGTTTGTGATTTGAGCTCCTGAGGGCGTATAGGGGAGACTTGAATTTTATAGTGTGACCCCCTCAGGAGGATATCCCCTTTGTAGGCTCTGCTCTGTCTTACAGTAGTTTATGGTCTGGCCTCCTGGGGGAGTATAGGGGAAGTTTGGATTGTACGGTGTGACCCCCTCAGGACGATATCCCCTTTGCAGGCTTGTCTTTGTCTTGTAGTAGTGTGTGGATTGGCCTCCTGGGAGCGTATAGGGGAAACGTGGTTTTTTTTTAAGGTTTAACCCTCCCGGGACGAACTCCCCTTTGTAGGATATGGCTGCCCAAAAGGCAGGCGATTTTTGTGAAGAGACAGAGAAATTATATGAGTTTTTAGAAACGTACCGCTCTCGCCCCTCGCCCCCGGGACGAGATTGGGCACGGGACCACTGGTTCCAACTGCAAAGTGTTATGGGCCGAATAGCGGTTTTGCATAAAGAAGCTAGGGTGAAGAAGGGAAAAGGGAAGGCTGTTGTTTGTGCTGTGTTAGGAGCGTGTCTGGCAGCGGCGGTGGAGGACAAGAAACGAGCGCCCTGCCAATCGGAGGCTGTGGCCGCTGCGTTGCAAGCAGCGATAGCGCCGCTGCGAGAGCAACTACTAGAGACCAAACGGGCGCTACAGGAGGAGAAGCGCCAAAATATGATTTTGAAGGAGGAGCTGAGGGTTCAGCTCCTGAGGGAGGCAGACACCCTCGCTGAGGCGGAGGTAGTGTTGGAGGAGAAAGGCGTACGCCAAATCTACCCCCAGAAAGAAATTTTTAGGAATTTGGTGGAAGGGAGGGATGACATGTATCCCACCAGACACCCTTTCCTCCCTCGACCAAATTAAGATACCAGAATCGAAAAAAGACTTACAGCATGCGTTAGGGCTGCTTGTGTTCTGGAGAAAGCATATCCCTGATTTCTCAATTATCGCGAGACCCCTATATGATTTACTACGGAAAAGGGCGCAATGGGAGTGGACCCCGGTCCACGATGAGGCGCTACGGCTGTTGGTGTTCGAGGCAAATGCATACCAAGCCCTGGGGCCTATCCACCCGACAGACCCGGTGCAGATCGAGTGGGGGTTTGCCGCAACCGGGCTATCGATTCATTTGTGGCAACAGGGGCCGGCAGGGCCCATCCGGCCCATTGGCTTTTATTCTCGGAGTTTCAAGGATGCAGAAAAACGGTACACTACGTGGGAAAAGGGGCTGTTTGTAGTCAGCCTAGCTTTACGAGAAGCAGAGCGCACCATTCGCCAGCAACCAATAGTGCTCAGAGGTCCTTTCAAAGTGATTAAGCCAGTTTTAACTGGGACACCTCCCCCTGACGGGGTGGCACAAAGAGCTTCAGTGCGGAAATGGTACACACAAATAGAACATTATTGTGGTATTTTTGAAGTTTCTGAGGGCGCTGCCAAAAATTTAGTTATCCAAGAGGGAGTGGCCCCAGACCGGGAAGATGACGTGCCCCCTTCTGCTGTGCAGGTAGCCCCCCCATTTTCAGAACAATTACAGAACGCTTGGTTCACTGATGCCTCTGCTAAACGAGAGGGCAGAACTTGGAAATACCGTGCAGTCGCCCTACAGATAAGGACCAACCAAAAAATAATTACCGAAGGAGAAGGCAGCGCTCAAGTAGGGGAATTAGTGGCCGTATGGAGTGTCTTTCAACATGAAGCCCAATCTGCCTCTCCAATCTATATCTACACTGACTCCTTTGCTGTCTTTAAGGGGTGTACAGAGTGGCTCCCCTTTTGGGAACAAAATGGGTGGGAGGTTAACAGAATACCTGTATGGCAAAAGGAAAAGTGGCAAGATATTTTAACCATTGCCAGACAGGGGAACTTTGCGGTAGGATGGGTAGCCTCCCATCAGACGGGAGAAGATCCGTCCGGTCATTGGAACAATAGGGTTGATGAGCTGGCCCGCCTCGCCCCCTTGCAAAGTGATCCAGTAGCAGAGGATTGGGAGCGACTCCTGGAATGGTTGCACCTTAAGAGAGGGCACACTGGAGCCCAAGACCTCTACCGAGAGGCTCAGGCCAGAGGCTGGCCGGTTACCCGAGAAAATTGCAAAACTTGCATTTCGGCCTGTGAGCAATGTCGTATCCGCTTAGACAGGCACCCCCTGGAAGACAGTCCCCTACATTTGAGAGAGGGAAAAGGTTTGTGGGAGGCCCGGCAGGTTGATTACATTGGTCCGTTCCGTATATCAGAAGGGAAGTGCTATGTATTAGTGGGTGTTGAAATAGTATCTGGCCTAGCACAGGCTAAAGCCTGCGCTAAGGCAACAGGGGAGAATACGGTGAAGGCCCTGAAAGAATGGTTTGGGACCTTCCCTAAACCGCAGTTGATACAATCTGACAATGGCACACACTTCACAGCCAAGATGGTCCAGGAATGGGCGGCTCGGGAGGGGATTTCATGGGTATTCCACACTCCATACTACCCCCAAGCAAATGGGATTGTGGAGAGAACAAACGGCTTGCTGAAGCGCTTCCTGAAACCACATGAACCGGGGTGGGCTGAGCGGGTAGGAGAGGCGGTGACCAACGTCAATAATCGCTGGGGTGCAAACGGGTGCCCGAAAATTGCAGCATTTTGTCCACAAGCCCCAGCCATGGTACCTGTCTCTCGAAACCCCAACTCCCCCAGGACACCATGTTATTCTCCCGGTCAACCGGTTCTGGTTGAGCTTCCCACTGTGGGAGCTGTGCCTCTTGTACTAGATACCCCCCTAAATAAACACATGTGGAAAGCGAAAGATACCAGTGGGAGAACCCACAAAATACACACCAAATGGATTATTCCCTCCTTCTAACCCAAGGAGCGAGTTTTGTTCCTGTTTCTGTTTTTAAGGGCAGCGATATGACCACGACGCACCTGCTGCTTTGGATCGTTTTGACTCAGGGACATCTCTCTGAAAGTGACGAGCGACCATTCCCTCCACCTTCCCCTCCTCCATATAATCCCTTCGAGGAAAACGAGTTTGTGCTATTAGCGAAAGCCGTGAGTCAAACTTTCAATCTGAGTCACTGTTGGGTGTGCGGCGGACCCCTAGGGCTATCGAGTTGGCCGTGGACATCCGCACCCCTCACCCCAGACCAAATCGTAAGCAAATACAGCGAAGCCGCAGACAATCCGTGGGATGACAGTGGTACCTGGCCAATTCAGTTTCCAGCTAAGGGGCAATACTGCTTGAATCGCACTCAGAAAGGAGGGGTCGAGGTGGGAGAAAGCAAATGCCAATGGACACTCACACGTAAGCCCCTCGACAAGGAAAGGAACCTGTGGGTGTGGCTTAATGAAACGGGGCGTAACCAGGGGTTTAAGGGATATTGGTCAAGCAAAAACGAAACCTTGGTTCTCCAGCATTACAAACAAACTTGGGGTACTTATGGGGCTTGGTATTGTACCGGCCGAATAAGGGATGGGGCAATGACCTTTTTCAGCCCTCTGGGTGACAAAGACACAACTTACTTTCAGTTTCCACCAGGGAAAGATGGGCCATTTTCTCAAGGAAATAAAGCCAGAAAAGGGCATTATTGGATTTGTGGAAACACAGCATACAAATTCTTACCCGCGGGGTGGTCGGGAGTTTGTTACATAGGAATCATAAGGCCCCTATTCTTCCTCCTGCCAGAAACTGGTGGACCCCAATTAGGCGTAAAAGTGTATGATAACCTCGGACATAGAAGTATTGCCCGTAAGACGCGATCTACCAAGGTAAATTTAGGTGGGACACAAAAATGGGGGAATGATGAATGGCCCCCTGAGCGAATAATTGAACACTATGGACCAGCAACCTGGAATCCGAACGAGCCCATTGCAGGGGCAAGAGAACCAATCTATAATCTAAACCGAATAATCAGACTACAAGCGGCCCTAGAAATTATCACCAACAAAACCGCTGACGCCATAGACCTATTAACTCGGCAGTCTCAACAAATGCGCACGGCAATCCTTCAACACCGCATGGTTTTAGATTATTTACTGGCTGAGGAGGGAGGGGTATGTGGAAAATTAAATATCTCTAACTGCTGCCTAGAAATAGATGATGTGGGAGAAGTGGTTCTCCAACTGACCCAAGATATCAGGAAAATAGCCCATGTCCCTGTTCAAACCTGGAGTGGTTGGAATGGTGATTTGTGGTCCTGGTTACCAGGGGCACCGTGGGTCAAACAATTAATATTGTACTTGCTATGTGCAACTGCTACCTTACTGTTCCTACCCTGTATAATTCCATGTTTTATTCAATTAATTCGACACATTGTGTCAAATATGCAATTTGTTCCTAACACCTCACCTGATGGTGTAACGAAAATCTGTACCATCCGTCAGCCACAACCAACCTCAGTACCCATCATTTAAACCCATCCCCAATTACTTCTAAAGGAAGAAACCGTGTACTGCCAGTTACTGTTAACCCTATTTCTAATGTTTGCTGTTGCCAGTTATTGTCAACCCTATTTCTAATGTTTACCCTTCAAAGTTGAAGAATTGTTAAAGTCGTTCAAGAATAAGCTTGCATTGAGCAATACCTCAGTTAATCTGTGTTAAGACATTCCTTCACCTGAAACAATGTTATTCCCGTTTCCCTTCCCACAACTTTCCTCCACCCTTATCTCCAACCCTTTCAACTCTGCATTTTCTTTCTTTCTCCTTTGTTTTCTCTTTCTCTCTCTGTCTTATACCACCAAGCTGCAATGTCGAGCCACGGGGTGGTGTAGAGAACCGGTACCAAATGCGGTTTTGTCTCGACATTGCCGCTGTAGCGCCATCCAGCGTAGCGCTTCGAGAAGACCATCTTCTCCACAGCTTTGAGAAAAACAACCTCGTGCGCCTGCGCAGGGACTAAAGGCGCGAAAAGAGCTGAGGTGGGGACAAAAAGGCGCGAAAAGAGCAGAGGCGGGGGCAGCACGGCCGTGGCGAACTGCACGTACACACTCGTGATCTGCGCATGCGTGGGAGCCCCTATATAAGGAGCGCACGTGGCCCTCGGCGGCAGCGGCGCGCGCGAGACCACTCCTTCTGTTGCTGCACCCTCCAGGCTCACACCCCACCCCCCCCCGCTCCGATCCCCGCCGGAACCCGAGGCCACCGAAGACCCTGCAGAAGATCACCGGACTCGAAGTGGTGGTGACAAACTCCTCCTTCTCCTTCTCTTTCTAACTCTCTCTCCCCTATTCTTTTCCTCTCCTCCCTTTCCCTCCCTCCTCCCTCCGTTCTCTTCTCCCCTCTAATAAAAGTAAAAGGTTGTACGGCATTTGACCTCGTTTGCGTCTTAATCTCGTCCTTGGGATCGTATCGAAACCTCTCCCGATATTGGATCGGGACAAGTGGCTTTACAGGAAAGAAGTAATCTCCATTTAAATGATAGCGCTCTCCTGGGAAAGTACCTGTGGAGCAGTCCCAGGGAGCAAGGAGGACCTCTAGAGCCCTGGTTTGGATGGTTCTTCTGTTCAGCACAGGCCTGTTACATCCAAGTCTGACTTGCCTGCACCATGCAGGATGCTGTGGCACCTGGACCTGCCAGATGACCAGAATTAAATTTTTCATGGAATTAAAGCTGTGGGAAGTGATCACAGCCATGCCTTCTTTTCATTTACTTCTCTACCAAGTTCACAGCCTGATGGTTTCAGAGTGAGCTGCTCTAGAGTTTGACATTTAACTTGAGCTGATCATCCCTTTTGCTCTGTTAGAGCAAAGGATGGGCTTGTTGCAGGAACATGTTTGCACTGCATAGGAAATATTCACACCCTGTTAGCGGTAGAGTGAATCAGAAAGGGTTTTGTGGGAGTGAGGCTCCGACACAGCCAAGGGATTGAGAGCGTGTACAGAAGAATCATATTTTGAATGCTACTATCCCAAAACAATTGAGATGATGTAAAAATTCTTTTTCCTATCTGCTCATGGAGGAAACTCCATGAAATATATTAAGACTTCGTGGTTTGTCACTCCAAAGTCAGGCAGAATGAATGTTTTGATATAAGGCATCATTTTGATAGAGGTTTATCACATAGCTACATGATTCTCTAGGGAATCTGTTTCTCACACCTCCTAAAGCAGGTGGGGTTAATCTCACGTAACTCTATACAATTCTCTTCATTACCAGAGGGGCAGATCAACCTCATCCTCCCGTGGGTTGCTCAGTTGACTCCTTTTGAATGTCCAAGTAACCCCCGCAGATATATTTGTTTCTGCTGACAATAAAGCGAGCCCAGAAGACTAGCTCAGACTGAGGCAACTAGCTCTTGGATGCCTGAGGCCAGCTGTGGTGAGACCTTCTCTTGCACTGCTTCTCGGGGTTACCAACAGGGACGGGCTAAGGACCATCTGCACCAAAAGCAAGAGCCTCTATGGCTGGATTTGCTCTGGCACTTGACTGCAGTGCTTAAGTTAGCTAAGACACTGGAGAGAGACTGAGTACTTCCAGCCGATGATTCAGATCTCTCATCCGCACTCCCAGGGACACAGCTGTGCTGCCATGGATCTTCCTCTCAGTAATTTACATGCTGTGTTAGTGGCAAGGACTGAGCTCTCTCCACTACTTGTGAGGCAAGTGGGTTTTGTTCTTTGGGAAGCTGCTTTGAACCCTCCTGCCAGCAAGAAAAAGAAAAAATTGCCCTGAGAAACTGATCCTTGCAGGATACTCTTCAGACTGGAAGTGGCTTGTTCTGGCCTTGTTCACGAAGATTGAGGTGAAGGAGGTTCAGGGGGAGGCTGTGCCTAGTGTGTGCCCGGAGGGTGGTCTGTGGTTGTGAGGATGGACTCTGCCATGGCCTCGCAGCTTCCAGACAGAAATTATAGTCTATAACTGCTTTGGCAGAGGAGTTATCATATATTGTCGGCTTACCTCCTTCTCACAGTGAAGCATGGCATGATGGTGAGATCACTGGAATGTGCGTTAGAGAGAAGGTTTTTAATGGGTGAGGGAGATTAATTTTTGCCCTTTCAGATGTGCCGCCTTCTTTTTCTTAACTCTCGGCCTTGAATTAACCATTTCTCACTTTTACTATTCTTTTCAAATTGTGTTGTCCAGCTTTGGAGTCCATCTGAGTTTGTCACAGGTTATTTTTCTGGACATTTTTAAAAGAGAAAAATGTTTTTATCCCAGAAGAAAATATTTATTAATACAGATGGACTGTCACAGCAGTACACCATTTCTTCTCCCCCCCCCCCCCCCCCCAATATTTTCAAAGGGTGATCTGCGGACAAGAAAAGGAAGTAGTCATCGTGGAACAATTTTTTCCCAGCTCTGCTACAGATGGTCCATAAAAAAAATTGAGATCTTTCCTCTCATGGAGGAATTGTTTTCAACTAAATACCCTATTTTCAGTGGTTATCAGTTACTTTATCCCTTAGCTATCTCTAACACTGTGTTGGCCGGACAAGGAACAGCAGACCCATTCCATGTTGTCCTTCGCTTCTCTGGCAGCTTCTCCTCTTCCAAGGGTTACAGAGAAGCTCACAATCATGAGAGGCTTCTGATGCTCAAGCTACAGCTTTTTGCTAAGAACTGTGGTTTGTGCTGCTTGAGATCCATTTTATGCCCCAGGGATTCAGCCTGGAAGAGCAGCCGCTTTCTTCTTCCAGAAGGATATTTGCTTTGCTCGTTGAAGATCTCTCTTTCTAGATGTTGACAAGTCACCTCAAAGAGCAAATATTTAGGGTAAACATCAAGAATTGCAAATGCAAAAGTGTAACTAGCTTATTAGAAACTCAGTGAAATACAGAATAACATCACCTGTCTCATGAAAGTCTCACCATGTGCTTTATTGTTGTGGGAATGCTGCTTTCACTGCAGCAGCATTTGATGCAGCAGAGACCTGTCAGCTCCTTGCAGTGTCATTTACACGCTTTGGTAAGTCTCTTTCTAGTTCTAATGATCATGTAGCACAAAACAGACTGGTTTGCATTTTCTTGCTAATTGCTCCTCAGAGGAAAGTTTTCTTAGGCAAGCACAGATGATTTCTACAGCTGATGGCATAATCTGTCCGTCCCCATAGCTTTCATTTTCTTTAACACATCTGAAGTGACAGCACCCGGCCTGCTCAGGGAAGCAAACCTGACACACTTAGCAGAGAAGCACAGCAAGATTGTCTTGACTCTTCTCTTGTTCACATATCCATAGATTTCAGAGAAGCTGAAGTTGAGAATATCTCTGGAGTTCCCCACCCTAATGATATATCTCCATCCCTCTTGGGTAGCACTCTGTGCAATTTCTTGTCCTGGAAAATACCTGTTCTGGAACTGTGATTCCTTGAAACAGAGCAGGATTCTGGCAAGGCATGTCTAGTTGCAGGCTGGCGTTTCTGCATGACTATGTCAGAATCTCAGCTATAGTTATAAAAAATTTATTTCAGCAGAGGATGCTGACAAAGCAATTCCTACAGGTCCTTAACTCTCTGACCTGTTACTATAAGCTCACAGGTCCATTACTTGAGTGTCTAAATGAACAGCAAGCTGGCTATTAGCAGTCTCATTTGCACACCTTGTTCAGATTCTGCAGGTTTCACCAAGAGAAACCATGAAACAAAAGAAATGCATGAACATATGTGCCTCCTTGGAGGTTAGATCTTAATGAGAGTTGCCTGTTGTCCATCCCAGTGCATTTGGGATCCAAAGGGGCATACTCTTCACCATGGACACTGAGAGGTGACCCAGGAGCCCCAGGGAGAGCTGGGTGGCAGCTCTGTGGATCTGGGAAGGGTCTGATTAGCTAAAACGTTCAGTTCTAAATATCCAAAGTCCTGCAGGCAGCACTGCTAGAAAGAGTCACGCTTAGCAGATGGCTGGCAGGGCAGGCTGGCTCTCTGAGCCCAGGTCTGACCAGGAAGGCACCTTGAAAAGCATCCTAGAAATGGAGACACTCAGAAAGACATACTGTGAAACAGAGATCGGAGCTGCATTTTATACTTGCTTTCTTAGTAACTTTTTGTTTCCAGTGATTCATCTGTAAGTCTGACTTGAGGCAGTACTAGATCAGTCTTTTCTGGTAAGTCATTTCCAGAGGCAGCAGATTAATATGGAAAGTTGCACGTAGGCAGGTCTGAAAAAGCGGTAGGGAAAGAAGCTCAGGAGAATATTTCCCAGTGCTTTGCAGAGTGGAGTTTTGTTTTGCTGTCAGCTGAGATTTAGAAAAGCTTTTCCTCTTGTGGAAGCAAACCAGCACCCCTTCTGCAAAGAAGCACTCACGCCTCTTGCTAAACCCCAAAGGGCCTGTGAGACAGGTTTATGCCTCTTAAAATGCAGGGATCATATAATTATAAAAAAATTTTTTTTTTGTGGCTTTGAAGGAAGAGTGGCCTGCACAGGTCTGCGCGAGTGCCCAGTCTCCCCTTACCATGTTTCCAGCATGATATTCCCACTGCTGCCTTTTCTCTCCTCACTGCAAAGCTCTCCCAACCTCTACCCAACCACAAAGTCAAATCAAGTGATAAGTGATAAGGAAAAGCCCAAGAAACAGCATGACCATCAGACCTGGGGATGATAATAGAAATCTAAGCAGACTTTCCTGCTGTATTTGGACAGCCAAAGGAAGTTTTTGGCAGGCAGTACCTTCAGAGGAGTCATGTAGCAGGAAGGCATCACATCTGTGTCCTCAGCTCACCTGGATTATTGCTCTCTTTTTTGTGCATGCACAACCAGAAAAGTATTTTACTGAATACCTGTTCAGCAGTAAGCAACAAAACTGGGCTTGTGGTGTGTTCTCAACTGTAAAGCGATAAATCTCTGTGCTGGAAATTTTGAGGGAGCAATGGAAAGTGTGCAAAGCATAAGCCAGTGTATCTTTAATTGCCTGAATAATACTAGCATGATTTTCTTTCCATTCTGGATGCAGAGTATGAAATACAGTAATTATGTACAGAAGTCAGTGGTTCAGCTAGTTCTGGTGAAGCAGAAGTTAATGAGAGGGTTCAGCAGTAAGAAGAAAACCCAAGCTGACAAATTGCTCCTAAGCATTTAACACAGCTTCTCACACACACACACCAGAGGCAGACAGGACATTTTCACCTGAGCAATTACATCTGCAGCAAGAACAAGCAAGCGGAGACCAATGAGATGGCATGTCCCAGTGCCTCTGGTGCGTGGGCTCGCTCTTTCCTCTGATCCCTTTCTTCTTGGATCAACTGTTCTTGCTATGGGACTGGAACCTGTCCCGAAGATCCATGATGGAGCCAAGGTAGCTCTGAGATTCCTGCGCTCAGAAGGCACTGGAACCTCTGTTCAAGCGAAACCTGCTGCACTGTGCCTTGCCCTCCTGCTCCCTACTCCTCTCTTCTCTTTCCATGAACTTTTCTGGAAACTGGAAGAAGCACGTTTAGTTTGGGACAGCAGAGGAGGTGAGGAAAAGCCCAGTCTGCCTCTAGACCCAACGCCAGCTGAGATGCTGTGTGACGGTACTTGTTGTCCCTGCCTGGGGAGAGGGCATGGGGGAAGCCAGCATCACAGCAGGGTCACATCTTTTGTGGCAGCTCTGCAGGGAAGCATAAAGCAGAGAAGATGACTGGTATGGCAGATACTGTGAAAGCATCAACACCAATCAAACTGTGGTATTTGTGTCACATATATTTGGAGTCACAGCATTACCATGATATCAGGAAAGAGCTCATGTCCACAGGCATCACAGAGTTTCTAACTCAATGAAAGCTGCAGTCCAGCTCTGTTCTTCATACCCACCATTCCTTCCCCATCCAGGAACCTGCTTCCACGTGCCAGAATCCCCTTTGCTTTGCTGGCTGCAGCTTCACCCCACCCAAGGGAAACTTCCACCAGGAGTCTCCTGCATCCCCTGGAAAGAGCAGTGGAGGGGCTATGCCTGAGGAGACTGTCACTGTGGCTCCTCTCACCAGGAGCAGGAGAGAATGATGGACTGGGCTTTTTGCACCATGTAATAAGAGTCTAGCAAAGGAAGCAGAGGGACAGGGTGAAGGTCCAGCTTACCAAACAAATGCCCACCCATGCTCCAGGCTGAGCAGCATATTGTCGCTCTGTTCTTGAACCTCCTCACTGGAGGTTTGCTTGCTGCCTTGCAGTGTTTTCCTGTGGCCAGTGTTCGCTGGTAGATCTGGATCAGAAAGATTGGGAGAAGCCCATTCAGGGTAGCAATCCTGTCTCGATCCTCCCTTGCTGTGATGCAAAGGATGGGTTTGTGGGCCGGGGCCCTGGGGGCGTCCCCTTCCCTGGTACCTGGTTCCCAGCTGGCACATTAAAGTGGTGATGCAAATGCAGATCTCCAAAGGAAGGCCTGCTCTTCTGCAGGGGAGTGCTGGGGACAGAGGCACACTGGAGGATGCCCCAGTTGCACTGTGGAAGTGGTGGATGAAACTGGTATTTTTGTCCCGTCCAGAGCTCCTCGTAGCAGTGAACTCACTGGAAGGTGCAGCTACCGGAACCCAAGGAGGACCCAGATCAGATCAGTCACTTCCCAGGAGAGCCTACTTCTCGCTGAGTTTCCAGGGTGTTTAGGTGACTCATTCAGATGGCAGCAATGTAGAGGCTTAAAGCAAGTGATGTGAATCTTGCTTCATGAGAAAAGCTAAAAAAAGGGAGAGCAGAACAAGTGAAGATAAACAAGAGAAGAGGGTGTGACTTCACCCACAGCAAGGACGATGAATTAAAAACTCAGCAGGGAGAGCGGTGCTCTACACAGGGCAGTAACTAGCAACATGCCAGTGCTCGTTTTAAAAGGAAGACTGATTGTAAGCCCTGTTCCTAGCTAGAAGCAGGAATCAAAAGCGGGGAATGGAGCACCATTCATTTTCTTTATTTTGTGCACCTTGTAAGGAGACTCGCTGTGGGAGAAAGCCCTGCCAAGAGCCAGGATCCTTCCATTGTGAGAACAGAAGTGCCTACAGGCTGCCGGGTAACTGCTAAGGAGCTTTCCTGCATCGCAGAAGATCTGAAGTGTTTTCAAAGTGAACATTTTCTAGAAATATAGCATAAAGCCCACTGACATTGAATATGCATGACTGCAGCCTCAGTATTCCCACAAAAAGGGAGTGACGGATGAGTATCTGAGTACCGCAGGCAGCTGCAGTGCCATTTCAGCTCACCCACTTTTCCAGCAGACTTTGCCATTGGTAAGGTGCCTGCGGTGCATGCAAGTGTTAGGGCAAGCACAACAAATACAAGAAGAAAGTAATAATTAGAAAATATCCTTTAGACATTTACCCGGGAATGGTCTATCTGCTACCAGCTCTGATTTGCTTTGTGGATTTCACCTGGCTCCTGGGCAATATTCACATATAAGTGACCAGGGGAACTGCTAGGCCAGGTTCAGCTCAGCAACTGCAATTCTCTGAGAGTAGCACCTGGGGACCTCATCCTGGATTACAGTCCCCTTGTGCTTAATCCTTAAGATATGTAATATAAGGCAGTCCTCACCTTCATGCATGTGACTTGAGCAGAGAAGAAATGCATGCTCCATGGGTCAGTGCTAGGGCTTGCCCCATCTCTGTGCTGATCCGACCTTTTCCTAGCAGAGCCCAGCCCCAGGGTAGTTCTGCCTGCCCAACTGCAGTTTATCTCCTGTCTGGGAACCAGGAAGCACAGATGGAGTGCTCTGGGTTGGGAATTGGTCTGGTTCTGGATCCACTTCTTTGGATCAACTTTGTCTCCAGCAACTTTATCTCCAACGTCTTCGGATTCTCCAAAAGGAGCAGCCCTTTGCCCTGCCTGGGTGCTGCTCTGCAAGGGCTGTGCAGACCCAGCTCTTACCATCACAGGGCATCACGGCCCCGTCTGAGGAGCTGTAGGCCAAGCAGCTTTATTCCTAAGGCAAAATAAACAGTATCTGCTTCTTTATTTAACATTTTAATGTTATTTTAATGCTTAGGACTTTTTTTGCTGTGCTTAAAGGTTTCTGAGGTATTTTAATCTAGTGCTATGAAAATTAACAATGTCTTTTTCTGTTGAACTCCATGAGCAAAGCATTTATCTACTCTAGCTGTCTGCTAGAATTTTAAAAGAAGTAAATTACCAAGTTCCTTAGGCACTAAAGCTCCATTGTGAACTGCCTCAGTATGGTTGGGGGCACTTGCTAAACTTCTCAGGAAAAAATTGGATCGGACCCAGGGGAAACATTCAAAATACCTTACTTTAATGACAACGCCAGATGCTGAAGCAATTATTTTGAAAGCACAGAATTTAAGTATGATATTAAAATGAAAGTAGCTCCATGGTTATAAAAAGGGAGATAGTAATAGAAAAAAAACCTCACTAACATCCATGAACAATGGAAAGCAGCCCAGACTCAGATGTTATCTAAGGTACAAATATAACACAAAAGCTCAATAAGCAGCCTGTTGTCCTTATGTCAACATTCACCTCACAATAAAAACAACCTGATTGCTTTGACTGTCTCTTTGTTCAGTGAACTAAACAAAGCTCTGCCTCTCTCTGGGTGCGAGGGCTCTGGTTGCCAGACAGCCCCAGTACAATTTCCCAGTGGAGTAAGAGGCCGGCTGCTACACGGTAATGTCATGTCTGGAGGCTACCGCTATGGCTCTGGAGGGACAGTCGCTGCTGCCAAATGTTGATCCCACTCTGGCTGTGCATATGGCCCTGTTTTCCTTTATTATGCTTTTGATGGAGGGGACTTTTAAAATGTGAAGAGGTAGCCCACAGCTGGGTCTTGAAGCATGAACTGGAAGAAGAGAGAGGGTTGATGCCCCTTATTTTTGTTGCATGTTCCTCTATGGGACTTATAGTGATGTGGAAGCACCATTTCCTTCTGAGCTGCCAGCAAAAGCCTGGCCAGCTCTGTATTTCTGGGAAGAAGCCAGGGCTATGAATGGTCTGCATGTAGCCACGAGTGAGCATGTCGCCCATGCACATATAGGCACTAGCAGGCAGGTGGCTTTGTGCTGAGGAACTGCAGGGAGCCCCAGGAGAAGGAGCTTGTGCTCTGATGGTGGGACTGGGACCAACTGCGCAGTATGGAACAATCTGGGTATTCTGAAGAGGGGTTTGTTGGTGTAAGTGAAGATGTTAGCTGTGCAGCCATATTAAGCTCTCCTGTTGGAAATACAGTCAATTAGCAACATCTACTCCCTATACTGAGAAGGATCCACGACCTAGAGCCCACTGACCCTAACAACCACCCTACACCCCAACTGGCCAAAGCCATTTTTGTCTGAAAAAGGAGCTCAGAATGGCAAGATGTAGGTGTCTAAAATTTGCGTAGAGGAGTATTGCTGTGACTGGATGGGTCTATTCGAAATGGACCATTGGGCCATGCACAAATGTTATCTCATGATTTTTAACCTCCTACTGGGGCAAACAGTTTCTGCAGTGAGGTCCTCTGGGGGAGCTTTCCAGGCTGTCTTTTTGCCATCTGTGTCTTAGTTGGCTTTGGTTAGATTTTGAAAGGAATTAGCAGTCAGTAAATCCCTAGAGCCAGCAAAACAGGAGAGCTATAGCTTTTCCATTGCACATTTGTAATTAGTTTCAGTAAAGTGTTCTTAACATGAAGTCTCTCAACAGTATGCCAATTTTTTCAGGAGCTATGTCACTCAGACACTCACGTTTTCCACTTAGGCAGTCTCTTAAGTTCTGGTTAAACTATGCCTGGAAACTGAGAAGTAGGTACCAAAAGAAAAGCCAAACAATTTTGGCTCCTTACACCTCACGTGGTTCTCCAATGCTTTTCCCTTTTACCCCTTGGCACCCTGACACAACCTCACAACATGGTCCAGGGCATATCTTTAACATGGACTTGCACAACCACTACTCTGGCACACACTGCATCAGAGCCCTCAGGCTGGAGCTAGAACTAGTGAGGCATGTGCAGAGTAACAGGATGGACTTCTCTAAGTACACTGGCAGCAAAAGAGAGGCTAAAGAAACTGTGTCCCCTTGCTTAATCAGGCAGAGGACGTGGTGACAAAGGACATGGAAATGGCTGAGGTACTCCCTACTCCCTTTGCCTCAGTTTTCACTAGAAAGGTTTGCCCTCAGTCCTCCCATGTCCTTGACCCTTCTTGCAGAGTTTGTGGGAGTGAAGCGTGCCCCACAGCAGAGGAAGACTGCGCTAGGGAGCATCCAAGCCAATTGATATAAGGAAGAAATTGTTTACTATGAGAGCAGTGAGACACTGGAACAGGTTTGCTCAGAGAAGTTGTGGATGCCCCATCCCTGGAAGGTCAGGTTGGATGGGACTTTGAGCAGCCTAATCTACTGGAACTTGTCCCTGCCCATGGGAGGTGGGCGGGGGGTTGGACTAGATGATCTTCAAGGGTCTCTTCCAACCCAAAACATTCTGTGATTCTATGTTTCTATGATCTCCCATTGTCACCTCACAGACAGATTGGTGAGATGATAGTGGGTGATAAAGCAGATGGAATACTGGCCGGATTGCCAGACCCCAAGGGTTGTGTCCAGTTGGCAGCCAGCTGCTAGTGGTGTCCCTCAGAGAAGGACACAGGGACCAAGACTGTTTAGTGTCTTTATTAACAACCTAGATGATGTGACAGAGTACATTCTGAGCAAGCTCATGGATGACAGGTGGGGGGGAGGGGTGGTGGTCAACACCTTGTAGAGCATGGCTGCTTCTCAGAGGGACCTTCTTCACTATGAGGGTGGTCCATCCTTGGATATATTCAAAACTTGACTTGACAAGGTTCTGGGAAACCTGTTCTAGCTGACACTGCTTGAGTAGGGGAGCTGGACAAGATGACCTCATAAGGTCTCTTCCAACCCGAATGATTTTGTGATTCTGGAGCCAGCAAGTTGAGGAAAGTGAGTCTTCCCCTCTTTGGCACTTTGGAGACTATATGTGGAGCCCTGTGTCCAGTCTTGACCTTAGGACAAGAAAGATACCGATATACTGATGCAAGTCCAGCAGAGGCCACCAAGATGATGTCTGAAACATATTATATACAAGGCGGGGCTCACAGAACTGAGTTTGTTCAGCCTGGAGAAGAAGACAAACATAAGATCTCATTGTTGTCTGCAGGTACCTAATGGAAGGGAGAAGGCATAGCTAGACTCTACTTGGATGTGCACAGTGAAAGGACAAGATGCAACAGACACAAGCTGCAACACTGGAAATTCCAGTGAGATATTAAGAAATAATTTCATTGTGGAGATAGTCAACCAGTGTAACAGGAGCCCATTTGAAGCTCATCTGGACCAGGCCACTGGCCCCCAGAAGTTTATTCCTGTCTGTTCTTCTTTATAAGTCTAGATTCCATCCGATCAGATAGGGTTTATCTTCTCCCTTTTTTCATTTTCTTTTTCCAGTGTAATTTTGGACATGTGTTAGATCAGTACAGATAGTTTCTTTTTTTCACTGTTCAGTTCCCCCCCAAAAAACCCACAGTGAGACAATGCCAAATACATGGAAGAGAAGATGAAGCAAAATGTAACAAAAATCCATTCAAAATTTTGGACAAGAAAAAAAAATGGCAGAAAGCAAAAAATAATAGCCAATCAAAAATTTAGAAACCCAAATGTTCAAAAATTTCATAAGAGATTTTGGAAAAAAATGTATTTTTTTAAAATGCATAAAATGGAAATTAATTTTTTGCAATATTATTTTCCAGATATGGTTTCTAATTTGTAATTACCTACAAATTTGAAATCTAGAAGGAATTACTCATTGTCTGTACATTCTGTCTTTCTCCTGACTAAAAACACCAAGGCCAGATTCTTCTAGATGAATCACAAACTGGAAGATCAGAGATATTCCATTCCCAGGTTGATCTTTCTCCTTTTTTTCTACTCCACCTTTTTGCCACTGAAACAATTAAACACGTAATTTTGAAACATGCATTAAAGACACCATCATTTGATTTGTTCACCTGCATTATTCCTCAGCATCTGTTTTGTTCCCTTCCTCTGTCCCTGTCCATGTGACCATTTATAACCATCTTGCTGGCTGCTTGCCCCTTGTGCTGTTGGAGGAATGCCCTCCCCTGGGATGTGCCGGGGGACAACCGGGATCACTGGTAGTTTGCCATCAAGGGAACTGCCTCCACAGGGAGGCAACACTTCTCTCCTCTTTTTCATCCCCTGATATCATGGCAAATGGCAGGCTATGAATCTACCGCTTTAGGAACCCCCATCCTCAGAGATTTTCAGATCTTAGCTAGGTGAGGCTTTGAGTAACCTGATCTATAGCTTTCAGGCTGGCCCAGCTTTAAGCAGGAGGTTGGACTGGAGACCTCCAGGGATCCCTTCCAGTTTTTCTGTGATTCGACTTGTGTTTCCTTACGCAGGGGCTATTTCAGAGTCTCTGACTTCTATGAAAATAACAGCAGAGCTGAGATACCACCACCACAGAGGACATCTCCGCTGTTTGCCCATGTGCCTTGTCACATTGCCTGGCACAGTCTTGCGTGCTGCACCCCTTTATTGTAGAGCAATGGAAGATGCGCTTCCCATGGACTGCTTTTTCTCACAGCTTTGAATATTTGAATTTCTCTTAGAAAAACACATTGTTACGGACATAATGGGACTTGACAGCGACAAGTGGTTTTGTAAATAAAATCAAAGTGTATTGTGATTCAGTATTCAGTATCTTCTCTTGCTCTTCTCTTCACACACTTAATTTCATAATAGCTTGTAAGGCAAGGGAAGGATGGCAAATAACAGAAACAGATCTATCACTTTTAATCAAGAATACAAATATTTAGTCAATAGCATTCACATTAATGAGCACCTTGGGCAGATGGACATTTTCTCCACAGAGAATTCACCACAACATCAGAGCTGAATGTCAGCTCAAAATTCAAGACTCTTGGCTGCTGTATGCAGGGATCACTGTCAAAAGAAATAAATGTTGACTCAGCCTGTTTATAGCCCTTTCCTTTCCATGCTGTGACTGATGATTGCTTTATATGCACTGAGCCCAGACCCAGCCAGTAATGGATATGGCAATAAGCAGACTGCATGGACAGGTTGCACGTGTGCTGGGTACTGCGCTGTGTTGCTTCTCAGCATCTCTTTCGGAGTGAAACTCACTGGACGCCCCATGCAATTTCTGTCCCACTGAAAGTGGGGTGCAGAGGATGTGCTGCTCTGTTCCCAGATGGGTTTTACCTGAGGGAAAGCAGTAATCACAATTACAGCTGATGACACTTTTAATTTAAAAATATAATTCAGTGACTCATGAGTGCTTTGTCCTTGATTCCTGGTGGACTGCTGCCTTGACCTTTGGCTCTAAGCAGCCAGAAGGCAAGGACCTGAGTCCTGTTAACCTGGAAACAGGAACCTGTATATCTTGGGAGTTCAGTGTGGACACCGAGACCTGACAGCCCATCTTCCCCACAGCAGTGTAAGGGCTAGGAAACCTGGGGAAGGCTCCCAGGATACATGACTGTGGAACAGCCCTGCCACTACCATGGAAAATTAAAATGCTGCATACTACTGATGTGCCAGCACCTTTATAGCCGTTAATCATGGCCTCTCCCTAAAGAATGAAATAAAGTTTATTTCCCAAAACCTGTTTTTCCATGAAGCTGTTTTGACTGACATTGGATGGACTGAGTCTCTCTACTAGATCTGTGCCAAGGCGAGCGCCAGAGCTCCTGGTTCAAGCTTAAACCACCTAGAATCCTTTTCAATTTTTTAATATCCACTTTTCAAGTGTGAACATGAGAGCATGGAGCCAGATGTGTTTTACAGAGCTTGGCATGTATCATTTTGTTCCTGGGACATCAGCCACAGGACAAACGGAAAAGCTTATGTGAATCTCACTAGATGGCCAGGATCAAAACGCACAGCTCTTCACTTACAGTGTGACATACATGTATTCACTTTAGCCAGTACTGAGAGCTTCGAGGTGGGTTGTCTTTGCCTCAGAAGAATCAACTGGCGGAGGCAGTTATTGGAAATCACGAGAGGGACCCTGTCTGGGAGCTCGTTCATGAATCTGCTCTCATGTCACGAATCATTCAAAGCTGTTGCTATGCCAAGCAGTGCTATTGCTCTTCTTCCTCTGACTGCAGTACTACAGTTTATCACAAGGCTGGCTACAGATAAGGACACTTGCAGCATGCCTTCAAGTCCAGATATCTGCTTCCATTGCTCAATGAGTTGATCTGCACCATTCTGTCCTCACCACACTCCTAACTGACACTGCCCAGAGCTATAATGATTATTCACACCTTTGATTGTTCTACTCCTTCATGGCAACTGGAAATTTTCCAGTGAGACAGTGGGATGAGCAGGAGCTGCCACTCTCCTTAGCATCTAGTTGGAATTTCCCTTGCTGCAGCTTGTGTCTGTTGCCCTTTCACTGTGCACAATGGAGAAAAGCCTGGCTTCTTCTCTAGAACCCCATTAGTTAGCTGAAGACTGCAGTTAGATCCCCCTTTCCCTTACCTTTCCTAAGATGAACAAGCCCAGGTCCTTCAGTCTCTCCTCAAGCAATGTGCTCCAGTGCCCTGGTTGCCTTAGTGCCCTCCAGTGGGTTTTCTCCAGCCCTGATGCCAGTACCATATACTCTGTCCAGAAAAATGCTTCACTAAGTCAGTGGAAGAACAGTGCTGATTGATAGAAACTTCCTCTCCCCTGAGGAAGGAAATTACTGTTCACCTGTAATAGAATTACTTTTTAATGTGTAAATAAGACCTGTGACCTCATGGAGCTTCAGTGAGCAAACACAACTTCTTGGAAGCTGGCTGCCTTCCTCAGCCATCTTTTGGATCAATCAGAAAGTGCAAACAGGTTCAAGTCACTCTTTGGGGAAGGCAGCTGTAAAGCAGCTCCAGGCTCTGGTACAAGTTACCTTAGCAATTATAAGACAGGTTTTGTGTTTTGATACTGTACCAATTTCTGAGCATTTCTCTGCCTGATACAGAGAGAGGAAAGTGAGGAGCCTCAGGAGCAGGAAGCACAGATCGGGCTCTGGGCTATAGCCCTTGCAAGATTGAGCATAAAGCTTTGTAAAGCCAAAATACACCTTCTGTAGAGAAGCAGTGCCTGAAGAACTCTCCATATGCCAGCGTCTAACTGTGAGGTTTGGAATGACAAAAACGTGGAATTCAGAGGAAAATGACTCATGCAGGAAAAGTAAGTACTGTGAATTTCCTCCTTTTTTGGAAGGTCCGGGTCTTTAATTCAGTTTTCAATGTTAGAAGTGAGGTAACATCAAATACCAAAGACCAAAATAATTCCTGAACCAAAAGGAGGGACCTCACTTGATGCATCTGCCTTCCTTAGCCAAAGTAAATTTCTTTGACAAGAAGTCAGCACATTTTGTTGACTCAAAAACGAGTTGGTTGGTTAATCACAAGGGCAAACCTCAAGGAAGGACACCACTGGATGCAGAAGAAATGGATGTAAACTAGTAATGGGCAAAATTAGGCTGAAAGTTAGAAGGGTCCTATGTATTAGTGTTCTGTCCATAGTTTGACAGTGAGCAAAAGCAGTTTTGAGGTACTTATTGTAGTTCTCAGGATGACATCAGCCCCTGCCGTTCTTCTCTAGTTTGGGCTTGGCAAGGTTTGAAGCGGGAAAAAGCATTATCTCTGTTCACATAAGCAATGGATTTGACTGTGATGCATCCACAGGGAGCCATGCCGCTGATGAGGAGGGAGGTATTTTTACTTGGACACCATCCAGGCCATAGCCATTTTAATGTCATTTCCCTTCTCCCGAGGAGGATGAATTCAGGTGGTGGTGGTTTCCATGCTGTTTGGAATTCACTTGAATTGCTCTGTCTGCTGACCTTCCCATCCGCTGGGCGATGCGACTTCGCTAGCAGAGACAGGCCTGAGATAGTTTCCAGCTCTTGGAGAGCTTCAACCAGGGCAGCAAAATAATTGCAGTCTCAGTTTTTGTCTCCGCTTGTGTGAGTGGTGCTGGTGTTCAGTATAACACAGAAGTCTTTAAGTAAACCAGAAACAGGCCAGTTTGTGCATATGCACGGTGCTGCAGAGCTCTTTATTACCGATTGCCACCCCTCCAGTCAGCTCAAACAAGTACAAACACTCCCCTAGCATGTCTGAAAACGTTAAATAATTAATCATCATCTCACTTCCCCGGGGAGTCACGGTAGTCACAGTAGGGGAAGCAACAGCACTCTAATACATTTGTTTGACCTTGAGCTAGCTCAGACCAGAGCAGGTCTCAGAACCAAAGATCCTGGGCTCAGTCCTAAGACTGGACAGCCAATACTTTCCTACCCTTGGGAAGGAAAGCATCTGTGTTGTCTTTGATTGCCTTCCAGCTACACCAAGGAAGGAAACTGTTTCCCACACTGTGAAAATCTCAAGTTTTCAGCCTTTCTTCTGCAGCAAGGGAATAAAAACCTGAGCCCTTTGAAATCCAACACCCAGGAGATGCACTTCACCACCTCAGAGCAATCAACACCCTAGCCAATGCCTCACGGCATGCACTCCAGATTCTGAAGAATGAGGTTTCATTCTCCTTGTAACATGTCTGTGGCCTTTACCCCCTCCCAGTGGCCCAGGGACCCAAGGCTCAGCTGCATCGTGACCTTGGCTCAGACTGCTGAGGAAATTATTAAGCTGTGAGAAACAGTGGTGAGAAATTCTTAGTGTCATGCATGATAGGAAACAAAATTAGAGAGGTAAGACTGCTGAGATGGGCTCAATTTGAAAGGGAAAAATGGAATCAGCCACGTGAAAGTCAAATAAATGGATGCAAGGAAGAAACTCAGTAAGAGCTGTGTTTGTGTCCCACAGCCCAAGGAAAAGCCCAGATCTTCTCCAAAGGACCTGCCTCAGCACCAAGTGGTTGCAAATGTACCTGAGCTACACTGATGTGCAGCTACAACTGCTCCAACGCAGGCATCTGGAGGCTGAGCATCACCACCACCCTTTTTGTGACTCTGTCAGCCTTGCCAACACAGCTATATTCTTCTTCTTAGCGTTAAACCAAAGTGTAGACTTGTTTCAAAGGCTCCTTTATCTGTAGATCTGCCTGTCTTACTGGTGCACATTCATTCTGTCTCTGGGCATGTGCACAAATTCTCTCTGTGCACCCGCCCCACCAAAAAAAAAAAGATAACATATCTCAAAAAAGAATAGTTGCATTATTTTTCTAAGCAGGACATTGAACACAGGATATTAAATACAACACTGATTTTGACCTTATAAAGCACGAGTGAAATGAGCTATAGCTGTTATTAGGCAAGAGAGTGTCTGGATGATCAAAGTCAGAGGGAGAAGAAAAATGTATTTTTTTCTTTTTTTTTTTAATATCTGAAGAGCAGTTTGCACCCCAAAATTCTCTCTGGTTTCTCCAGTCAGCCTAAGGAAAGCCACCAGACACTTCATTTTTCTGCATGGAACTAATGTTTGTGATCTAACATCCATGAAGCCCCGGCACGGGAGAACGCCGATGTTTTCCCCGTGCTATGAGGAATCTGGCCTCTGCCTATGGCACGCAAGTTCCCCGCTCCTGCTGGTGGCTGGTGGGCCAGCAGTAGCTGGCTTGGGGTGGCCGCAGGCCCGAGACCAGCTCGCGCTCCCTGCTGCAAGGCTCCGCAGGATCCCCTGAAGTATCTCTTGCCCTGAGGGTGGGATTTATTCCTCAGTTGGAGACAGAAAAGAGCCAGCCTCTTCCCTTGCACATTTTATCACACTAAACACATTTCCACCCATGAAACACCACCCACGTTGTTTGGAAGGAAAATAAACTGAAAGGCATCTTCTCTAGACTTTCGAAGAAAAGCTATTGTAGCTATACTTGTCTCAGTCTGTCTCTAGGAAATTCTGGAGGCTCAAAAGATTCACCACGTGTCCTTTCCCAGCCTGGAAGTGAAGGGATGCTGCAGGGAATGATGATTTCTTGTATATTCACCCCGCGGTGGTGCAGTTTGAAAAGCCCTCATTTTCCTCCCATTCTAAACCGAGGCTGTGGCTTTATGACTTACACAATACCCAGCCTCCTTGGGTTTAAAAACATGGCCTAAGTCCTAAACTGCAATGGAGAATAGGTGCAATGCTGCTGTTCCCGGGAGCGGCCAGCTATTTGAGGTGCTGAAGTTGGGATAAAGCCCTCCAAAATATTTGGAGAGAGCAGGACATTTCTTCGGAGGCTGACCTCAGGGCAGCCGCCGCAGACCGGGGCTCAGCCTCACGAACCTTTTGAGCGTTAATGAATTTCAACCTGTCACACGGAGACAACCTGGTGTCAGCGGCAGAGCCTGGCTATCAGCAGTAGTAAGTGTTCAAAAATCATGAGATTATCTGTTTTTTGAAAATAATCCAATATGTAAATTAGCTGCCAGAGGGAAAGGGAGACAGCTGGTTGGCAATGGCTAATTTAAAATCTATTTAAGGCCAAACGATACTGCAAAGGGGCTGTGACTTTAGCATTGCTCTTTCAAGACCTTGGCTCTATTTGAATTGCTTTTCTATAAATGTTTTGTCTAGCATGAACAAAGTTACTGCTTCTCTGAAAAAAACAGATTTTATTTATCAGCAGTGATTAAAAACAGTTAAAACCCACTAACTGCATCTCTCAGAAGAGCTGGGACAAACATTCTGGGTCTCAGCTCTGGGTGCAGGCCTGCCCTGCCTGGGAGGCAAGCCGACCCAGGTGTCCCCTGCTGCGGTTTGGTCAAGCCTGGCCAGCGAAGCTCTCAGCCCACAGCTACGCTCGGCCATGGGTGGTGCCCCTCTTCCCTTGCAGGGCATCAGCATCATCTTGCTGGGTTATTTGTCTTCAAATCGCCCGAAATACCGGCAGGGTCTCCGGCACCGCAGCCTGCCGGAGCGGCGTTTCAGGGCACCGGGCACAAGGCCCAGGCGGGCGCAGCGGGGTCCGGTGCGAGAGCCACCCCCGAGGAGGGGTGCGCACCCCATCCCCACCCCCGCGCCGGGGCAGCCGGGCCGCGGCGCCCCCCCCGGGGCCGGGGCTCCCCTCGCAGGCGGCGCGGGCGCCTCCCGCGGGGCCGGGGCCGGTGGCGCTGGCGGCGCGGGGGCCCCTCGCTGCCCCGGCCCGGCCCCCGGCGCCGAGCGAGCCGCCGCCGCCGCCCGGGGAGCGGCCGGGCCCCGCGGAGCGGCGCGGAGCGGGACGCGCGGCGGCGGCGCAGGCGAGCCCCGCCGGGGCCGCCCGTATTTAGGGCGGGCGCTGCCGGAGCCGGGCGAGAGCGGGCGGGCGCGGGACGGCGGGGACGGCAGGTGAGTGCTGGCGAGTGCTGGCCGCGGGGCGATGCCGGGCGATGCCTCCGCGCCGACGGGGCGGGCTCCCGCCGCCGTTTGGCCCGGCCGGGCGGGGGGCGCCCACGGGGCCCCGGCTGAAGTTGGTTCCCAGGGCGGGAGCCCGCCGGGCCGCCCGCGCTGCCGGTGCCGCGGCCCCGCCGGCGGGGAAGGGGCGCTCGGGGCTTCCCCGCCGGCGCCCCGGCATCGCGGCCGGACCGCGCCCCGGCGGCTCCGGGGACGAGCTGGCCGCCGGCCCGGGAGCTGCCGCTGTTGGCCGGGGCCGGCGCGGGGAGCGGGGGGGCAGGAGATGGAGGCCGGGGCCTGCGGCGGCATCGCCCCGGCTCGGCGGGCGGCGGCGGCAGGGGCGAGCGGAGCTCCCGCGGCGGCATCGCCTTCCCGAGCCCCGGTGGAGCGCGGGGACCCGACCGGCGCCGGAGCTGGGCGTTCGTCGTGCAAGTTTATCCTGAAGGGGGGCTTTGCTCTCACAGGCAATGTACAGTTTTAAATGGATATTGCAGGTCTCTTCCCCCAGGTGTAGCATGATACTGGGTAAATGGAGGGACCACTTTAAAAGTGTAAATTTACGTGGATTGCTCTGGGGAAAGCTTCGGGTGACGGTGGCTCTGAGATCTGGCTTGTTACGGTTGTCCCAGCATCATCCCACACCATCTTGGTTTGTATACTGCTAGTGACCCAGCTGCCTGGCTTCTTCCTCACTCCTGCTTCGGGTATGATGGTGACCAAATGTCACCTCCCTTTAGGTGCTAGCACAAAGCCAGGAGTCTACACTGTAACATTGTACTCCTGCAGTCCTCACCCTTCCGTGCTCATATACCTGCTTGGGTGCAAGCCAGGATTTCCAGGGCAAAGCCCACCGTTTTCTCACTCGTAGCCACTGGACTGCCGCCACGTCACGCGTCGCAGCACATGATCAATGTCAGCCACTTTTGGGATGAGCTTTGGTACTACAGCAAAGAGCAGGAGCCGGCCAAGGACAAGGACTGCCAGCACTGCCCTGCAATCATGAGACGGTCCTGATTTTTCCAGGACACTGTGGGCAGCAATGCACGAGACTTGAACAAGGACTTCAAGGAGAATAACGTTTCCCCAAAAAGCCAAAGATATTCCCTTTCCCAGTTGTGAGCCTGATGTAAACCCCAAGGAAGAAACTTCCTTTGCAAAATTAAGTGGACAGCTGACTTCAGAGTGGTGGGAGTTGCTTTGCCAGTAATGGTAACTTCCTCATCACAGGAACTGTTGGCAATGGAGTGTGAAACAGATTATCCCAGGAAGCAATGGCTGGGATCTGTGAGGTTTCTCAAAACAGATTTGCTTTTGCTTTTCACGTATTCCCCGAAGTTAAGGTGGCATCATAACAAAGGATTTAGGCTGTACATCATGCATGCTTCTCAAATATTAAAACGAACAAATATCAAACAAATTGCCAATCTGTTGTTTTTCATGTTGCCTGTGACATTTTCTGGTTTTCCCATTTACTCCCAGATCCTGATGCTCTCAGCATACATCCTCACCAGCCATCACTCATCCGTGTTTCCTGAAATCACAGATCGTTCTCTCTCCTTTGCAGCTGATGGTCACTCCCTATATCACACTGCTGATGGGCTGGGAAGAGACAGAAATTGAGCACGTGCAATGCAAGCATGTGTGAGTAAATGGCAGAGAATAAGGAAATAAAAAAAAATCAAAGCTTCTCTGTGGTGTGAACAATGCTGGTTTGCAGCTTTCTTAGAAATCTGGGAAGTATATTTCTTAAATTGAGACATGTCAAAATGCAGGAAGGTGTGAGGGGCCTGGCTGCTTTCAGTGTCTAACACAGGTAAGGATGATGGCGGGGCATTGTCCTCACCTAAATGCAGAAGAAAAAACAATGTCAACGATAACGCTCTTCTGGCATGTACGCAGCAAGGCAATGCGGTCATCTTGGAGCCGTTTGCCTAGCTAGAGTTGTCCTACATACAGCTCTGAGGGGAACCATCCTGATATAAAAAGTTAGCATAAAAAATTGACTGGTCTTTCCTCTGCCTTTTGAGCAAGGATTCCTTGCTGCCCCCTTGGCGATGCACTTGGAGATGCATGTAAAGAGAGACAGCCTTCAGAGCGCATGCAAGCTATGACCGACCCTCCATGATCCCCAGAGTTGCAGTGCAGGACTCGGATATCTGAGATGTTCCTTCTGTCTGTCCTGTCAGCTCCCAGCCTGCCTATTACCGACCCTGTACGAGCACGGAGACATTGTGCAGAGGAGAATTTAGCAATTTTACCTTCTCTGAGCTCATTGAAATTGGGGTGGCTAGGGGAGTTTACTCTAAACCAGGGGACAAATAAGCATCATCTTTGCCATAAATACTGTAGCAATAACTATTCAGCTTATTATTTGCTTACATTTCTATACCTGGAGAGCTCTTAACAGGTCATATATGGGAATGCTACTTCGTAGTGCCTTACAAATGTTCAGGAATAAAAGGAACAAGCATTGTATGTCAGGGAACCTTGTGTCTGTATCCTAGAAAGTGAATAAGGCGGCAGAGGAGTATAACAAAGTTCAGAGGGCAGTGAGAGAGGAGGGTAGAAAATTAGTAGGGAGCAGCACTCAGAAAGCCAGGGAGATGTGAAAAATGCTGCTGGGGTTGGTGCGGTCATCTGTCAAGAGAACATTTTGGTGCAGTGCTCCTACCTGGCACAATCACAGGAGTTCCTTCCTCCTGACCCTGCTCTGAAATGGTGGAGGCTGGGGGCTCTGGTGCCCCAGTGACGCCCAGTGACAGTGGTTATAAGCAACTCTGTCATTCCTCACCAGTCTGTGCTTGAAGGCAATAAAAATTATTGTAATTCCTCTGCCCATGTGGAGCACCACGGTACCACAGTGCTGAGTCCTGAGCCAGTTCCAGATCTGAACTGTGATGTTCTGCAAAGCTTGCGCTGTCTTGGGTTTGTGCTCATTTTGAGTTTACACTGTATTGCAGTCAAAAAAAATTGTTCTGCTTTGCACCATTTTACACAGGGCAGACTTGTCTGATCCATTTTTCTTCCCCAGTGCTGAATTGGTTATTGGAAATCACATTCCTGAAAGATTGTTTGACCTGTCCTTAAAGACTTTCTGTGACGGAGATGTCACAGTGTCCCCAAGCCATACTTTAAGAGTTTCAGTGCCCTTACCATCTGCAAGGCTTTCCTAATGGCTCAGTCTTCCTTGCTGCAGTTAAATCCCTCTCCTTTCAGTGATATTAGTCACAGCCATGGGGAACGGACTATTCCTTCGTGTTCTGCAGCAGGCTTTCATGCATATAAAGACTGTTGAACATCTCCTTCAGCTGTGTCCTTTCTAGCCCAGACATCCCTAGTCATTCAGTTTATTCCCATACATTTGCTTTTCTGATGATTCTCACTGCTTTCCTCTGATTGCTTCCTGCGTGGTCCATATCTTCTTGGGAACAGTGCCCAAAGCTGAACGGAGGGCTCCTATTTGGCCTTGTCCAAGGGGAACAGAACAAAATCTATTTGAGGTCTTATTCCTAGTTCCACACCTGCCAAGGTCTTTGCCATTTTGCCGGGGTCCAGCTTCACAGACACTGCTGACAGTGCACGTTGGTCCTACGCTATGCAGAGCTTTTCCCTCGCTGGTTACTCTCCATCACACAATAGGGCAGCTGCTCGTTTCTACCTGCAATAAATACGCTGCACCTGTTCTTAAACTCAAGTTTAACCTTCTTAATCCTGTTCCCTAGTATGCTGGAACCCCTCCAGTGTCATGTCACTGGATGAAGCGTGCCATCCACTTCATCACCCAAACCATTACTGAAAGTACCAACTCCTGGGCCTCCTTGTTCCCATCACGGCAGAATTGCTGTGCGTTTCATTCTGTGTGTGCGGAGGTTAAATCCCCATGTGCTCTCTGACACATCTAGCTGCCAGCTCGAGGTCATTCCAGCAAAAGTTGTTCCCAGTTTCTTCCTGAATTGCCTCCAGGAGAGAGAGTAAGGGGAAGCAGGGTGAATGAGTGCGTCTTCCAAGAAGGGTAAGACCATGTTTCTGCAGATGTGCATTCTGAATTTATTTACTAGGTGAGGAAGGGCTGCATGACAGGTCAGTGTGCTGCCTTCTGAAGGTACCTCATTCTCTGTGTTGGCAGTAAGGGGGTGTGCTCTGATCAGATGTCTATAGTTAGGCAGATCAATTCTACCATCATAGCTCGTATTTTTAAGGCTTGACTGTTTAGTTAAGTGCAAGTATTAGCACATCAACCAAGGCTTTCCAAATCCCTCTACAGGCAAAGCTGTAGGATACTTTCTGGAAAAAATGTAATTCTTGACTTCTGGACTGGAGAAAAGGTCAGGCAAAGAAAAATGATGAAAGCGTAAAAGTGAAACTTGGTGTATATGGACGGCCCTGAGAAATCCTAGTGGATCGCTGTGCTCAGAGATGAAGTCTCATGGGAATGGCTGAGCACACTGAAACCAGGTTAAATAAAGCACCGATGGGTGATCCGCAGAGCACAGTGCAGTGCTGAACTGAGCAAGAATAGTTTGGATGAGACCTGCAAGAACTTCTCCAGCATTTATCGTTAGAGATTCCAGCTGATTTTAAAAGTGCCAAGGTTTGAGCACTGAGGACTTCTTTGAATGCACTGGGCTTTTCCAGAGAGCTCAGTATGAGCCTCATTCCCACTGCTCCATTGAATGAATGCTAACATTTTGTTGACTTAAAAATAAAGGAATTAGAACATCATTAAACAATTGGAAAAGTCCCCAACTCTGAAAACAGCCCAGAGGCACTCCGTAGGAAGCTGTAACAGTGATTCCCCATCCGTTTCTAAATGGGCTCCTGTACTTCGGGGCAGGTACCTGGGAGACCCGACTGATCTCCCGTCCCTGCTCTGCCTCTCCTGCTGCCCACCGCAGCTTCCAGATTCCAGGCAAGGCTGACAGGTTCACATTGGGCTTTTGAGTGTCAGAGTCACTCCAGGCTTCCTTTGCAGGTACTGGCAAGAAATGGGCACCACCTAAAACAAGCTTCTAGGACAGGAGGGAAAAGTCATCTCCCTACAGGGAGCCTGAGATAATTAGCCACTCTTTAGATGTCAGATGTGCCAGGTCAGGCCTTCTACATCAGTTAGACCATCCAGATCAGAGTCAATGTCACTTTGCTTGTCCCAGGTCCCACTTTGCAGACACTTGGACACAGTCTGCATTACAATCTCATACCCCACTGCATTTCATTGGCCCTTACAATTCCACTTATTATATGATATCAAATAATATGGGAGAGGAAACATGAGAAAGAAAAAGTTTATTGGAGATTTTGCATTGTCCATGTTTGTCATAGAGGCTTTATGGCTGAGGGAGTCTAGGTAATGCCAGAGCTAAGTGCTCTGGCCCCTGCTCCCTCCAAAGAAATTATTGGTAGCATACTGTAGAGTGGGTTTTTGCAGTGTAGTATTTGCCAGCATCGCTGCCCACTAAATCCCAACCCTTCTCTTTGATAAGTAATATTTAGTTATAAGGTGTAACAGCAGTTGTAACGTGGTAGTTAGCAATGGGTTAGATAGCTAATACATGGTGGTTGTGTATAAAGGCAAGAGAGAAAAAATATCAATATTTTCTTGAAAGCTGAGCAAAAACAGAAGGTGGGGAGAGGGGAGAGAAGGTGTTAAACATTGCCAGTATTTGCTTGCCAATTACCATAGTTGCTTATTTAAAATGGGAAATGTTTTGTATACAATTTATCACAGAGTACTGTTCTCTATATCAAAGAAACAAAACAGGCATACTTCATTTACTTTGAAATAGTCACAATAATCCTAGCCTTGGAGATTTAGTTCTGCTGCATGAACCATGCTGCAGTGAACACAGGCAGTGTCACACATACTTCTCTAGAAGCATGAACTCTTCTGTACCAGCTCCCCTTACAGTCAGTGAAGGGAGATGCTCAGCCCTGCAGGGCTCAGCTGCCTGTCGGGGCTGACCAGCTCTGACTGAGTTTCAGATGTCTAAGCGGACTGCGATGAACCCCACCTTAACTTTGTCATTTTGTGATGCATCACTGAAGCAAGGGGAAGGGAGAGGAATGTTGAAAGCAGTGCTCGTGTTACTGATTTTATAACCACATATCCATAGCAAACAGAACTGATACATTAGTATAGACCTAATGTAATAAAGCAAAGAAAATACTTTTTTCTAATACAAAGCTTAGAAAATGTACAGTTCATTGTACTATGACTAACACAATACAGTGTTATCAATCAACAGTTAATCTATACTTATGGTGTTTGAGGTTTGTAATTTCCACATATTGGTTGGACAACTCATTAAGTGCAACAGCACACTGAAATCAGAAATACTGATCAAGACATCTCAGAGCAAAGAAAGGTCAGGAGGGTGCAAACTAGCTAAGACTGAAGTATTAGAGCTCTGTTTCTTGAAATATGTTCCAGTATTAAAAAGCTATTTGGTGTTGATGCGAAGTACACCCGAGATCGCAAAAGCATCTTGAATAATCAGAATAACCAGTCTAGCCAGTAACACAGTGGCCTTGCTATTCCCTAAACACATGAGACATTCAGGTGCAAACTCATGCTCCTATCGCTTCAGCTCAGAGTCTGAAGAATTTTTAATCTTTTATTCTACTAACACAGGTACCTGCAAAAATCAGGAATCAGAATCCTGTGTAAAATGTCAGGGTGGAATCAGTAAGTGGAAACTACTCCCCAGATGCACAGAGGTGTGAGTAGGGCTGGGTGCATGTCTAGATGCGCATGCTACACTGGCCGGTGCCTGCAGGTCTGTGCACTACCTGCCTGGCACGTAGGTAGGAGATGTGCTGCCAGAGGCACCCGCTGAGCAGCAGCCAAATGGGAGCCTGCACGGGGGGCAGGAGCCCATGCCGTCAGCCCGCAGCACGCAGCCCTGCTCAGAGGCTGTGGAAGGGGGAGAGGAGGCGGAGGCTGTGCGCAGTGCCTGTTTCCTCCTGCCAGCAAAAGTGGTCCTGCGCTCTGCAAAGCTGAACCTTGCTCAGTCCTCCCCAGCCGGAGCGTGAGACAGTGGAGGAGCTGGAGCCAGAGATGGAGGAACCGTCACTCTGTCATGCACATCAGTGGGTGAGAACAGAGGAGCAGAGAAGGACCTTGCCCTAAGTGCTGCATGGCTTTCCTGTGGCCTCGAGGGTTGCCGCTTCTTGCAGGTGCTCTTGGCTTCTCCCAAACCCTGTGACGTCCTTCCAGCTCGCGATCGTTGCCTGAGTGGGAAACAAATGAGCGATTGTAGCTGTGCTCATCGCTCTCCCCCGGGGACACAGCAGCTTGTCTCAGGGGAACAAGGACACTTTGGGAGATTCCCCCTGTTTTGCTCTGAGTTCAGCTTGTGTAGCCAACGTTGAAATCATCTCCTCATCCTATGAGGACACTTACTTCTGTTCTAGATTATTCTGCTTTCTTTTTAAGGTGCTAACTGTCAGTTCAAATGGCACGTTAGCTCGTGCATAACGGACAGCAAGTAACCAAGCTCCTAGTACAGTTCTTAAACTAATCCCTGCAATAACTTTTATTCTTTATTTGTGATGGCAATGTGGCAGTCTTTTCAGTACACAGTGCAGTCTAATCCTGCTTTATTGTGCAAGGTACATATATATTTTATTTCCTGTCAGGTTTATTCTGTATTATTTATAGCCTTTGCAAAATGTCATGTATTTCAGGCAGCTTAATTGAAAGCTAGGAAACTGGTTAGGACTATGGTTACTTTTGCAGCATATCCAGTCCTTTGTACTGGTGCATGCAAACCTACTCACGTTACGTTTTACAGATTTTACCAATTTGTTACTTTTACACAGAGTCTACCTTTTCTGTGGATCTCATTTTTCAGTGCAATACACTATGGCATTGCCTTGTTTTTCTCCCAGAAGCTGCATCCTGATTTAATTATCATCTATGGACTGGCAGATTCCTATAGCTTCCGCTAAATGTATTTCATGATGTTTGAACAGGGGTCTCGTCTCCGAGTTGGACTCCACAGACACTCTTACGCCGCATGCTTGAGTGCGTTGTCTGAAATAGGCAAGAACTTACTAAAAAATTTCTCACTCTTTTGAGCTCTCCTATGCGATGTAGCTTTTGAAGCTGTGACTCCTGTTAGGAGTGCCATCTGGTGTTTGTCAGCACACACAGGGAGTAGCTTTATTACTGGTCAGGATTTCAGCACGATAGAATATACCTGTTTTATTTTGGCAAGACAGTGGATTCCACATTTAAATGAAAAATTAGAATTGGTTACAAAAAGATGGGAAAGCAAATGGATTTTTAGTAGTTCGCCAAAATTTAGCTCTGTTCCCAGCCATCCCTTTGCAATTCCCCTGGTTGTTACCCAGCTACAAGGGGAGAGAATGAATTCTCTAATTCCTCTAACTTCAGTGTGCACTTAAAAGAAATGTTCAACTTAGTAAAAGACATTTCATCTTGTTCTCTTTTTTCCTGTTCTGTTCAGTGAAAGAGCAAATTCCATATTCTCATTTCAACATACTCATGTTTGTATACACTCTTTACCTCACTCCAACACAGATCTGCAGGGCTGCATTCTCTCTGCAGCCGAGCGTTGTCAGAAACTGTTGTCAGCTGCACCATAAAATTGCTGTTTGCAAGAATCACCCTGTTCTCCACAAACGGTAGCTGTGCTCCAGAGGGGACAGAAATGTGTCACGACTTCCATTCCACGCTGGACTGAGCACCCTTGGCGATCCGGGGTGGCCTCTCCCCGTGCAGGGCTGCAGCTCCACGCCCGCAGAGCACGCACGATGGCACGCCGTCCTCACGGGCTGTCGGTGCCCTGCAGCCGCCCGCTTGCAGGTTTGCTGGCCTTGTTACAGTTTGGGCCTTGGTTTCTCCTCTGACTTAAACAGGCTAGAGACCCTCTCCTGCTGCCTTGCCCTTGCTGTGTTAGGTAAACCGCAGAGCTGGAACACAAAGCATCTTTTCAGAAGAAGTACCTGGTTTTAAGTAAGGACCCTGAAGTGTGAAGCAGTCCCAGCGGTTATCACCAACAGCTAAAGCATGTTCTCTTTTCACATTGAATATGTGCCTCACTTCACCTTCTAGACCCTGAACTGAGCTTTCTCTTTGTCTGCTAAATTAAATAGCACTGCACTGTCTAAAATTGTCTCTCCACTTAAATACTCTTTCCTGTGATGAAGTTATCTTTCCTTCTTTTTCATGAATGAAAAAGAATCTCTCCAATCTCTCCAGGATATCAAGACATTATTACACATCTCACCTCCTGGACTTTCCCAGGAACCACTGAATGTGGGGACACAGGAACTGACCGAAGATCCCTCCCCTACTCAACCTTCAGTACTGTTGGAGGTGTATAAATGAGGGACGTGGTCAGCCCAGATCGCATCTAGGGTGAAGGAGAGAGGCAGTTGCAGAGGGCAGTCCTGGGCTCTGGTGGTCCTGCAGTCAGGAGGTGCCATTCTCTCCCCAGCGGCTACAGAAGAGGCTCTGGTGACTGTGCTGCTTGCTGTGGTTGTATCATCACTGTCAAATATCTTCACTCCAGGGTCACTCTGTGCCTCGGTTTCTCATCATCCTCACTGCATGGGTCTAAGTTTGCCCCACCCTCCCCCGAATGCCAAACCTGCACGCCACTCTGGGACAGGAGTGTGGATAAACCGAGGACAGGTTTGGCCTCCTTTGCTCCGTGCTGTTCCTGACTGCTCTTGTAGGAAGCCTTGCCTGCAAGCATCCAACAGAACCCTGCAGTTTGCCCTGAGCTATGCATTGTACGTCATGTGCTGTGCTGTGAAAACCTCGCTCTGGTAGGCTGTGACATCAATTTATTTATTTCAGGCACTTTGAACTGAAAAAATACCCGCAGCCCATGGCCAAGGGCACCAGGTGAAGACCAAGAAGAGATGGGCCGAGGACAGTGGTGATGCAGCCAACTCACCTGAGAGGATTTCCATCTTGAGAAGTGTGGGTGAAAAACCTACAATGCCCTGCCTGGTGAGGGGCCAGAGGGATGATGTGGGCTGATGCCTACAGTACTCTACACATAACTGCAGGCAGCACAGCTAACGGCCTGCAATTACTCAGACTGTAAATTGCACATACTGAAGACAATACTACTGTCTAGAGGAGATAACATCATCAGGTTCTACTCAGTACTCCTCATGCTCTGGAGATCATGTAAACCCTGCCTGGGCCACACGTCCCCCTGGGACATTGCTCTCAGGTGAACATGCCGGACAGCCTCTTTCTCCTTCTGGGCTCCCAGTGTTTCAGGATGTGTATGTCTATGCGTTTGTGTTCTGTTTTCCTTAATATGCAACTATATATGACCTTGTACTTGACTTAATTTAATGACTGCTTGAGATTTAATGTTATTTTTCTTCGGTGTGTGTAGTTTAAGCAAACAATTTTTTTTTCTTTTTTTGTTTTTCAACAGGAAAATCATTTACCTCTATTCAGGATTTTTTCTTGAGTAAAAGGTAATTTAATTGAAAAATCATTGGGAAGACATTAATTTTATCTAGATGGTAACTAAAATTCCTAATATACTAATTCTAACTGGAGTCCCATTACTCATTTTTTTTTTATTATATCAACGGTAGTGATCATCAACTCACACAAATTAAGTAAGAGTCCCTAAAACAGGCATTGCAGGGAAGTACATTCAAACAAACTTTTAAAAGTAGATTCAGAGTCCCTGATTCCTAAACACATATATAAGCATGTAACTTTGTGTTCTCAGTAGTCCATTGGATTTAATAGTTAGTTATAGTATATGAAGTCATATCATTAAGCAGATGCATGAGTCATTGCAATAGAGGGGCTATAGATTTTAAGACACTATTACGACCACCCTGTCTGACCTTGTGCATATCCCCAAGCAGAGCGCTGCCTGCCACTTCTGTTCACGGAGCCCAAGAGCTTCGAACCAGTTGAAGTGGATCACGGTTCTGTTCAGATACTACACTGTGTTTGGTTGGTTTTTAATTTTGTGTATTTACAGTTCCATACGTTATACTGCATAGTGGCACCTTACTGCTTGTAAGGGAAGGATTATTTTGACTAATTATTCTGCCTAAGTCTATAGCCCCTGGTGATAATTTAGCACGAGGAATATATTTTAATGTCAGCACAGTGAACACCCAGGATAAAGCTCTAAGTGGGGAACAAAAATTCTGTCAGGCCCACGCGCACTTATGATCTGGTTTAATCTGAAACCAATGAATAATCTTGACTAGCTGCCTTGCACGATTAGTGATGCCTCTCTGATAGATGCCACCCAGCCAATCAGAATGGATAAGAGCTGCTCAACATGCTGTATGTATTTCTTGGTGAAAGACTCACAATCAAAAGACTTTTTCTGTCTGCACAAGTGCATGATTTTATTAAACTTAAGAATATATGCTACTTAAGGTTTTGAGGACCCCAGTAGAAATCCTACAAGATGTGCCTGTTGTGGGGTTTAGAAACCTGACCTGGTGTTACTTTTGAAAATTACTTTCAGTCACAATAGCCGTATTTGCGGAGCCGGAAACAGCCAATGCACTCTTTCTGAGTGCATGATAAATACTTGACTTGCAGCATTTTTGTAAAAAATTGGTTCTTTTCCTTTGGTGATCACATCACAGGAAAACATCATTTATTTATAAAAATTAATTCAGTAACTCAGTATCTGTTGAGGCATTGTTTGGTTTCAGAAAGACTTTCTCCCGGTGTCAGGCTGTCTTGTTTACTGGTATGTTGAAGATTAATAATTCATTTGAACTCTAGACTAGTTCATTTGACTGAAAATACCATGTTTCACATCAGATTTTTTTTCCCCACAGTGACTGACAGCTGTTGGAAGCAATAGGACTACTAATAGGCTTGTTCATACACAGGTGGGTGGGTGATGTGCACTTCATTTTCTTTCACATTGCTGGAATTGTTCTAACACCGAACAATGGCTGATACTTGCAATATATGGGAAAGGCTCGAGATCACTTTTCTCAGTAACTGAAATCAAGATTGGATTTGGCTTTGTTTTTAAGTAATACAGTCATTGTCTTTAATATCGCTAATCAGTCTGTCTGGTGTTTTTGGTTTAGATTTTCTCCTGCGTGGGATGTGTGATCAGCCCAGCATTCAGGTAAAGAGATTTCTTAGACTCTAAAAGTGACAGCTCTGAAGTGAGCTATTACTGAGTCAGAGAGTTAAAGGGATGGTAAAGGTATGGGGGAAAAAACAGAGAAGATAAAGGGAATTTCTCACAGAGAAACTAGATTAACTTTAGCAACCCTGCTCACTAAAGAGAATTTGGAGGATGTTTACAAGTGGAACCTTTATTTCTGGCCAAAAAGTGAACAACAAATCTTCACTATCAGGCAGTGCTCAGCTAAAGAGTTCAATGCAATTCAAGATCCAAAGTGCAATGGTATCAGCAGCAGTGTTCAGCCTCTACTTAAAACTCCCTTTGCACCTGCCAACTGCGAGACAGCTGCTGCGATACCCCTTTCCAAAGAGATCTGGGCAACTGCTTATCCATAAGCCTGATGTCTGTACCTAGCCAGTTTCCAGAAATTATAATAAACAATAGTATTACTGTACACAGAGTAAATATGGTGTTTTGGGGAACAGTCAAAATGGCTTTTGTAAGGGTAAGTTATGCTTCACAAATCTGTGGAAGTAATTAAGAAAAGCTGATGAGTATATAGATTGAGTGAAGTCCAACTGATATAATTACTTGAACTCTCAAGAGACCTTAAGTGATCTGGAAAGTACATGAATAGTGGGGTGATGACATCTGCTGATGAAACAAAGCTTTTCAGGGTAATAGAGACAAGGACTGACTGTGCAGAGCTGCAAAGAACCTTAGTTAAAAAGTGGGAGAAGGAATGCAATACAGATAGATGCAAAAAGTGAGCAAACAGGAAAAAATGCTGATGTTACCCCTCATGGCTTTGGAATTACATTAATTGGGACTGTTCTGTGGAAATGTCAGAGCAGTGCTATGTAATGATTAAAAAAGCAAAGTAAATCACAGGAATTATTAGGAAAGAAATTGAGAAGAGAACGGAAAATGCTGTTATGCTGCAGTATAAATTTATGGTGTATCCACATCTTCAACACTGTTTGTGGTTCTGGTCCCTCTGTCTCAAAAAGAATGTTGGGAAAGCGTCAGAAAAAGGCAACAGGGTTGAGCTGAACATATGAGCCATTGTTGGAGACAGGTGACTGGGCTTGATGGACTTTGGTCACTACGGCCATTCTTATGTTCAGAAATTCTTGTAAGTTGAACCTTTGTGCAGTGTCACAAAAATGGTCATTAGGAAGAAAGGTTAGCCTTCCTGGAAAAAAAAATCAAGAAAGTAATGGTCTTGTGTGAAATATAAGACTCTTCTAGGTCGCCTTATTGGAAAAATACACCTCAAAAGAAAAAGCATCTCTAAAAATAAGTTTGATTCACAGAAGGTGGATGTTTATAAGAAAATCAAACATGCAAAACCAAAAGGTGTTGTTTCTTATGTTAGGATTCAGGCACTCAGAAGAGGCTGTTTGACACGAAAGTGTTAGCGTTTCACATAGAATATATGATGCTCTTGCTCCACAGATTCCTAACTGAGTGACTCTCCATTCTGTGTCAGATGGCATGAAGCTGTACCAGTTAGGACTGATAGAGGCATTTCTCCTCAGTGGTTGGGAGGAGGCTGGCCTGGTGACTATCTTCTTGGAGAAGTTCGGCATCTCTCTTTTTAGCCCTCACAGCACGCTTCAAAGCCATTCATGACCCATATTCAGATCTCTTTCAAGAAAGCTTGGGCTGGCATAATGTAAGTGACATTCTGGTACTCGTGGGTGGATCTGAGTGGAAGGTCTCAAGGAAATCTGTCTTAGGATGTTTTCTTCAGGTTTGTAAAGATTTCAGGTTACACTAAGTGAATCTAAAGAAAAGTATGGAAAGCTTGTAGATTGTATACTGTGATACCTCAACTTCCACAACTCTTGTATCACCATTTCAGACTAAAACATTCACTTTCTTTTTCCAGATCCCCTTAACCAGTCTATTCTTCCTCTTTGGAGGAAATCACCACTCCACAAGTCATTACAATCATTCACCATGTGCATGATCAGGAACATCTCAGTACTTGGAACATGCTGTGAGCTTTAGCACCAACGCATTGAATTCTGGTACCTAACACCTGACTTCAGCATTTGAAGACTGAATGTTGAAGAGAAAATCTGAATGATCTGGAGGAATAAATGAAAACAGAGCTCTGCACTTTTCAAAAAGAGGTCTTGATTTACAAATCTGGCAGAAATTATGTTTACAGAAGGAATCCAGACAGTATTGTTTTATATCTCGGGTACTCTACTAATAAAGTGTCCCTTATAAATACCAAAAACGTGACATTCGGCTACTAGAGAGGAAGGGAAAATACTCTTGAGGATAGCTTTGTCCCAGGCACAGGGGCATCAGTTACATGCCCAGATGTTTCTTTTTTGGCCTCTCACTCTTCAGTATTGATTTATGCAGCTTTGCAGAAGATTAGTTCAGAAAGGAGGTGTGAATAAAAGATAATAAAGAATGATTTAATCATCTGCAAGATGAAAATGAAAAACACCTGAATTCCCACCACTTATAGCACCGCTTGTATTGTCATACACCAGAATCGTGTCTGGATGATTATGTTAACATTTTGCTTTAACAATGGTGTCATTGATGTGATGTGATGGAAAATCTAGCTTAGGAGAGTACCTCATCTACTGTGTAAGCTGAAGTTTTCAACAAGTTAATATTTCTTCAGTGTTGGACTCCAGTATGAAAAGTTCATCTTCATCGTCCCAGAAAGATTACACTGGGAAGTGAAAAGTGAAATCAGAGCCGAGGATGACTCAGTATAACCATTCAGCGGAGCTCTCTCTCCAGAGCTTGGCAAATAAGTCATTAAATTTCACTGAAACACCACTGGCTTTGGATGAAAGGACACTATTAGGGCTGAAGATTTCACTGTCAGTCATTCTGTCTGTTATAACTTTGGCAACGATCCTTGCAAACGTTTTTGTTGTTATTACAATTTTTCTGACTAGAAAGCTCCACACACCTGCAAATTACCTCATTGGCTCCTTGGCAGTGACTGATCTTTTAGTGTCTGTCCTAGTAATGCCCATCAGTATTGCTTACACTGTCACCCACACGTGGGCCTTTGGCCAAGTGTTGTGCGATATCTGGTTATCATCAGACATCACGTGCTGCACAGCCTCAATCCTACACCTGTGTGTTATTGCACTGGACAGATACTGGGCTATCACAGATGCTTTGGAATATGCCAAACGCCGGACGGCTGGCCGAGCAGCGCTCATGATTGCCGTGGTCTGGATGATATCTATTAGTATTTCTGTGCCACCGTTTTTCTGGAGGCAAGTGAAAGCTCATGAAGAAATTGCAAAGTGTACTGTGAACACAGATCAAATTTCCTACACAATTTATTCCACTTGTGGAGCTTTCTACATCCCAACTGTGCTCCTCCTGATATTGTACGGTAGAATTTATGTAGCAGCTCGATCCAGGATTCTGAAGCCACCCTCATTATATGGGAAACGTTTTACTACTGCACACCTGATTACTGGCTCTGCTGGGTCTTCCCTCTGCTCCATTAATGCTAGCCTTCATGAAGGGCATTCCCATTCAGGCGGATCCCCAATATTTATCAATCATGTTAAAATCAAACTTGCAGACAGTGTCCTGGAAAGGAAAAGAATTTCTGCTGCAAGAGAAAGGAAAGCCACCAAAACTTTAGGCATTATCCTGGGAGCTTTCATTTTCTGCTGGCTGCCTTTTTTTGTCATGTCCCTAGTCCTACCGATCTGCCAAGATGCTTGTTGGTTTCATCCTATCCTACTGGACTTTTTTACATGGCTAGGTTACTTAAACTCATTGATCAATCCAGTCATTTATACAGCTTTTAATGAAGAATTTAAACAGGCTTTCCAAAAACTAATACATTTCAAAAAGTGTTCGTCTTGAGCCTCTCCTGTTGTGTTACTGACCCTTGTGCAATCTTGCAGCCTACCTGGCAACTTTCTGTGCTTTTATTCCTAAGGTAGGGAGTGGTAATTGCCATCTCTGCTGCTACCCTGTGCTGTGCATGTAACTGGGAACTTCCTGCAATTTGGTACTTTCTGTCTGGAATGATATATCCCATAACAGAACCTGTATGTGGTCTCTGCAGTGATCATTTGTATAAATAAGATCAACACATGAAGTAAGCTTTGTAACAAGTGAAGGAGGGTGAACCAGAGAGCTGAGTTAGTACAACGAGATGACACATACTATCCAATTCTGCCGTGCCTTTGTAACCTGGCAGGAGGAAAATGTGTGCATATTTGCAGGATGTCAGGATTTCTGCTGTATAATATTAACAATTTATGTGGGCTGAGAAAGTTTCTGGAGAACAGGATCTGATGTCTACATTTTCTATGGCATGTATCCTATCCATTTGAAATTGATAAAACCTGTAACTTTTTCAGAAGTTGTGTGACACAGCCTGACTATAAGCAGCGGGGCATAGAAGGCACAGCGCATATCTAAGTTCTGTGGATATTTCACAAATACTGCATTTGAAGCTATGCTTTTGGTGAACTGTAGGAAGAAGACAGTTTATTTGAAATAATTTTTACACATTTTATCATGAAGAGAACAGCCAGTGCAGAAATACTACAAAATAAATAGCATGAAAATTATTGAAAAGTACCTCAATCTTATATTTCTGTTATTTAATTTTTTGCATGCACAAACTGAAACAGGAAAATATGGTTAAGTGCCAGTGTGGAATGACTGGGACCTCAAAAAAGAGCCAGAAGGTTCACTCCTTGGTGACAAGAAATGGGGAGTTAGAGAGGAGAGAATGAAGTGACATACCAAGGAAAACTTTCTTAGTAATTAAGGGTGCTGGGGTGGATGTGACATTGCTGTCTCTGGAAGTCTTTAAGAACTGTTCAGACAAACATCTGTCAGAGATCACAATGTCGGGACCCTCCGCTGGGGCTGTGGAGAGTGGAGCAGGTCCCCTCTAACCTGCACTACTCTGTCTCTGGGATTATTTCCCCCTTTGGCAGGTGGGAAGCTGGCACATGGAGGTTTTGGTTGAAGTCTCGGACAGGGCAGCACACCAAGTGGTGCAGCCCAAATTTCATTCAGTTTTTTAGAGTCTCTGGTCATTTTACAGCAGAAGCGTCATGTCCATACTGCACATGAGCAGCATGCACTGCTTTGAAAGATTATCCTGTCATCCTTCTGACCGCCCTTCCATCTCTCAGCCTGCCCAAATTCATCTCCACCATCCACTACTGTGGTCATCCCAACACACTCCACCACAGCCCAGGTCCACCACAGCTCTTCAGCCTCTCCTTTGCATTTGCTGCATAGTCTTGTAGCTTCCTCCTTTTGTTGGTGCCTCTGCTGAGGACTGGACCATAAAGTAATGCCCCAGGACCACCCACATGCTGCGGAATCGGGCAGAGCAGTTGTGTAGGTCACAGAATTGTAGTCCTCTTTCTGACAGTACACAATTGAGGCTGCCCTGGTTGGGGCACAGCTCCTCTCCCTTCCCAAGAGTGAGCTGATCTAGCTCAGTCCAGCTCAAGAGATTTTGATGGTGGCACTACCTGGCCATGTCCACACAGTCTGTTCCAGAGTGTGTCCAGAGTGCCCACTGGCAGTGGTGGTTCTCTCACCTGTGCTCACTCCTGAACTGTGCTTGTGCGTTGCCAGGGGACGTGAGCTGACACGGGCCACAGCCATATTGGGGAAGGCATGAACCATTAACTAGTGTAGACAGCTGAGTTCTCACACCTGAGGCCAGGCCCTGGCACTATTTAATTTGCTGTTATAGACATAACCTGTGTGAAGAGGTAGTGTATAACTTGGAGCTTCAGGCTCTCTTCTGGGCTGTCATCCTTGTATCCAGGCTGCTCGCAGCTTCTACCATTGTGGGACAGATGGTGTGACACCACCAGTCCAGTGTTGGTCTGGTGGTAGCTGAGGTATGTAGGCATCACAAAAGGTTGATATAACCACCTCTGCTAGAATAACGGGATATACAGTCTCATATTGGGCCTGCAGCAAGGGACATATGTGACTACATGAATTCGAAGAGATACAACTCCAGGATCCTGCAGGGTCTTATCAAAGAACCATCCGTGGAGACTGGGGGAGGGTCTCCTAGCTTAACGCAAGACATTGCATATTCCAGAACATTGGCATCTTTGAAAGGAGACAGGCAAACAGCTAATTCCCTCCCAGAGGACACAGTCTGTGTTATTTTAGAATAATCTTTTTCATCACGGGTCTGGGCGATACAGGTCTTCCCGGACAGTACTGTCCCACATCAGGGTTTCAGTCAGCCGTTGAGCTCGTGTTTAAAGAGCCGATGTTTAAAGATAGGCTTTATGCCCCTGGATCCACATCACTGGAGCTCTTTGCATTCTCTGCCAGCTGTACAAGGATTTGCAGGAGCCTTTCTGTTTGACATTGACACAGCAAGACAAGACTGCTTTTAAAATGAACCAGCAGCGCTGCCAGCAGTGGCTGACCCCCAGAACAAAGAGCACCCTGGAAAGTTTCCTGCAGTCATATAGCATAAACACTAGGATGAGAGTGCCCATGATATGACACCCTCTCGTTCCCTCAGGAAGCCTTTCCTGTCCCCCAATAATTTAACCTGGGAGACGGTCACAGCCTGAAGAGTGTGTACTTCCAGAAGTCATGAGATCCCTGCAGACTCTTTTTTCGCACTACAGGCAAAGGTTTGGGTATCTCTGAAGTTTTCCCTCCTCTTCCCCAGATGCCCTTTTGATGCTGTTCATCCTGCCTGCACCCTGTGCTTTCTGGATCCCTTTGTCTACTGTGCTCATCTGGCACAGCCCTGTGACTTGAGGGGCCCAGGGTACAGGGAGAGTGTCACACAGCTTTAACTGCACAAACATAGCTGTTTTACAGCTTGAAAACAAAAAAAGACCCAACTAGGGCAAGCAGATAAAGGACAAACCAAGTAAATGACAGTCGAGGTCACAGTTGGAACCCAGAATGAAGGTCTGGGTTCCTCAGGGACTTGAATAAAAGAATCGAAGATGGTTTCTCTGCCTCCCCTCCAGCAGCCTGGCCAGCATAGTGCTGGTGCCTCCTGCTTTGTACCAGCCTCCGCTGAGAGCTATAGGCTGGTCTTCCCACCATATGGCTTCATGCTGCCTAAGGCAGGGCTTGCCTTCCAGCCAGGTCCCTTACGAACTACTGATTCTCTTCCTACCTCAAGTTTCAGGATGTCATGGTAGCAGTGAGCCCTCGGCTCACAGTGTTCCTGCAAAAACTTGGCAGCAAGGCTGTCACTTGGTTGTCCAAATGATGTGGAATTTTGGCCTGCATTTCACTGAGGGAGCTTCTCCACAGTGTCCTTCAGGTGGCCTCATGCCTGGTTCTAACCTTGCAATCAGAGCCTTGGAGCAGCTGATGCCAACATCTCATTAGAAATACTGATAGAGGCAATGATGTCAGTCCTTGCTCAGGTCTGGGGACATGCAATACACAGAATCAGAGTGATTCAGGTTGGAGGGGACCTCTGGAAGTCGCTAGTTCAATATCCTGCTCAAAGCAGGGCCAGCTGTGACATCAGACCAGGTTACTCAAAGTTTTCTTCAGCCTTCCAAGGATAAGGATGCACAACCTCCCTGGGTAGCCTGTTCCAGTCCTTGACTGTCCTCATGGTGAAAAAGATTTTCCTTATATGCAGTTCAAACCTCTCTTTTTTTAGCCTATGTCTATTCTCTCTCAATCTCCCACCAATCAGTTCCTTATAGGGCCTGGGGGAGCTGCCGTCAGGTTCCCTCACAGCATTCTCTTCTCCAGACTGAGCAAGCCTGGTTCGTTCAGCTTCTCCCTCTGCATTCCTGGGGCAAGTTCTCCAGTCTCCTGACCATTCTGGTGTCTATCCATTGACCTCACTCTGGTTTAGGTATGTCTGTCTTGTACTAAGAGGCCCAAATCCAGACACAGTATTCTAGATGTAGCCTAACAATGGCTGAGTAGAGCAGGATAATCACTTCCCTTGACTCACTAGCTATGCTTCTGCTAATATAGCCTCCTCTGATGCCAGGGAACACTGCTGGCTCCTCTTCAGCTTGCTGTCTACCATGACCCCCAGGACCTTTCCAGCAGAGCTGCTACCCAGCCAGTCAGTCCTCAGCCTGTATCCTTGCAAAGGGTTCTTCCTTCCCTGGTGCAGGATTTTTCATTTGTCCTTGTTGAATTTCATAAGGTTCCTGTTAGCCCCTTCCTCCAGCCTGTCTAGGTCACTCTGAATAGTGGCTCTCCCCCTGAGCGTATGCACTGAACCCCCCAGCTCAGTGTCATCTGCAGACTTGAGTGTACTCTGTCACATCCCCCAAGCCATTGATAAAGACATTAAACAGGACAGGTGCTAGGTTAGCCCCCTCCAGTACTCTGCCTGTTATCAGGCAGTCCACCCATCCAGACCACAACATCCCGAATTGGATACAAGGATATTGGGGAAGTTAGTGTTGAAAGCCTTGCTAAAGTCAAGGTGAATGACACGCCTCTCTGCTCATGCACAAATCCAGTAAATGTATCATACAAGGCAAATCAGACTCGTCAGGCATGATTTACACTTTGCAAATCCATGCTGACTGTTCACCTTCTTCACTATGCTCTTGCTCAGATCCAGCCTCCCAAGGCAGTACAATCGAAGGCCGCAACTTTGTCATTCTTTTTCAGACTGTGTTGCAGGATTGGTTAGAGAAAATCTCTGAGCAGGATGGCACAGAAGCAGGAGCCTGAAAGATGTCAGTCCGAGTGACCTCTGCAGCGCCTTGTAGCTTAGACCACAGGGAAAAGTGTCTCAGAGAACAAGAGAAGGAGGGGAGGACATGCTTTATGTCTGCTATGTGAGGAGTTCTAATAAATAAAGTTTCCCTACTGTATCTTTATAGCTGGCTCTAAGTGGTCAGTGGATTGAGATTCCTTCACTATTGCAAACAGTCCCAGAGAAGATGGCTAAAATGGATTCAAGACCAGTGGGCAAATGGAGGCAGGGTATGTGGAAACCCAAGTCTTAGGGAAGTCCTTAAAGAAAAAGGCCTCCTCTTCATCTCATCCTTTTGGATTGAGGGATATTATCTTTGCTTCCATGCCAATGTTCTGAGCCTGCTCTTTGTGAAGGACCTGGTGTTTCTTCCCGCTATTCAGATGGGCATCTGGAACCTTTCTACCCACCATCCTTCCTATAAGTCTTGGATCATGAGCTGCTTGACTTTCCCCAGCCCTATGATAGTGCCTAGCTAGAAAATTTTGCCCTCTTTGTACATGGACAAGTGAAGCTGGGAAGAGGGAAAGGAGAGCAAGACCTTGACAGTACAGTCCACTAGTTAGAACACACCTAGAAAGCAGAAGACACAGGGTGAAGTCTGTTCTCTAATAAGTAGTAGATGGTTTATGCACAATAGTAGGTGAAACTGAACTTTGTCCTTCAGTATCTGGGGAGTGACATTGTTTAAAAACAGGCTTCCCAGCAGAGTTATTTTGGTTATTGACTTAGGGGGTTGGCATTTCAAGGAAAGAGCTGGGTTGGCATTAGTACCCAAAGCCAAGGAAAGTTCCCAGCTGGGAATCCTGGGACAGTAAGTACCTGTGCACAGGGATCTGGAGGCCAAAAGTCTCCACAGAATTTCTCCTGATGGTTCACCTGCTCCACGTGAATCATAAACCCACAGATAATGGTACCAGGAGGACCTTCGAGAGGCTGGCGAGTCCATTCCCATTGCTCTATCTGGATGAACTATGCCTTTGTCCTTTTCCTGTCTTGCCTACTCTTTAAGATTTCCAATGATGAACAGACTGGCAAAATACAGCATAGGAAGATGATCCACTACTATTCTTTGGACTTTTATAAGACACTGTTTAATTCAAGAGCAAAGAAACTAGGCCCTTTCTTTGATTAGATTATAGGCTAATTAAAAGGGCGCATCATCTGGTCTAATATTACACCATTCTTAATGCCGGTAAATATTTGATATATGCTTCAGGAACTCATATTGGAAGATATGGAACTGGCACAGGAAAACACTAGCTAAGGATCATAAATGAAAGATAAGTAACACTCCATAGCCTCTGAGTTGAAAGGAGGAGGCTATCATGTCACAGAGATCAATGTCCATATTTACCATGTCATTAATGCCCTGTGGATCACAGTCAAGAGTACACAAATGCATTTCACAAAAGGTACATGAGGGCTGCATGATTCCTAAGTGCCTCTCCACTGACGCTCTTGCAATACTGAGCACACAGGTAAGTTAAAACACATTTTTTTTAATTTGTATAGAAGTACATATTGTGGTTGTAACAGCAGATAGTTATTTCAATGATAATGTGGAATTTATCCAAAACAGCAGAAATAGCTCAATAAAAGTCAAAGCATGTGTGTTCACTGCAGCACCCTGCAATTAAATTTCAGCGCAGGTTATTCCTACAACTGGGAAAGAGGACGAGTGTCAGCAATGAGGAGTCGCCATGACTGAAGGCTGGCAAGACAACAGAAGTGGAAGCTGATCAGTCCTCCCAGGACAAGCCTGACTCTTGCAATGAGAAGATGGCCATGGAAAATGCACGGGTTGAAGCAATACTGCCACGCTTACCAATCCAAAGATGGTTCCTTGTGAGTGGGATAGGGAGGAACAAATGCTGTATAAGACTATTCTCTCTGCAGTAAACCTTGAGAGCCCTTGAAGAAATGTCAGGAGGGATGGCTGTGGTTATGGTTCCCATGCAATTTCCATTATGACAATCCAGCTACAGGTGCTCAGCAGCTCTTGTCACTCAGGGGCGAGGAATCCCCAACAGCTTCAGCAAAATTCATTTAACTTTTCTGAATTCTGTTCCAATACACCCAAGATGCTTCTGCTGAAAATGCCAATGACCAGACACATATTCCATACACTTGTTGTCAGTAACAGATTTTGCATTTAGATTTCATCACCGGTGAAGCAGAAGGAGGAAATGTAGGTTTGTAGGTAGTGAAGTTAAGAGCCCTCTCAGCCAGATTTCCTCTAAGCCACTTTGTTCACATACACACCACCTCCAGCTTCGGAGGACCACCAGTCACGTTTTCACAGTTGTGTGGCCAGCATCTGTTACTGAGAGGGAGGCCCTTTTCCCTAGTGTGCCAAGGTCCATCTGAGTAGCAGCCCTGCCCTACAGCGCAGCAATAGTTCTCCCCAATTTGGTATTGTCTGCAAACTTGCTGAAAGTGCAAGACAGCTCATTGTCCAGGCTGTTAATAAAGACATTAAACACTATTGACCTAGCAGTGTGCATCCCTGAAAGATGCCCCTAGTAACTAGTTGCCAGTTGGACTTCATATTGTTGATATGACTCCTTCAGCCCAACCATCCAGCCAGTTTTTCATTCACTTCACACTCCACTTATCCAGTCCAAATCTCACCAACTTGCCTACAAGTAGACTGTGGGAGACCACGTCAAAGGCCTTGATAAAGTCAATAATACAATCAATCAGTACAAGATCCAGTGCCCTCCTGTTGTCCCCACAGGCTGTTGTCTCATTGTAGAATGTAAATCAGGTTGGTCAGGCACAACTGGCCCTTGGTAAATCCCTGCTGGCTGCTCCCAGTCACTTTCTTGTCCTTCATGTGCTTGGAAATAGCTTCCAGGAGGATGTGCTGTCCAGTCTTCCCAGGGACTGAGTTGAGGCCGACCAGCTGATAGTTGCCTGGATCCTCCTTCTTGCCATTCCTGATGACAGGTATGACTTTTGTCTTTTTTCAATCATCAGGAACTTTTCCCAGTCACCAGGACCTTTCAAAGATGATAGAAAGTAATGTTGAAATTACATTGGCAAGCATCCTTGGCACCCTCAAATGCATCCCTTCTGGTCCCTTGCATAGGCCCAATTCAGCTGACATTTTTAAGATGTCTGCTCCAGGAAGGGGTGAAACACCCCCTAAACTCAACTGACTTTAATGACAATATTTCCACTATCTAGGAAAGAAGACTGAAATGAGACTTGTATGAAAGAATCTGTAGTGGAAGTGTCTAATGTATTCAGACAAACCCTGTTCTCAGTGTGTGCAAATCCTGTTTATTATTCCCAGCAACTGCCACTCCCCATCCTGGTGTTCTCCAGATATGTCAGGTTCTGGCTCCTTATGAAGCTGGTGAAGACAGATATGAAGATCCTCGGTCTGAGAAGGACATGATGTTCTCATCGTAATGCCATAACATATGCTTTTCGACCAAGAGGAAGATGGCAGCAGAACTGAAAAAGACATTGACCTGCTTCTGATGTTGCTGCTTGCTTCTCAGTGCCTTCGTTACTGTACCTCGATATGGCTGCAGGCTCCTAGGGGAGGTAATAGTGATATCTTGCTGATCCTAGGAACAAGAAATCGTTACACACACAAAAAAAACCCCAAACCCAATAAAACGCGTTCATTGCCATATAGAGTGCTGATAATGATTTAAGACTAGCAAGCTACGCAGCACTGCTGCCCACACAGGTATGCATCTGTTTCTTTTTTCCTGCTTACTGTGCTCTGTGTGGCACCTAGCATAGCCAAGGCTCCAGCTCTGTCAGGAGCTTTTAGAAACTAATTCAATAAATATCAGGATCTTATCATGACTCTGATGTTATAAATACTTAAAGCCTGAACACCTGGAATCAGGTAATAACAGGAGAATCTCCACTTCCATTTAAAAAAATTCTAGTCTTACTTTGCAGAGAGAAGCAAGAAATTTTGATTTGATGGATACCATTGGCTCAGAAAACAGTGGGCTGATTCAGCTCACTAAACTGGCAGAAAAGTATTCACTCTGCGATAATTTTCTGCCAGTTTAATGAAGTGAACAAATGCCAGAACTGGTGCAACAGAAGCAGCACAGATGCGCAAGTAGTTTCAGAAGTAGGGAAGCAGAACTGCATCTATCATCATCAGCAAGCTGTTAGATCAACTTAGACACTTCACTTAAATTCACCATAGAAACAGAGCAAGTACAGAATAGCAAGAATATCTGAAGAGTCAATTCAGGGACTTCATGAACTGGAAGATGACTCAGATAGACATTTTTAATAGCCACTGAAAAATCTATTCTCTCTGAGCTTTTCTAATCCCTTTTCAACCTCATGCCTCTGGTGTTCGTGGCATCCTGCGGCCATCCACTTCTCACGTTACCAAACTGTGCATAATCTGCATGAGCTACTTTTGTTTGTTTAAACCTTCCACACCCATATGGGTCTCTCTGTTGTCAAACATGCTGCCAGCTTCTGTGCTTCCCCATATTGTTCATGATTTTATGGGTGTTTGTCATCTTCCCTTCCCCCATCATCTCTGGCCACATCTGCCCATATTACTTACACCCTGCACCCTTGGAACTAAACAAGTACCATAAGAAGAGGAGACTGCCACTCCACAGTGATAGTCTTCCAGGTAAGAAAGAGATCACTGCTTCCCTCCCAGCTTTAACCCATCCTGCTATTCCTATCTGCCCACAAGCAGAGCAGTCTTCTCCAGCCCACCCTAAGCAAGTGCACACCACCAGCAGCGTAACCTCTGGCATACCTCCTCCTCCACTCCCCTGTGCCTCTGCCCCCTCTTCCCATCCCAGCCCCTATGTAGTTTTCTCCCCTCCTGGTCCCCTTTACTCTTCAGGGTGAGTTGGGCTCCCCCACTTTGCTCCCATCTTTCCTGCCAATTATATACCTTTTGTTCAGCACCTCCCCAGTCCAGCCAAGAGCTGGGTCTGCCTCCTCACCTTGTTACATCCCCCATTCCACTTGTCCCTTTCTGTCCTTTTGTCTGGTGCTTCCATTGACCGCACTAAGTCCCCATGAATAAAAAACAAACCAAAAAAATTGCTCCTTCCCCTCAGAGCAGCCACAGCTTCCTTATTTCTCCTCTTTTCCTCTTGGTCATGTATCACATTTCCTTTCCTGGGACAGAACTTTCTAATTCTCTAACTCCACAACACTAAGCTTTTTGCTCTGAGATATCTGCCCAGGCAGCTGCAGCCCTGTTGCCACAGCCACTCTATCACCAGCTGCAGCCATGCCACTTCTGCACCACACACAGCAGGCGGGGTGTCTCCCACGCAGATCCGGAGGTCTGACATTTGTCATTCCCTGGTTTTCCACTCACTGTCTCTTCCTTGCACTGGAGTCCCCACCTGGAAGTTGGTTCAGATGCTGCCTTGGTGAAGGGCTTCTTTCTCCCCCTTTATTTCCCCTCAGCTCAGTTTGTTCCCCCCCCACCTTCCTCGTCTGCCTCCCATCACTTGTGCTGGGTGGTAAGGACTCTACCCTCTGCCTTGGGCTTTCATTCCAGCAGCAGTTCATTGTCCAAATGCTGCTGACATCTTGTGGCACAGGAGGCCGAGGAGCATCTTTCACAGTCCATAGCAGGCGTTCCACTCTCGATTGCATTACTGCATGATGAGGACTTGCCAAGGCCCGGGGCATGGTCGCAATGGCTGTCTCTTGGCTTGGAAGGACGGGTGCTGGGTTCCCAAAACCCAAAGCAGGGTGCCAGCACCACTGGTGGAAACCTGTCCTCCCCAGATGTCCCCTCAATGACTACTAAGTAGCCCACCTGGGTGCCAGGAAAGATCCTGCACAGACTGCTCCAGCCAGCAGACATTGGTAATGACAACGACCAGGTGGGATCCACACAGATGGTAGGAAGGATACACCAAGAAGAGAGCCTGCCTCAGGGAGACACATTCCCTCTTCCATCCCTTCTCGTCTCATTGTCTCCTGAATGTTGTCCCCTGGAGTCCCTGAGTCCACCTCAGCGCTCAGATTTCCATCTTCATAATGATGGGGGCTGAACTATGAACAAGGATGGTGAATGCACGCCATGAGACCTGCGACTCCCTTCTGCCCTGGGATGAGGCTTCCTCCACAGCATATCAGAGGAGCGAAACTGTGAGGAGGTCACTGTCCTCATCCTCCTGGAGGCCACAGTGCAGGAGGTCTCAAAATCCTTGGTCAGTGGTGGAACAGGGTTCACCCCTGGGCTGCAGGGAGGACTCCTCTTCAAGAGTTGTGACTTAGCTGCCATTTCCAAAGTCTGACCTCTGCCAACCAGGGGAACTTTTGATAGTGCAACCAGGGCCCAAGAGCAGAGCTCTGGGCCTTTAGGATGTCCCTGAATGGTGAAGCCTTTTGGTGAGCACCCGGCACATATCAGCTGAGCCTGCCAATGGTTAAGGGTGCCAACCAAGCCCTGCTGCTGGTCCTGCTCATTACATACAGCCTTCTACATCTGGTACACATGATGGTGGTGCTAAGCCTGGTGGCAGAGACAGGCCCTTTGCTTAGCCCCTGTCCTAGCCTGGATCCCCCAGGTGCCCCACCACCAGAGAAGAGCAAACCCATGGCATGCTGTCAGGTAGCAGCAGGCACACAGCTTTCACAACGCCTTCCTTGCCCCTGGGGAGCAGTTCAGATGGCTGAATGGTTTTCCTGGTCACAAGGGTGCACCATGAAATGTCAAAAACCAGCATCACTAAACACCTCAGGGTCTCAGGTGATTCTTTTTGTACTACCAAGATACGTCCCATAACTATCATGTTCTCAGCATTGCATTCCTGCAGGACACTAATGTCAGTGCAGCTCCTGAGCCTATGAGGGGGAGGCTAGAGGGTGAGAGAAGCCCTGTCCACCAAAACCTCTGTGAAGAAGTGAAGAGCAGGTTTTCCTCACACCTAGGGACAAAGGTGTGCTCTTACTTACACACTTACACCTCAATGCTAGGCCCAGGGTACATGCGCTTCGGTAGGCGTCCACCTTCCACAGATGTCTGGATCCACATGGAACCCGCACAGGGGTTTTATCATGATGAGTCGACAGGACTGCACTGGGGGAGAAACGCTCGGCCATGGCACACTCAGGATCTCTCATGGGTGACTGCTCTCTCGGGCATGTTGGCCTAACCAGACTTGAATACCCATGTTTGGATGAAGAGAAACACATTTTCCACCAACTGTAGTACATCTATATTTTAAGTTTAAATGTCTTACAAGGGTGGCTTGTCTCATGGGCCCCACCTGGTGCCCACAATGGCTGCTGTAACTTTGGACCAGACAGATGCCATCTCTTGGCACTTAAAAGCCACTGAAAATCATGGGCTTTGCACAGTGCTCTTTCTACCCAGAAACAAAATGCTGGATTTTTTCTAACCAGGACTCACTAAGGCTGTGTTTGCAGTCACCATCAGGTCTACACTTTCAGATACTGCCATAAACATCTATCTATCTACTGCAGACAGCCTGTATGCTGGTACATGCCTTTCTTTAATCACGTCAGAGCCTGACAGCCATTTTGCATCCACCTGAAAGACCTCTCCCAAGAACGCCTCCTTTCAGACCTCCTCAGAATGCTGAAGTACTCTTCAGATCATTTTGCTACAGCCACAAAATGGGATGGAGCAATTTTCTTGAAGAATCCCCATTATAAAATCCTACCTTCATACACAAGTGGTGGTTGTCCCCGGAAGACTGACACTAGACCTGGCCAGTGTCATCAACATCAGATACTTCCTGAACTACAGTCAGCAAGATCAAGTAGATCCCATTATGCTGACTTTGCATATGGGGTGGTCCATCCACAGCATCGCTCAGCTAATTGATCCAGAAGATGAGTGTGTCCCACATCCCCTATTTTTCTCCTACTGTGAGCAGGTTCTGCAGGAGCAATGCCACCCGAGCCACCTTCACCTCTGGCCTCATAACGAGAGGTTTTGGCCTCCAAACATCTCGATGCTCTAAACTCCTTCATGTTCTCCATATTGAGTACTTGATATGGAGTTGGATCCTCTCTATTTGGCTGCACCCATCCATGTGCAGGAGGATATTTGGGCTTGTGCTACAATTTCAGCTGTTTTCACTGTGGAAACCAATGATGACAACAGCAAGATTATGCCTGAGGAAGCATATAAAAATATGCCAAACACAACAACACTTTCTCAACATCTCTTCAGGTTCTTCTTTAGTCAGAGGAGGCATTGTTGTGATCCCCTGGCAGCCCCAGACAGAATTTTCTTCCCCTCATTTGTTTCATGCTTTTTTGAAACACTTAGGAACCTTTGGTGCCAATATCATGCTGCAGCAATGAGCTTCACCATAAAGTCTCTATGAACAAGTACCCCAGCACAGCCCCATTCCTCTCCCAACACAGCAAATCCAATAAGCACACGGAAGGCACCTTAGGCTCTAATGTACGCAACTCCTGGCAAGCTTCGAGCACACGCATTCAGCACATGCTGAACTACTACCTTTTTTTTCCATTTCATCTCCCAGTTATGCCCAGCTACGCCACTGCTGGATGGATTTCAAGAGCTGGCATTATATTAGCAAACCTCCCTCATACCAGTTTGGAAATTAGAAGTAGCATCTGTAAAGCAGAGAACCAAACTGCTGAATGTGGCTGCACGGCAAAGCGCAGGTAACAGGTGCCTCCGCTGCTGAACGCTGGTGCGCAGCTGGAGTTTCAGGAAAGCAAATACTTTCCCCAGTTAGAATGGCTGTACACCAGATCTCCTCAGTTTGCCTACAAGTAAGGTCTTGTTCATTCTGCATCTTTGTGTGAGCTTGAATTTTAGCTGTAAACCTAGAAGATTCACTTTAAAGTGTTGATACTTCATTCAGAACAAGTGTATTTCAGACTGTGCTATGGGAACAGGACCAAAGAGTAATATTTTAACTCAGTATGACAGCATGAACAGTATTCTATCAGGGCATTACAAGCCAAATCACCTAGTGCTTGAAGCATCTTCCTTTGCCATTGTCTGAAATAAAACAGCGTTGGAAATACAATTTTAGCTAATGTACCTACTGGCAAAAGGGGATGATGCATTCTAAGACTGCCACGTCCAGCTGCATGGCCGGGAGGCTGGAAGCGCTCACCAGCTGCTGACTGGATCCTCTCTGGACTCAGCTGGGCAACTGCAGCCCAGCGCTGTACAGAAGCATTGAGCCATTGCTCCTCGGCAGCTGTCCTTGTACCACGCTCCAGGTCAGCGTCACGAGTCCTGGGGCTTTGCTTACAGCCCAGTAACACTCTGAGCAGCTTTTCCTGGTTCGTGCTGGAAGGCCTCTTGTCTCTAATCCCATCTAAACATGTTTGGGCTGCACATACCAGAAGTGGAAACAACCACAGCTGGGTCCCCACTTGATTCAATGCCCAGTCCCAAACTTTCCAAGAGATGACACAGAAGGGGAGACATAACGAAGGCCATGGAGGACAAACCTCTCTGTGCCATCTGGCACATGGCTCTCCGCCCTCTTCTGGTAAATGCCTCACGTATGGGGCAGGGAGGGAGCGCCTGCAATGGCACCGGCAGTACCCACCCGGCCACCGGCCCCTCCAGAGCCCTCAGGCGGTGGCGGAGCCGGGGCTGGCGGCAGCCCCGAGAGGAACCACGGCAAGGACTCGGCCTGACGGCCTCTCGCCCCCAGACCCACCGTGAATCCAGTCATCAGAGGGCCTCACCTGCACCCTGCACTCCGTCCCGCAGCCGCCCCACGCCACCCCCCCCGGCGAGCTGCTCGCCCCCATCCCGCCCTGCCCGTTTCCCTCATGGAACCCTTCAAAAGGCAGCAGCCCCCCGCGCTAACACAAGGTTACCCCCGGCCGCCCGCCGAGCGCGGCCCGGCGCGTTCCCCCCCAAAATGGCCGACGCTCCCTCACCGCCCTCTCCCAGAGCCGGGGGAGGGCGCCGCGGCGCTGCACCGCGTCCGGGCCGGGCCCGGCAGCCCCCGCCCCGCTCCCATTGACGTCAAGCACCGCCCGGTACCGCGTCCCTCCCCTCATTGTCAGCGCCCGCACCCGCCGTCCGAGCCCGGAGCCCCCCGCGGGCTGCGGCTGCCCAAGCCCGGGCGGTCCCGCCGGCCAGAGCGCGCCGCGGGCGGGAGGGAGGCCCGGCCGCTCCCGCTGCCCAGGTAGGCGGAGGTGGGCGACGAGGGTACGGGCGGGGGGTGCCGCAGCCCCGCCAGACCGGCGGGGCGGGGAGGAATTTGAGGCATCCGCTTTGTCTCCGCGGACGGCAGACCGCCTTCCCTGCCCGGGCGGGCGCCGCGGGGCCGGGTCGCCCGCGGTGTGGCGGCGGCGGGGTCCCCTTCCCCGCGGCGCCCGCCGGGGCCTCGGCTCCCGCTCGGAAATGGAGCCGCCGTCGGGCTCCTTCCGACGTGACCGGAACAGCCGCTTTCCTGACCGGAGAGCGGCCCCGCCAGCGCCCGGTCCCCGCCCGGGAAGGGCACGGTCCCTCAGGGGGTGCTGCGAGCTGCCTTCGGGCAAGGTCTTAAACCCGTCGGTGTTCATCGTTGGGGTTTGCTGTAGTTGAGATTTTGGAGGTTTCCAGGCGCTCAAAGCATGGGATTTCTGTGAATAACCTTTTTTTTTCCCTTGCTGCAGCCGCATACTCCCTTTCCTGTTGCTTATTTTTTCTGAATTCCCCCTTCTTTCCCCAGCCCACCCACATTTATCGTATAATTAATAATGTTCTCCTTTTATATGTGAGTTTTTCCGATGCTCTGCCTTTGTTAATCACTTGAGCCTTCTTTGCGCTCCCGTCATGAGGGAATTCATTGATGGAGTGTCACGAAACCTTTCTTTTTCTCCTCATAAAATTTCTTAAGAGTACCACATTTGGCTTTGCCAGGTGTCCCACGTGCTGGTATGCGAAACAAGTGGAATAGCAGACCTTTGGTGGTTGTCCTTGGTGACCATGCTTTCACTGCAAATCTGCATTTTTTTTTCTTCTAATGCTACATCTGAAGCCTTTAAACCAATTAAGCACAAGTTAAAGTGACCGTCCCAACTAATCAGCACATTCGAGTTAGGCGCAGTGGGATTAGATTTTAATTGGTGCATAAATTCTGTTAAAATCTTACACAAAAATCACAGGAGAGAGTGCTAGTCATCACGGCGTGTGTTAGGTTGCTTCTTCTCAAGTCTCTAGCTGAGAGCCGCCTGGGCGGGCGAGCGCCGCTCCGAGCGGTCCCACACAGCGATGACAGTGAAACGGGGAGGTATTTTTACAACCCTAGAGTAGTCTCAGGCATTCAGAGTTTAGGCAAAAAAATGCAGTTACTTACCACATGCCTACAGTCTCTTGGCAGAGATACGCATCTCCTGGCCTGCCGGATAGTGAGGAGGGACAGTGCTCCTCAGTGTTTCTGCTCTCTGTGTGAGTACAAAACCAACAGCTATGTGCTTTGGTCAGTTAATGCAGCCCATGGCCAGCCGGCGCGTTTCGGCAGGGGCAGCGTGCTCCGTGGCCGTTTCGCGTCCGCGGCACTCGCAGAAGCATAATTCCTCCATTGTGTCCGCTCCGTGGTGGTAAGGACGGCAGAAAACGGTCGGTGCTGCCTGCCAGGCTGACCCCCCCACCCAGGGGCTCCGAGAGGCCCAAGGGAGTGATGGCTGAGCAGGGGGCTGGGGTGCAGGACCCCTCCCAGGCTTGGGGCCCCCTGGCCGGGGTTGCGCCCTGGCAGCTGGGGCTGGTCAGGGCAGCCAGCCCTCTGTACCAGGCCAGACACTGCGGGGAGGAGGAGGAGGATGTGGAGAGCTGGTTGCTGTGTTTCTTTTGGACGTGTGGCTGAAAGTTCCTGCGGGCAGGAGTGAATCCGGGGTAAGGGGGTGTGGGAGAACAGAGCAATTCAAGAGTAGGCAGGTCCCCATTAACTAACCCCTGTGCCTCTATTCTGGTCTGAGCAGCTCCTCAGCCTCAGCTTCCCCATAATCCTATAAATGGTAAAGTTTCTTCACTCCAGTACAGGGCAATCTGGCCGATTTCTACTTTCTAGGAAGTCAAGTTATGGCAATGTGGGCTCTTCACTGGCCCTCTGGGTTTCTCTGTGCTCTGAAAATTTGGCCCAACTGAAAATAAGTTACTGGATGTATTTATTTAATGTGAGATAGGAAGTGTAGACAAAAATAACTCTCATTAAAAAAGAGTACTCTCAAATGTGGTTATTACCAGAAATGGTAATGTTTAAAAGCCCGGTATGGCTTACAATCTAGACCACATTATTTTGTTTGTTAAAATGAGTTGGTGATTACATCTTTGAGCACAACCTTATGATAGTATTGTACACAGGCACTCTGAGGTTGTGCTCGTCCTCCGCGAAAACTTTCCTTCCCACCGAGGGCTGCGGTCGGCGAGGAACCTGATGATACGTGCCTCCTTCCTCATGGGAGCTTTTCAGAAAGTGTGGCTGGCGTGACTGAGCCAAATGACAAAATAGGACAACTTTGATGCAACTGCTACACTAAAATGAAGCAAATAATCTTTTTAGGAGGCCATTTGGATTCGAGGATTCACATGATGGGACGATTAGTAGCTGTGATATCTTTTGCACTAACTAGTGCAATGCAGGTCATAGGAACCCTTAAAACCTATTGGAAGGGAGAGCACTAGTGGTGGTGGCTATGGCTTTGTTAGTTACGTCTTCGCCAGTCTAAGGCCTCTTGTCCAGGCTTTTTGCCTTGGGTGATGTTTGGACCTGCACATGTGAAGTAGAAAGCACAAGTGTTTTCAAATACTTGGTGACAGCTGAAGGGCAAGCGTTGCTTGCTGGTGCTTCCTGCATCCCTGGTGCTGGTGGCCCGCTTCGTCCTTCCATACTGTTACTTCCTCTGCTTTAGGCAGGCTGCATCTTTGGAGGGCTTTGAGTCCTTTAATTTGATCTCCTCTCCGCAGTCACCAAAGGTGGGATTCATGTCCCTGTCCAAGCTCAACTGTTGGGCAGGGTAACGGGGGAAGGCAGCCTTCCCCTGATGGCGACTGCGGCCACCCACTGCAGACACTGTGGACAGTCACATCTCCCTGGATTTGAGGGTTTAGAGCTGGTGAAGAATCAGTTTGGTGAAAAACCCACAAACCACTTGCCTTTGATTGTCCAGATTTAGCAACCTTCATAACCACCCTGACACTGTGGGCTTGCCATTCCCATGGAGTCGGTGGCGTTTGGGTTGACTGAGCAGCCTGAAAATCAGAGTGCTTTTTGAGATGATCAAATATGAAGTGTAGCATTGGATGTCAGCCACCAAAATGTGGCTGTTTAGGCCTTAATCTTTTTGTGTCTCTAGCTTTGTCTTTGTAGGTTTTAGGTTTTGGCAGTGATGTTCCCCCTACGGAGGCCCTAATCTTGGCAGATAAGGGGTTGTAAGGCACAGGTCAGCCCTGTGTTCTTTAACCCTCGCTAGGGTGGAGTAAGATACGCAGGTGCAACAAGCAGCCTTACCTAAGCACCAGCAGTATGCACAGGAGCATAAACACCATGCACAGGCAGTTTCTGTTTCCTTCTCTGTAAAACACAGCTGAGACTATTTCAGTGCTTTCTTGCAGTGGTTGTGCAGCAAATTTAACGTTTGCGTTCCTGAATGTTTGAGATTCTTATAGAAACACAATCCGGAAGGGTGAATGCACTGTTACAGTAAAGGGCTGGAAGGAGAGAGGGTGTTCAGAAAATATGAGTTTTAATGTTATACTTAGCAATCAGCCTGCTATGCAGCCTTTTGCCATGAGAGCTGGATAAGCTCTGCCGATGGTGGAACCCGTTAGGATCCACACCAATGGCCCCAGGAACAAAATGGATCATTTATTCACTTAGGAACAAAGTTACCAAAATACACAGCTATAAAGTGTAAGTAAACATCAGCTGATAAGTTTGGTTCTGTGTGACAGTGGGCAGAGAGCGCTGCTGCAACTCTGTCAACTTGGAGGAGAGACGGGGATTTTCACATCCTCTCCGGTCACGGCTTCGGGAAGCGCCACGTCGGTGCAGGTGGGCACTGTGGCTGGAGGAAGGGGGTTTGCCTTTCCCCTCATCCCAGCTGCTCTTTCCTCCGGGTGCCCTTTCCAGCCCTACCCCAGCCGACGCAAACTCTGTGCAGCCGTGTGAAGGGAGCTGATCTGGGTGAAAATTAACCATCAGCCTCCCACCCACCCGCTTTAACCTGCCTAATTCCCAGCCTGGCTGCAGGCTTGCTTTTGTCTGGCCAGGAGAGGGGACCGTGGGGCTAGGAGGGGACAGGCCCAGTGCAGGGCCACCTAAAAGTAACTGTAAAACTTCAGTCTGAGGATCTGGTCCAAAATCTGTGAGGTCACTTGTGCAGTGATAGCATCCCCTGAGCGTATAAAGCATTGCTGCCTGTGTGCCTGGTGTTTGTATCTCTGCCACCCCCTTGCTTTTGTGGTGACTTTGGACGTGCTGCCTTTGTGAAGTTCCTGCTCGCACAAAGCGCTGCCCAGGTTTGGGCAGCAGGAGTACAGATGCCACATTTAGAAGACTTCAGTGGAAAAGTTCCTGTATTTATTAAGTCCCAACAATTTTGGTCCTGTTCATCAGAGCTTCACTGGATTGGGCAAACCTCAAATATCTTCTTCTCAAAGTAACTTCTGAGCCATACCTTCCAGGGTCTGATCAGCTGTATTGAACTTGGGCGAGCAAAATGCACTGGTCTTCCAACAAAATGCACTGGTCTCGTGTCTGTAAATGCTTTCTGTGACCTGGAAACCTCTGTATTGCTGCTCCTTGGCCTGCTGCAGTGTAACACCAGCCATCCTGAGCCACCTCATCCCGTGTGCTGCCCTGGCCCTCGAGGAGCTGGTTGCCCACAAGCCAGCCGTGCTCAGTGCCAGCCCTCGTCCTCCCCTGGCGGCAGGCGGGAGCGGGCTTGCCCGGCTCTGTGGGCAGATCCCAGTTCTCACAGGTGGGCTTCTGGGTGCTCCAGGATAAAGCGGGGGGGACTTGCGCTGCCAAGTGTGGGTGCTTCCTCACCACCCCCTCACTGCCTGCCCTGGTTTGGGAGGAATGTGTGGTGGTTTTGCCCCTTCCAGTCATGAAAGGGAAAGTGTAGGCTTTAACAATTTTAATCAGTACTGCATGGACTAGCCCCTGCATGTTAACATTTATGGTTCTGAATTTACTTAGCTAGTTGGTTTTTAAGTCATAGATTAAGTCATAGTTTGACCTGCCGTACAGCCCAGGCCATGGTATCAAACCTCACTTAGTATCAAATTAACTCATTAACTCAGACATTTTTGAGGTTTGGGATTTCAAATTGCAAACTTGATGGTTGGGGGGGGGGGGAGGGGGCGTTGGTGAATATAAATAAGATTTTTTGCCGTGAAAACCCATGTTGCTTGGTTGGATTTGTGATTGTTTGGCTCCGAAGTAACACGACAGATTTTGTTCGGACACCCTGCAAACAGTGTTGTGGCCAAGACCAGACGTGCATCCTTGAGTGTGCACTGCACGCCCCTGAAAAAGCAGAGCAGCAGGAGGAGACAAGAACTGAGGCTTTCTTAGTCCTGGTAGGAATCGGCTTTGGTGGTTAATATTGCAAAACCCCTGAAGCTTGGGGCTCATGTGTCGGGCTGCACAGTAGGAGAGAAAAGCATCTGCTTCTGTAGGCAGGTGATGCGAGAGGGCTGCCTGACCTGTGTCATGGCATAGCAGTCCTGCCGGGCCGCCGAGGAACATGCTTCCCGGTGGCATGCCACCTTTGCTGCAGGACAGCAGCTCTCCCACTCTGGCAGCCAGTGGGCAACGTGTAGCAGGTCACCCCATCAACTGCTCACATCTGCTCCAAGGGTGCGGGAGCAGGCGACAGCAAGCGTGCTGGCCTTGGAAGTGCAAGTGCCATGGCAGGAAAAGGTGGAGCAGGGGCAAAAGAGTGAGCACATTGTTGTGTGATGTGGTCAGACCTGCGTCCGTACTGCTCGTATATGTGTTGCAGTGTTCTCGTTGACCTCTAAGGTGGTAGTTTCATCCTGAGCTGAAAATGTGCCTTTCTACATGACTGATGACGATGAACATAAGCTCAAGCAACTCTTTAATTAGCTCAAGTATGTTTCTCTTTACCTTGAATGTTTACTTTTCACATTTTTCTCTGTTGTTGCATGCAATCCAGATGCTTGCAGAAAAGTAAAACAGCTCAAGGCTGTGCAGTGTGGGCTCCTGGCAGCATAGCTCTCTGCTTCCAAGTGTCGTCAGCTCTACTCCACCGTGCTGCATGCAGCACGGCATCATACAGCTGGGAACGACAGATTTTGCTGCAGTGCTGCACCCTCATTACGTGTTGCAGCAGAATCTGTCAGACGTTGTTTTCACATCCATTCTCAAAATTGCTTTTCTACAAATTGCTTATATATGCATTATCTGGGTTTTAAGCTACAGCACTGGCTTGTGGCTTCCCCATTGGGTTGGTTTGAAAATCGCAGGATATGTTTCCAAAGCTGAAAGGAGGCTGCAGAGGCTCCAGGCTTGCGCTGATCATCTGATTCCACTGCAGCACTTTCAGCTGCTTGTGCCTTTGAGGTGCCTGTGCCTCACGTGGGAGTGCAGTGGGTTACCTTAAAGGGAAAATCTGATGAAACTGCTTCAAGAACTTGTTGTTACATGTGATATCTTAGTGGAATTTACCAGAATAGAAAGGAGATTCCTGACCTAGGATCTGGAACAGAGCTAGGATCTGGAACACATTAATTCTTCAGGTAGTGTGAATCATTTGGAAATATGTCTGTTTTTACTGGAGAACAATAATTCCTGTGTGATAATAAATAACTGTTAGTACTGCATTGTGGTGAGAATTTGAACTTGGAGCAGTTGAGAAATCCTAATGAAGCTTCTCACTCCATTGTTTGTATACCATTCTGTATAGCTACTGTTTGGGATTGTTTTTAGTGTTGTTAAATGTGATGCTAGTGTCTTAGCATAAAGCTATCCTCTGTAACATGTGGGTGTTGATGTTTCTGTGTGAGATTTGGCTGTAGTATATTATAAACTGCCTGCATATGCTCTTAAATTCTCTGGATGTTGCCTTCAGGTAGCTTTTTGCATTGGGCAGAGCATAGCAACAAGAAGCACAGTTTGGAATAGGGCATTTGTTTTTGTCTGAAACGAACCGTCGCAGAGGTACTGTGAAGGGGAGAGTGAGTATTATCAGTGTTTTGGGAAAGCTATGAAACTTGTGTGTTTGAAGGTGAATGCGGGAGCAATGCTATAACCTGCTGTGGAGGCTGGGGGACCGTTTTCCTGTGGTGACTGGAAGATGGGGGGGCTCTTTGGGTGCTTAGTCTCTGCAGAGTGTAGACAGCAAATGAGCTCCTGATAGCCGAGTGTTAAATAGCTACGGATGTGAGGCTGGCTTTAGGCACAGGCAGAGTAAAACAGCAGCTGCTGAGTGCAGAAGAACAGTTGTACCCTGTTGGCTGCCTCGATTGCTGTGTGGCACCTCGATTGCTGTGTGGCACCTCGATTGCCATGCAACGCTCCTTGAGCCTGGGTCACCTTCCCTGCATTGCCCCAGAGCAGCAATAGAGGCAAACCCCATTCTCTAGCTTTCTTTCCCTGACTGTCTTACAACAGAAACGTGCTCCCAAGCCCTTACCCACAGATCATCTCCATTCACTTTTTCCTCTGCTGCCTACATTTTGAGCTGATATGCAGATCAGGGCTCTTTCTTTTTTTTTTATTTTATTTTATCCCCCCCCCCCCCTTTCTTTTTTTCTTCATTTCTTCTTTTTTTAGAGATCTCTGCCCTGTGTGCCTCCAGTGACTGCTGTGACTGCCAGAGCGTGTGGCTGGGAGCACTCAGCACAGTCCTTGCCTCGGAGCCCAGCCGTGTGTGTGAGCTGGTGGGGCACACAGAGCACCTCTCCTCTGCAAAACCAGGTCTGGCGGCAACAAGCTGGACAGAGGCAGCAACGCATCAGCGACACGGGAGTGACTGCGTGTGGGGCTGTGTGAGTAACAGCACGATGGGCAGTTCAAGGGAGAAGGTTGTTCTGCTCAGTACTGGTGAGGTGGTGTCGGAAGTGTCGTGAGAGTCAGGTGGATATTTCACTAGATCAGGTCGCTCAAAGCCCCGTCCAACCTGACCTTGAACACTTCTAATGATGGGGCATCCACAACTTCTCTCGGCAACCTGTGCCAGTGTCTCACCACCCTCATTGTAAAAAATATGTTCCTTATGTCCCATCTAAACCTACCCTCTTTTGGTTTGAAACCATTGCCCCTTGTCCTGTTGCTATAGGCCATAGTAAAAAGTGTCTCTCTGTCTTTCTTATAAACCCCCTTTATATATTGAAAGGCCACAACAACGTCTCCCCAGAGCCTTCTCTTCTTCAGGCTGAACAACCCTGTCTCAGCCTTTCTTCACAGGAGAGGTGTTCCAGCCCTCGGATCATTTTTGTGGCCTCCTGTGGACCCGCTCTGGTTTTTCTGGGGTCTCCAGAGCTGGATGCAGTGCTCCAGGCGGGGTCTCACCAGAGTGGAGCAGAGGGGCAGAGTCACCTCCCTCGCCCTGCTGGCCACGCTGCTTTTGATGCAGCCCAGGATCCGGTTGGCTTTCTGGGCTGTAGGTGCATGTTGCTGGCTCATGTCCAATTTTTTGTCCACCGGTACCCCCAATTCCTTCTCTGCAGGGCTGCTCTAAGCCATTCATCCCCCAGTCTGTACTGATACCGGGGATTGCCCTGACCCAGGGGCAGGAAGTTGTAACATGGTAAATTCTGACTGGATGTAAAGGAAAATAATTTTCACCGCGAGATTGGTCTGACACGGGAACAGGGCCCCAGGGCTTGTGGCATCTCTGACCTTGGAGATACTTGATGCAGTCCTGAGCAACCTGCTCCAGCTTTTGACGCTAAGCCTGCTGGGAGTGGGAACCGGACTGGGTTCTGTGACACTTGGGGTTAACGTCATCCCCTTACTGGCAACCAAGATGAGACAGAAAATATGGATTTCCCACTCCTTCCTTCCTCTGTAGAAAGGAACAGCCAGGTGGGGGAAGCGGTGTGGTCCCATCTCGGTACAGCCAAGCCAGTCCTTCCTTCCTGTGAAACATCCTTCCTTCCTTCGGTCCAGGGAGTACAAGGGGAAAACTGGCACATAAAGAACAGCACGAGGGAGCGAGGTTAGCCAGCCATGCCCTGGAAAAGTGCTGGAGGGAGACCCTCTGTTGCCATTTGTGGCTTATGCCCAATTTTTCACTCTCCACTTCTTAAACGGGCTGTAAGAAAAGCACATGCCCTCTTGGCTCTGATCTTCATTTAGGATGGGATTCAGATAAATTAATGCTTGGCATTAAGCCTGCAGATTTCCTCATTAGCATCTTGTGTAATGCTTGCAGGAATATGTGTGCTTCGAGAGCAACAGAATTTGTCTGTCTTCTGTCCAGAATACCTGTTGTCTGTCGTCCATTAGATACCAGTGGACTTAAAAGCAAATGCAGGCTGCCCAGCAGAACTGCCTCTTTCTTGTTAATATACGGTATTTCAAGATTGTTGCTTTTCTAGCAGCATGAAACTGAGAATCTGGAAGAAAGTTTTCCCATGATAGTCATGAGTTGGTTGGCACCCTTTCATGCCCTATGGACAAGAGGCTGGTAGGAGCTGAATGAACTTTGAAGTTGGTGATGTATTCAGCCCTGTCTGTGGGAGAAGTACTGCTCAGCACCTTCCTGCTGGAAATCCTGTCCCACACTTCTGACCCCAAACAGCCTCCAGCTGCGTACCGAAGGAGGCAGCTGGATGCTCAGGATGATCTTCTCCTTGGGAAGTTATGTCTATTCTGTGTCAGTGCCTACCCTAGTCAAAGGAGTCACTTTATGCAAGCGAATGGGGAATAACTCCGGCCTGTTTCTGGGAAGAGGGCGCAGAGGCCAGGTATCCCTCTGCCATCTTTTTCTGCCTTAAGGAGAATCCCAACAGTGGTTGCTGAATCCCCCGACCAGTCACCAGACCTTGGACCTCTAACTGCTGTAGAGCACCGAGTCTTCCCTCGCAGCTCTTAGCCCAGAGCACGGTCTGTGGCGCGGTGCATGTGGCTGGCCTCTGCCTGCCAGTGCGGTGAGACGCCTTCCCCTTTTTGGGCCATTTGCCCAGCTTCTGGCGCAATGCTGTATGTCCCATGTGTGAACTGCCCGTTGTCCTTCTGAGCTGCTCAGCCTGCAGGTGAAAGTATTTTGTCCATAAATTCATCAAGGGTTTTGAGTGGGCTGTTTTCAATGGCATGACTGAACAGTGTCATAACACCATCCTGGCAGCTTGTCTCACAGCCTCCCCGTTGTCCATGGAGCATTAATTTTGAGGTTAATGTATTTAAGTCCCCACAGCTACAAGTGTGCTCTCACAAAGGCAGTGTGTTCCTTAAAAGATCCAGGCTGTGATCTGTTTGTAAAAGTTATTTTATTTACTTTATTGTTACCTGAGGGTATTTTCAGCAATAAATTCAACACAAAAGACTCCTGTTAGAGTCTTCCAATCCACTCAGCTGTCTTCATTGAATAAATCACATTTAAGAGAGTGACATAAGCTCCTGAATACCTCCTTTCATTTGACTTCGCACTTGCCAGTGAACAAAAAAGACACATTCTGAAGCTGCAGGGTGGGAGCTCGTGGGGAAAAAAAAACCACCTGTTGTTATACAGGAGTCCAAGATCACAGTTAGTATTTGTGGTACAGCCAGGGGACAGAGTTCCCGAGGGTTTGCGTTGGGAGGCTGTGAAGGATTTGGAGATTACTCACAGTGTGTTAGCGAGCCAGCCAGCCTTCATTGCGCAGCCAGCCTGTGCAAGTCATTGTGAAACGCTGTACCTGAGGTCCCCCTGGTTCAAATGACTTCGGGGAGAAATCGCATTGGCTTCAGCTGCGTTGCTGCCTGCCTCTGAGTCAGCGTGTGGTGGGTGGGGTGTCCGCTGCTCCTGCGCGCTGATGGCAATGCTTCCTGCTGGCGCATCGTGCCTCGTCTTGCCTGCCTGCTGTCCTGCTGGCTTCCAGCCTGCGAGGGGCTCGCTCAGCTCAGCTGGCTGCTCCCTGCAGAGCACCCCGAGCACCTCTGGAAGAGACCCCGAGCTGGTGATGGAGCCTCGGTTTAGTAACAGCATGCAAGGTGTTGCTTTAGAGCAGAGTGTGGATTTCATGGATTGCAAAAGGAGCAGATAGGAGACAGTCTCCTCCCTGTGCTGAAAGGTTCGCTTCGAGCCTGCAATGATGCTGCCAGTGCAGGGAAGTCCTGCAGGTGGGCTGCATGGTGTAACCCAAGCCAGCCAGCCTTCATGCTAGGGGCATTTCAAAGGGCTGACTGCTTCCTCCTGGGCTCTTCTTGCCAGTGGCATCAGTCCCTGCTGTTCCCCAGCCAGCTGAGCTGAGGGATGCTGCTAGTCTTTCCCCTCTGTAGCAAATGCTTGTCCAAAAGCTGCAGAGTCGCACGATGTTTCTGGTGCTGCTGGGCTCCAGCACACGTGTGAGCTGCTGCAGTCCTGCCACTGTCAGCATGCATGCACGCAGTGCACTGCAGGCTCCTGTAAAGACACAGCCCTGCCACTAGAAGTTAACAGTTCAAGTCTAAATGCTGGTTTTCTCCAGGAGCAACAGCAGTGGCACCTGTAACCTAATTCATATTCCCTGGCTTCCTCGGGGGCCCTTCCACAAGTCTGAATTGCTACTAATTGCAGCCTTCGCTCAGCCCCGAGCGCAGGGCAGGGCAGGCTGCTGAGCCCGCCTGCAGAAGCACTGCTGTCCATGCATCCCAATGTGGTGTCCTAAAATGGTGCCAGCAATTTCATCTTTTGCATCTGCACTAAGCAGGGCGAGCATAGAAGGTGCATCGGGGAAGCTGTGTCAGATGTCAGCTAGGCCGGGCAGGATTCTCGCAGATGAGCCGAGGGAAACAGCAGCATACCCTGAAGAGGGATCCCCCACAGCAAGAGCAACTTTCCAGAGACTTGGGGTTACACTTTAACTGATTTGGGGGATTTTGATGATAATGGTTTTTTCTAGCAGCGGGGCTGTTCTCTTCAGTGGGTGGATAGCAATGCTAATGGTTTATAAAGTGGATCTACAAGAGAGCAGTTAAAACTGGGCTTATGCTTGAATATTGAATTTTATCAGAGTAATTAGTCCTAGATGTCTGTTGAGGGTTATTGAGTTAAACGGCTATTAGTAAAGATTAATGAAAAATTAAAATTTAGACATTTATTTAAATCTGAATGATCATTTTTAATTCATGTCACATTTTACTTCCTTGTGCTGCTGTGCTGTCGGTCTGAGGGTCTGTGCGGTGCCTGCTCAGAGCGAGTTCCTGTGTGTGCAGAGTGGAAGGGAGAGCAGGGCAAGGTGTGCAGAGAGGACAGGGCGCTTTTCCCGAAATATAGCTAAAAGTTGGCCATTTGTCTAAGCTGTTCCCCAAAGGTTTTCCCTACTGGTGCTAGAGGACAATCCTGAGCCATGGATCGCCGTCATCAGTGCTGCTTTATGTTTGTATGGTTCTTGGTATGGCTTGGCCTGGGCCTTCCCAGGCAGGTCCCGGGGATGGCTCAGGAATTAGCACAGGCAAGGACTGTCCCGTTTGTAGACAAAGCAGGTTTAATAGGGCAGGGGGCCTTGTTCCATACTAGTTGGCCTTGGGGCAGAGGACAAACCTAAGCAAGGCTCACGTACTGGTATAAGTGTACCCTTAAGTGCTCTCTTTGGTCAGCAGGATGACAGTGCAGTCTCCAAGAGGCCATTCATCCACCCAGCCTTAGGCAGCAAACTGGGATCAGGTGAACAGTTATCTGACAGTGCTGCCCACTTTCTTTTTTTATCTGTGGAGGGTGCCTGGACTCTTTTGTATCAAATGCATGGCTTTAGAAGGCTAAATTTTGGGGACACAGGTACTGTCCAAGGAGATGGACTGTTCAAGCAGAGAGCTAAGCCAGGGTCTTTCCTCAAACCATACAAAGGTAGGGCTGGGTAGGGCCTTGAGGTCAGGCAGTTGGATTTCCCAGTGTAGGAGAGCTGGGAGGGGTGCCAAAGGGCTGCCCTGCTCACCTTCAGTTTTCAGCAGCTGCTTGGCTACCCGTGATGGTGTGGCACTGCAGCCAAGCTGAGCGCCCGGTGCTGAGGTTGTGCTCCCTGCCGCGGGTGGCTGAGCCCTGCATACAGGTGGGCTGTGAGAGGGATGTGGGAGTGAGCCAGCGAGGAGCAGCACAGCAGCTTGTGAGGAGAGCTGTGCCTCTGAGCCCTGTGCGGCACTGCAGTTGCATCTTCAGTGCAGCACAGAGCTGCCTGCTGTCTCTGGCTGATTCCTGGATAACACGGGAATGCATCGGTGATCCCTTCTTGTAGCCATGTACTCCAGGATGCGGCCCTGTACCCACGCCCTGAAGACAGTATCATGTCTCAGGCCCCAAAGTCCTCAGAAAAATTACTTTACCTGCTGTATGTACAGCTCTTCTCTTAATGTGTCCAGAGCATGACGTGCCTTTTTCACAGAAGATGACCTTGTAGGTAGGTGGAAGCTTGCTCTTACCTCTGTATTTGCTTTCTGCTGCAAGTCCACCCATTCTCTGTTTAGCTGGCTCACTTGCCTGTGGTGCAGGACTTCTCCTGGGGTGAGTTTCGGTTTGGGTTCTGAACTTTTTTTCCTGTGTGTCAGGATTATTCTCTGTTCTGGGCTCACCATTGCTCTCTGTCTGTGTTGTCTCAGTCTCCTTTCCACTCCATTGCCTGTGCTGCTAATGAGACTGCTTAGCAGACCCAGTGGAGGGCTTGTGCTAGGAAAACATAAGACAGGAAAGGTCACTGTTTGTTTCTTATATTCTTATCCCAATAACCATTGCTGGCAATGTTCAGAGAGAGGTTTTGGGCTACACAGACCTTTGTCTGACCTCCCGTAGGAGTTCTTACCACCTCTCTCTGTTATTATTGAAAAAGCTTCTCCTTTTCACACTGCTTCAGGGAGTCCTGGCCTTTCTGGCTCATTGTGGTTTCATTCAGATGTGTGTTTCCTTACTCTGCTTATGGGAATCCACATGGGAGACAGTGTCAAAAGCCTTAATAAAGTCAAGATACCTTACGTCTACTGCTTCTTCAGCTATTCAGTGTGACTCTTACCCAGTTTAACGAGGGTTAAAGTAGTTACCAGCACAGCTATGGATTTGAATGTCCCAGTTCTGTCTCCATTTTCATCAGCTTATGTTCTTCATACTTCAGACTCTGCCTTCAGCTTGGTTTTAGGGATGAGAACCTCCCTAACCTGGGATTGGTCTCCTTTATCAGAGTTTAGGCTAATTAGCAGGATTATATGTTGCTCTCGATGATGAGCAGAGTATTGTTCACTGAGGCTGGCACAAAACTACCTACTTTAAAAAAAAATAAATGCAAATTAGGTTGTTAAATAATCTGTTGACAGCTCTGTCTTGGGTTGTGACACGAGATCAGAACGTTCCCTCTGTGAAATTACATGTTGCTGCCTCCTTGCAGGGCCTCCACCTCCAGCCAAGTGTCAAAGCCCTTCTGAAACAGCAGATGCTGAACAACACAGAAGCGAGCACGGAGCTACCCATGTCCAGCCCCAGACCACGTATTCATAGAATCATAGAATGGTTTGGGTTGGAGGACCTTAAAGATCATCTAGTTCCACCTCCTCTGCCATGGGCAGGGACACCTTCCACTAGACCATGGTGCTCAAAGCCCCATCCAGCCTGGCCTTGAACACTCCCAGGGAGGGGGCATCCGCACCTTCTCTGGGCAACCTGTGCCAGTGCCTCACCACCCTCAGAGTGAAGAATTTCTTCCTTAGATCTCACCTAAATCTGCCCTCTTTCAGTTTAAAGCCATTACGCCTTGTCCTGTCACTACATGCCCTTGGTCAGAAGTCCCTCTCCAGCTTTCTTGTAGGCTCCCTTCAGGCACTGAAAGGCAGCAATAAGGTCTCCCCGCAGCCTTCTCTTCTCCAGGCTGAACAACCCCAACTCTCTCAGCCTGTCCTCGCAGGAGAGGTGCTCCAGCCCTCTGATCATCTTCGTGGCCCTCCTCTGGACTCGCCCCAACAGGTCCATGTCCTTCTCATGTTGGGGGCCGCAGAGCTGAACGCAGTGCTCCAGATGGGGTCTCAGGAGAGCGGAGTAGAGGGGCAGAATCACCTCTCTCGCCCTGCTGGCCACGCTGCTTTTGATGCAGCCGAGTATACGGTTGGCTTTCTGGGCTGCAAGCACACATGGGCGGGTCATGTTGAGCTTCTCATCAACCAACACCCCTAAGTCCTTCTCCTCAGGGCTGCTCTCAATCCATTCTCCACTCAGACTGTATTTGTGCTCGGGATTGCCCCGACCCATGTCCAGTACCTTGCACTTGGCCTTGTTGATCTTCATGAGGTTTGCATGGGTCCACCTCTCCAGCCTGTCAAGGTCCCTCTGGATGGCATCCAGTGTGTCAACCGCACCACACAACTTGGTGTTGTCGGCAAACTTGCTGAGGGTGCACTCAATCCCACTGTCCATGTTGCCGACAAAGATGTTAAACACTGCTGGTCCCAATACCGACCCCTGAGGAACGCCACTCATCGCTGGTCTCCACTTGGACACTGAGCCATTGACTGCAACTCTTTGAGTGTGACCATCCAGCCAATTCCTTATCCACCGAGTGGTCCATCTGTTGAATCTATGTCTCTCCAATTTAGAGACAAGGATGTCATGTGAGACAGTGTCAAATGCTTTGCACAAGTTCGGGTCGATGGCGTGAGTTGCTCTTCCCTTATCCATCAGCACTATAACCCCGTCATAGAAGGCCACCAAATTTGTCAGGCGTGATTTGCCCTTAGTGAAGCCATGTTTGCTGTCACCAATCACCTCCTTATTTTCCTTGTGCCCTGGCATGGTTTCCAGGAGGAACTGCTCCATGATCTTGCCGGGCACAGAGGTGAGACTGACTGGCATGTAGTTCCCCTGGTCTTCCTTTTTTCCCTTTTTAAAAATGAGGGCTATGTTTCCCCTTTCCCAGTCAGTGGGGACTTCACCGGACTGCCACAGCTTCTCAAATATGATGGGTAGTGGCTTAGCAACTTCATCTGCCAGTTCCCTCAGGACCTGCATCTCATCAGGTCCCATGGACTTAGGTACCTTCAGGTTCCTTAGATGGTCTCAGACCTGATCTTCTCCCACAGTGGGCAGTTCTTCATTCTCCAAGTCCCTGCCCTTTGCCTTCTGCGACTTGGGTGGTGTGGCTTGAGCACTTGCCGGTGAAGACTGAGGCAAAAGTGTTGTTGAGTACCTCAGCCTTCTCTATATCCTGGCTAACCGTTTCTCCCGTTTCCTTCCGGAGAGGGCCTACGTTTTCCCTAGTCTTCCTTTTATCACTGACATATCTATAGAAGCTTTTCTTGTTGCCCTTGATGTCCCTGGCCAGAATTAATTCTATCAGGGCTTTACTTCTCCTAACCTGATCCCTGGCTGCTCAGACAATTTCTCTGTATTCCTCCCAGGCTACCTGTCCTTGCTTCCACCCTCTGTAGGCTTCCTTTTTGAGTTTGGGTTTGTTCAGGAGCTCCTTGTTCATCCCTGCAGGCCTCCTGGCGTTTTTGCCTGACTTCCTCTTTGTTCGGATGCAACGCTCCTGAGCTTGGAGGAGGTGATCCTTGAATATTAACCAGCTTCCTTGGGCACCTCTTCTCTCCAGGGCTTTATCCCATGGTGCTCTACCAAGCAGATCCATGAAGAGGCCACAGTTGTCTAGCCATGCACAGTCCTCTTGGGATAAAACACCAAGGTCAGGAGCAGGTCACCTGTGTCACCTTGTGTGTCAGCTGCAGAGGACTTACCAGCAGACCTGGATGCTGGGTTTGCTTTGGCTTCACCTTGTAGCTCTGCCTGCCTCCAGGAGTGTGCTGAAGGCTGACATGTGGGTGAGATGAACTCATTCTTTACCCTTACTGTTCAGCCGTGCTGTTGTGCAATGTGGGATCCAAGGTTTTTACATCTGGTCGAAGTCACAAAGCAAAGCATAGCTGCTGCTTTGCCTGGCCTGTCAGAGAGGGCAGAGGCCTGTCAATGGAGAGCCACTATCCATGGTTTCCATCTCTGCCATAATCCTTGTTTCACCCAGCTCCTGATGCAAATCTAGCAGGACAGATCTTTTCCTTCTCTTGTGATTATAAGCTGGGCTTGACTTTCCTACCCAAGGCCATTATGTTTGTCCTGGATCAGACCACAAGTGTATCTAGCCCAGTGTTTTTGTAGTGGCCAAGAACAGGGCCCTAGGGAAGAGCAGAAACAGGGAAAACCTGCGGTGAGTAGTTCCTGCGTGCTCTCCCAGCGTCCGGCCCCTTGTGGCACAGGCACTTACAGAGCTGGATGTGGCTTCTGTGGATTTACTAACCCTCAAAAGACATCTTTGGTGTTACTTTATCTGTTTGCCCCAAACCCATGGAAGCTTTTAGAGTCCACAGCGTCCTGTGGCAGAGTCCAACAGCTTATCTGCATGTCATGAGGAGCAGCATCTCTCCTCATTTGTTGTGACTGCAGAGACAGGGGATGTTTGATATATCCCTCTTCTCCAAACTATTCATAATTTTATAGATCTGTCATATTCCTCCTCAGTCATTTCATTGTCCAGGTTAAATAGTTCTTGTTTGTCATTGATTTCCTCTGCAGAAATCATACTTTTGACCATCTTTGTTGCATAGCTTTTCTAGCTGGCAGCAGAGACCGAGTTGGGACCAGAATTGCAAACAGCTTTAGAGATGCTGGCACACCATGGGTTGATACAATGGCAAATTAATGTTTTCTTTTTTTTGTGCTGTACTTATTTCCTAGTAACTCATAGTATTAGACTTGATTTTTGACCACTGTGGAACAATAAGCTGGTGTTTTCCTGAATCGTTGTGGTAGGCTGAAAGCTTGTTATTTTACATGTAAAATTAGAATGGTTTTTTTTCCATGTCTGTAACTTAATGCTGATTTATACTGAATGTCATCTGTCGTTTCCCTGTTGAGACTTGGAAGGTCCTTCCGTAGATCTTCAGAGTTAGCCTTTGCCTCTATGACCCTGAGCTCAGAGTGTCTTCAGCTGCTTTTAGTAATGTGGTGGAGGAATGCATCGATGTAGGGTGGCAGCGAGGGCAGGTCCTGAGTTGCCGGTGTCACGTGGGGGCACTAGCTTCTCCAGGAAGGTCCAAGTTCAAAGCTGAAGTGCAGATCCAGGAAGCTTTCTGGAGGTAAACCCATTTCTGCTGAAGAGCTTATGTAGGTGGGAGCTAATAAGAGCTCTGTCACCATTTTCCTTAAGAAATGCTCCTGGCAGCTGTGGGCAGTCAGAAGTCTCACTGATGGCAAAATGGTGCCTTCCTCTGCCTCTTCCTTCCTTGCTCCTGTGCTGCTGACTTTCACCCTTGTTCATACCTTGTACTCCTTTGTGCTGGGACAAACATTTTTCTGTTCACTATTTCTTACCTTAATGAGGTCGGTTTTAGCCCAGATAAGTCCTGCACGAATGCTTGGGGTAGGAGCGTGTGAGTGTGCGTAGCAGGGGACAGTATGCAGCTGGGAGTGAGAAGGCATCAGGTCCAACCCAGCCAGCACGCGCTGCTCCAGCAGCTGCAGTGTTAGGACAGTTTGGGACATCCCTGGGCAAGCAGCAGCAGACCCAGTACTTGTTTAAATGGCTGAAGCAGAGCAAAGTGTAGGAATCCAAATTGCAACACAAGCAAGGAAACTTGTGTTTTCATAATAACATGGACTTCGGGAAAGACCACTTGTAAACCTTGTGACAAATGGGCAGCAGAAGAAAGAGGACCTGGGGGAATCCTTCGGCAAATACTATCAAAGGGTACCACCTTGGGCAGACTGGCTCAAAAAACCTGGAAAGTGCCAGCTTCCTTCTGGAGCATTATTGTATGGTCTGAGGGCCAGAGAGCCATTGCTGTGGCAACAGATCTGTCAAATGCTGCTGTATTTCGGTGGGATGTCCAAAACAATGTTGAAAATAGGCCATGGGACTAGCTGTGCAGCAGTGCATCGAAAGACCAGTCAGGGCTGCCGGGGAGGCCCAGTAGCAGTGGGTTGGGGTTCAGTGTGATGCCCTACAGTCTTTTTTGGGGTGAATCAAACATGCCACTGTGGCTTTCGGAGTAGCTCCCTAGCAGCAGCAGGCAGCGTGGGACCCTGCACTTCAGGAGGACTAGCAGAGATGTTTCTTTCTTCTGAAATACAGTTCAGACGATGAGGACAGCAGCCCTGCTGGTCGTAGGGAAAAAAATTGGGGCATGCATTAGAAAGCTAGGAGCACGCAGCTGTCCCTGTTGAACAGGGATAGCTGGGACTGCATGGGTGGGGATGAGAGGCGCATCCCGTTGTTCTCTAATTGCACTGTTGAACAGCACACTGGGAGATGTTAGGTGCTTGTTTTCTGCTTAGTCTCCCCACATGGCTTTGCCCTGCAGCCACATTGCTGTCTTGTCCTCCAGACACTGGTGCAGGTGTGAAGTGTAACTTCTTTTGGGCCTGTACGCTTCCTTTTTCCAAAACCGTGCTCTGTCCCAGCTTTTGAGATCTGCTGAGAGTTCGCTGAATGGCATTTCTGTGCCAAGGCTGGGCAGGCACCCACACACAGGCTGGTTGCCTGCCTGTCCCTTCATTTCTGTCCAAGGCAGCAAACAGATGGTTTGGTAGCTGCAGTAGTTCAGGGCAGTCAGTAGCTATGGCAACTCCCCAAGCTGTTCTTGTAGCGGGTGTAAGGGAGCTAAAAAGCTTTCGTTTTAGCACTTACAAACTTCATTGATTGAGTTCTTCCAGGGAGAAAGTTGCAAGAATAACCAGTTTTCTGTGCTACTGGGTCCATGAGCTCATTTTTTTGGGGAGGGCTTTTGGAGCAATCCCCATTTTCTGCAGGGTTTGTAGGGATCCATGTGGAAACATCTGAATGGCTGAGCCAGGCTTTTGGCCAGGAAAGCTCACAGCAATCAAAGGAGTGTTCCTGCACAGGAGCTGGCTCCGATGTCCTTCCACTCTGTTAGGAGAGTGGAGCATACCCTGCATCAGACAGGGTGCAGAGAAACACACAGTACCCTGTAATTTTCGTGCCAGCAGGGATGTATCAGTGCCCGTGTCGCTCTCAGGTATAATGCTAGGAAGAATGTGAAGGTTAAAGCTGCCTATGCCTAATGAGCAAAATGATTCAGAGATGGTTATAAGTACTTGAAGCTGATCTTATTAGGTGTGTTGTACCAGGGGTGCCTTTCCCAGCTCTGTAGATGTTGCTGGATGATAAATTGTGTGGGTTTATGCTTTTGGGTACTTGGCCCATTTGTAGTGTGGCACTTGTCAGATGTGCAGTGTTAGTCCTGTCTGACCCGGATAGGTGTTTGGGACAGGACAAGACAAGAGCCCAAGAAGATGATAAGAGTTCTACTGGATGAGAACAAAGGTTTACCTACCCCATATCCCATCTCCAGCAATGGACTGCCAGGAAGGAGGAGAGGGACAGGGGAGGCGTGCAATGATGCAGGCCAGAGGATTCTCCCAACCAAGTTTTGGCTCAGAGACTTGCTGAGCTAGGAGTGAGTCCCTGTATGTAATGACCTTAACGGATTTTTCTTCCATGAATTTGTCTGGTTGCTGCTTTATGAACCCACAAGGACTTTTAGCTTCCACAACATCCTGCAGCAAGGAGTTCCCCAGCATAACACCATGTACAAGCAGAAGCAGAGTGCTGAACAGAGTGAGCCCAACCGGAGATGAGCATAAGGCAACAGGATGGGAAGAGGGAGTGAAAACACCAGCAGGAACTGGAGCCGATACTACTGTCCCAGCCTTCAGCACAAGCATGACAGAAGAGGGTGGAGGGAATAGAGCTGTGCTTGAAGGGTAAGATTTGTGGTGGCCAGATGAAGAGGTTAGAAGAGCAAGTGTAAGAGGCAAGCTTGTTAAAGTGACAATGTGGAAGATAGGTCTGAGAAGAGCTTTTACCATATGCTAAATATCTGGGGAAAATGGAAATTTGGGAAGTGGGGAGAGGTAGACTGAAGTGATGGGGAAGAGAAGGAACAGAGGAGAGGGCACTGTCAGTCAGAGCAAAGTGCCTGTCTCCTCAGCATCCTAGCTGCACCAGTGGCCAAAAGCACATGTTGGGTAGGAGCATGAGAATAGCTAATATACAGTACGATTTCCCACCCTGCCCACTTCCAGCGACTTTCTGAGTCATAAGACTTTGTGTTCTTTGCATTCAATAATCTTTGAAATTTTCTTTCATGAATTTTTCTAATAGTTTTCTGAATCTGTATAAACTTTTGGCATCCATAATGCCATGCAAGTAGTGATTTCCATGGTTTCACTGCTTGCTCTGAACCTCTCTGCAGTTGTTCCAGTTGATGCCCATCAGTTTGTGTTCTATGGATGGCAGCGAACATCAACTACCTCTACTCCTCTCCTGGTTTTTATGGCTCTGTATTAGTACCTCCTCCCCCCATCAGCTGTCTCTGTTTCAGGCTGGAGTGGCTGATCCTGGGCAGTATCCTTACATGCAGCCTTTCTGAGATGGATGAGCCAGAAGCCCGCAGCGCTCTAGACTGAGCAGCAGTCTTCCCTCCTGGTTTACATTCCTCTTCTAATACTCTGGTTTTTGTACTGCTATTAACATTGAACCAATGTCTTCATAAATACTGCAGTATCCCTGAGGAGTGAGTCCAAGTCTCCAATGCAGGAGAATTACAGATACAAACCAATGACAACGGGGTACAAAGTAGACAACAGTAACAGACAAAATGCTGGCCTCATGGCAGGACAGTTGGGAGAGTTTGGTTAGCCTGAGGCTCTCCTAAAGTTTGGATCCTGTGGCTTTCAGCCAGTCCATGGCTGGTTCAGCTCCAGGCAGCACCTTGACGCTAGCACATGTTATGGGGATGAAGAGAAGTGATGGTGACAGCCACGGTCCCTGAAGCCCTTGCAATGCTGAGCCTGACGGAGGTGGGAAGGAGGGATGGAGGGGTGAAGGAGGTGGAAGACCTCCATGTCCAATGAATACTACAAAGGCACCAGTGAGCTGAGGCTGCTTTTCCCGTGCCATCCGCAGGATGCTGCCAAGTTTGTGACTCGCTGGAGAGATGCCCACATAGTGTTTGTGAAATCAAATGTGACAGTAAAATCTGTTTCTGAGGACAGTACAAGTAGCAGCAGCATGGGACACTGAATCAGAGAAGAAAAACATCTTCCTCAGCATTCCGGTGCAGGATGGGGCATTTTTCTTGAAACAGCCTGAAGAAGGCAGGAAGGAAATTCTTGAGGTCCTCAAGATGTGACAAGGTCCCCAGCTGTCCCACCATCTCTTCTGCTTGCCTACAATACATAAAAATGTGTTACTGAATTCAAATATAAGGCAAATATAGAGCTTGTAAAAATAGGTAACTTGTCTGCTGCATGTACAAGGCATTTTTTGATACCTGGCAGGTAGGAGCATCATGCTGAGGGGCTTTGACAGTATTGATCCATTTCTGATCAAGAGCTCCAGAGTAGAATCATAGAATCAAAGAATCATTAAGGTTGGAAGGGACCTCTGAGATCATCGAGTCTAACCGTTAACCTAACTGCCAGGTCCACCTCTAAACCGTGTCCCTAAGCACCACGTCCACGCGTTTTTTGAACACTTCCGGGGACAGCTAATATATTCCTTGCCATGGGTTTCCCAGGGCAAGGATGCCACCAGCTGCAGGGCTCTGTTTGGTGCTTGTGCAGGTTAACACCATCATGTATTGCTGGAAGGAAGATGCTGCACCTAGTCACTCAATGCTCAGACCTGGTCTCAGTGAGCCTTTACTTGTGAGTCTTTCCAGTGCAAGGCAAGCTGTGATTTCGAAGGGGAGCCAGAGGAGAGCGGTAGCAGCTTTGAAGAGAAAAGCAAAATCTCTGCTGTGCACAGTAAAGCCACAGTGACTGGTCTGCTCAAACCCCAGTGCTGCTCAAAGCATCTGTTAGAGCAACTGGGGGTGGCTTTATGCTCTGCTTCTTTCACATTGGCCCTGCCAGCTCCGTGTAGAGAAATTCCTTTTATACTGCCGGGAGCAGAGCCGCGCTGAGGAGTTCAGTGGGTGACCGGAGTGTTGGCGTAGGGTCGGTGTGACTCAGTGACATGCCAGATCCTCTCCAGCATCTGCAGAGCCTGCTGCAGTCTCCCACACTTGCTGTAGATGCTGTTTGGTGTCTTTGTTTTAGTCTCCTTGAAGGTTGTGGTTGCTGTGGTTATTTTTGGCTGCTGTCTCATTATTTCACATGTCTCTAGTCTAGCATTGTATTAGTCAATATTCAAACCACTTCCAGATTGTTTAGCTTGTTCTGACTTTGAGAATTTCCTCTCACTAGATGCAGGCATTTCTGAGACAGTTCATCCCCCAAAATACAGACATCCCTAAAAGTCACTTGGCATTTTGCCTTAGTGTTCAGTGGGGCCAGAGTGCCCCTTTCCCCACCCTGTGTAAGCAAACACGTCGTCTGCCTCTCTTCAGCTGCCCCAGGCAGTTGTTAGGCACCTGCAGGTGGCATGCGGGGTTGATGACACATGGTGGACTCTGGCTCTTATTTAGTCTGAATATCTTGTTTTATACCCTTTTTTTTCTGGAGTATTTTTCTCCTGTTCCCACGACTATGTTTCATTGTGTGGGGTCAAGAACCGGGTGCTGGAAGATGCTCATAAAAGGCAAAATCAAACTAAGAAAAACTTTCCTTCCTTCTCTCTTTAACTGACTGAAGGCTCTGGCCACAGTATCCTCATCTGCTGCAATTTGTGACACCCATGTCCTTTTTCTATATAAATGGCAGAGAAATTTGGCTTTACAAATGAAGAATGACATGCTGGACTCCTCCCAGTCCATTCCACCCTGGGGCAGGGAAGAAAAATCCTGCTGATGCTCACAGCGTGTTGAGCTGTGATACAAGCGTGAATCGTCAGCAGCATTACCGCATTTAAGCATGACATGTTCACGCTCCCTTGCATACGTACGCAACACCAGAAACCCTTTAATTAAAACTGTAGATGTATATGCACACGGGGCAGAATCCAACAAACACAGCTAACCTATACTTCAGGTGGAAGAGTATGCATTAGAACCAGAGCGTAGTCTAATCAACTCCCCCCGATCTTCTTGGCCATCTGGGATGCTAAGAGGAACCCCCTTGCTGCCCCAGGTTTTGCTGATGTGCGTCTCCAGAGCTGTCCTTATGCCTGAAGTGACTGTCAGCAATTTGAATACGTAGTCTGGAGACCTGCGTTGCCTAAGGCTCCCTTTCCCCAGGTGTGTGCAAACACTCCCAGCATTGTGCTCAGTGCAAAAATACAGTTCCCACGGGTATTCTGAGTAATAATTTAGCAGAAAACAGAACAGGGAGGATCTAAGCTCATCCCAGCATCTGGGGAGGTGGAGGGTGTAGTACCAGGCGTACGCCCCATCCACAGGAGCATGGACAATAGCCCCACTCTGCTCCTCCTGAAAATAGACCACCTGTCAGCTGAGGAATGCAAAACTCTCAGCCCGTGTGGATTTGACAGTGTGGAGGACCCCAAGGGCTCCAACTACAGTGGGGCAAATTGCTATTCTCTGATTATAGCTGTGTTTGAATCTATTGATTTTCTATTGCCTGTGATGAGTGCTGCTCTCCAGGGTCTACTGGAAACCCCTACAGGTTCAAGAGCGAAAGAAAAAATTAATAAAAAGTAGCTGTAGGCCAAGGCGTTAATAATTCTCATTCATCTTTAGGATTGGGTAAGGCTGAAACTTATCGTATATGACGTGATGTTACCCTTTTGATGATGGGTACTGTGGAAGACCAGCAGTGCTGTCGCTGGGGGCCCAGGCTCCCCCAACTACAGTGAGGGATGTTGCATTATCAGTATAAAAGTGCAAGCAAAAAGATAAAAACCCAAAGATTAAGTGCAAAATGTGCTTGTGAAAGATAGCAGAGTCTTCTAGCACTCGACAGACCCACGTGGCAGCTGGCAGCATTTTTATCTTGGCATAGCCGGGAGCACAGTAGGAGTGGGTGCTAACAGTTATTCCCACATGGGTGTGTTGGGGACATCCTGAAACCCAGAGCAGTGCGTGCTTGTGCGACTCTTACCAACAGCCAAATCAGAGCAAGGAACAGGACATGTAGGGTAAGATGCTTCTGTGCATCTGGAGAGGAACGGCGTCACGGTCCTAAGGACTTCTGGCAGAGATTATCTGTTTAGGTCTCGAGCAGTAGTCATTTAATTGCTGTTCCTGAAATAAAAAATGGTTATCTCCCAATTCATAAAGTGTTTCAGCTAGCACAAATGTTTCTAGCTAGCGTTTTTTTGCCCCCATGCACAGCTGTGAACTGTGTGTGTTTTGTGCAGACAGGATAATATAGTCACAGTGGAAGGTTATATCCAATGATGCTGCTAAAGAAATGTTTTCATAAAACTGTAGATAATGATGAGCAAAATGGAGTGTGCAGAAAAAATTAAATTTAAGAATGTGAAGGGTAATTGAGTGTTAGGAAGGTACTCTAGTAAATGTCCTGAATACTGAATTCTCACAGATGTTTAACAGGATGCTGTGGCCAAAACCACAGAGTCAGAAGAGCCCTGACAGACAATCTGAACTAAACAGAGGGAGGATGCAATTGATAATGATAAATATAAATACAGTTAGGAGATACACGTGGTTGTTGAGTAAGACCAGAAAACCCAATGACAAATCCGTGGTGAAAAGTAGAATCAGAATGAGTCATTTCAATAGCGAATCCTGGTAAATTCACTGCAGTGTTTGTTAGCAAGTTACTATGAATTGGTTAAATTGTGTGCCACGTTTCTCTCGTGAAATTGGGTTTTGGCTTAATGTGCTATAATAAAGAACCTTTTAGATCAGACAAAATCTTTTCTCCCTGTAGGTATTTACTGGCCACACATTTTGCCTTAATATTTGCTTTGAATAAGAGATAGTTTGAGATTCCCCAGGCTTCCTACGTGTCTCATCAGAAAGGCATTTTTTCAAGAACTCAAATCCAAACGGATGTTATTGTGGCTCTTGGCTTAATGCAGGATTGCCCTTGTTGTTCAGGTGAAATCAGTGATATCTTAGGGTTTTAAGGGTAAAAAAGCACTCATGACTATCTTTCTGAGCTTTCCCAAAACTTCCCTCAGCTTTTCCCAAACTTTCAGCTTCTGGTTTTGATGCATGGCCCCTGAAGAGAGAGCGGCATCATTCCCAGCGAAGACAAGTGCCATCCAGATATCTCTGCCAGAGCCCTTGTCTAGGTTCCCTTCATCATCAGTCGGCAGAGTATGATCCCTCAAAGGCTGATTCCTCTCCTCCTGTAGAAAGTCCTGTCTCCCTTGGAAGGTCAGATGAAGACACTGGAGCATCTTTTTCTCTTTGAATCTAGAAGACTCAAGAGTAATTTGTAGGTGTCTCTTGCTCTGTGTCACTACTTAAGCAAGGTGAGATGCGTCAGACTTGGGTGTGTAAATACACAGTCCGGTACTGCATACAAAATAATGTCATTTCTGCTGTCATACTTCTGCTCAGTATTTCCTGCTGATACAGCCCAGAGGGTCTGCCTCTGAGCTGCAGCAGTACATCAGCTGCTTCTGTAGTTATCATTTCTACTATGACCATTTAAGCCTTTTTAGTGTTTCAAGGATACAGCCCTTCAGAGTCTTTGATCTGAGTTTATCAGTGATTCAGATGGCTCTGTTTAACTAAACTGTGCTTATTACATACGAATGGATTGAGAGCAGCCCTGAGGAGAAGGACTTAGGGGTGTTGGTTGATGTGAAGCTCAACGTGACCCGCCCATGTGTGCTTGCAGCCCAGAAAGCCAACTGTATCCTGGGCTGCATCCAAAGCAGCGTGGCCAGCAGGGCGAGAGAGGTGATTCTGCCCCTCTACTCCGCTCTCCTGAGACCCCATCTGGAGCACTGTGTTCAGCTCTGCGGCCCCCAACATGAGAAGGACATGGACCTGTTGGAGCAAGTCCAGAGGAGGGCCACGAAGATGATCAGAGGGCTGGAGCACCTCTCCTGCGAGGACAGGCTGAGAGAGTTGGGGTTGTTCAGCCTGGAGAAGAGAAGGCTGCGGGGAGACCTTATTGCTGCCTTTCAGTGCCTGAAGGGAGCCTACAAGAAAGCTGGAGAGGGACTTCTGACCAAGGGCATGTAGTGACAGGACAAGGCGTAATGGCTTTAAACTGAAAGAGGGCAGATTTAGGTGAGATCTAAGGAAGAAATTCTTCACTCTGAGGGTGGTGAGGCACTGGCACAGGTTGCCCAGAGAAGGTGCGGATGCCCCCTCCCTGGGAGTGTTCAAGGCCAGGCTGGATGGGGCTTTGAGCACCATGGTCTAGTGGAAGGTGTCCCTGCCCATGGCAGAGGAGGTGGAACTAGATGATCTTTAGGGTCCTCCAACCCAAACCATTCTATGATTCTGTATTTGCTGCTGCCATGGTTTTTTTGCTATTTGTGAAAATTATCACCCTCTTTTCTTCTTGTTTTTTGCTAAAAATGTTAAATAGAGCTAGGATGAGAACGGCTCACTTTCCAAAAAGAGAGAGAGAAAAATCTGAAGTCCATGCATCCATGTCAGATTGTTCAGTACCTTTACAAGCTGAGCAAATTATTGCCGTATGAGATTTATTTAACAAGTCCTGTTTAAACATCCCCCAACAATATTAACTAGCATTAATAATAGTCCCAATGTTTGAATCCTGCACCATTCCTTCTGATATTTTGAGATCAGTGACGGGCTGGAGAAGAAGAGTCATGAACAGCCAGAGTAATTGAGGCTGGAAGTACCCCTGGAGGTCTCTTGTCCAAGCCCTCACTCAAAGCATGATCAGCTTAAAGCAGCCACTACATCTAAGATAATATTTTATACTGGCTGATTCCCCTCAATCTTATAAATGTGCACTTTATTTGTAATACTAATTTGTTTAGGTTTTGTTTCCAAGCACTGGGGTTAGTTCTGGCTATGCCAAGAAGTTAAAGGGCGTTCTGCTGGCAGACTTCTCGTGGATAGAAGATATTTGTTCCACATACTTGTTTGTAGAAGATGTTGCTTTATGTCTCCTTCTCCTTATTAAGCTAAGTAGATTGAGCCTCCTTCATCTCTTGCAGTAAATCATGTCAGCTGGGGAGGTATCGGGCAGTTCCAGGGCCGCCTCTGGTTGAGCTCCGAGTGCCTCCACGGATGGAGGTCCCACAGCCTCTCTCGACCCTGTGCCAGTGTTTCACCACTCTCATGGGGTGGCAGGAAGTCTTAATATCTACTTGGAATTTTTCTTCTTGCAGCTTCTATCTTTTGCTTCTTTCGCTGTGTGCCTCAGAGGAGAGCCTGGCTCTGTCTTCTCTACACCCTCCTGTTCGGTAGCTGCAGGCAGCAAAAGGTTTTTGCCTTCTCTTCTTCAGGCTGAGTAAACCCAGTTCCTTCAGTGTCTCCTTGTATGTCCACTGCTCCAGCCCCTGGCCATCTTGGTGGCCTCTGCTGGATTCAGCCCAGTACATCTGTGTCTTTTTCTTGTACTTGGCAGTCCCAAACTAGACACTGCACTCTAGAGGTGGTCTCACAAGAGCCAAACAGAGAGGATGGATCACCTCCCTCAACCTGCTGGCTGCACACTTGCTGACACAGCCCAGTCTGTGGTTGGTCTTCTTAGCCAGAAGGACACACTGCTGACCTCTGTTCAACTTTTCGTCCTTCAGGACTCCCCAGATCCTTTTCTGTGAGGCTGCTTTCTAGCCATCATCCCTAGCCTGTCCTGGTGACACTGGAGAAGGACTCGAACTTCTTCTTGCTGAGGCTGCTGTCCACCCCTTTCTCCAGCCTGTCAAGGTCCCCCTGATATGCCCTGCCCTCCAGCATATCAGCTGTGCTTCCCCCCACCTCCCAGTCTGGTATCATCCACGAACTTGCTGTGAGCATGCTCCATCCCATGTCATCTCTGTTGTTAATAAAGACTTTAAACATCAGCAGCTCCTGAGAGACACCACTAGTCATTCATTCATGCAATTAATTACTGAGTTCAATTTTCTGCTTCGTTCAAAGATTTGAGTGTTTCCTCCTAAATCATGTTTTCCTCTGGGCCTCTGAGCAGCCTCTGACATCCCCAGAGGAGATCAGTGACTCAGTCCCAACATCCCTCTCCCACTCTTTATGACCCATGGGCTGTGACAATGTAGCCAGAGGGTCCAAATCCTGACTCATGGCCCACACCAAGCTCTTCACCCAGCATTATCCCATGCAGACACGAATGCATGTTATTAGCCATGGTCCAGACTCTGTAGGAACCAGCTTTAGGAGTGTGGTTTGGTGGAGCCACAAGATGGGTGGTTCATCAGCAATACTGGGTCCCTTCCCAGGGGTCTGTGCCTGTAACCCCCTTCCTTCCTGGTGGAGAGTGCATTGGACCATCCCAGGTCACCTCCCAAGGCGATTGTTTCTTCTGTCTGCAGAAGGCCATTGTCTTCAGGGCAAGGTCACCTCTTTGCACCCAGTTGCTCACTGAGCTTGAGCCTCTACTGGCCTCCATGGTGGGGCTTCCCCAGGGCACCGAGAGTGTGTGTGTGGGTGTGGGTGTGGGTGTGGGTGTGGGTGTGTGGGTGTGGGTGGGTGGGTGGGTGGGTGTGGGTGTGTGTGGGTGTGTGTGTGTGGGTGTGTGTGTGTGGGGGGGGGGGGGTCCTACTCCATCCAGGTGGCAGCTGATGCTGCAGGAATATTTGGGATGTAGAAGAGGGAGGAAAGGCAAGAGCAGCCCCTCTGCCCACCCACCTGTGGAGGAAGCTCTCCATTTCCCACCCCTTCCCATGAAGGGGTCATTGGGACTGGTCCCACTAGCAGAGCCTGCTGAGCCACCGTGGTCTCTCTCTGTGGTGAGGAGCCTGTCTCTTGGGAGCCAGAGCCACCCCCTGCCCAGCTAGCGCAATGCTCGTGGGCCACACAGCCCTCTCCCCTGAGCGCTGCAGAAACAACCCGCAGGACCTGCGGCCTGAAAACCAGCGCTGCACACCAGCCCTGCTGCGTCTGCCTGCGTCACGCTCTGCCAGCTCTGTCCTGGGGACGAGGCTGCTCTCACTTCCCAACCAGTGGCCAATGCCGGTTTAACCATTAACTCTCTGCTCCGGGGCCCGCTGGGGACAGGGCTTTGTTTTCAGGGCACCGCAGAGCTTCTCGCTGTGGCCTTTTCCTGCGATGCTCTGGTGACATTTCTTGATGGGATCCTGCTGTGGGCTGAACAGCCTTTCCTGTCTGCCGGCAGCCGTGCAGCAGGGCCGTGGCTCATGTGGCCTTTACGGTCTGCGGGCAGCGCGAGGGAGGGTGGCCCAGGAGCGGGATGTGATCGTGGTGGTGAGGGAGGGGACAGGCGTGTGGCCAAGGCCAGGCGCACCACTGCGCTGAGGTTCCCCTCTGGGTGCTCTTCGCGGTGCTCCTTTCAGCTGCCTGAGGTGCGTGAGACCAAGCAGATAAGGTTGGTGACCCCCACCCTGAGCGAGGAAGGTCCCTCGGGAGAGGGGTCGCAGGGTGCCTGGCGTGCACCACGAGTGCCCGGTGCGCGCTGGGGGCCTCTTGGCACTGTTGGCAGCCCGGCCCCCCCCCCCCCGCGCCAGGAAATGAATCACCTTCAGTCAAAGGCTTCGCATGGGGCTCTACCGCCGCTGTCTCCTCCCCACATCCTGCTCTTCCCTTCTTGGCGTTGTGAAATAGGAAACTTCTGAGTGTTTCCTCTGCAGGGAGCTCCACAAAAATGCTGGAGGCCAAGTCCTGCTTCAAGGCAGACAGCCTGAGCAAGGGCGCAGGTCGAAGAGCTGCAGTCACACACACACCCACACCCCCCCCGCCTCAAGTTTGCAGTAGCCCTTGCACATGTTGGGGACGTGCCTCAGGCCCAGGACAGGGTGATGCTAATGCTGAGCGCCAAAGAGGGACTTTAGATCCTCCCAGCAGCCGCTCTGGCCCGCTCCTGTCCCCCTTCCTGCTACTCCCTGCCAAGCACAGAGGGGCTGTTTAAAAAAAGCCCTGCCACCTCTGAGCTGAGCTGGGAAGAGATCGACATTTAGCGCGTCTGAGTGTGCCCGTGTGCTATAATCACTGCTCATTGTCAGTGGCAGCAAGGAGGAGAGGCGTAAGTGTTCGCACCTGCTTATCTCCTGGGTGGGCGAGTGGGTGGCAGCCGAGGGCAACGACAGCTTTTGAAACAGGAGGGAGAAACTTGAAACTCCACTGACATGGTGTCCTCGGGATGTGACTGCAACCCAGGTGAAGGTTTCTGCCGAGCAGCCTGGGCTGCAGGAGAAATACTGGCAGCAATGTGCAGTGCTGACTGGCAGCAGCTCTCACGCCCTCTGTCTGCGAGCTGGGGGGAGGGCTCACCCCCTCCTCAGTGGCCACCAGATGTCTGGGGGTTGCATTGTCTAGTTTCCAGGTCTTGTTTATGGTTCCTGAATCTCCATCTCTAAGGCACCTTCAGGAGACTGGTGCAGTGCTGAAGAGACATGTCTGCTGCGTGGCATGTCCTTGTACAGGGACCTGAGTCCTGCACGTCCATGAACCTCCCGCAGCTCAAGAGCTTGCACGTGGGCAGCTTGTGCTGACCATTGAGCACCGGGCGTGAGGGTCCACCGGGTGTGCACCCACGGCCTGTGCAGACCAGCAGAGGAGGGCACTTCCTTCCTTCAGCTATTGGGAACAGGCTATTTTTGGAAATCCTGTATAACCAAAGTGGACTGTGGCTTTTCTCCGCAGTTTCATTTCTCCTAATTTGGCACTCGGAAATGTGTTTAATTAAAAAGTTATTTATATAAACATTTATAGTCTAACTTATACAGTGAGAATATTTATATTCTGAACTCTTATATTGATTTTGAGCATTTTTTTCTTTCAGGGTGAGATTGCCTCTGTTCAAAGAAACAGTAACATACCAGGAATACACAAGGTGTTAAAGACCACACCGTTCACCCAGACTAAGCAAAGCTTTCATCTAAAAGGAATAGAAAATAAACATGGCAGAATTTACAGGTTACAAGGAAACCTCAAATCGGCACCTACGATTCAAATTGCAGAGTCTTAGTCGCCGCCTTGATGAACTGGAGGAAGCAACCAAAAATCTGCAGAAAGCAGAGGATGAGTTGCTTGACCTCCAGGACAAAGTTATCCAGGCAGAAGGCAGCAACTCCAGCATGCTGGCTGACATCGAAGCCCTGCGGAAAAGAGTGCTGAAGATCGAAGGCAAGGATGAAGAAATTAGGAAGGCTGAAGAGCTTTGCCGGTTAATGAAAGAAAAACTTGAAGAGGAAGAGAGTCTTACCCGAAGGCTGAAGTCAGAAATCGAACACCTTCAGAGGAGAATGGCAGAGCTGGAGAAGCTGGAGGAGGCCTTCGGCAGGAGCAAGAATGACTGTACGCAGCTGTGTCTTAGCCTCAATGAAGAAAAGAACTTGACCAAAAAGATATCTACAGAATTAGAAATACTTAGAGTGAAAGTGAAAGAACTGGAAGCATCTGAGGACAGGCTGGATAAAACCGAGCAGAGCTTAACGGGCGAGTTAGAAAAACTGAAATCCTTAGCGCTGAGCTTTATCACTGAAAGAAAACATTTTAATGAAAGAGAAAAGCAGAATGAAAAAATTATCCAGGAGCTAACACAGAAACTGGAACAAAACAATAAACTAAATAGGGCAGATCAAACTAGAAATGCATCCAACTTGCTAGAAAGGTCATCAAATAATCTCCTGGACAGAAATGATTTGAGAATTGAAGATGATTTGACTTCTGCATTGCCCTCTAAGGAGACCAGGAGGAAGGGAAGTGTGGATTACCTGAAACATGTAGAAAATGAAACCAGGAATAAATCGGAAAACCAAAAGAATAAAAATCAGGAAGACAACAAAGTGAAAGATCTCACCCAAGAAATTGAGAAACTTAAAACTCAGATCAAACGTTTTGAATCTTTAGAAGAAGAACTTAAAAAAATGAGAGCCAAAAACAATGACCTGCAAGACAGTTACTTGAGTGAACAGAACAAAAACAAACTCTTAACGGGTCAGCTAGAAGAAATAAAAATGCAAATAAAGAAACAGAAAGATCTGGAGAATGGAGAGGTTGAAAATGAAGATACAAGCTTTTCTAGCAGGGGAAAACATGACAGACCTAAATACAGAGGTGTCACATCTGATTTGACAGCTGCCAAGCACAAGCCAAGGGAGCTCTCACCGCAGCAGCGCCGGGAAAGAGCAAGGAACAGAGATTTCTCTGTCAGTAATGACAGCTACAGCCATGGCAGTAAGCAGGTGCCCAGTCCAAGCTTAATGAACAGAAAAGCAGGGAAAGCATCTGGTGCATCTGCCCTTTCAGACACTGCTGTGACAGATACAAAAAGACTGGAAGAGAAATCTTTAGTTTCTACTTCTGGTCAGAAGGAAGGCTGCGTCACACAGAATGAGGGGAAGAGATCAAAAGAGCAGCCATCTGTCCTCAGCCGATATCCTCCTGCTGCACAGGAGCAGAAATCTTGGAAAGCACCTTCCAAATCTGTTGGTGACACAGGCCTGAGATCCAAGGCTGAAAAGCCATCTCAGGTGCTCCGTGGCAACTGCCAAACCGGTGCTGACGCACGGGATGAAAAGTCAGGCAAAGGAGAATCGGTGGCTTCTTTGGCCGAGAAGCTGAAAACAAGTCAGGCAGAAGGCAGTGACTGCTCGGGGGACACGCTGCTTGCAAGGGGTAATCACGCCTCTTCCAACGGCACAGCTTCAGCGTACAGGTACCACCTCTCCTCCCATGTGTCGGCATCGGACTCCACTGGCTCTAAAGCAGAAGCAGTGACCACTTTTGCTGGATCACACAGACAGCCCTCGGAGGGAAGGGCTAAAAGAGCAATAATCTCCCAGGAAAAAGAATTCACAGACACCTCACTTGAAAGTGTGAAGCCTTCAACACTAACAAAGCGTTCCCATCGCTCCAGGAGTCAGGAAGACATTCTGCAGATTCTCACAGGTCTTGAAGACACGGAGCAGTCTTCAACTTCAGCAACGGATCATGTAAATGCTGGCTTAAAAACAGACTCCAAAACCATCCAGAGTAACCAGGAAAAACTTAATTCAGATGAAGAATCGGGAAGAAGCAAAAAAACAACCACTCAATCAGATTTTGAGACAAGAAAGAAAGTCAGTTCCAAGCAGTTCTCCAATTCCAGGGGAGTTTTTAGAGCATCACTTTTTGAAAATGACAAAAACACTGTAAATGATGAAGACTCCACCAAGTATATAAAACCATCAGATGCCAGCACTGGAGGATTTAAATCTGGAAGATCATTCAGCCCGAGAGAAGCGCTGAGATCAAAAGCTGTCATTAAACCTGCAATTGTTGAAAAGGATATGAAGGCAGTCATGGGAGGGACTGTTTCTGAGGCAGAGTCAGAAAAACAGAAGTCTGTTCTTAAAATGGTAACAAATAAAATGACAAGCAGCATCACAATCTTCCCTTCTGAGCCAACAGGTCCAAGGACCAGTGCAGATACAGCAGCAAAGGAAAGGCATGTTACCACCAGCAACATCAGAGTTGCTCCAAATGAGCCTTCACCAATAACAAACAATCTCCCAACACCCTTTGAGATATCGATTAATAAAAGTGCTCTGAAATTATCCGAGACAGACAGAATTGGAGAGTCAGCACCGAGAAGTAAAGCAGAAACAGTGGTCTCCAGAAGCAGCATTATGATAAAGACTTCTGAACTCACGGAGAGGAACAGCGAGCCGCCTTCAGAGACAATCAGCTGGAAGACCCACGGCTCTTCAGATGCAGCTTCATCCGAAACAAAACATGTCACTGTGAGAAGTTCCTGGAGAACAAGACAAGGCTTACATTCCCTGGAGGACTCTCAAACCAAAGTGGAGAAAAGTGCAGCTTCCAGTACTGCAAACATGTGTAGGTCCTCAGTGGACCTCTCAGAAATGGAAGGGAACAGTGCAAGAACAAACTCCCTGGAGCAGACCTCATCAAGGACCAGTGCCACGGCAAATTCCTGGAGTGCCCCCGAACTGGGGTCCCGAAGGACCAAAAGTAACTTAAGTGCATCTGAACTGCTAACACGTAGGAGCTATGCAAGTGATCCTACAGCGGCTTCTGCTTGGCACCGGACCACACCACCTGTAAGTAGCCTGTGTTAAACACTCTTGTCTTTCGGTTGATGAGATTTCCCAAGTTGCCTGTTAGTTGTAGGGTGCCTGATTTGAAAGTCTTACAGCTTATTTCTTGAAGTGCTGCCCTCTCCCAGCTCCTGCTGTCTTCAGTGGAGCATCTCATATGTGAAATACTCGATTTAGACTTCTTGAAATTAGATCCATCTGCTTGGGTCTTGTAATGCCATATGAATAACTATATAGTAGCATTTGGTCTTGCCAAGATCAGAGAAGACATAGTCACAGCTTATGTAGGACACGGTATGCTTTTCAGAGCGGCTTTGCATGGCACTGTCAACTTGGAGTAGTAATGAAAAAAATGATGGAAATGAGCAGATTTTAACAGCGTTATGCCTCAGGCAGAGCTGTAGCTCTAACAGCAGCTGTAGAGACATAGCTCCTTTCAGTAAGAGCTGCATGGTTTCCGCATGTGAAACCAGACTGGTCTGGAAATGCTTCCCAGGTATCTCCTAAACAGATGAGTAGTGGCTCGTTACACAGGGCTGCTCCCTCCTCGGTCTGTGTCAGTGTGCCACCTGAAAAGAAGCAAGAGCCAGGGGGATGGCGGTGCTCTTCTCTGGTTCCTTTGGCTGCTACCAGCAAGGGGAGGCCCTCAAAGCAGGGCTGACACATGCAGACAGTTGGACTGGTGAGCTGTACTTGCCACCAGAGCTGCGGGCTCCAGCGTATTTCAAGCGAGCTTACTGGCACCAGGTGCCCCTCCAGTCCACTGACCCACGTGCCCCGTTCCTGCCGCAGCTCCTGCCTCTGCTCTTTACGTAGATCTGCTCTAAGCAGCTGCTGCCATTGCCAAGTCTCCAGGAGGAGCCGGGCTGAGTAATCTGACAGGGCTGGTGGCAGAGGGGACAGATTCATAACCGAATGACTCCGGCATTGACACAGATGAGGTGCTGCAGATGTGAAAGGAATTTTACATTTGCAAAACTTCTCTTCCACTTCTCTGGCAATGAGAAGCACAGAAGAATTTGCACCATTGCTTTGCTTCGCAGGGAGTCTTTGCCTGGTGTTAGGAAGTGCAGGTTGGCCTTCCAGCTACGTTTGGACACTGAGAATACATCGTCTCCCTGGCCAGGGTCACTCATGGGTCACAGGCAGTCTGTACTTCTCTTTCACGAACGCAGGCAGAACTGACATGACTGAGGTTGTCCTTTTGCATAATGGCAGCTTATGTGCTTGGGCAACGGGAGATCCATCCCTGGGCCTCCCTTTATCCCAGGAGTTTGAATTCACAGCACCCACACAACCTCGAGTCTCACAGCTGAGGAGGTCTTCACTTGCAGCTGGGCTCACGCGTGGTCATTCATGGAGCCCGCAAGAGTGGGCACTCACATATTTCTTTCCCATCTTCCCCCCAGCAGCCCACCCAGGGCGGAGTGTAGCTCTGCAGTACGTTCTGCGGGTGGTCTCAGGCTCACTGTCAGATCAAATTTGCTAGCTACGCAGTGTGCCTACAGCAGCAGCTGAAGCGTACCTGATGGAGCAACCTGGCCTCTGTGTGGTCATCCTGGGTATCCCTGATGAATTAGCTGGCTTCCAGCCTTGCCTGTGTCTGTGGTGACAAGCAGCCAGGAAGGCGAACGCGTGGTTAGTTCACACAGGGCTGTTGGGTATTGAGTTAGGTGTCTCTCTGCATCATACTTTGAAATAAAATCACACTGACACCACAGAGTCACAAATCTGAATTCTTGGTCATAAATTAAATATATTTTTAGCTTGTAAATGAGGAGCATGAAGTTACCCTGAAAGACTACAGATATACCAAATTTTATGTATTTGAGCAGCTCAAATATGCCCTTGGAAAAAAACCCCAAAGTATCTGCCTTTGAAAGGTATCTTCAGGCTTATAATATGCCTCATATCACAAGCAGTCTGTTTCTGCTGGGATTTGTGTTTCAGTTAAAGATGCAGCTATTTCTCTGGCAGAAGGTTTGGCACTGATCTATGCTAACTTTGCACATTCAGCTTTCCTATGAAGGCATCAATGTCACCTCTTCCCAGCTCCACTGTCCAAAGTCTGAGATTGCCTTAAGAATCCCATTTGGGAAACACGGGCTCTGTGCTGGTTTTGCCAAAATACATCTTCCTCTCCTCCGTGAAATACTCATCCTGTCTGACCATTTGCTGCAGCACAGCAGGAGGCTGAAGCAAGCTGGAGGCTCGGCCCCTGCCTCAGCCTGTCCTTCAGGACAGACGCAAACCGAGCACCTGGAAATAACTCTTGCAAGGAGATGCCAAGGCACAAGGTGTAATTTCAGCCTTCCGTTTTTGTACTGCTGATGTAGGCAAATGCCCCTAATGAAGCTACAGGAGGTATCTGCAGCTCTTAGCAATAATTGTGCTACAGAACTAGCAGCTCTTTGGAGCGCTGCTTTGGGAGACCCAGAAAGCACTGGGTGCTGATGGATGGATGCTGCAGCCTGAGGACCAGCTCCCTCTAGTGCTTGCAGCTGGCCTTCCTCGGGCTCCCGTAAAAGACCTGAGGAGGTGCAAGACCTCAAGCAGTCATTCTGTTGGGCTTCGTGTTTCAGATAATAAAGTCGGTATTTCTCTGGTGTGATGTTTGACTGCTGAAAATTTGCAATACCCAAATTAGTCCAAAGGCACTGGCAGGCAGCAAGCAGACGAGCAGGCAGCAATGCAAGATGAATGCACTCAATTCAGTTTTCTTGTGGCTGTGACACTAATACGACTGGAGCTGTGCTGTGTGCTGCATAAATTAGGGAAAAACCTAAAGGTAGGCTTTTCTTCAAGTGAAGCTATGTGTGCCTTCTTATGGTGGGTGAGTCTCGTGGAAAAGTCTCCCTGACATTATCCAGGGATGTGCTGCCTCTTGCCCCTTCTCTCCTCTGCTTTAGGGACTAATAGAAAGTGCATCCATCACCATTTCATCCTTGCTGACTCCACATAAGCGTCTACTTACGCAGCCAGCCGCGCCACATCAGTGTTTTCATCTTTCCTTGGACCTCAGTAACTTTGCCCACGGGGTCCATTCCGTTGCATATGAGTCCTGGGAGTCACAGTCTGTTCAGAGCAGCTTCCAGGTGCTTGTCAGTGACCAGCTGGTTGTCCTTTGGGGTGCCATGGAGCTGACCCAGCTCTGCTGCAGTACCAGCAGGTACTGGTCTGCCTCACTGACAGATGGGGGGTGGCCAGCCTGATGGCCCTGGCTCAGCTCTTCTCCTACAAAACTCTTTGAGACCACTGTATCTGGGCTGATAGTCGTGCTAAATCCATGCTGCCTGACAGCAGACAGACTGACACTGTCTGATGCCTGATGGGATGGAGCTCCTATATGCTCACCCAGTGGCCTCATCCCTAAAGACAGCTACTCTGTCGGAAATACAGAGGTGCCTAGCCCTTGCTAAGCTGTCCAGGTCCATTAAGATGACTGCCATTCATTAAATTAAAATTATCACCTCACTTCTGCGAGCAGCCTGGCCCACCATGGCTGTCTCTGGCCCCTGGTTGGTTGGAGGGCCCTGTGGGAGCTGTCCCTGTGCTGTGCCTATTCACCGAGGTGCTGCTGCTGCTGCTCACGTCTATTGTAGGGCTTGAATCGCAAGGGGGAGGCCAGGTCCAGTGTTTGCTGGATGTCACCCACAGCGGGGCCAGCTCAGGGCAGATGTTTGCCCATCCCCACCAGATGTCGCCTTCTTTCTGAGACCCCATCAAAGCCTGGTGTCCACCTCAGAGATGCTTTTCTGCCAGGCACGGGGGCTGCTGCCTCCCCCTTCCCTGCTATCCCTTTTGCCACAGGGCAGAGACCAAATCTGTTCTACCAGTGCCCGCAGCCCCTTCACAAGGCCGTGCACTGCGTTTTTCAGCAAACACGATGCCATCCCCAAAGCGAGCAGAGCTGATAAAGCCTTCAGTAGAGCAGTGCAGCCATTGTGCTTTGCCCAGTAGCTGATTACGTTATTGCAGTTGTAATTTCACCATTGTACTGATTTGTTTTGTTTCTGATGTTGATGTGATCGTGCCTTACAGCGTGCTGGAACTTGTGGATAAGGAGGTTTTCCAGCCAGCGACAGCAAAAGCACTGCCCTCTTCCCGGGGAGCTGGAGGGTGACAGGGACTCCTCACCCCCTGCAACTCACAGCAGGGTGCAGCCTCAGTAAAAGACATGGGTGCCCCAACCATAAGGCAGACCATAGGCTGCTGAACCATAGAATCATAGAATGTCCTGAGTTGGAAGGGACCCACAAGGATCATCAAGTCCAACTCCTGTCCCCGCATAGGACAACCCCAAAATTCACACCCTATGTCTGAGGGCATTGTCCAAATGCTGCTTGAATGTTGTCAGGCTTGGCACCATGACTGCTTCCCAGGGGAGCCTGTTCCAGTGCTCCACCACCCTCTGGGTGAAGAACCTTTTCCTAATGTCCAACCTAACCCTCCCCTGGCAGATCTTCCTGCTGTTCCCTTGGGTCCTATCACTGGTCACCAGGGAGAAGAGATCAGCGCCTGCCCCTCCTCTCCCCATTGTTAGGAAGCTGTAGACCGCGATGAGGTCTCCCCTCAGTCTCCTCTTCTCCAGGCTGAACAGACCAAGTGATTTCAGCCGCTCCTCATACGGCTTCCCAGGGTATGATCCCATAAATGTCTCTGCAGACATTCAAGAAAACATTAGTTAGTTTAAAAGTGCCATTTAGATGCCTATGGCAGGAAAACAGTGTAGGACACTCCCACATCACATCCTCATTGCCAAGACAATGGGAGACTCAGGTTGCTAGCCACTCCCCACCCGTGGCAGTTAAAGCTCAGAGTTAATGCTTCTAAAAACTGCTTCAGTCACTAAACCATGGGATTTTCTGCTGATAGTCCCTCATGGATACAAGCATTCTGGGGCCAGCAAACCACGCAGGCTGAGCACACATTTGTGCACAGGTCGCTCCGCTGAACAGAAGACCCCGTGCCCATAACTTGGGTTAAAATTACTGGATGCTTTAAAAAAAAAAACAAAAACAAACCAACCTTTATGAAATAGCACATAAGTGAGGACCTGCCAGAGCTGGCCTGGTGGCCCGAGTCCCTCCTTGCCAAAGGGACTCAAGCTAGCACCTCGCGCTGCAAACCCAGGACCAGGAACCCAGTGCTATTCCAGACCCCTTCATAGTCTCTGAGTCCCAACCCTTTTTATTTTCCTTCGCACAGGATGAAAGCAAAGATTTTGTGCCCAGTTCCAGAAGAAAACAGTACGGCTCTTCTGAGTACCTCTCACAGGTTGACACACCAGGGAAAAGGCCAGCCACCAAGATGGAGCTGCAGGACCCCGAATCCAACCCCCGTGCACCACTGGGGCTCCAAGTAGAGAAGCAGGTATGTGAGTTCAAGGACCATCCAGAAAAGAGAGTTACAAGGCAAGAAGGCAATATCTGAACTGACTTCTCAGTAACATAACTTAGAGAACTTGTCCAAAATGAATGTAAACCTTTTAGGAGAAATCCAGTCTTAAATTAGCCCAGCCCAGAGGTGGAGTGTCTACTGTTTTGCCTCGGTAAATTAGTCTACTCATTTCCTATACCAGTAAAAAAGTACGACCTAATTTTTCTGTTCTAAACTTGTTTCAGCTAGCTTTATGGCTAAAAACATTCTCCAGGGAATAAGAGGCACTGCATCTAGTCATCCTCTGGCACACATTGGACAATCAGGGATGGAAAAAAAAACATTTAGAGAGACAAAATCAGAGCCCCTGGTTTATCCGCTTCAGCTGGCTGCTGTACTACTAGGGTGCTCATCTGCTGCTACATACCTGCTGCTCTGCCTCCTAAACCACATCTTTCTGGACACACAAAGAAGTGGAAAATGGCCCACATTATAGCGACTATGACTTATTGCCTGAAATATGAAAAAAAACATGTGTTCCAGCCTCTTCAGAGGGTGCTCCCTTCAGAGGAGATAGGGGTCCGGGCAGACTTTAGTTCCTAGGTGCACAGCCATGCTTATATCTGTACAAATGACTTTCTTTTTCTCCTGGCATTCCCTCGTTGCCCGTGCAGCTTCCTAGAGCAAAGTGCATCTTTCCATTTATGGATCACTCACAGCAGGAAATATCTTAAGCCCTCAAACCTGTCATCAGTGTATCTTACTGGCTGTGCACAGGAGTTGTTGTGTCTTGATGTGAGAGCAGCAGGACTGCAGCGAGGCAGCTGCGGGCCCTACATAGTCCTATCTCTTGGTGAAATTGCACAGAATTAAGAGCCCAGAGGGACATGGTCCCAGCTGAGCTTGGCAGACTGGCATTTAGAGATAGGTAATATTTGCAGTAGAGTAGTGAACTGACACTGTCCCTGTTGGTAGCTGAGGAAAGGGACACCACAGCGATGCTCTGTGTGGTCACCGAGGGATGTTACCCACAGTGACATTCATCTGGCCAGAGGCAGACTCCTGTACCTGAGGCTGTGCTTCCTTTGTCTGCACAGACTGGGTCAACAGCAAATAAAAACTTGAGTAAAGTCAGGTCCCTGCAACATACGCACCATCATTTGGATCTTCTGTCTTGTCCAGACCTCCACCGACTGTAACAGGAGCCTGTACACCTTGCACATGGAGATGTGCTCTGACGTAAGATCAGCTCCACCTCCTCTGTATTGTCAGGTGTTGTGCATCTCACTTGCAAGATCCACGTGCCGGGTGTGGAAGTGAATGCAGGCTACACGTTACAGCATAAAAAAATATAATGGGCCCTGCCTACATGGGGCAGGGCTGGGTCATTCTGCTTTGGGCTTACTCCACTGTAAATGCTGAGAGAGCCTGAAACTTCCAGATTGATCCTGCCACTGCCCTCCCCTGCCCCGCCTTCGGGCTAGGATCCTGATGGGCCTTGGGATGGCTGCCTAAGGGCCATCACGATGCCCTTCCCCAGAGCAAAAATGCTGCCAGAGGCAACTGTGGGTCCTGGGCAGTCTGTGATGCTGCGGGGTTGTCTCTTACAGGGTGCTTCCCGTGCCTGCCGGACAACATCTCGGAGATGAGTTGTATTCCCTTCCACTCAATGAACACGCTGCACAGTGGAGCAAGAGGCAGGATCGTACCAAGCTCACGGGCGTCACACCTGTTTGTAACCTCTCCAGAGGCTTCAGTTAGCCTGAAACCAGTTTTCTAATGTGATTTGCAAGGTACAGGAGCTTTACCAGTGAGTTATTTTTCTTCATTGCTGGAGAGGCAGCTGCAGAGACTTTGCTCAGGGGACTCCCACTTCTCATCTCTGTATCTGCAATCTTAATCTCCTCCATAGGATGATAGGCCTGTCTCCATATGGAAACCTTGACTGCATAGCCAGTCTGAACGATGGTACTCCCTGGACAAGAGAGAACTTCTTGTTAATCACTTGTATTTAGGCAAGATCCCAGAAGTATCCCTGTGACTATGGTCCACCAGCCCACGACAGCTATCCTACACACGGCTCCACAACTGAAAGCTTTCAGTTCCTAGTGAGAGTTTGCCTTTTCCTAATACACCCTTGTTGGCTTGGGTTGTGGTCACCTCAGTACCTGTGTTCCCAGCACCCTCTGTCTCTAGGCAGGAGGAAACCATTCCCCACTGGTTGCTTTACACATTAAGAGGGAAGGAGAGCAGAAAATGTTGTTTAGAAGCAGTTTCTTCCCTATTGCTGTCAGTCCCTGCAACAAGCTTTGCATGACCTACTCATCACCAGCTGAGATCTTGCACCAAGAAGTCATCCTCTGGGCCAAACCAACAGCAGTTCACGCAGCAGTGAAACTTCCTCCTGACTTGGACTGGGGTGCTTTTTCACCTGAAGCTTTATGTCCATCACGCTCTGCAGGCAACAACTCTGCTGCTTGTTCTCAGCAGTTGAGCTCTAAGGGAAACAGAAACAAGTGCTTTTCCTCACAGACAAGCAGAATGTCCTTGTTCCTTCCAAACACAGGGTAGAGACAGCAGGATTGGACCCTAAGCTGAGCTCCAGTATGGCCACCTAGGCAGCCTCGGTCTGTGCCCCTCTTCACGACCACCCCATCCACCACGTCTGGGACCCAGATATGGTCACAGACCGCTTCAAACACAGAGGTATGTTACCCTGTCAGTGCCCACAGGCTGCCGAGCACAGATGGCATTGCTGTCGGGGGAGACACCGCCCCCGCAGCTCCAAGAGGTGCTCAGGTGTTGGAGCAGCATCTGCCCTGAGCGAGGTGATTGCATCTGGCTCACACAGTCCTTCACGTCCCACCAGCCAGCTGCAGGGCTGGCCCACGGTTTTCCTGTCCTGTACACAACCACCACTGACTTCCCCCAGTGCTTTCTTCTGCCTGTTGGGAAGAGACCCCCCTCTCTGTGGAGGGACAAGGATGATGCTGCAGAAGGGAAAAGGTCCCTTACCTGTTTTGGAGGTGCTGCAGGAACAGCTGTGACCCAGCAGCTCCCATATCTGAGTTGCACCCCCTACTCATCCCCACATCACACCTTCCAGACGAGCAGTCACCACAGCAGCGTGCATGTGCCTATCCATACACGCACATCTATATGCTGTGTCTCCTCCCTGTCCCTTGGAATTATATGCCTCAATTCTGAGAGGCAAATGAATCATCTATGAAAACATTTATATAAAAAGGAAAATGTTTCAATGACATAGTTTTTTTTTTAATAAAGATTGTTTGGAGGAAGGGAAAAAATATTTTTGGAAAAAAGTGTTTCCTTTTGCAATTTTTAGATGGTTTCCCAAATTTATATTTTTAACCCTTCATTTTATTCTTTTATATTTCATTACATGTATAAGTGTCAAGTTGCATAACAAGACAAAAAGATAGTGCTTTTAAATTAGTACTAAGTGGCAGCTCTAATAATCTTAAATTATATTAAAATAAATTATATCAACTGCTATCTCTTACCATTTCACGACATGGCAGTGCTAGTACAGAATGGGATAAATATATCATCAAGTATAACAGGCAAAAATTTTTAAACTCAAAATCCAAACTAGAAGTGAAAGAAACTGAAATTCTGAAGTTAAATTCAGATTTCTGAAATGCCTCCCCCTGCCCCATGTTTATCGGGAAGTATTGAAAATCAGTGCATATTTGCAATCTGAAACCACAATGGTTTTTGTGGTTGGTTTTTTTTTTTTTTTTTAAATGAGCCTGTGAAATTGCAGTAGCCACCCTGAGCACCCTGCTTTGCTCACAGGTTAACTGTATGCCAGGATCACCACCACCATCAGACAAAAAAAGACATTTCTGAGATCGATTGCTTGAATGGCATCAGCTTCCCTTGCCTCCTCATGCAATCTTGCAGGCCTTCCACGGCTGATCAACAGAACCGCAGCCTGAGCAGAAGTGCCACACCTCAGCAGTGCTTTCGCAGGGCTGGCTCACTTGCTAGCCTCTGCCAGCCTCAGGATGCTACGGTCTGACTCTTTGCCCCTTATTTTCATGTTAAAGAAAGTATTTCCCTTCAAAACTACATATGCTGCCTCAGGTCCTCTTCCATCCATTGCATGGGAGATGCTGCTGCAAGAACCCCTCCAAGCCAGTGCAGCCGCTCTGCAGCAAGCGGCCCAAATGCTGCCTGCAGTACCTGCTTGCTGAACCCGGGAGTTCGCATCTTAGAGGCGTCTTGGCATGTACCTGCCTCTTCAGACACCACAGTAATTATTTACCTCCGATTACATTCCCAAACCTGCTGCTAAGCAGCTCCCCAGCCGTGTAACGTATACCCCGTTACAGTCACTGTGGAAGGACCACTGCTGCTGACCTGCTTGGCATTGCAGTTCGGTCTCAGAGAAGCAGCATGTTTAGGAGGGCCCCCCCGCCCTGTGTCACTGCTGCCCAGGACTCGCAGCTTCGTTTGACAAACAGCCAGACAGCACATGTGCACTGAAGAGGACGAGGATCACTTTGAGCAGCGACTGTATGGCTTTCCTCCCAGGGGTGAGCCCTGTCCTGCTGCAGGACAGTGGTCCACATCCCACAAGACGCTTGGGTGCCTGCCGTACACATCCACCAGCCCTCTCCTTCTCACGTTCTTGGCATGGATCCAGCTTAGCGTGGTGCTTCCAAAGCTCTTTCCAAGGGAACTGGTTTCAGTCCTGGCCAGGAAGGCTCTGCATCCCTACGACACAATGTGCTGGGTTTAACACAGGCTTCCCTGTACCTACCCACAAACCCCTGGCTTACCCATCGGCTTTTCAAACCCACAGTGCAACCCTGTGGCTGCAGTGCAAGGGAAAAACCACCGTCAGCAAGAGCTGTTGGTTTTCCCCTTCTGTCAGCCATGACTAGGCTTTTCCTTAGGCATGGGCAACCGGAGGGCTTCACCCTGCTGCTCGGCCAGCACACAGCACACAGCAGGAGCCCCAGCTACTGACCCAGCAATGCAGCTCTTCTGGCACTGTCTGCTCTCCTCAGGTGCTTCTCCCAGGTGACGTCTCTCCTTTCTCCAGCTGCCTCAGTCGTTTGTTCAATATTTTACAGCACATACCTTGAACTCTTGCTCTAAACTCAGTCTCACTGCTTGTAAATAATGAACACAGATGTCACTCAGTAACTGTACACTGGGTTGTTTTTATCACAACCGAAATTAAATCTGAGAAAGAAAACCCTCCTTAAAATTGAAAGGGGCCATGCCCTCTAATCATGAGTGCAATAGGAGCTGATTGTATTATTAAACTTATAGCAATGACTTCAGGAAACACAATGATGTGTTTTACTCAAATTGCACACTTTTTTTGAACAGCTGTAAAATAGAGTATATGTGTAAATATTGCCATCACTGAAGAAGTATTTGTAATTTTAGCATATAAATATAACAGGCTTTTCAATGGGCTTGATGATGCCACGAGGCTGCATATCAAGCGCTCGGGTAATTCCAAAGTTGTAAATGTATTTGCTGTACAGAGGAAGTGTGTCAGTGCTCGCTTCTCCCAGGGAAACGGAGATGCCGGTCCCTTTTGGAGAGCCAGCAGCTTTCCCCAGCATGGCTGGCACCAGCCTGAGGGGCCAGCAGCTTGCTGCTTCACAGAGTGGCTTCCTTTCTGTCCAGAAACACTGCTGCAGCACGCAGAGCAGCACCTGTCCGGCTGCTTGGGTAGCATGGAGGGGTGACAGCTTTGCGGTGCACCCACCAGTGCTGTGCACTGTCGAACTGCAGCTCACTGGACACGGCCGAGGGGGGACCCGCAGTCCTCCCGCAGATGGTGCCTCCAGGAAAGGAAAGGGGCAGGAAGCACAGGGCAGGGTGGCGCACCTTGGTGCTTCAAGAGACACTTGAGCAATTTCCTAGCTACAGATTGAAGCAATAGTCACATTGGTGTCATCTCCAATATAGTAAACCTCATCTCTGCCACCCTTGCACATCATTGGAGTGGTCACGGTGCTGCTCCCAGGCCAGCCTCCAGTGGACTGCTCTGTATGTGATGAAACATGAAGCCATTGTTTGAAGATGCCTCTGATGGTCAGTAACCTAAGGACCCAAACGATCATCTTCCTAGGCTGCCCAGCATGCAGTGTAGGCTCTTGCCTTGGGGAAGCAGCACTCCAGGCTGCATGGAATGTATTTTTAAGAGAATAAATCTATTTTTTTGTATTTGCAGACATATATTTGGGCTGGGGCAGCTTAGTTGGAAGACAAATGATGCAAGAAATCTTTTCATAATCACAGACTCATCCAAGTTAAGCAATTTTTCCAGGGTTACAGTATTGCCTATTTCCCTAAAACAAACTGTGTGTCCAATAGAGCTATTGGCACTGTTTCACCCTCTCAGAACTCTCCCTGTCTCAGCATGCTCCATAGAGGGAAGCCAGCTCTTTCCTCCCCAGGCTGCCCATGCAGCGGATACAGATGGTGCTCACCTCCTCCCAGTTACACAGTGCTCTTAGTCTGCATGCCAAATGTAAACACACACTTTATCTGCATGTCTCTCCTGACTCAAACACTGTCAGCTCTACAGTATATAACCAATAAAAACCTCTTTTTACATGTTTGTGATGTTGTATTTATAGCTCCAGCTGAACCCCTGCACAGTGTCCCTTACTCAGAGGTACTGATGCCCCTTGGTGAAGTGCCAAGGCAGCTCCAGTCTGCAGCACTGTGTTAGTGCCGAGTCTGACGACCTCGTTCTTAGTTTTTTGCCTCTATCCAGGCAGATCTCATACATCCATTCCTAGGCTGCATTTAAGGCATGGACCATGGACACACATGGCAAATCAAGCTGAACACAGCCACTCTCCACTCAGACTGGATGACCTGGCCTTGGCATCACTGAGAGCGGGTTGGAGGAAGGGCGTTCTTACAGAGCAAAACGAGCCACTGCTCCATTAGATTTCCTACGCTCAGCCAGTATAGATTGTACCAAGATCCACTTCCATCACCTGGAAGAAGCTGGAGGATACAGAGGTCAGTACAAGTGGCAAAGTCTCCTTCACGGTTCCTTACTTTTTTGCAATCTGCAGGTACAATTAGCATCTACCATATGCAGGACCAGCCCCCGCAACTATAACCACATCGTTTGGAGAGAAGTACGTTGATTTGTAAGGGGCCCTGGGCACCACTCTTTATATTAATAGATAAATGGATTATGGGTATTGACTGACATTTCAGGAGCCATCCATAGTTGTCACTTCAGCTCCTAGTCCCTGGGTAGAGCTCATTTAACTAGAGGTGAAGTCCTACAAACATTCCTTCTGTTAAATATTCGTCTACGAAAACTGACTTTTGGCTTGGCTGAGACCCCTTTCTGTCCCAGTTCACACAGGCAGCTATCAAACATCATTAAAGAGGTGGTTCTTCACCTCTTACCTGTTACTGTAGCTACAACACAAACGCTGCTGTGCCTGCCTTGCTAAGGCCAGCAGAGACCTGTAAACACGTAAGTGAAGCGTTATTGTCCGCAGCTTCCACATCTGCTCGAAGTCTCTCCCCTGCCAACACCCGAAGCACGTACCACAGGGCTGTTCTTCTCCTTGTTTGTGAATCAAGGCCGGGCTCACCACTCCTACGTGAGGACATTATAGTAGGTGTACTGGACTAATGACCCACCGGCCACAGCACTGCTGCTCGGCCATGAAACTTCACTTTTTCTGAAGCCTTTTTTTTTTTACTCTGTTCTTTTTGTTCAGTCACATCTACTTGCTTTGGTGGGTTTAAATAGTCCTCGTGTTGCCTACAAACAAGTGTACTCTCTTATTACTCCAGCCGTGAACCTTTCTGCTTTAGTTGTACCTGTGAGAAGGTTGCTGCTGTAAATCATCTTTATTGGTGAGATTTTGAGGCAGATCGCATATGCTGCCCATGCCCAGATCAAGCATTGCTTGTCCCGTGGGTTCCCGATCAGCCACTCACGGGGGTCTAAGTAGCGTCTTGTGTTTTAACTCTGGCATCACATCCAAAGCAGTATTGACCCAAGCCTCGCAGGTAGCTGACGGCTCCCCTCCCTGTGTTTCCTGACCTTGCAAACCGATACCACCATGACCCCCACGCCAACCAGAAGAGCCCCAACGCCCTCGTAGCCAGGCAGGGAGCACCCGCCCGCCTCCGGAGCCAGGCCCACTGATCTTTGGATGCCTTTCGTGTGCAGCGTCACTTTTCACTGGCACAGGGCACCCAGCTACTCATGTTCCCACCAACAGCCTGCCTTCCAGCAGCTTCCCGGTGCGCTTATCCTTGTTAATATCTTTACAAACATGCTTTTTAATCCAAGGCATCTGAAACCCAGATTTACTTCCTTGCTTTTGGCATTTGCACAGATGGACATATACAATTGTTTTCAAGTTCTCTGCATTCAACCTGAACTGGGATTCTGTGTGGCTGTCATCAGGTTATGGAAACAAGGTTTAAGGGTACATAGCCCCTTCAGTCCCCACAGACATCTTCTGTTACACACTGTCCAAGCACACAGATGGCATGAAGTCAGGCACAAGCAGCCACAGCTATTTCGTTTCAAAAACACCACCAGATAAAGCTGTCGTATTTTGTATCACTTGATGGCCTAGATACTACAGGAAAGGGACGGGTTCATTCTCCTCAGCTTGCTGAGGACTCAAGCCAACATCTGTCAGGCCTCAGAAGATGAGAGTAAAGCGAGGTGAGAGCAGGGTGGAGGGCACCCTCCTGCTGAGGCGGTCACGGCACAAGCAAGAACGCAGCCGGGTCAGGGTGAAATAAATGAACAAGTAGGAGGCTGAGACTGGGGCTTTGCCATTGCAGAGCTCAGCTGGGAGGAGAACCGCCTGACTTGGTCCAAGGCCTCCCTGGACTCATCTGCACCAGCTCAGTTCCAAGCCTCTCCTAGGACTCCAAGGCCAAGACGCATCGCGTGGCTCCATTCACAGACCGGGACTCCGTCGCCTCCCTACGCCACAAACATGAAGGCCAACGTTTCCCTCCAGCCCCACAGTGGGACGGTCGCAGCCAAACTGCCTCCCTGGGGCCAGCCAAATACCGTCCTTCATCCACAGCGACGCTCCCTTGCTCAGGCACTGGGGCCTCCCCTTCTTTAAAAAACACCACGTTACTGGGAGCACAAGCTGTTTCCTTCTGCGCAGGAAGCCCCAGCGCTGGCTGTCAGTGAACATATCTGACGTTAACTCTTAGTGACCCAGACTGGGGCCCAGCACTGCTCTCACTTCTCCGGTGCACCGTGGGTAATGCCTCTGCGTACTTGGGGCTAATCACCCGTTACAGTGCCGCGGAGAATAAACCAACGTGCTCCTAGCAATGACAGAACTAGGCCTGGATTAGCCATAGAGTTGAAGCCATTAACTTCAAGCTCCCATCCAGGATACTCCTATGGTGCATCCAACAAAGCAGGGACTGTACAGGGCAAACAGTGAAATAAAAACAAGTGGGCTGAAAATGACAACTGGAGGAAGGTGAAGGCGAGGACAAGATCATCCCTCACCGTTTCCTTCATGAAACACCTGCACTAGCTCACTGTTCTCAGCTGGAATTTTTCCAGGTGCCTTCAGGCCCACCAAGATCTTACCAGCTGCAGCCTTTCCTGTCCCAGGACTCCCCTCAGGAGCAGCTTGGCTATCCTGTCTCCTCAACTGGACCAGCTACCTCCAGAACACTGATGAGTTGCCAATAAATGGAAATCTTGTTTTCTTCAAACGACACAGCATCTCAGCTGCTTCTGAGAACAGATGCAGTGCCCAAGCCGTTCACACTTCAGCTACGAGGGAATGCTCGCATCATACCCACCACAGCACCCTGAAGCCTAGATAAATAACGTCCTAAATCCTCATCCACTCAAAAAGCACGTTCCCCCCTGTGCCGACCCAAACCAAACTGCACACTGGAGCACAGCAGGAGCGTGCTGATGGCAAGATTTCTGGCCCCTCTGGGCTAAGGGGCACACGGGAAGCATCAGGTAGGGCATAAGGTGTAATGAAGGCAAATGGAGTACATGGAGTACTCCAGTCACACTCAATTCTAAATTACATCCTCCATCATTCACAGCTACAGAAAAATCTAGCTTCTGTTGCTGATCAGGAATTCAGTAGTCTGATACATACATTTCTAGTTGCAGTAATATTTTTTCATGCTTACCTGAGACCACCACGCTGACGTATCCTCAATGAATCGGGAAAAAGCATTCAAATTGAGCAGTTTGACTAGCTTTACATGTTATTCAGAAGTGAGGATACAATTCTGTGAGCCAGGAAAAGTCACTAAGGACAGGAGCGTGTTGTCCAAACATCAGTTCTAACTCTGCCCAAGAACCTGAGACTAGAGACAATTCTGTCCTGTAACAGTGGATCGTGGCTGAGACTTGAACCTCCCCATGTGTTAAGCCATGAGCACCCAAGGCTTAAAAAATCTGAAAAAAAGGTATGTGGGGCTATGAGGAAGAAAAAGGGTAAGTATTGAGTCTGTGGAGTACACATCTCATACAGCACCCAGGTAAGTAATTTCCATTTTCAGGTGGTTGTGGCCCATGTCTGTTCTAACCTTGGGTAACTTCAAACACAATTCCACATAGGTGCAGCGTGGAAGCAAAGCAAACAGTAATTTCACCATTTGCAAAATCTAGCACTAATTACCAGATGCTCAAGCAGAGGAGCAGCATTTGGTGGAGGTATGGAAAGCGAACGCTGCAGAGGCTGGCTGGCAGGATGGACATGCCGAGCACCACCCGCAGGAGTTACAGCGCACGGCCCGGAGGTGCGTACAGCCAGCGACTACGCTCAGGTAACTGCCATCTAAAACAAGTGGTTATCCAAATAGATGGTCTCTGCAGAGAGACTTCTACCTAGGACCTCTCCACAAACAAGGTAAATGCATTCAGGGGCTTCTGAAAGGCATGAACCCTCAGATGGAAAAGAGACTTCATCATCCAGGCTGGGCTGGCAGGCCAAGATATCTCTGTCTTTTAAGCATGAAGTCTAAAAAACGGGTAATCTACCCTTGTTCGAGTGAAACAGCCTTAAAGTTATAGGGGTGCGGTGATAGTGTCTAGAAAAGAGAACAAAAGAACAACAGGGAGCAGAAGTCCCTTCATAGGGGGGTGTAATTAACACTACACTGGTGGGAACCAACAAACCATTTAAAAGAGAGATCCAAACTTTTGGCCCCATGAGCCAGCAGATCCCCGAGCACAAGATATATCCAAAGCAGTTCCTGTGAGTGGAGAGCTGCGAGCTGGGTCTCGAACATGGTAAATGGAAACCATCTCCAGAAGGTCCTCGAGCTGACGGCATGTAACTGCACTAACAATACCCGAGGTCTGTACGCGTGGCACATCTGGCCACGTACTAGTAAGAAAGATTTGGATGTAGGTCCCGCGTTACCGGAACTCAAAGCCCTCATTAACAGGCTCAAAGGTCCTGAAACTATTTTGGACACAGGGACACAATGAGTTTCCCTAGAGAAGTGTGGCTGGAGGGAGTCTAGACAACTAGTGCAGAGGAAATGTGTAAGGTTAGATGAGAGAAACCCCACCCTAAGCAGGTATTTCAAACATTATCAGAATTCTTTCTGCAAAACCTTCCATGAAATGTCTTTGCACATCTTTTATTTGGCAGTGGTCTGAAGTTTGCACTTAACTTGTGCAGCTGAGCCCACCTCTAACACTTTGATAGAGTGTGAACACGACAAGTGATCTCTTCAGCTCAACAGCACTTCTGGATGCTTGTGAACAAGTCACCCTGCTGCTATTTTGCTTGTTATTTTATGAAGCATGTACTAAACCAGACAATATTTGCAAGAGAAGCTACAAAAATTATTCTGTCAGTGCAAGAACAGGCCCATTAATAACACCATCGAAGCAAGGCCAGTCTAGATGTCAGCCTTCCTCACCGATCCATCAGGACACAGAAAGGTTGCAGCTACAGCTACGGTGAAAACAGGCACCTGCTTTGTGTTTCTTTGAAGCACGGTCACACTTGATACAACTGAAAGGCTCCCAGTACCACATCACCATGGTCTGTGGTTGGCTGGAAATGGGGAAGAACCATGTGTGACAGAGAATTTGGTCAGCGGCTCTGCCCCGTAGCTATGTGCATATGTAAGAATGGGATGAAGCTGCACACACAGAAGCGCAGGACTGTGAAGCCTGGGCTGCATTCCTGACGTGAATTGGATATGTTATTGCATTTCTCGGCCTCTGTGATTGATGTTTTCCAGGGAACTTCCAGCCACCACATTGACTTGATGCCTCTTAGCACCTGGAAGTAATGGACAGACTCCACAAGCCCTGCAGGAGCCAAGAGACTTTGTAGAGAAGCAACAGCTTCAGCAGACCAATCGGCAAAGCTGGAAAAAACTAATTTTAAGACAATTTATTCTTTGCATAAGACACATTTCATGACTGATATGAAAAGGGATGCTTTCCCTCTCCACTGACCTTCTAAAGGTGACTTCTTGTGGGTTGTCTGGGTATTCATCCAGCTGATGCTGGTAACACCCAGAGCAAAGGTCTGGGAGCATGCCAATAGCTCTGTGACGTCCGTGTGCTTTGGGGAAGAACGTCAGGATAACCATTTCCTTTAAGCTTCAATATTACTTCCAAATGAACAAAAAATTGCACCTTCAGAAGTCAGATACATTGGAAATTGCAAAAAATCATTCGTAAAAGCACCAAACTTGAAAACAAACCAGCCCGTGGCAGCTAATTCTCTTTTGGTAAAATTTTTTGGGAAAAGTAACTCATGGAATTATCGCCACCTTTAAAAAGAAGCTGAAGTATACAAATAAATCAAGTTTAGTCACCTCACTTTATGGAGCCACTTCATGGCTTAAAGACTAAAAGATGAACTCCGAGCACCTTGTTGACCACAGTACCCTCAGTTGAATTTTTTAGAAATATAGCAAGAGTGAGTCAGACGAAAAGGTTCATAATAAAAAAAGAAACTGAAGCACTCCAGTGAAGTTGTTCCTCTAGGTTTATGATCCAGTCAATTACTACGATAACAAAACAGGGAGAACCCATGCTTTGCAATTAATTTCCACTACAGGCAAGACCATAGCAAATATTCTCAATTCCATACAAAGATTGAACACAAAGACCCTGAGCTGACAGTAGTTTATTGCAAAGTAGATGCTAGCACCTGACAAAAACACAGGCAGCTGGAGAACTGGGAAAAACAAATCTTCCTGCAGATTCACCCCATCCGAAATCACAATCTGACTAGCGAATGCATGCACTCAGGATTCAGATCCCCATGGCAGATTACCATGGTCCTTCATCTTCAGTACAGAAAGGGAGCTCCAACTAGGGAAGAATATTTTTCTTTCCAAAATGGGCACCAACCAGTTTTGTTGTCGGAAATGCAATCTACCTCCCCACGTAGCAGAGTGAGAAGTGGCAAGTCCCTGAGAATAGGTGGAAAGGTTCGCTACCAAGGGTGCGACCAGACTTGATCACAAGGCTTTGCCTGTGCCCAGCAGCCTCAAATCTGTAATAAAGGTCATCCACCATCTGCTGAAACAGCTCAGACAATCCCTACAGGGAAGTCAGGGCAAGCAAACAGCAAGGGAAAGAATGGCTACACCACGAGGAAGGATGCCGAGATGAAGAGGGCCTGGTGACCCCGTTAGTTACAACGCCATCTCCTCCTCAGTAGGTGACAGTGGTAGGAAGACTGCACAGGCAGCACTTCAATGGGACCAGCCATCATGGTCAGACTGAAGGTCCACCTAACAGACCCTGGCACAGGGAGCAGAGAGCAACATGCTCCTCAACACACACACTGATAGCCTGGGCTCAGAGTCACCCCTGAGGCACAGCAGAAGGCACCCCTGGGATGACAGAAGCAGCGGGACAAGAGCTGCTAACTGCTGGGAGAGTACCTGCTTGAGGAGTATCACACACCGGGATGCTGCAAAGAGTGCAAGACCATCCTGCTCCTGGACAAACCATGGAAGTTTCACCATGTGGCCTGGCAGAGCTGAACCCCAGCACTAAGCTGACTCATTGCTGCCACCTTTTCCAGGTCTGCAAGCTCCAGCTGGCCTTGGGGTGATCATGCTTCCCCCCAAGCTCCCCCCTCCATCCCAGCAATTCCACAGGATTCATCCAGAACAAAGGGAGGAGTCTTTGACCTTCGCCCAGCCACTGCTCCCCTCTGCTTAGGGTGCAACCAGTGCCGCTGACCACGAGAAACTGGGCCATGCGGGGCAGGGGCTGCAGCACAGCACCTCTGAGTTGTCCAGCAACTTGCTGCACAGCCAGATCTGTGTCTTCGCTGAGCCTCAAACACCCCTAAGAGCTGAAAGTACTCTGAGCTGTTCACTCTCTAACACTCACTAGGGCCTGTTAGCAGGAGCTGGCTGAGGAACAGGTCCAGAGTCCTCAGAGATAACAGAGAAGGCAAGGTGCAGCAAGCAACAGATCATGGTCTTCATCTTCCAATGAAGACTCTGAAAGCAACGAATAGGCTACACCAAGTCACAAGGCCTCCTCGCCACCTCCTGGCATTCCCATTCCTCTGCTCATGCCCATCACCACATCAGCTAACACCCACCAACTCCCTGCACACCTTCAAAAGGGTAGGAACTGCCAGGGCTTCATCTCCACCTTCTGATTTCAGTGGTCACCATGGTTTTCAGATGTCTTTTTGAAAAGGGAAAACGGTCTGGTTGTCAGGTGAAAGATTAGCTCCACTCAGTCAAACCAATGGCAATGTGCAACGGGAATTTTGTTTACATTTGAATGTCTTCGACAAATCACTGCGTGCTGTTTGACAGAATTAGCCTGCTGAATAATCTGCTAAGTCTCAGAACAAACATAAAGCACAACAAAGCAGCTGAAAGTAACATTAATAGGCTGATGAAGAATTGGCTTGATATTTGTCTGGAGACGACACCATTTGGCTATGTTAAGCTGAGGACTATTTTATTTTCCAGTGGGCCAGAAGTGCTTTTCTGAGTTTTTGACACTTTGCTAGAGCAAGTGGGATGACAGGCCTCATGGCGAGAGACAGCGCCAACACTAATCCCAACAGCAAACCACTCCACAAATACGGAGACCCGTAGAGGCTGGAAGCCTGGTTACAGAACACAGCACCCCAATTCTCGGATCCTTTTCCCACCTTCAGTCAGACTAGCCAAGAGACTGGATCAGCTCTTGGTGGGTTTTAAAGGCTGTCACACCTCTCATCCTGGAAGAGGATTTCTCTGGGTAGTGGTGCTGATAGGCTTTCACCTGAATGCAAGGCAGGGAGTGCCGAGTCTCAGATTACTCTCTGTTCACTCTCAATCACCCCCTGGACACCCCTCCTCTGTGCCCTGCCGGACTCCCAGTTCCTGCCCCACTTCAGTGGCAGTTTTCTGACCACCCATCACAAAGTCTGTCTTGTCCCCTGGAAGGGAATGCGAGGCTGAGTAGTATTGAAAGGGATGCGCCTCAGCAGTAAAGGGCTCAAGTAGCACGGACATTTGCAAAGTTAGAGAGACGGGGAAGGGAGCACTAGTTTAGACAGAGGTTCAGGGAAGAGGGTCCCCCATGGCACCAAATCCAGCCACTTCAAATGGGCTTAGTCCTTGACACCTTGTCCTGGTTTCAGCTGGGATAGAGTTAATTTTCTTCTTAGTAGCTGGTAGAGTGCTGTGTTTTGGATTTAGGATGAGAATAATGTTGATAAGACACTGATGTTTTGGTTCTTGCTGAGTAGAGTTTACACTAGTCAAGGACTTTTTAGCTTCTTGTGCTCTGCCAGGTGCATAAGAAGCTGGGAGGGAGCATAGCTAGGACAGCTGACCCAGACTGGCCAAAGGGCTATTCCATACCATATGACATCATGCTCAGTATATAAGCTGGGGGAAGAAGAAGGAAGGGGGGGACATTGGGTGTGATGGCGTTTGTCTTCCCAAGTAACCGTTACGCGTGATGGAGCCCTGCTTTCCTGGAGATGGCTGAACACCTGCCTGCCGATGGGAAGTAGTGAATGAATTCCTTGCTTTGCTTTGCTTGTGCGTGTGGCTTTTGCTTTACCTATTAAACTGTCTTTATCTCAACCCATGAGTTTTCTCACTTTTACTCTTCCGATTCTCTCCCCCATCCCACCGGGGGGGAGTGAGCGAGCGGCTGTGTGGTGCTTAGTTGCTGGCTGGGGTTAAACCACGACACACCTCAAGTCTGTGCCCCCTCACAGACTATTACCCTGCCACATCAGAGTCCTCCCCGTTCTTGTCCAAAGGACTGCTTATGGAGATACCGCCTCCTCACAGACCAACATCTAATGAGAAAGCAACCAGAAGAGAATAGACATAGTCAGGAGGAAGAATGATCTCCAGCTACTAAGAAGGAGACACAAGAAAACAGTAGAAGCCACAATGCTAGAAGATGGAGAGTCTGTGGCCAAAGACAATACAGCTATAAACAAGGAGGGGCTGCAGTCATGTTTTCTTCAGGAAAAGTGTGGGCAATGTAATTGCAGAGGGATGAGCATGGAACAAGAGGAGGTACCGGTCCTCTAGCAGAACAGAAGGTGCAAGGACAGAAGGAAATGGGGACAGACTACACATGTAGAGACCTGGGGTCAGAGAGAGTGAGAACAGAACAACTGAAAAGTAGAAAAAACAGTGTGAACAGAGACCATGGTTAGATGAGATAGAAATAAACTCTAGGAAGAGGAGGATGAGGAAAGTTGGAAGAATTAAGAAAACTCTAATGCTAAATGGGGAACGGAGAGGAAAAAAAAGGACCTAAATGTTTAAATAAGACTGCTCTGTGCGATGAAAGGAAGGCTCTATGTGCTGAATTAATAAGGAAAATATTTGGAAAAGCAGCCAAACAAAAGTGATTTTCAGAAGCGTAACAATGGCAGCTGCCACATCATCTCATCAACCCAGCCAGAACGGAATCAACAGGTACACAGAGTGCCTACCTGCAGTTCTTATTATTTCTCTTGTTGAAAGTATTTAATAAAACAGTATGCTTAGCACACTCTTAGTAATACCAGCTTTCTTTCTGAAACAGGGTGCATATGGTGTAGCAGCCAATGGACCATTTTGGAGGGGTGTGATTTGCCGTTACTAGTAGGGAAACAGTTGCACCAAATTCTCAAATGCCAGATAAGAATAGAATTGGTCAAAAAATATTATTCTTCAAAACAAAACAATAAAAAAACCCAAGAAAGAAGTTTACATAAATTCTACACTAAGCTACTATCCGTAGCAACCAGCTTCTAGAGGGCCTTGTGCAATTACCAAATTGTAAATACACATACAGGTAGAAAAAAAAAAAAACTAAAAAACCTCCAGCTACAAGCTTGACTTTCAAAAAGTATCTGCAGAGTCAAAAAAGTCCCTGACCAGCTTGGTAATAAAGGATTCTGTGTACACTGACACTCCAAACAGCTCTAAGAGATTTTTAAAAGGATGCCAAGCCAAAGGTTGAGTAAGTTTTTGTAAGGCCATTCTAACAGAAGTATTACGCAGTAACTCATGGCGGAGTCCTTTCAGCAGATACTGTTACAGACTACGTGAACATCTTCATCCCAAAGAGTGGACAACAGCAGCACTGTGGTCTTGTTGCTCCTCTTCTGACACCTTCTACTGTTCTTACATGCTGGTAGCTTGTTGTTGGGGGACCCCAGGTGTAGGCTGGCGAGGCAAAGTATACATGGCCCCAAGAAATTGGTCTGCAATGCGACCGGCTTCTCTCAGTCCACTCAGCAAAGCACCATGAACAGTCGCAGGGTAGTTGCGAATTGTATGTTCTCCCGCAAAAAACAGGCGAGGAATAGGCTAGGAGGAACAGAGAACACTGTTACAGCTTGTTCACGTTCTTTCAGATTCTGCAGCAAACAGATACTTTAAGAATAATGTCAGAAGTCCTCTAATCACACCACAGTCTCCATTAACATGAAGGTGGTGCATACAAAATAGTCTACATTAAAAATATTTTAACCTGTCCTACAAATTACCAAGAAAATCTTTATATACACCTTTCATTTCACAGGAGGGTTTCATGTTCGTAATGACTGTAACATGAGGAAATATTTTGCAATTATTTGCCGATATCTTTGCGATGATACAAAGATAATAAAGCTCTACTTGAAAAGCAATACTTTCAGAACCAGATAAGCAGAGGAGATTAATGTCCCCAGCTGTATAGTGAAAAAGTGTTTGAATGTTGTATCTATAATTCTGCAGCCAAACTGTTAAACGTGTTGAAGAATAATGATGGTTTCTGATCCTGGGACATGAACTCTAACACAGTAAGCAAACAAAAACTTCAGCAATTCACTTAAATTAGCAGTTTCTCTTTAAACTGAGACCTAAACCAACTACTGACAGTGTAATAAAAAGTAGGAGAAAAACAGACTTTCATATATTATACTCTGCAGAGAATCATTTTATCCATAGCTATGTTTATTAATGACTTGTATCACTAGAAAAACAACTTCATCCTCTCAAAGTGAACTGGAGATGACTTACGCCTTCCTTGAGTTCACTCCCAACTTGGGAGAGACCTTTTGATTCCTCTCGCTCTCACTCTGGCCTTCACTCTCTTTCAGATCACTACAACTCACTTAAATATGGTGATGGACAACATAAATATGGCGTATGAAACACAATAAATGTATAATATTATAATACTCTCTTCAGATATTACCAAATTGACTTTCTGAATGAAACCGCTCTTTTTCTAGTAAACAAATGACACCAAACCTGGGAAGGCAGAATTCACGGATAGAAATCTGAATTATTTTACAGATTCTAATAATTCATCAGAAGACACAAGTTATCTAAACTTGTGTTTAGATTCGTGGGCAAATTACTTAGAAAAATCATCCTGTTTTGAGGTTTTTCTAAAAAGAATGGAGACATCTCTCACCTGAGGAGCACCTGGAATGGCTGGCCCTGGAGTAATTGGCTGAGCCATCAAATCATAGTCATTTCCAGAAGATCCAGCTGCTACATAGGAGTACGATCCCCGGGCCCACGGGTCAGCCCGCCAGCGGGACACCACAGTCTCTTTAGGCTGAGTGAGAAAAGACAGAAACTTCAGCTGTTGACACAGTGCAAGTTCTACAGTTTGCGCAAAATATAAAAGATGCAAATTGCAAGAATAAAAGACACAAAGTCCTTGGAGTAATGTTAATGGTGGAACTCCAAGTTTATATTCCAAGACAACACATACTAAGGTAAATAATTTGTCTTTGGTGGCAATACCTTAATTCCTTCCGCCGTTGCGACAACCTACCGCACATAGCTTCTGCACTGGAACTCAGACTTTGTAGTCAGCTCTACGTGCACACTGTGTACTGTTTGCTCTGTTTCTTCTCCTATTATCAACATAATGACAATGCACACTTCCTACTCCTTTACTTTCTTTCAGCCACAGCTCATCCGAGTATCTCTTCTGCTCTGGCTATGATATAGGCCTATATAAGCTCTGTAATTCATCTGAGAAAACGACTGCATGAAGGGCACCTACACAAACACCTATATTTCTCCAATCCATCTGGTTTGCCAAGGTAATAGTCATGATGAAAGATATTCCACTGAAAGATGCAACAGTGAGAGCATCACCAGAACTCAAACCAGTATCACTCTAAGGCGTAACAGCAGTCAAGAGAAAATGGGACGTCTTCATAACCTTGCAGACATAACATTGATGGGTGTGAATCTTAAAATAGCCCGGACTCTGTTCAAATGTGTTACTGAGTTTTAACAGGAATCACACCCTGTAAAAATGCAAACGTCAAGGCAGGAACCTCATCTCCTCTCCTCAGGCACAAAGATATTTCATGGAATTGTTTCTACTTGAACACATCTTCCCACAAAGGAAGAGAAATAGGTTCTATCTAGTAAGGGCATTATCCAGAAGCCAGTCCAGCAGGCACTGTAGCACCTCATGGCAAGGGAAGTCTCCTGGACCCTAACACCAACAGACCTGAGATGATCTCTCCGAGGCTGGCCTCAGCTGGACTATATTTGATGCCTTCTGCTAAGTCTGTGGCAAGGCCACAGAGGACTGGGGCCATGTTTCAAGGTGTAAGACACCACTGGGGGTTGGAGACCACATCTCCCAATATGGTCTGATGACTTAATTGAGAAAATTCCTCACCACAATTTTCAGCACTTTCTTATCCAAAAGCTACGGAATGGAGTGATGAGCCAGCCCTCACATATTGACTGCTTTTGAGAAAAAAGTAACCTCACATTTCCCTTCTTGTTGGATGGAGACCACTGTGATGGCACTGTATGTGATCACACGTATATCTGACAAAGAAAACTTTGAGGCATTTCATAAATTTCTTAATTCTCTCTAGTCATCACATGAAGCATTGCAGACTAACAGGGAATAAAGCCAGATAGAAATTTTACTTCACTGAGGTAGTATTGAAGGTATGGCTAACCCAGACATAATTGTAGAGCAGAACACGAAAGTACCGGTTCCCCAGCACTGAGACTGCACCAGTCCAAACATTAACTGTGGTGTGCATGTGCCCACACACCCGTGTGTGGGTATGAGTCAACTTTTATTTTCATCCTGACAAGCAAACGCTGTAATTAGGATTCCCTGTGAACAAAGAGAAGGATGGTTAGAGGATAAAACATGTACTACAACAGAAGCGATACAAAACTGGAACCCTGCTCTAGAGAGGACGTGAAGCTTGCAGAGGTTAGCTGCTCAGCACAGTTGAAAAAATTTCCATGTGCTGAAGAACAGCAAGGTGAAAAAGTGGTTATATCTGCCTTTGGGAAATGAAAACCAAATCAGAAAGAAAAAATAAGACAGTAATAAGAAGTAGCACAGGAACGAGGAGGATGGCTCACATTGCAATGAACTGTTGCTTTTGTTTAACTTTTCCGCTTCCCTGTTTTGGGCAGACACAAGGAACTGCACTCGCACAGCAACAGACACCGTTGTTTATCCAACACAACGGATGAGAGTGCAGTTTATCCAGACTGATGAATGGCTGTCCAGAAGACAGCCTCCAGCAAACCTCTCCGCTATCAAGTGCTCGTAGTACATAAGCACCCGAACTGTGAATATGTTAAAACAGAGACTCAGAGATGTCATCACAACCGATAACTGCCGCCTTTGAATGACTGACCAGATACGGAGTCATTCACAGGGGATTATCTGTTAATGCGCTGAAATATTTTAAAAGTTCAAATAAGTTCTCTAAATTTGATGTTTATCTACAGTAGAATCCATAGTTCTCGAGATTCTGCAATTTGCTAGTGTGTATTTTTTTCACTTGAAAACCCTACTAGAGAGCAGCCGCAGTAAAACACTTCACTCTTGGCTCACTCGAGAGTGATTTCTACACACTACATGGTTTCTACAGCACCTGCAGACAGAAGAGTCTCAGAGCTCCTCTCAAAGAAAGATCTCATTATGAACTGAAATTGTCCTCCGAGAGTTCAGAGAAGGAGCTGGGGATTTATCAGGAAGGCAAGCCTGGGGTTTCCTTCTCTTGTGTTCTCCAGTCTGAGACGTAAAATTCAACTGATTGTGCATTTCCAAAATATGAGATCCACTCATTAACTAAAAATCCATGCTTACAGTCAGCTGTGAGGATTTGTCTGCCATACAGAAAGCATTAAAATACTAGGGATGATAAAGCTGTGTTCAAAAAGAGCTCTACAAATATTCTACAACAAAGACAATGGATTAAATCTACTCCTCATGTGAAATACCAAGCAAGTAAACAGTCCAATTTACACCTGGCCAAATGCTCAGAGGAGACTGATATAGTAAAGTTAACATTTTTTTCTATTACTTTACTACACAGAAATCCCAGTGGAGCAGAGCTATTTCTTTCCAACCAATGCCGTATGTAAGAACAGCTTCCACACTGCCTGTTAGGAGAACAGACCAAGTATTCAACTCAGTCACACACACTGTAGGTTGAACAGCTATATGGCTTTCCAAATCGATGTCCTAAGTACACAAGCTTCTTTTTTTTGAGTAATATTTAAGTATTTTCTAAACTCCCCCCTTCACTAACCATTCCTGTTACACTTACTGTGCCTAAATAACCGTTGGCTAGCTGCACAGGGAACTGATACAGATGGAAGATTGCCTTTACTCCCTTCCTTCCCTTCAGTTATTTTCCAGCCAAACCAGTTTCTTTCTGGAGTTCATTGGTCAAGAGCTTTACTGTACTTAAGAGAAGGTGCAGAGCATGGCAGGGAGTACCTAAGCAGTGCTGTCACTAGCCACGGAAAGCTCTGCTGTAACCCCAGAAATGTAAAAAGTAGAAAATTAACTGAAGTATTTCACACTCTGGAAAAGCTAGAGTCTTACTCGGTCTAAGACAATCTTCACAAAAAAACCCCAACAAACCCAAACCCCACAAAAAAAAAAAAAAAACCAACCCCAGACCCACAAACAACCTCTCTTCCCCAAACACCCTGAACAGTCAAAAGGCGGTACATACACCAAACAGCTCAATACTGCGGCCAAGCTACTGAGAATTGCAGCACATTCCGAACTGCAGAGGAGTCACCCAAAGAGGCTGTCTGTACTAACCTGTGGCACAGCGCTGCTACCAAAGATGCCTTTGAGGATGGCAAGGCACCGTCCAACAATGACGTCATCACTGATATTTTCCATGATCCCTGCTGCTTCGCCTGCTACCAAGGCCAACAAAATTGGTGCTGGGGGCAGGGTGAGGGGGTTGGGGAAGGAGAGAGAAAAAACAATTGAATTATTGAAATCGAACATTTTAATCAGACAAGTTGGACTTGAATAGGTGTAGATCTGCAGCTAAGTCATGAGGTTAAAAACGAAACAAACCCAACAAAAGCAGTCCTAAATCTTCCACCATCATGTCAAATTACCAAAAAGAAAATGAATTAATATATGCTATGGTACTATTTAGAATTCTCAAGAGAGCTGATGTATTAAAAATTAAATACACACATCAGGAAGTACAGTATGCAGAAGAGAGGAAAGGTTTTCTTCAGTGAAGACATCACTTGTTCGACATAGGAGTTTCCGCTGGGATTTAACAGTCATCTGTGCTACATTTAAGGGAACTCGATACTTTCCAAACAATCTAATTGAAGTATGATTAACATCAGCATAGCAGTTCAGTTACCTGTGTAAGTACTTCACTCATACCAGGTATCTAGATTTCTTCATTACCAATGCACATTCACATTAAATAATCTCAATGGAGTGGAAACTATGAACAATAGAACGATATCCAGAAAAGCAGCAATTCTGAGAAGAATTCAGAAGTCAAATGGACAGACATCACATAACTCAGCTGCCCACGTGATGCTGTGGTGAGGAGTGCTAATGTGATTATAGGATATACAAACAAATAGATGAGGTCATTTTACCTCTGCCCAGCTATGGTAAGACTAAGCATACATTTTTGGTAGTCACAAATTCAAGGAAAATCTTAGGTAACTATTGAAGAGCTACCAAAATAACCCAATGGCAAGAAACATGCATTTACAAGAAGCAACTCAGGCCCGAGCACAGTTACTTAGTGAAAACTCTCTCAGTTGATCTTTCTCCTCCTGGAGATATTTATGAACTCCTAAATTTAGCAAAGGAAAAACTACAGCTAGAAACAGATGTCATGCATATTGAAATGGGAAATAAAGTCCTTGTTAAAAATTTGGCTTTAACTTTTGTGCAGGTTTCCAATATGATTAGTGAGTTCCTTATCTCCTGGTATATACAGAGATCTCCTGGTACACATTCCCATCAAGGTACTGCTCTTTAAGAAAACTGGCTGAAGTTCAGCTGTGATACACAGGCTAGAAGACCCAATAATATATTCTAGTTAAAAACAAAAGTCTTTGGAATTCTGAAGAAGCTAGACTAGTAAGGCTGTTATTACTACAAAGATTACACTACTCAAGATACTACAAAGACACTTCAATATGCAGGACCTCTGGGACTAGAAGCAGTTTATTAGAGAAAAAAGATACAGGATTGCTCCTCTAGTTAAACTCCAGTTTCTGAAAGATTAAGCCTAGTCTTCCAAACAATTGAACAAAAAACTGGTTTCCTATCATCCATAGGCATTGGGAATTTTTTCCTGTAATTTCAGCAGCAAAGTTTTTCCTAGTTTGCCATCCTTGACACAATGAGATCCCTGAACTTTTCAGCTGTTATTCAGTCAACATATTTTTTCTTGATGGAACAACTACATATTCAAAATGCAGCTTCCAGTGAATTTGTTCATGAAAACTTGTATTCAGACATGCCCAAAATATTTTTATGGAAATCCTGCCTTTCCAAGCATGAGACCCTGTTTCGTAAGCATTTACAGACCTGAAAATGTTGCTATTCAGTCACCTGGATTAATTCAGAACTGTAACAGAGAGACGCAAGGCTGTAGCACAACAGTGACTATTTTGCTACGCAAATACCAAAGCGCTGCTCAGAAAACCTTGTTGCATGATGAGCATGTGTCACTGCTCCACAAAAATCCTCTCCTTGAGGCAGTGATCTTTACTGAGCCTTGATACCAAACAGCAAGCCGAGAACGTGGCTTAGCCAGAGAACAGAGAGTCACCACAAAACTATGACGGAGAAAGGGCCTCATCTTTTTCATCACATGTGTCTAGGAAAAACAGAAGAGCCAGGCAAGAAAACAGAGCCTGAAATGTCACTGGACTTCCAGAAAACACTGAGCATTTCTGCCAGGAGTTCCTCTGCCCTGCGCTGATGGAGTCTCTCCATCTTAAAGTGTGTCTGCATGGCTACGACACCAACCCAACAGCACGACAGAGCAAGAGGCACCCACAGCACAGGCCAGCTGCTCCAGGACACACATAGCGCTCCTGAGGCTACCGGTTTTCTCAGCAGTCATTACCTGAACTAGACTTAAACCACGGGCAGGATTCCTATCTGAGCTACAACAGGTCACCCCACAGCAGTACAAACGTGCAGTCTCTTCATCCGCCTTTCGCTCCATTCACCCCCTACCTTTAAACACTTCTCAGAGACCACCTGGTCTCTGCCAACACGAGACCTTTAAAGAACTTCCACAGAGCTAACACAGCATGTGCTGTGATACTTCCAGGTTTTTTTGTTTCTGGATTAATAATTGCTCTCCAATCTGTTCAGTTTAAATAGTCTCTGCCCAAAATGCTATGGCAACAGAAATACAGAATGTGAAAGAAATAAATAACAGCTTCACAAGTTCAGTCAGGTCTACTTTAATATTTCAGTGTAATCACGTTAACTGCCACCTAACTATCGATGAGAAATGGTAATTGATTTTTTCAATTTCAGCCACCTGACTTGTGCTTTAGCATAGGATTTTATTGCATTTCTATTTTATTTCTGTGTGCTCTGCCTATTTGCATGAGGAGGAAAGTTTTGCATCTAGCAGCAAAACCTTTGTATGTGAGATGGTCTTTCCATGTAAACCAAAACCTCAACGCTACTTGTTAAGTGTGTAACAGAGCCATCTTAAAGCCACAAAAGCAGATACATGAACAGCCTTGTTATCCAAGGTTCATTACTTGTATTTCCCCAGTCAAGTCTTATCAAACATTTTAACAATTAATACCCTAGAACAGCACCTTCTTTGCGCAGCGGTTTTCTCCAGTTAAAAGAAAAATCTGGCCTGCCCATGATAGAGTGGAAGAAAACCCACTGGTACTTTAAACAGTCATCTGCAAGAACAATAACTCATTTAATAGTGCTCACTGTATGTACACTTTTGCTTTTAGTATGGTAAATGGCAATGAACAAAAACACTATGCTTACTGAAAATATCTTTCAACAACCTCTTGTGGCAGACACCAGCTGCGGATAAAACAAAACTACTAATGGCAAAGTCCAGCTGTAGAAACAGGCAGAGCAATACCTTTTCCCTACTTATGCATTTTCTAAAGAGGAGTTCTAAAATTATCTGTCAGTCTGAGACCCACAGGCTACAGTCACAGCCGCTTCGCTGCTCAAAACAGGAAACAAGGTCATCCATTCAACAAACTGGAGACGCCACAGCTTGCCTTTCCTCCAGGGCACACTGCATCTTAACCATATGGACGGGCCTGCAGCTCATCAAGCTGGAATGGTAATGCTCAGCAAGAGGAATGGAGCTATCACACAGCCTCTAGTCTGCTCCACTGGAATCTGAGTGTTCAATACTCTGTAAAGGCTGCGCTGCACCCCCTGAGAAACTCAACAGGATAACCTCCGAGCATTGAGTTCTGCAGCTCAGTCGCATAAGAGAATATACAAGTCAACAGCACCCCTTACATCTGAAAAAAATGTAATTTATCTTGGTTAGTGCCTAGACACTTAAGTTTGAAATCCTGGGCAGCAAAGTCGCCAATACAAGAAAGGACTTGAGGTCGTAGATGAAAGAGGCTCATCTACAGTTATCAAATCATCCCAAATTAGACAGACAGCCCCATGAAAGAAGTCTGGCTTCAAACTGTCAGTTCAACTTGAAAAACATCCAGTAAGCTGAGGTTTTCAAAACTGAGGCTAAACTGGATGCCAGTCCCATTTGCATGAGAAGCTTAGTGAAAGAGGGGAAGGGCTCAAACAACGTTCCAAGTGGCCAGAGAGAAACTTTATTTCAGAGAGACTTATGAACTAAGAAACAGGTTTTAATTCAGGAATGCTGCAGAGACAAATCACCCTTTCTTGGAGAACTCACTACGTTCTCCTGACAAAGTCGATACTTAACTAAGACAACACAGGACAACTTCACCAAGGTGCGAGACAATAAAGTAGCCTATAAAAATGCAAGTGTTACAGTAGATCGCAAGCAATGCAATTTAACAGACATAGCCTGGAATTCAGCATTAGTAAACTCATACTCATCCGTGTCCTGCCCTAATTTACTACAGAACTGTTTGCAAGTCAGTGGTGCTCTCTGCTTCCATTTGTCTTCCTACAAATACTATCTTCCTATCATATGCACATGTGAACAGTAACAGCATCTTTAAAAGTGCTCTTTTCTAGATCTGAAAGTACACAAATAAGACACTGGCACAAGTAGAAGTAGACATGCACCACAGCTACCTTTGTACAAGTTCCAAAACAGGAAGAGTTCTCCTCTGCTTGCAGTAGTGCTACCAACATGACCAAACAAATTGACACTTGGATCCCAGAAGACACGATCAAAACACAACACAACCTAGAAAAAAAAAGTATCAAGAGTTAGGAAGAGTGCACAGAAAAAATAAAAATAAAAATAAAAATAAAAATAAAAATAAAAATAAAAATAAAATAAATACACTCATTGATGTTTATCACTGGAAAGGTCAAGAAAGGAAAATCTGGTGAATACATACTGCGTATACATAATACATAAAGGTGCATACCTATACTGCCTTCCATAGGTTAGTATGCTCTCATAGTTTACAAACTTGCTGGTTAACAAGCTACAGCAGACATAGAGTCAACCTGCCCCTGAAATTTAACTATTTAAAAATTGTGTGGGAAATAGATGAGAGGTCCTTAGAGTCCTTCAGATAATTTTCAGCATCAAAATCTAGCAAAACAGCAGTGGAAGAAACATTCTTCCTCTCATCCACCATAAATATTCCACACACATTTCAGATTCCACCTATCGCAACCCCTGGTCTGCTGCAGTTCCCTCAATGACCAAGTCACCTTGTTAAGGTTGCCAAAGCCCATACGCTGCACTGCGGAAGTTTTCCATTCGGGAAGAGGCGGCACAAACTGTACTGCTGGCGGCTGCTGCTTCAATACTCCCAAGGGAAGAGTACACAGCACAGCATCACATTTGTAAATGAAAGTCTGGCTAGTAGATCGGGTATTTACAGCTATCACTTCACAGCCTGGAAAGGAGAGAGAAAAACAATCATTTAATAGGCCAGGAGGCAAGAGAAGTGGATTAAAAATTAAAGAAACTACCATAAAAATATACCCACAGCAGAAGACATTTCGCTTATGGAGACAGCTTTACACTAACAATTATTTAACTTGTAGGCAAGTGAACGTTACTGGCCACATAGCTCAATTCCAGAAAGCGTAATTTACACAGCATCTGAAAATGGCCATACTAGGATAAGCCTAAAGGTTCATCTAGGCCAGGAAATGATATTTAAATATATGCATAAACAAATAGCAAGTAGAGAGTGAGCCTCTCATTGAGTTACTCTCCCAGTTGACAGCTTCCTGAGCCCGCTGTTTTGACGAACAACAAAAAGATACACTCCTTCCATTTATTTGAGTCCATATTACATTCATTTATACTTCTAATACCATGTCCTGTGGCACCAAGTCTTAAGCAGTCGATCAATGAAGTGAAGAAGTGGGAGAATGAATGTGAACTTGTGCATCAGCAAATACAACTGAAAAGGATGGTGTCAAACCAGCCACAGAAATAAGCAAAAAACATTAAAGATTAATAAATCTCTAACAGCTTCCTATACAATTAATCACAATAAGAAATGTGGCTGTTTATCTAACCCAAAACATATAATGGGAAGGTTTTTAGATCAGTCTTCACATCTGCTTCCAGAAGCACAGAAATCTTATTTCTATGATCATACTCCCTCAGAGCAGTTTTCCAGAGGAGGTGGTTTCATTTACCTGATGCTGTATAGCGAACCTGTCGAACTGCTGTGTTTAATTTAATATCCAACCCTTCTGCCAAGGCTACAGGCACACAGGAATATCCATTCCTCACAGTCAAGTGACTGCCTGTGAATTCAAAGTCATCATCCTAAAATGAAGATGCATAACAAGCATGCATTTATAATGAAATCATATCATTCGATAGAAAGTAATCAGCAACTTTACACAATGACAACATTTTTTTCAAAAACTTGTTTTCAAAGAGTGAGTCAAATTTGAAACCCTTTCTGTTTATTAGTCAAGTGGTAAGTACAGGAACTTTCAGTAGACAGTATTATTAGAGACTGCTTTGGCACTAACAGAAAGCTGTCTGGAATTTCATCAGCAAATAATCATCATGTAAGAGCTCAGTATCGCATACAAGCAGATAGCACTTAAGGGTTTAGAAACTGTTAACATAGAGAAGCTTCCATGAGAATGAAATAAATATAGCTTAAATTTCTAGTGTATTGCTGAATGAACACATTAATTAGCTACCTGGTCCCAGTGCTTCAATGAAAGCGTTGATAGGGGTGTAGCATTAGCAAATTCTAGGTTTGCAAAATGCCAGTCAAGTATTTGCCTGTCTCTTGATGATAGATAAACATCACTAGGAAGAAAAAAAAAAAAAAAAAAAAAGCACATAACACAAAAGACATTTAGTTTGCTAGAGTAGGATGTTGCAAATGCATTACTTTTGTTCACAGTCTTTTTTGTTTGAGTCCCTCCTTAGTGGAGAAATAAAAAAATTAAAAAAAGAACACAAGCAGATTCTGTTTCAAACATTCAGACATCCTTCATGAAAGCTGAATATCAAAAACAGGCAAATTCACATTTTCAAACTAGAGTTCATATAAAATATTGCAAGTGAAGCTAGAAACATCACTTCAGAAATAAAAAAAAGTTACATAAATAATGGCTGAAGTAGCATGTGTAAAGAAGACGACTAAAAACCTAGCATAATCACACAGAGCACAAAACAATATTCTGCAAAAACAAGCAGGATTAGTATGCTATCATTATTGATGGGGTTTTCAAATCTCAGATTACTGGTTACAGTAAGGATTTATACTGTAACACACCCTAGCTAAGAGCCACCTTTTCTGTCCAAGTCACCTCTAAAAACGAGGAAGATGAGTTCTAAAACCGAGTGAGCTCAAACTTCGTGTTTGTACGTTCCTAACCCCTTGAGTTACCATAATTAAAAGAAAGCTTACCATAGCATTTTTGAAACTCAGTGAAAAGCAGCAAAAAACCTGCTTTCCTGAGTATTTATTTTTATAGTTTGTATCTTTACCTCGGTGGATTGGCTTCAAGTTCTTGTAACTTCTCTTCCAGCTTTCCTTGTGTTTCTGCCAATTCATCATACTCCTAATAAGATTAAAAGCTAACATTAAAATCAGCTTACATGTAAAAGGACTTAAAGACATCAAGTAGCATCAGACTAGACCTAATCTCAAGAGAAGTCAGTGGAAGATTCATGGTTTTAGTGCAATCTAAATCAAGTTCTTTATTTTTTAAACATTTAATCCACCACATTTTGTCCTTCTGCTGTTCGAATATACAGAAGTCTACACCACACTGCAGAACAGATTAGTATGCTAATATTTCAGGAATTTAAACACTCAGATTTGGCGAACATGAAGGTCCATTACAGTCCTGGTATTTTAAAGGGTCCCTATGGTACTAACAGCTTTTTCATATTGCACAAAATGTTATTTCTATTCTTCTTTCTCTCTTAAAAGATTATAGTTAATATCGAACACAGTTTTGCAAAGCAGAAGCAATCATGCAAAAGGCAAAGACATGACCTAATTCAAGCTTCTTTCAGAGGTTTTTTTCTTTCTCATTTTAAAAAACGTTAGTAGAACTAGGTATAAAGGCAACAATCATTTTCCTTCAAGGCAGAATAATTTGGAGTGTCCAATAACAGTGACAAGAGCACAAAGCTGTTCACTGGTGACAAAACAGAAGATCTACTACTTATGCATACACAAACACATCGAGCTTCGAAATAAAAGTACGTATCTTCTGTTGAAGAAGTAACTAAAAAATGATCCTTGCTTCTATCTGACCTGGGTTAGCAAGGTGTCTTTCACTGCCATAGAAAGAACAGTTTATAAGGTTTCCTTTTTAAGGCATATTTCTACATCATGATACACACAGAGGGGGGGACTAACTCTGCTTGTCAAGACAGAGCTCTGTGAATGATAATCTTTGGATAGAAAGAAGTTTTTTCCTCAGGAAACCACCTTTTTTATCTTAGAGAAAGAGCATCTCTCTTCAAATACAGATTTTATTTCCAGACTACTGTGAGACCCAGCAGTACTAACGACCCAAGTTTGACCTAAAATTTAGCCTTCAAAACATTAACTGCTGACAGAGCCAGCACACACTGTTAACTAAAACTTAGCCTTCAACATCTTAATACTCTCCATCATGAGCCATGAAAGATGGGTACCTAAAGGTACTTAATGCAGCCCTGTTATCAGTATGACAGCCCAGAGTTACCATCCATCACATTCTCTTGAGAGCACTGGATGAGAGCAAAAGATGTGGGAACATTTATATTGGCTAATTTTATCTGGCTGCTGAAGTCCTCAGAAACCACTGACTGTACGTATGTCATCCTTTACCTTGCAAAGTGCAGTGAGATCTCTGTGTTTGCTTTTCACAAGGAACTCTGCCGTAATATCCCGAGGTGGCTTCACTTCTGATGCTTCCTTATACTGTTGATGAAGTTCTTTAATCTTCTCTTTTAAATTCACCATCTTTTTCAGGTGGAGTAGGAAAAGGGAGGAAGAAAGGAAAGAAAAAAAAAATGAAGGAAGATAGATTTCATGCAAGTTACTGTGTAAAATGGATATTCACCTCAAACTATGCCATTATACCAAAGAGATTTCCTGGTTTTGACAGATGTTACTTATATGCAATTCTACCTCCAAGAAACCACAATAAATACCACCAACCCCAGAACAACATGGCTTAAACCCAACATCACTGATTTCTTACAAAATATGTTGCAAATAATTTACAATATGAGAGCTGTCCTCAAGACATTTTGAATTTGAGAAGCTTACATGGAGAAGTAAAGATGTCATCTACCACAACCCAAAACATTGTAAGTAGGCCTAAAACACTGTTTCTACACTACCAATCAGATCTGTGGTAAAGAAAGTAAACATTTTAAAATAACCCCACCAAAGCCTCAGTCATTATCAACATCTCTAAAGGAAGCTATGAGGCAACACTTCATCATGTCTGTCCTCTCCCTATTTATGTTTTACAGTCTTCTGCCTAATCACTGATGGGCTCCTCCTCAAAAATGGAGACTCCTTTGTCATAACAGTGCTTCTAGGCAGGTCTTAAATTAACAGATACCTTTAAGAACAGCATTAATGGCAACTTTCTGATATTTTTCCATGTAAGTTTTTGTACATTTTGCCACTTTCTGAGGAACACAATGCTATCCTCTTGTTCTAAATGTCATCATCTGACCTTGTTAAGAAGATCTTTCAATTCCTCTTGTGTTTTCACAATTTTCTTCCAGTGTTCAATCTGCTCATCCTTCACATGCTTCTCCTGCAATCTGGAAAAGGTGAAAAGTGAGAGTCAGTTCAGCATAAAATCCTAGCGTTATTGAGAAAACTCATTATCACAATCTAATTAGTGTAATGCGATCATAGCACATGTCATGGGATATTTTAGTAAATACTTGTATGGCAATTAAAAAATTAATACAAGTTTCTGTAAATAAGGGATACTTGACTAGCTAAAACTTGAGTCTGAAGTTACCTACTATTATTAAAGGGCATATTACAAATGCTATTAGCTTTCAAGTAGCATAAGTGGGCTGTACGTACACCAATTCATACTAAGTCAATTATCCACTATCAGTTACTGTAGTAGTGATTTTCAGGAAGCTTTCAAGAAAAGATGTTTGCTCCTTTAACCATCTTTGGCATATTTTGCTTCAATAAACACGAATCACATACACAAACGAGAACTCAGAGAGACCAAACAGCTGTATTAAGTGGGTCATGCTTACCCTAGGAGCATCACAATTGTTTCAGGTATCTTTTGGAAAATCCTCCACAAAATAGGAAAGTCTACCACGAAGATGGAAGTCACTTACTGTATGACAACCTCCAGAGCCTGACCTAGGGAGACAGGCTTATTATTGAGAACATTAAAATCCAGCTGATGACTGAGATAGGAGGTGGCTTCCAGCAGACGATTAAATTCTTGCTCCACCATTTCATCTTTCTCTTTTGGAACCTAGGAGTCAAAAGAACAAACTTTTTTTTAATAACCTATTCATAAATAAAAAAGAAAAAATACAGGTCGCCAAAGCTCAAAGCCTCAGGGACAAGACACTTGAGTAGTACAGAGAAAATTTTAAAAGAAACCAGAGCAATGACTCAGATTACCTTCTCCAGTGCAGTCTCATTTCACAACACCTTGTAACAAACTCAAAATGCTACCATTCCCCAAATCAGAGGAATGAGAAAGGCAGGGTGCACATAAATTCTTAGAGCAGTGCTCAAAAAAAAGGTATCATGGTATCACATTCCCTAAATTAGAGTGACACTTCAAGAGTACAACAAAAAAGTAGCTGAGAAGAGCCCTTGTAAAAAGAAATTTAATACCCTTAGCACTCTCAAATGGTCAGACGCCAAGGTCTGTACAACACAAAGTCACTTTGCCAGGATGTCTGGCCAAAGAGCTACAAGAAGAGCTGGCAAATCACGATGACAATCAACTTCTCTTGCATGAAGAAAGCAAACCAATTTATGGGCGCATGAAGATTTCCTTACTGGAAGGTGTGTTCATCAAAGCTCCAGAAACTGGCCAATGGGACAAGAGACCACCCCGACGGTAGGATGGCTCTACACAATCACAAGGCTTTAGAAGGCTTGGCATAGCTCAGTGATGTAGATAGACAGTAACTTATCTTTTAAAGTGGCCAGCGTGACTAGAATAGAACAGACTAGACTATTTCAGTTGGAAGGGACTCACAACGATCATCTGGTCGAACTGCCTGACCACTTCAGGGCTGACCAAGTTGAAGCATGTTATTAAGGGCATTGTCCAAACGCCTCTTAAACACTGACAGGCATGGGGCATCGACCACCTCTCTAGGAAGCCTGTTCCAGTGTTTGACCACCCTCCCAGTAAAGAAATGCTTCCTAGTGTCCAGTCTAAACCTCTTCTGGCACAGTTTTGAACCATTCCCACGCATCCTATCACTGAATCCCAGGGAGAAGAGATCAGCACCTCGCCCTCCACGTTCCCTCCTCAGGAATGGTGGTATTTGACTGTACTGAAGATACACACTTAAATAGTGCGTGCTGCTGCCAGCGTGGAAATATCAGTTAGGTGATGACAGTTGCATGTGCTGGAAAGAGCAAGCATCACATATTAACATCTGTAAAACACAGTCTAGGTTAAAGAAAGGATAGAGAGAAAGCACTGATGAGTATAAGAGAAAGATCAGCACGAGGAGAAGGAAAAAAGTACACACTTCAGAAAGACTGGGAAAGCTCTTGGATGATTGCTAACCAGAACAAAAAGAGCTTGCGAGGTGCTGTTAACAGTGCTAAGCCTATCCCCGTAACTCTATCAGATGGCTCTTTTCCAATTGTTTTTCACCCCTAACTCAAAGTATACCCTGTGTCGACAGGGAAGTTATATCAGCATCTCATTGCTCTAATTAGGATTCCTCTTCCACTTTGCAGCTGGCCACTCTAAGCATTCATTTTTGGGCCAGTGGTGATCTTCTAGCTCTGTAGATCTTTCTTGTCTGGCATTTTCCCAGACTGAAACACTGAGGTTCACAAATAACAGTCATACTTCATCTCTGGGTACATATTGTAAGCATAACAAGCAAACTTTTCCAACTGCCTATATTCAGATGTTGATTCTTCCACTATTGTGGTAAAATGTCTTAGAATCCCAATACTGTTCCGCAGGTAGTGTCTGCCTGGAGACTTAGTGCATCATGAAATGAGTTTCCCTATTTCTGATGGATCTACCTTTTTGAGAGAATCCTAAGAACGAAGACACCTCCCCCACTCCATGGCTGCCAAAAATTAGTGACTCAGCTACTCTGCAATCAGTGCAAGGTTCTTTTTTCTTGATTATTACTGAAATTTTCCTATCACTCAAGGTTATTATTCTCAAAAATGAATTATCTAATTTTTGACACTACTATATTTGATACTATATCCACTATTTAGTTCTCAAGATCATGTGCTTTAAAAACATGATAAAAGTTTTGAGATACTGTCAGCTCAAAGACTGGAATATTGTATACAACAGCACTATAGAAGACACAGATTATACAATGACTAGAACACATATGTAAAGATTATATATGTGGATATATATGAGGATATTTCAAACTTTCCCTATACTTATCTCCAGTCCTGTCCAAACTACAATTTCAAGATGTAGATGCATGCTTACATTTCTGCTCATTCGTGTAAAAACTGAAAATCTGTCCCAAAGACCTGCATCACCTTCCCTGGTTGACACTGCTCCCCTTCAGAATCACCTGCTGAAACTTCCTCTTTAGCCAGATCTGTACGGATGATTCCTCTATGCCATCCTCTCTAGTACTTGCTGCCAGTCACATTCGATAACAATTATATAACTCTTTAGCTAGGTAACAACGGAATCTGCACCTATAATGAAAAAGATTTGGGTTTTATACTAAGTAGAACATGTATTTCCCAATTATGAGACTATTTTCCTATATGTACCAGAAAGCTTCAACAAGGCTACTGAGCATCGCAAAGGTATAAGGAAAGCTTCCAATGGCAGCTCCCAAATGCGAACTTTTTTGTCACATTCCAGTGACACACCCACCGCTGACTTAACCTTTGCATTCTTGTACCACAACTGAACGCTAGGATCTGCTTTAACAGCATGGGTATGTACTACTGTGCCCTTTTAATTTTTTTCATCATGAAAAAGGAAGAGCTGGAAATGAAAAGGCATGACCTAAATGACTTTGTTTCTAGGATACTTCCTTACAGTCAATCCACGGATAAGTGATTCTGCCTCTGAAGAGAAGACCCTGGGGATGAACAGGATGCTGCTGCAGCTTCTGGCTTAACTAAAAGCCCTGTCTCTGTGGGCCAGAACGTGCTACACATCCTCAGTAGAAGTCTCAGTGGAAAACAGAGGACTTGCTACTCCTAAGCACTGCATTAAGACTGAACAGAGGCTCTCCAGAGCCACAAGCATACTCCACTGAATGATTAGATTTCTAAGATCTTTTCTGGAAGACAAGGTGTAGGATAGCTCTCCTGAAGGTTGAAAAATTAAAATCAGAGCCCCAGTTTCAAGCAACTGATGGTAATCACCTTTATCATTTAAGGTTTATCTTCCAAGTTCCAGCTTAAGCATCTATTATTACACCACAAGTCATCTGTGATGAATGAAGAAGCATTACCCAAGCATGCAGAGACAGCATTAGGAAAAAACAGAAGTCAGCCAGAGTTGAAACGGAGATGCTGGACATAAGAGGGCAACAAGAAGGGCTCTCCACATACACAGCAGTAGCAAAAAAGTAAGGATAATGCAGACTGCAGACTGGCTGCTGAGCCTAGTGGTAATGGATATGGAAAAGGCTAAAGCACTGAATTCCTCTTTGCCTCAGACTTCATGGGTAAGGTCTGCTCTCAGGCCTCCCCAATCTCTTCTCTCAGTGTAATCTCAACAAGTTGGGGGAATGGGTTGACAATAACCTCATGAAATTCAAAGGCAAAGCCTTGAAACTGTGATGGAATACTCCATGCATCAGGACAGGCTGAGGACTCAGCCTGTTGGGTACCAGCTCTGAAGAAAAGGATGTGAGGATCCTGATGGACAACATGTTGAAGATGGCATTAAAAAATGCACACTTCCCAGCAATGTGAAGTTAGGATGAAGAAAGGGAAGAGAAATGACATTTTGATATTCACATTGCTTACCTTTTCACAGCTGACATCAATGACATCAATTCAGAACCTTATGCAGCTGTGCAGGCAGCAAAACTTCCCGAAGACTATTTGGCAATAGTCTTTCCCATAGACTATTTGGCAAAACTCCTAAATCAGTAACTGTTTTGGAGGAAACCAACTCATCACAAAGAAAGGATCTGAAAGTCACCATCATTAAGAGCCCATCCTATATGCAGATAATTTGATTCCATCTTCCCTCCTTCGGAGAGAAGTCTTTCTTACTTAGGTAACACCATGGCAAAGACTAAAATAATAACCACACTTTAGAGGAGTGCTAACTGAAGGTATAAAACTGCTCAATCTTAGGTCATCGTACAGTTGTGAGCAGCAAGAGAAATTTATGCCTTCAGTGCAGAGCTTAACAATGAGGATGTACACTCAGTGTATAACTCTTATGTACTTTGCCCTTCAGTAAAATGCAGATAGTAGAAAAAAAAGACGTAGACAGACTGGCAGGAACAGTTAACCATTGAAAAGACTTGTCTAGGTGTGGTCAGCTGCCAAGGCAGTAGCCAATGTATGAAGGACATCCAATTATTACTTGTCCCTAGACTTCTAGATGCATTCCCTGCTTTAGATGTCTGAGTTATTATCTGATGTATATTGTTTTCCAAAAAGATCTTTGATACTTCCTAGGATGGCTGGGGAAGCTAATTTAAAAGCTATGACTTGCCTCCTGTCAAGCACCATGAAGTTTGCCAAAATGCCAGAGGGAAAGGTGGAACATTAGCGATCTCTTCAGACAAGAAAGGTGGTGCTCTTGGCTATTACTGGTGGACACAAATTGAGAAGGTTTTGAGGAGGAATAGGGCAACAAATGGACTTGGGCTCAGGGATAAGCTGAAAGGAAAATGTAAAGGGACACTATCAAGTTAGCAGACTCTCTATTGGCAGGATAAGAAAAATTTTTGCTCCCAAAAGAGAAGCAAAAAAGGAAGTTACTTGCCCAATACTCATACTGGCGTCTGTGGTATCTGGGTGGTAGAATATTAAAATACTGGTCATCATTACTCACATCACAACATCTCTTCCTAATTATCTGTCTTTATTAACTATCTAATTTGAAGCCATTTTTAGCCAAATGTTCCAGAAGCTATACATGACAGACATGCTAGGAAACAAGCAGCACACAGAGGCAATCTTATTTATTTATTTATTTTTAAACCAAGGAAGAGCACTCTGGTTCATTACGTAGTCACCAAGACAACATTCAACACAAGGAAGGGATAAAATTTGGTCTGGAAAATATATCCAGTTATACATATCAAGCTTTGTTTTGCAACAGGTAAGCTGACAAATTTTGTGACATGCCTTTTTAAAAGATGACTAGTGTTATAACCTTCCTGTCATTACACTAATAAATGCACAGATCTAAACAGCAGCAATTCCCTGCTGCAGCAACCATCTTCGAATACAAGGAGGTGATGCTACCTGTCCCACAAGGTTAGCCAAAGGAGCAGTAAGAACCTTTTCTGTGCTGGGGGATTCCTCCCTACCCCAGTGCTTGGCAGCATGCAGCCACACCAGCAGCTTCCATCCTGACTGGGTCTCCTAGGATAAGCAGCATTTGAATGCGGTACAGGAAACACCACAGAGTCATCAGAAGGAATATTCTTTTTCACACAAACAATCTACTCACACTGGCTTCTTCTGTAAGTGCCTATCTGACGAGCAAGGGAAATTCCTGGACCACAGAATGCTGGGGCTGCATACGCCTGAGGGGCTTGGCTGGATGTCAGTGATCTAGCATACTGTGAACAGAAAGGAGCAGGCTACAGAAAGGAAAGATGCGTGGTCAAGCTGCAGGCATCACAGTGCTTACTGAGACAATAAAAGCATGGTCTAAAGTTCAAAGTAGCTGGACTGTGTGTCTTATTGGGTGGTGTTAACAGAGGGAGTCTCTTCAAAGTGCACAGGGATACATCAGCCCCACTGCGAGACAGCGAAGCATTACTTGGGCAGACACTGAAAACAGCTGGGAGAGGGGACACACAGCAGTGCAGAGGCAAGCGTGTTACATGCAGCACTGGCGTCACAACACGAGAGAGGACTGACCGCTAGAAGTGTCTACAATGCCTTGGTAGTTTTCCCCAAGTTTATTATAACACCCTATTCACTCGTGTGCAGTAAGAAAAGCTGCAAGTGCCAGGTTACAACAGGTTTGTGCCAACGATCACTTTTTCAGGCCTCTAGCAAGAAGCCCAGTGTCCTCATCTGTCTTCTTTCAGAAGTTACCCTTAGTCCCACGTTTTAAGATTCAGGAGATAGGAACACTTCCAGTCACTACATGCTTGAGACTCAGCACTAAACTAGGATCTACCATTTCTAACTCTAACAGCACTCCTTGACACAACAGTGGAAAGAAATAAAGCTAATTAAGTTTGTGAATCCCAGCTCTAGAATATTATTGCTGAACTGTTGCATGCATTCAACCAGCTGGCATTGGTTAGTCAATTCTTTAAAAAGCAACAGGTAAGTAGAACAGCCAGAATGAGCTTATTTCAGGGAAAAGCAGTAGCAGCAACAACAACAAAAGCTAGAGTGCCAGCACAGCAGACAATTGTTTCAAAAAGGAGTGAGACAGACAACTGTCTAAGGAAAAACAGTAATGAATTTAGAAGAACAAACAGCAACTTAGTTTCCACAAAACCTCTGAAATTCGAAGTTAAAAACTCATGTGGAAAGAACAGGTTTTAGAAGAATAGGTGCAGATATGCTAGAATATTACTACACTGCCCAAAAATGGACACACGCTTTCATTACTCCTCTCCCTCTTCCTGGAAGCTATCTCCTGCTAGACCAGTAGCCTGGTAGCAAATACACTTGAGATACTATTTCTTTTTAAAAGGTTCATGAAAACAGTATCAGACTTACAGCTTGTCCATTCGCTTCATAAAGTGGGCATTTTTGTTTGATCTTAGCCAGTTCCATATTCACTTGTTTGCTGACCACAGCCATGGGATTTCCTCCTGGAAAACATTTTGTAGAGTTAACAGAGTACTCCTGCAAAGTTTGTCTTCAACTAAATAAAAGTTCCCCAGTTAAAGCTATTTCAGAGACTGAACACACCAACTCCAGTGCAAAATGCATTCCAGTGAAGTAGTATAACACTGCCGAAGGTCTACTCTTCACAGCAATTCTTGCAACAAGGTCATAAAAAAAAGAAAACCAAACCGATCTGCCCACCAACACTTAAAGGACAGTATGTAAAAAAGGCTGATTATAAAACAGCTGCACAGTAACTTCAGGAGCTTTTGAAAGTGTGGTGACATGGACATGGAACCCGAAGAATTCAGTCCCTAAAAATTTAGTGGAACTCCAAAAAGTGACCCCAGTGAATACAGTCTCTGAAGATGAATCATGTACACCAACTGTACCTGGAAGACATGTAACTGAACAGATTAGAAAACAATCTAGGAGATTCCATGTGGAAACATGATGAAGGCAGAAAGCATCGACTTTAAGCACACAGAATCACCAAACATCAAAGCCTCTCTGTAAGTACAGCAAAGGAAAGGAAAAGAATGGACACAAATGGGAAATGGCATAGAGGAGAGGCAACATGGATTTCCTCCACAAAATTAACTTTGGGAAAAATTTTTCAGATCTAGCTTCCCAACGCTCTCTGATTCTGCAATCCAACCAAACCCAGAGCCTTAGTTCAAAACAGAGGGGGAAGTTCAGCCCCCCTAATACCTTCCTGTCTTTAGAGAGGTGACTGAACAAGCAGAATAGAGTTTTGAAGTAGGTCTAAATAAGCTCATGTTTCAAGTTCAACAACCTACTAAAAATTGTAGTTCTTCTAACTAACTAGTTCTTTACTAACAAAACCAGAAAAGATCCCATGACTTCAGTCTTTCACCTTCCCAAACCACAAGCTCAACCCCTTCAGTAGCCTTCCCTCCTCACATCTCTTCCAGATTCAGAAATACGAAGGATGCCCTTCAAACCACCTCCTTCACTACAGGAATCAATCTTTCTCCATAGCATATGCTGCCTTATTCAAGGTAAAGCGTAGATTATTTTAGAAAGGAAACACCTATGATGAATTAAATATAAAAATATTAGTCTTTCACTAGGCAACCTTAAATCTGTTTTACCAGGACTGTGCAACTTCAATACTTTGTATGGAAACACTTTCTGTATGCAATTTAATAAAGACTAGCCATAAGATAGACGGCAAGTTTTGGCAGTCAGCAAAACTCAGTTAGGTTTTCATATAGGTTTTATAATATTTTATCATTTCACTGCATTAGTGAAGGATACTCCCATCTTCTTCGCAGAGTAACCAGTATCAATAACTGATGCCATCCCATAAACCAGCATTAAATAGGAAGAAATATGGCTTATTTGCCATTATTTTTACAACTATTTTTGAAATCACTTAGAGAAAGGACTTTTGGGGTTTAAATCCTGACTTTAAGAAGGGCTTTCTCTTTAGAATGGCTCTGCTCTTCATTCCCCCTCCTCCCTTTTTTCCCCCATGTAAATGAAAAAAACGTATTCCATGTCTTTGGGATCTCTCTCATGTTTTAACTTTGCTATTTATTTGCTCTTATTTACTTTGCTCGTAACTACTCAACTAATCCCCTCACTACATTCCTACTTCTCCATGTTCAATTTCAGCTCATACTTTGGCAGATCCAAGGGGACTACTAAGAGAGTTACCAGGAAACTCAGTTCAGGGCCCTGAGCTCAGAGGCCACCAGCAGCTGGGTAAAGCAGCTTTAGAAAGACTTGCTAGCAAGTGCAGTGAACCCAGTGCAGATGTCACCTTAAAGGAACTGGGCAAAGGAACAGACACACAAAAGGACAGCATGCCAAGGAAAGGGCAAAGAATTCCACTCAGCACAAGCACAGTGTAAAAGAACGGATCTACAGCAGTTTGAGGGCATGACAAACACCTGTATGACTGCAGTGAGCAATGAGAGCTATGGCACCAACCAAAATCCCAGCTTCCAGTGCGGGCTGTCATCTGTTCTGAAGATTCACTGATGAAAAATGCTAACTGCCAAAGAGGCTGAACTAGAACATCTACTTTTTACTAGTTAAAAATACTCAATTATTTTGGCCATGAAAGGAAACAGCATAAGGTTTCAGATTTGTAACATCTTGCCCCACAGTTTTCCTCCCTGCTCCTTTTTATTTTGAAAAACTCACCAAGTCCTGTTACCACCATTGCTCCTAGATCAGCAACATAGTTCCCTTTGCGAAAGGTAGCAACTCTTCCTCCTACTCGGTCCTTTTAAAAGCACAATATATTAAACCTTCAGTAACATTCAGCAATATATCTCACTTAAATATAATCACTGAGACTTCTACAGAAGGTGGTATAAGTATTCTCTTATCCAAAGGTTCAATAAATAGAATGTACACTTTTCCAAGCACCTCTGCAAATGAACACTTGATCTCAATTAATTTGCCTAAGTTAAGGAATAAAATGTTTAAGCTGCATTTAAAAAAACAAACAAACAAACAAACAAAACCCCCAAAAAACAGAGAAAAAAAAAGGGAAGAAAAAGAAAAAAGATACCTAACCAGGTTTGGACAGATTTAACTATATCTACAGTAGGATCTACTGTGATTCTAAAACCAATCCTTCATTGTCCATGGATAGATAAAATTACATACTCTATTTCCTCCTCCCGCTTCCTACCACAAAATCCAATAGCTATATAGGAAATCATTCAGCTGTGCTTGAGAAAACTAAATTTTAGGGTTAGAAAAAACATCAGCCAATTATTCCTACCCATTCTCCACAGACGAGCCAGCTATCAGTAAAGAAGATAAGCACGAATTAACAGCCCACTTTAGAAGCAGGAAAAAAAAAGGTTTTGATTCTTGACACATACTACTGACTGACGGATGACACTTATTTTCCTACCACTTTAAACTTAATAAGGAAAAAAAAAAGCCACCTTTCTCTATTCTCAGTCCAGCCAGCACGATGATATCAGAGAGAAATATCAGTTACAATTGGGCAAAGATCCTAAACAGCTACCAATTCATAAAAAAATGTAAAGTTTCATTTTCAGTAATTAAATCACCAATTCAGAAGCATCTAAATTAATAGTCTAAAAGTTACAGAAAATGAGTGGACACAAAGAAACTACCACCTGAATCACTGAAATCATAACGAGAGAAAACACCAGACAGTCTTATAAAATAAAAATAAAAAACACAGACTACTCAAGAAGAGATGCAGCAGCCTAGTGAAAAATGACTGAAAAATATTGTGCATTATTTTAAAATAGCCTCTTCCAGATCTACATAATGGTTGTAACAAAGATGCATAGAGCAAAACCCAGGTTACAGCACGGATCTCTTTCCTCCAGCTTCACAAAACAAAACAAACAAAGAAACCAAACTCACAATACATTCAGGGGGGCAAGAGACTCCTGAACAATTGGATTGTTGGGCTCTCCTTTGCTCTGGCGGTACACAACCTGTGAGCACAGAGCTGACAGCTCTTGCTCCCTAGCAACAAGAGCAGCAGCTAGCAAAATTAAGAGCCTGAAACATTGCTCTAACAAAAAAAATACGCAGATTATTTTAGTCTGTGCTAGAAAAGTAAATATACAAACAAAATGAAGACAGGAAGTAAAACATAAGATAAATTCCAATTTAATCAGTCAATGGATTTACTTATTTTAAATGAATATCAAGCTGTTCTCGATTATATTATATGAAAAAAACTTGAACTTTTTTTTAAAAAAAAAAAGATTCCACTTAGGGCTGGATGTAAAAGAATACCTTATGACTGGAAGAACAATCGGCTAGTTCACGCACCACAGAACATCTCTATATAACTATAAAGCCTCTGTTAAGCACACAGTAATAAGCAAGGAAAGAATTAATGTAGACTTAAAAGGTGCAAGACAAATATCCTGCCTGACGTTGTGTGGCAATTCCAAACAATGATTCTATTTAATGGGCAAGTTCTTGAAATACAGACTTGCATTCTGCTGTCCAGTGAAAAGTCAGTTCCTAATCACGAAAGGAAGAAGATTCCAGCCCGTTACTGGTGTAAGCGTATGACACGAGGCCACCCCTGAGAAAGCATTAGCCAAATCCCAGTGAGAACAGATACACCTGTTTCCCACTGAGACAGCTTTAGCTCTCAGCAATACATCCCAGCTGCCGGTAACTACACACAAGCTTACCCATCTTGGGCACGCTGCTGGGATGCTCAGCCTCACGCTGGCACTGCATGTGGGTACTGGTTAAGTTTCCGTATAGAAGTAAAATAGCACAGAAATTCATACCCTGGCTTCCAGAACTGTGACATCCATTCCAAAACTCTGCAACTGGCGAGCTGCTGCCAACCCAGAGACGCCAGAACCGATAATGATCACCTTTCCAGTCTTCTTGGCTGAAGAAAGGGAAGAATAAGCTACAGGCTCTATCTGTGCATTACTACATTATAAGCCATCATGTCAAAGTAGCATTTCAGAGATACCAAGAAGAAAAAGCAGCTTCCTTCTCATTGGTAGTTCTGACAGAACAAACTCTTTAAGAAAAGAAATAGCCACAAAAAGAAAATTGAAGTAATTATGTACATAATATGGTACAATACTTCACAATTTTTCTTCATGAGACGGATAAAAGAAAAATACACCAGTAGTGCATCTGTGACAGGGAAGAAAACAGGAGGAAAAATATTTCTGAAGGACAACTGAAGAATCTGATTCTTATTAATTACTGTGGGACAAAGTATCATAGTTTTATTCCTTTCTGCCCCAGAAGAATAAAACCTAGAAAGGACAGACAAGTGCAGCACTTGTAAAATTCAAGCATCATATAAGCGCATAACAGATGTAAGCACAGTATTGTGTTTCTGTCTTTTTTTATTCAAATGAGGAACAAGGACAACTTATTAAACAGTGACATCCACCGAATTATCTACAGAAGATTTGCAAACATTTTCCCTCTCAAAGTGATTTACTTAAATACATGGCTTCTCCATACCAACATAAAAAACATGAACATATATAGCCAGATGGCTTTCCAGCCTTTTTTTATTTTCTCAGCACCGCAATCCTAAAAAAAGCACTCAAAAATCTGCCCTAACAAATCACAGATCAATAAAACAAAACTCGAATTAGAAAGAATTTTCAAGTTTCTTACTTGGAAGGGGCTTCACTCTTTTGTAGATACCAAAGTTGATTAGGCCATGCCGCTCCAGATAGCTGTGTACTCTGTGAACGAGCACTGTATCACCTAAAAAATTGTAATGTTTTAAAATTACTCTGTATGCTAGGCAGCAGATACGTACTGAAAACATATTCACAAGCAAATGTGTCACAGCAGCAACCCAACAAAGTCACACCGAACACATGCCTTTCTGTACGCCTAGCTGCTCTATTGAAGAATCCATCTTCTTGAAGAATACCGAGGTTAAAGTTTTCTGGAAACCACAAGCTGTTTTCCATGCTATACTGCAGTTTTGAATACAGCCTGAAAAGCTGTACAGGACAGGGTCCATGGAGGTCCCCATGCCAGAGCAGGTGGATGCCCAAAGGAGGCTGTGACCCCATGGGAAGCCTGTGCTGGAGCAGGCTCCTGGCAGGACCCATGGAGAGAGGAGCCCAGGCTGGAGCAGGTCTGCTGGCAGGACTGGTGACCCCGCGGGGGACCCGCGCTGGAGCAGTCTGCTCCTGAAGGACTGCACCCTGTGGGAGGGACCCACGCTGGAGCAGTTTGTGAAGAACTGCAGCCCGTGGGAAGGACTCACACCGGAGAAGTTCACGGACGGCTGTCTCCCGTGGGAGGGACCCCAGGCTGGAGCAGGGGAGGAGTGTGAGGACCCTCCCTGAGGAAGAAGGAGCAGCAGAGACAGTGTGTGATGAACTGACCACAACCCCCATTCCCCGTCCCCCTGTGCCACTGGCGGGGAGGAGGGAGAGAAAATAGGGAGTGAAGTTAAGCCTGAGAAGAAGGGAGGGGTGGGGGGAAGGTGTTTCAAGATGTAGTTTTTATTTCTCATTACCCTACTCTGATTTGATTGGCAATAAATTAAACGAATTTCCCCAGGTCGAGCCTGTTTCACCCATGACAGTAATTGGTGAATGATCTCTCCCTGTCCTTATCTCCACCCATGAGCCTTCCATTGTATTTCCTCTCCCCTGTCCAGCTGAGGAGGGGAGCGATGGAACGGCTTCGGTGGGCACCTGCCATCCAGCCAGGGCCATCCCAGCACAGGCTTCTACTTATCCAGTGGGGCAGAGCACCTCTTCTGAAACTGACTGAAGAAATCCCGAGATCTTCACCCAGAACTGTAATATGATTTGCCAGTATTAAGTCAACCCATTACTGTAGCACTGAATTCTCATTTTTATTTTTATAAACGCAATAATTCACTATTTTGCAATACTTGACAGTGTATGTGTGTGCATTTCAGCATTATTTTCTTCTTTAATTACTTTTTCTTTATGGTTCCCCACCATCTTTTTCCAGTTTATTGAGATCTTTTTAGAGAAGGGTGGAATGGCCCACATTTGTGAGCAGTAACTCCTCGCTCTTTTACTGCTTTCCTTCATCACAGCCAGTCTGTTTCAAGTCTGATGCAACTTTTTAATGCCTCCCACAAACCTTACGATTAAGGAAATCTCACAGCTGCAAACCACCATGAAGTTGTAGCAAACCTTAAAAGCTGCATGTGAATTCACTCACAGGAAACTTCTGTAACAACTCATCTTTTTACCAGCTTTTTTGAATTCTGCTAGGGATATATTTCGCTACCAGACAAATGAACTCCAACAAACCTGAAACATGAGCATACTGCAATATCCCATTCTGTACACGAACGCTCATGGGGCTCCACTAACCAAAGGACCCATCTGAAGTCCTCTCTTGATTCTGAACAGCTTTTCCCCAACCAAAACTGAAAAAGAAGAGCAATGATACCTACGGCATGGTTTTGGCAGTAAAAGACTTGACTTACTGTTATAAGGTGCTTCTAGTTGCTGGATAGTTGCCTCAAACGTCAACTGGATCTTTGGGTTATCCAACCAGAGCTGCAGCTGTATTTAAACAAACAATAAGATGCATTATATTAAGCAATACAAAAGAGGTGTTTTCCATAGGCATGTTTGTTACCAAATACTGTTAGGAGATGAAACCCTCTAATGAGTTAAACTTTGGCAGTGCTATCCAAGGCACGCTGAACTTCACCTTCCAGCATTCTTTAAGGTGCGATACAGTCCATTTTAACTTCCTATACCATTTCAAATAAGTGGAAATGCATCAAGTTAGCAATCCCCTTATCACACATACAAGAAAACACACTCTGAAAGAACAAAAGCTACAAAATGGAAGCTCCAGAACGCTTATATGTACAGCCTTCCTTCCACCTGCATGGCAAGTGTAATGTGTGATATTTTAATTGGGCGTGCAACATCAGCCAGCGTCTGACTCTTCAGCATCAGATTTCACGTTATTTTTGTAAAAGCTACAGAAGTAATTTTCATCTTATGAAGTTCGTTTATCTCAGACCTTTAATCATCTAATCCATCTTCACTGATGTAAGACATTACCATGGACTACACTGGCCATGTATACACAAGAAAGAACATTTAGAGGACAGTTACAGTTCAAAAACCAAGCAGGAGGAGCTGCCGGTGAAATATTGTGTCACTTCATGCTAGGAAAACAGCACAGAATAATAGAATCACAACTGTTTTCCCAACAGTACTCCTTCTTCATGGCATGGATGGCAATAGTTAATAAATAACATTTTACTGTTCAATGTCTAGATCTAGGTCATACATAGCATCTCCACACCATTTTACATTCCAGAATTAGTCATTTCTTTGGGTATTTCTCGACAATTGCACTATTGAACTTCACAGCTCCTCACAGATACCAAATTAAAGTGGAAATCGTACAAGTATAATGAGTAGGAAAGATTAAGAAAGAATTTCCACATAATTTGGGAGGCCATTTTGAGGCAAATTTCATCTTTAGGACGGTACTTTCTTCTACCTGTTTTCCAAGTAATTTTTAACTATCTTCTTTCTGATCATTTCGGAGCGTGGAACTAACCATTTCATAGTACTACATACTGTAATGCTAAGATTCCATTCTCAGCTGGAGGAGTGCAAAGCCCATAATCTATGTTTTATACATAAATCTCTGTGTATGTATATAAACAATTACTTCCATTATTCACAGTATTTTACTTTTATTTAAAATAAATTTCATCTGCTACGTAATCACCCAGATACTCATAAGAGTAAAAAAAAAATCTACCAACCATTAGACACGGTAACTGCTACAAAGTCTTTGCAAGGTACACAAATGTCCTACCCTTTTTTTCAACAATACTTTTACAATAAACTTACGGTGCGGTTCCTGATGTACAGAAACACCTTCTGAGTCTGCTGTGGCCCACTGATTATATCAGGGAAGCAGGCAGCTTCTTGAGATGTCATACGGTCATGTGGAAGTCTACTCTGGAAAGCCGCACCCTCCACACCTACAATAAAAAGACAAGTTGTCTACAGGCACTGCAAAAGGAACTGCTAAGTAAGTATTTTTACACTACCCTGCCTAGCCAGTGCATCTAGCCTTGAGGTGATATGGTGGCCAATTTCATGTCATGCTTTCATTTAGTCCTTTTATTTATTTCTGCAAGACATGCAGGTTCCCAAGTCAACAGTTCTTTTAATTACAGGTATCATCTAGGGTTAATGAAAAAGCTATACTACCGGGGGGGGGGGGGGGGGGGGGGGGGGGGGGAGAACAAAACCAAAAACCAACAACCCAAACAAACAAAAAAAACCCTGAAAAATAAGGGTGGCAGGGGCACATATCAATATAATATATAACATTATATATAAACGTGTATATATATATAGTATAATATCAATAAAACATAACTGCTTTAGATGCTGTCCTTCATTTGTGTGGTTTCCAGTTTCTACCATAATATGAAAAACATTTTGGAACCCGTTCAGAGCCAGATCATCTGTAAGATACAGGCACAATGCCTACAGTCTCCTCTCCCTGCTTCTCAAGGCTTCATTTGCACTGAACTCCTCAAGCTGGAGGAAACCCATCTTAACCTCTCCTTTGTGTATTTTATGCATTCGCAACAGGCAGTGCAATGAAATACAATCCTACTTACGCTTTTCCTGTGTCCCCTCCCCAGGTGCTCCCTATAGTCAACAACTACAAATTCCCGACTTCTCCTTTTAAATGCTCCACATGTGAAAGGCTAATGTTGAACATATACAGGAGACATTTTCTCTATGGAAAGACGTCATTCATAAAGGCACCTGTACTTCTATCAATTCAAACACTGGCAAGGAGGTAATAATACAGTTACGTACCCTACATTCCTCAATCTCATTTGAATGTTATGCTATATATAAAGTAACAAACTAAGACACAGCTGCGTAAGTGCTACAACACAAGTAGAGTGCAGGAAGCGAATCTTGCAGGCACAGCAAGCAAAATGAAATACTGATATGTGAAATACATCAAGAACACTATAAATCTTGTACGTCCTAGGAAGTAACTTAAGATCAGCCCAGACAGAGGAGGACATTCTTTCTGGAAATATATAAGCCAGTACATCCCAAGGGGAAAAAACCCACAAGTAATGCAGTAAGATTGAGATCATTTGCTGAAACTGGACTTGCTCAAAAGATTATAATAAATATCAAAGAAAATATAAGCTTGCAGTGTGTTACACTAACCAAGACAACTGTTGGAAAGTTTGAAGTTCATGTGCAGAGGTACACACATCACCGTATTAGGGAGAGGAATTCTCTTCTTTCAGTTCTGGTGCAACCACACACACCTTTAAGTGCCAAGCATTTTTATATCCCAAAGGTGAAGAAAAAAATTTAAGCAAGGAAACGGTTGTGAAGCTAGCAAAATTCATTCGTAAGCAAAGATTAGAAGATCTAACTGTGTGATGATTCAAAGTAAAGAAAACTGTATAATCATTTGCAGGAATTTTACAATAAGGAGAAATGAGTAACAGAGGCTACAGCACACTGCAAGAAGGTAAAATGAAGTTAAAAGCTGACACACTCGCAACATTTCTTGACACTCAGTCAGCTATGGAACAGAAACCCATAGCTCTGCTAGAACCTCAGCTTCTCCAGTAATAAACATCCCCCAGCCCTTTTGTTGTCCTTCAGTCTAACGCTGGACCAACTGTGCAAGCACCTACATACGAACGCATATGCTAAACTATGAACTCCGTAAAACTGCGTGTAAATCAAAGTTACCAATTCTCTGATACTTTATTAATGTTAACAAATCTTAATTAAGGTTCTAGATCATCAAGTGTTAGCAAAAAGCTCAGCAGTACAATTTTCAGAGAATGGCCAGTTAAACAAAGATTTGAAATGCTGAACCTGACTCCCTCTTACAGCCTTATGCTAAAATGAGTGTGCCTTCTCCAGATATTTGCTACAAAGCGTTGACTGTCATGCAGTGATCAAATACCAGAAAACTCTCAGACACGTGGATTTAAGGCAACTCACCAGTTTCTTAAAAAGTTTTGCCATTTATTTCTTCAAATTGAGAAGCCAGAGAAACTGGTGCTCCTAACAGCCTTGCAAAGAACTCCAGTATGGGGATGGTTTGTTGTTGTTTTTTTTAAGGCCACATGACTTTTATGGCAATACCCAAACTTTAAAACTAAAATATCAGAATAGCTCCAGGTGAGCATTGGTATTTAGAAAAATAAACCAACCACAACAGGGTTTGACACCAGAATTTAGAATAAGCCTAGCTATTATTACTGAAGATACCATTTTGTTTGGCCTAACCACTGGCAGATCTTATAAGAACTAAATGTCCTCGAACTTACTTTTGCAACTACACAGCTCAAAGTTAAATCAATTTCAGGCTGATTAAATCTCCCTCGTCCCACACCCTTACTGCTTGCGTTTCATGAAAGCAACACATTAAACGGAGTACCATTCAGAACCACACACACTTCCCTGGGGCAGGCAACTCTAACCACTGTAGGAATGGCTCTGCCTCGACTGGATTCTCATCTCCTCTTCACACACATTCGCACACATACTTGCCACTTCCTGACATTCAGCATCAGCAACTAATGTGCTGAAGTTTTGATTATCTTCTTCCCCACAGAAGAAATCTTGAGGGATGCTGCTCATTTAAAGACTTACTGAAACATCTGCAGGTGAAGGAAAGTTATTTGGCTGCTGAATCAGACAATTGCTAAAGCATAACCTCAGCATATATATAAAATGCAAAATATGCAGAATTTCCAAACGGACAATGCCTGCCTAAAAATCAAATAGGCAATGCATCCTTAAGCCCACAATCTATAATAGTCAGAAACTCTGTGCAAGTGGTAAGGTCCAAAACATAACTAGGCTCCTTTACTTAGAACAGCAAGGAAGCACTCTCAGATGAATATCTTGAAGTTATATCTGCTTCAAAAAGAGCAACTTAGAGGTACAGAATAGGTTCTGGAGCCTTTGACTCCTTTGCTTAAAACCCGAATCCTCAATCCTCAAGTGAGAGCAAAAGTGGCAGAGTTGGAAGAAGATTTCCAGTAGCACTCTAAGGACTTAAGAGTAAAGACACCAATTCTGTGAATTAAGCAATAAATGCATACTGCTAGCATCAGTACTTAGGTCAAATGGCGAATGCAATTCACAATCCAGTCCATTGAGAAGCAGACTATGAATCTCCCCAACAGATAAATCTCCTGGGCTAACCACTGGCACACAGCTCAAACACAAACCCTTTCAAAAGAAAAAACAAAAACAAAGGAGCAAAAAGGTACTCCACGCTATGTTTCTTCAGCAAGTTAGAAAAAAGGTCTACTGTGCTGAAGCCCAGGGCTTTCTGTGTCATTCTAGGTCATAGAAACTGGCTAGGTAAGAAGTATCTTTTTGCACATTTGGACTCCTCTAAACATGGAGAGGAGTGGAGGGATGAGAGATCGGCCTGAGGCATTTCAACATAGCTTAGCGTCCTTTTCCGCAGTCGGTACAGACGTCAACTGAAATTTGAAAATACCCCTTGCTTTTTTAACAGGTGGGTAAACAACTCCTGTATCTCTTGCTAAGTTCTGGACAACCACACCCATGCGCACTTGCAAGCATCAATCCCTAACTTGGCGGCTCTTGCTACTAAGTGGCAAGCATCAAACGCCACCCTCACCTGATGCTTGGCCGTCTCCATACCCTCCAGAATTGTCGTCTTGAAGTCCTCCTGCTTGCCCTGTGGAAGGAAAGAGGAGAACTCAGGGACCTTACTCCATAAGTTAAACCATACTGGACAAAAAGGCCCGGCAGTTGGCTTTTTAGGTATTAAATGTCACCAACTAACTAAACCCATTTTCTGAGAATCCCATCCTCTGGAACCTAGGTTCAGGGCACCAAACCCTGCGGTCTTCTAAAGTGTTATCCGTGTTACTGGAACGCTTTACATCAGACTTTATGGGAAATAAAGAAGTACACAATATGTAGCATTCCTGGTGGCTAAATACTTATGGTCAACTTCATTAACGGCTAGGATTTGAATAATAAGATTACATTTCTTACTGCCAAGATCTGGCGGATGGATACCATCAGATTCTACGGATCTCAAACCATAAGAATTTGATAATCTTGCCCTTAGTACTCCCGAATCTCCCCATACACAAGGCGATAGTTTGAACCATTCTGAAAAGCCTCTTACTTTCAAGAGAGCCTGTTCTTTTTTTTTTTGCCATAAACCCTTCCTTGAAGCTTGTTGACGGAACTTTTTTTGAAAGGCTCAGACCACTTATTTTGGCTTCAGCGCCCTTGATACACCAACAATGTTCTAACACACTAAGACCGCCTTTGAAGCCAAGTACATGTCAATACCATTGATCAGTAATGTGATCAATACCCAGCACTGAAAGACATCGATCTTTCACCATATCCAGGGCTATAAACACGAGGAAAGGCAAAGCACTCATCTGAAAGATCTGAATAAGTCTCAAAATCACCTCAGCCTGCATGTAAGTCCTAAATAGCAGCCTTGACAGGACTACAACATAACTAGGAACAGAGCGTTTCTAGAACAGAGATGAGTGCAGCTGCAACGCCTGCAGGAACAAAGCTAATACAGGTTACCTCACACGCTGCCCTTCTTCACGGGAGACGCTAGCTCCAAGTTCAGCTCGTAAGCAATATTCTTCCACAGTCAGATGTTTGCCTAAAGTCTTGTCACCTCCAGAGAGCGGGAAGCCGTGGAACACTACGGAGACGGCCAAGCGCTGTTTGGCTGGCTGCTCCTGTACCAAGGCTCCTTCAAACCAAGTGCTTTAATAGTCAGCAAATTGGGTGTTTTCTCAAGTCCAAACAAACCCTCACTGAAACAAACTGCTGAGATCAAGGTAGCAAATGGAACGGTCACTTCCTAGAGCACAACTGCTCAAGGTGTCATCTCCAAACAGGCAAGAGTAAGGTCTAACCTGAGGCTGAACACACAATTGTTAGGATTACTCTTTAGAGTTTGGGATTGGGTGGACAATTTTGCCAGGATGTAATTTGAAACTCTTAGCGGATACACTAACTTAAAAGAATTTCATCTGAACTACAAATTTAGCCCCTAAGGCAAGACACAGAAAGTGAACCAAATGTTTTCATACTTCAATAACTTGGATTAACATCTGGAATGCTGTAACATTACACATCTACAGATAAATAAAATAGGAACTGAAACAAGAAAGACATTTGCACTCAGCTACAGTAGAGGAGCAACAGTCAGTACTTTTATACGATCCGTCTACCAGCAGGGAAGTTCAAAAACTCACAAGAGAGACCGTGACAAATAATTGTATTTTGACAGGCCTCAGAAGTCCCAAAGTCAGGATTCTATGAACTAATGTATCTGCAATAGCAAGAGAAAATTCCTCACTTCACCTACACTGCAAGTACTTTATTTTGCTGGGAACATTACAAGACCTGCTTCCATTCTGGGAGAGACTAACACAACTCAACATTAATATTTACACTCCAGCATAGGCCATTAATTTGCAGGAAAAGTTACACTTGTGCCTTCCATAAGTTAAGAAATTGAAAAGATGCTGACATCAGCCTGTGGCATTCATTATCTCTGAATTAGCACTGACAATGAGTAGAGGGGACGAAATTGCTCTCAGTTTACTTACAAAAAGACACCAATATTCTCCTCTTCTGTTAATAACAGCTAAACCATTTTCAATGTTAGGTCAAAAAAAAGCATCACTACTACTGCTTGCTCAGACACAATTCTAAACACTCCCTAGTCTGAGTACACAAGTGTGGGAACAAGGCCTGCTAGTGCAGCCTGCCTCTCCTTCCCCATAAGAAAGTCATGTTCCAGCTGCAAAGGAACAAAGCAGCAAGCAAACTGCTGATTCACGTTAACATCAAGTTATTGCAGCTAAACACAACACGTGCAGGAGTAGAATCTGCTGAAAGGCTCAAGACAACAGAATAACGGACCATGAGCTGAACAGCAATCAGGAAGAAGGACTACGAAGGAGTCTGCTTCATACAATCATCCACTGTCTTCAAATAAAGAATAGCAGCACGCGATTACCACTGAGCACTGCATTTAATTAGGAAAACAGACAAGTCAGATGAAAGACAGAGACAGAGCACCACTAAGTTTGACTATTCACTTGAAGTTAATCTGGATCATATTCAGTCTCACACTTCCTTGGAAAACAGCAGCTAGAAACATAAGATTACCACAAAGTAAGAATACTGACAAAACTAAAAAGACACGAGCTGGTTAAGAAAATCTTCAGGAAGCTATAAAAATGAAAATCCAATTTGGTGAGGGCAAACAAAAAAGATCCTTAGAGAAGAAAAACAAAAGCAGCAAGCTCCTTAATTTCAAAATGGATATTGGCAAACAAGAACACAAATGTCATTTAGCACTGAAAGCCAGTTTGGAAGCTTTCTGCTATCAGACAGTATTTCTCAAGTAAAATCGAGGAGAGATGCTTTAACGAAATTACCTTAACCATGAAATACGGTTATGCCTTTTAAAAACGCTCTGCAATAACCTGCAGTAAATCTTGTAAATCCAGACTATAACAACCTGCATAGCCAAAACATCTGGAATTCCCCACAACTGAACACATTAATGGAACCCACCCCAAATAAGACCAGCATTTCACTGTCACCTAAAGTGTGATACTTAATAACCTCCTTCTACTGTAAACTGTCTGTGAGGACAGACTAATGAAATACCAGCTACTGTCACTATTATATTTTTAAGTTTGCACAATTAGGCTTTTCAACACAAAAGGTCATAACCTATAACATGACAGCTTTACACCTCCACTGCATTACCTATGTTTTTGCAGGCTTTAAACATACAAAGGAAATTATTAAGGTCTGCAATGAGAATAAATTAACAGCAATGCAAAAGCTAACTTTTTGTATTTTGTTAAATTTTCAATATGCAATCCTGCTCTAGTACTACTGTCGTATTTAATATTTCTTATTGAACACTTATATTTTTGCTTCAAAGAAATGACAGAGAAAGAAATCTCAATTATAAACATCGCTTCTATATACAGCAGACTCCACGCCTCTTCCTGCTAACAGTTGTTTGAATTAGAAGTTTCAATGCACTTTAATAGCCAGCATAAGATGACCTGATGCTCTTGATGCCTGCATTAGTAAAGACAAAGATAGAGAGATCCACCAATGTATATAGTTTCAGAAGCCTTTAAAAATACAGCTATGGAATGACAACTGAAAATTTGTCGTCTTCCTACATCACTGCTTCATGCATATCACAGGATTTCTAGGAATGGAGAAAGGATATGATGACCTGAAATCTACTTATTTCTAGGCAGCTAGACATAGCCTGTTTTAGAATCGGTTGTATTTAGATGACTAAATATAGTGCTTGCAGAATAACTGCTTAACAGACTGTTGTGCGTATAGAATAGCATGAGTCTATCACTGCCTATCTTCCACATTTCTTCCTTCATGGGATAAAACATTGTACTTCACTGATTATACCTCAAACTGATTTCAACAATCATTCTTAGAGGCACAAAATGGCACCTGAGAAATATCAAAAGTGTATTTATATTATGTCTCAAGGATTAATCTGAAGTCTAAGCTAAATTAAATAGTAAACTTAAGATACTTGCTTAATTATACCTATTAAAATTCCATTTTTGACAGATCAGCTACAGCTAGGGGTGGGGAGGATTTTTATCATTGCAAGTATTTCAGTCAAGCATATGAGCTACAGTATTTCTGTATCAAGCCAGGAGCCAACAGCCACAACTGAGGAGAGATTACAGGGGCAAATCCTAAGACATAAAACACAACTGTGGCTTTTAATATATTTTCTGAAACTGAAGGTAAGTATCCCCAAACTCACATCTGTCCTATTGTCTACATTCTCAAATCTGCCAGCCAAAAAGAAGCCAATTAAGAACAGTAGAACTGAAGACTAACAGTTATTCACATCAGTGATGAACCAGCAAAAGTTCAACTACTAGATTTCAGCTATTGCCTAAAACCAACTAGCACACACATCATATCATGAAATCTCTCTGACAGCTGAACTTTGCAAAAGCATGATTTTGTAGACAGAGTAGTACACCAACACCAGACCTAACTAATGGTGGTAGCTGTAAACACAACAGAGGTAAAGAATAAATAGGGCACTGCTAATACCGTAAATTTCAAAAGCTGCTTCCTGAACAACACTGACTGAAAAACTTTCCAATGTAAAGTGAAGCTTTACAACTCTGTCAAAGGTAATGACGAAAGCACTGAAGTTTAAGCAAACAGTATCCAACCAGAACTTAAGATGAGAGTCATAGTTTAAAGCCACAGAAATCACTGTAGATTAAATCTGTTCTTCTGCATAGCAACCCCCCCAGTAAATCTAACCTCTTTTCTCTCAGAGGAATAAGTGAATGTTGGTACACGAGCAGGTGTGGCAGCTAAGTCAAAAGAGGCTAAGCCAAAGAGGCTATTCTGGTCAATAAGTTTCCACAGACAAGTCAAAAAGGATCATGAGAATCTAGTATGAGACGTTTGGCTTAGTTTGGAATTAGATCATGCATATTCTCATCTTTATCAGGCTGCTCTTCTGTGTTTTTCCCCTCCTTCCACATATGGGGCCAGCAAACAAAACACTGTAGAACAATCATTCAAAACCAGACACAGGATTCATGATGCTGCACCTGACCCCACTTAATTTCTGGCAATAAAACAGGTAAGTAGTGTCAGAGGAGAAGGTCTCTCTTTACTCACCAGATGGCTCCTCTGGCTCACTTTCATTCTCTTCTTCTGCAGGAGCTGGTGGAGGTGGTGGTGGTAGTTTTTTCTCTTTCTCAGCTTTAGCATTTCTCTCTTCTTCCGAGTAATACTCATCTTCTGACAGGTTTGCAAGACTCTCATCCATCTCTCTATACTCCACCTGTAAAAAGCAGAACAGAGGATAAACACACTGAAGACGTCTGTAAGTCTCACTACTAAAATGAACATTGCAAGCATCAAAATTGCTTACAGCTCAAAGGCCTGAATTACCTTGTCCAGAGTCTTATTATAGCTACCATGTTATAAAATCTTCAACAGCTTAAGAAGTTCCATGTGCTTTTACCTCCACTAAAAAAAGTCTTCATCACCCTACTGTCCAATAGTAGGAACTTTCTACTCATATCAAGCCCAGTTTATGTGTATTTATTATATCATCATTTAACCTCTCTAGTTTTCTTCCCTTCCTTCACCTCCCTGTCAAACTCAGGGATAACAAATTGCCGCTGTGTCCAATCCATATGTTCCAACTTGAATTTATCTGTCAAACATGGGTGACCAGAACTGTACACAAGATCTCATCTTGCTCTGGTACAGAGGATCACATTTGCCTCCTCTCCAGGATGGTCACACTAATGGCTCAACACAAGTCCGAAAAAAACCAAACCAAACCAAAACAAAACCTTTATTGCCATTCACTTAGACACACACAAGTCTACGGGGCCAGATGGGATCCACCCAAGGGTACTGAGGGAGCTGGCAGAGGTGCTCACCCAGACACTTTCAATCCTTTATCAGCAGTCCTGGCTCACTGGGGAGGGCCCAGTCGACTGGAGGTTTGCAAATGTGATGTCCATCTACAAGAAGGGCTGGAAGGAAGATCCGGGGAACTACAGGCCTGTCAGCCTGACCTCGGTGCTGGGGAAGGTTATGGAACAGATCGTCCTGAGTGCCATCACGCAGCACGTACGGGACAACCAGGGGATCAGGCCCAGTCAGCATGGGTTCATGAAAGGCAGGTCCTGCTTGGGTAACCTGATCTCCTTCGACGACAACGTGACCCACTTAGTGGAGGAGGGAAAGGCTGTGGATGTTGTCTACCTGCACTTTAGTAAAGCCTTTGACACCATTTCCTACAGCATTCTCCTGCAGAAACTGGCTGCTCATGGCTTCGGCGGGTGCACTCTTCACTGGGTAAAAACCTGGCTGGATGGCGGGGCCCAAAGAGTGGTGGTGAATGGAGTTAAATTCAGTTGGCAGCCGGTCACCAGTGCTGTTCCCCAGGGCTCAGTGCTGGGGCCAGGCCTGTTTAATATCTTTATCAATGATCTGGACGAGGGGATCAAGGGCACCCTCAGTCAGTTTGCAGGTGACACCCAGTCGGGCAGGAGTGTTGATCTGCTGGAGGGCAGGAGGCTCTGCAGAGGGACCTGGCCAGGCTGGAGCGATGGGCCCAGGCCCCGGGGTGAGGGTCAGCAAGGCCCAGGGCCGGGTCCTGCCCTGGGGGCACAACAACCTCAGGCACCGCTGCAGGCGTGGGGAGGAGCGGCTGGGAGCTGCCCGGTGGGAAAGGGCCTGGGGGTGCTGGTCGACAGCCGGCTGAACATGAGCCAGCAGTGTGCCCAGGTGGCCAAAGGGGCCAGTGGCATCCTGGCTTGTATCAGGAATGGTGTGGCCAGCAGGAGCAGGGCAGGGATCATCCCCCTGTGCTGGGCACTGGTGAGGCCACCCCTCGAATGCTGTGCTCAGCGCTGGGCCCCGCACCCCAAGGCGGCCATGGAGGGGCTGGAGCGTGGCCAGAGCAGGGCAGCGAGGCTGGGGCAGGGGCTGGAGCACAAGGCTGGGGAGGAGCGGCTGGGGGAGCTGGGAGGGCTCAGCCTGGAGAAGAGGAGGCTGAGGGGAGCCCTCATCGCTCTCTGCAACGGCCTGAAAGGAGGCTGGAGCCGGGGGGGTCAGTCTCTTCTCCCCCGGAACAAGCGATGGGACAAGAGGGAACGGCCTCAAGCTGCGCCAGGGCAGGTTTGGGTTGGATATTAGGAAAAACTTCTTCACCGAAAGGGCTGTCAGGCCCTGGCACAGGCTGCCCAGGGAGGGGGTTGAGTCCCCATCCCTGGAGGTATTTAAAAGCCGGGCAGATGTGGTGCTGAGGGCCACGGTTTAGTGGTGGACTTGGCAGTGCTGGGTTAACGGTTGTATTTGATGACCTTTGCGACCTAAACGATTCTATGTATGCTTTGTTCTGTTCTTCAGTAAAAATAAATAAATAATATTACCAGCTAAAAAGACTTGCTCCAACTTAAAGGAACATGGCAACCCCAAGAAATAACCTAGAAGGGATGTATCTCATACTGTTTAATAAACCAAGCTTTTTTCCAAAGTAAGAAAGCTTTGTATATTGCTATTGATTTACTCACCTATTAGAAAGTAAAAAAGCACTTCTCACAATATGCAGCCATGTGAAAAATAAAAACAAAGCAGCTAGTGTACCTATATCCCACAGGTCAGCTTCCACCATGAGAAGCTGGAATGACAAATCTTTCACAGTTGAAGGTCAGTCATTAAAAAAGGGCATTAATGGGCACAATTCAAAGTAGCATTGGGAAGCCCATGTATAGGAAAGCCTAAATTCAGTAAAACACTAACACACTCCATGATCTGCTTTCAAGTATTTACATTCCATCCTGTTCAGCACATTCAGTTTTTCACATTGTTGAGCAAATGTTGCACCACCAGGATCTTTTGTGAACTCCCACTCTGAAGCAAGTTACAAAGATCCCACAGCATTCTAAGCATTACAGGTATTTGAAACCAACACAAACTACTTCTGCCCTAAAGCCCTCTGAAGTCTCCCATCCTCCTTGAGCTCACACAACTCTCAGAGATCAAGTCCAATAAAAAACTAAGCTTTTCCCTACGTTTATTTTTAACCTGGATGCCCTCCCCAGCTGAGTTCATACCACAAACATTGGCAGTAAGGCAACCTTGCGCTAGCCTGAAGTGATCATGGGGACATACTGTGTTAAAAGAGATGAACGCCCTTAGCAAATACGTATTGTCAATGCAGAGAAACATCACCCAAACACAACCCGCTGACAGCACACCAACTCCTACTTGTTAACAGACCGCGATAAAGCACGTAAAACCCAGGTATGCTGCTTCTGAAGACTACAAAATCACAGAATGGTTTGGGCTGGAAGAAACCTTTAAAGATCATCCAGTACAACCCCCCTCTCACGGGCAAGGACATCTTTCACTCGAGCAGGTCACTCAAAGCCCCGTCCAACCTGACCCTGAACACTTCCAATGATGGAGCATCCACAGCTTCTCTGGGCAACCTGTGCCAGTGTCTCATCACCCTCATCATAAAAAATTTCTTCCTTATGCCCATCTGCATCTACCATCTTTCAGTTTAGAAGACACACCAGACTGACCTACCCAACAGTTCTTATACGCAAAGGACCAGTCCAGCCATCATGTCACATAAGAGCTCCGAAGAGCCAGACATTCAATGCCACAGCTACAGTACAACACACAGAGTTCCTAAAAGTAATTTCAGCTTCCATATCAAACACACCCAGCTTTGGGCACAGCCAAGATCTTCAAAATCTTCTGCAACAAGGTTTCCAAGAATAAGTTCCATGAAAAAAAATGTAACATTCTCAGACGTTCAGAATAACCTATAAGAATTACATGCCACAGGCCCAAATTATTGGAAGCCATTTATGGCCGTTAGATTTCATTTCTAAGTCTCACCCTTAACACAGCATTGCCTCAATTCTCCAACACCAACTGAGGGAAGCTGAAGAACAGGGGACTGAATGTGGCCATCGCCTTTATAACCCTGCAATACCAGCATCGCTCCAAGCACACAGGCCTCAAGAGAAGCTGCATCCATATACCCCCAGGAACAACACGAAGGTGCTCATGAAAATGTTGCATAAGATGCAATGCTAGGGTGTTTTTGGTTTGGTTTTTTTGGTTTGTTTTTTTTTTTTTACTGGTCGGTATCTGAGCAGAAAGCCCTACAAAGTTCCGAGGACGGTTGCCGACTGCTCTCTGTGAAAGCACACGAGTCCCCCCCAGACCCTGTGACGGCGAGCTGTGACGCGAGCCGTGACAATGCGAGACCTTAACCCGCATCAGCTTCCTGCGCACCTGCACGTTTATCCTGCAGGAGGACTCTCCTCCCCGGGGCAGCGCCCGCGCCCCGCACACCAGCGCCGCCTGGCAAGGCTCGACCGGGCCGGGGCGGCCACTCGGCCCAGCGCCCCAGGCAGGAAGCGGTCCCGGGGGCACCGGGCCCGCTGCCCGCCCCACCGGCCCCTTCCCCAGGAGCCGTCCCGGGCGGCGCCGGCTGCCCCGAGCAGGGGCGGGGCCCGGCAGCCCAACGGCCGGAGCGCGGCTCTCCCGAGGCCGCGGCGCCCGCCAGACCCGCGCTTCGGCTGCGGCTCCGGGCCGGCGGGGCCGGGCCCCTAGCCTGAGCCCCCCCACACCTACTTTGGCCCGCTTGCGGCGGCTGGTCCTGCGACCCTCGGGGGTCTCGGCGATGCCGGTGGTTTCGGCGCCGGGCGCAGGGGCGGCACCGGCGGCTGGCGGCTCGGACAGACCGCCCGGGGGCGAGGCCCGCGGCGGCTCCTTCTTGCGGGGAGTGCGCTCCGCAGCCCCGCCGCTCTCGGCAGAAGAGCCCAGGGCCCCCGCGGCGGCGGGCGGAGGCACCGGCGCCTCAGGCCCACCCTCGCCGCCCGCCGCCGCCTCCGCGGCCTTCTTCCCCCCCGACAGCATCGCCCCGGCCGCGCCGCGCCGCACAAAGGAGGCCGCCGCCGGGCTGCCCGCACCGCCTCCTGACGTCACCGCCCCCGACGTCACCTCCGGGCCGCGGCGCGCGCGCACTAGGGCGCTCGTGCCGGCCGCAGCCGCGCGTGCGCAGGCGGGCCCGGCCCTCCGCCGCGCGGCGGCGCCTGAGGGAGCGGCTGCCGCGGCCCGGGGCGGGAGCCCGCCCTCCCGGGCGGCGAGCGGACCCCAGCGGCGGGGGGGGAAGGGGAGCGCCCGCTGGAGGGCGGCTCAGCCGGCGAGGAAGCTGAAGCGGAACAGCGGCTGAGAGACCACCTCCACCCGGCAGCTCCTGGGATCGTGGCAGCACTCCCGAAGATGGAGGCCGCGAGAACCATCTCTGTGTCGCTGCCGGTGGTGCCTGCGTACAGTAGCCCCCGCTGTTCCTACAGACATAATGGTTGCCTTGAGGTCACAAATTATTTTCCTCTCAGGCACGTTCCAGCAGAGCCCCCAGTTACTTGCCGGGCCTCGCAGAGCTGGTTATCCGGTCTGTGTCCTGTAAGCCTCTCAAGTGCCTTGTTAGATGATTAGAACATGAGATCGCTTTAGCAAGCTGAAACAACACAAGTCGGTTCATTTTCGTGCTATCAGACAGATTTACCTGTGTACGCATCTCTTCCACAGTGTCCCTGACTACACATCTAATTATGGAATAGAATCACAGAGTGGTTTGGGTTGGAGGATGTTAAATATCATCTGGTTCCAACGCTCTGCCCTGGGCAGGGACACCTTCCACCAGACCAGGTTGCTCAAGGCCCCATCCAGCCTGGCCTTGAACACTGCCAGCAATGGGGCATCCGCAGCTTCGCTGGGCAACCTGTGCCAGTGCCTGACCACCCTCAGAGCGAAGAATCCAGAGACAAAGTGGCAGGACCCGTTGGCAACCAAGAAAAGTTAGAAGCTGTGTGGCCCTAGCAGTCCTGTGTGGACGTAAGTATGTCCACAGCATGACTCATGGAGTCCGCTGAAATGTGCCGGGACTGCTGAAAGGGAGATATTTGTGCCTATTTCCATAAAGCATTCCAATTTTAGTCCTCTTCCTGTCTCCTTCCAAGGTCTGGGCTGGACTTTTCGTCGCCACGTCCTCTCTCAAGCTTCTGCTTACACCACCAGAAAAAGCTGGTGAGGCAGGGAATGGGAAGCTGGAGCTATCAGCCTTTGGGCAGGACACTGCTGATCAGTGCCCACCAGCCCCTCAGATGCCTGCGCGGAGTGCACTGCCAGAGACTCTCTGCTCTGGGTCCCCTTGCCTTGAATAGTTGAACGTTATTAGCTACAGCCAACAGAAAACAAAAGCCCACTCTTACTAATTTTCTTGCCTCTCTCCTCAAAACTGGTCATTAATTAGAAGGGATGTGTGGCTGATCCTGGTAGACATACCTTGTCATCAAGCTGGTTTGTCATGGCTGGTCATGTGGCTGTGTAGACACTGTAGGAGGATTTAGATACCTGGGAAGGCAGCAGCTGCACAGAAAGATTTAGGTGTGATTTTGACCATTCTCAGGAACACAGGAAGCAACTAGAGGCTGTAGAAGGTCTGCAATGTGTAGCAGATACATTCCAGATGTCTGGACAGTAGTATGTGGACAGGAATGTCAACAGCACACACTGACCAACAGTGCCAGTGCTGAGAAGCGACTGGAGCAGACTGGAACCAACTCTGAACACTTGCTCAAAGGAATGAGGTGATGAAATCCAGCTGGGAGAACTGCAGAGATCAACTCTAAACAGTGACAGGAAAGAAAAGGAAGCAACAGACAATTGCCATAACAACACTATCTTCGCCTGTAAGCCTAAGTATTTCAAGTATTTCATGCTTCCTTCGGAACTGGCATTTCCTTCATTATCCCACTTTACTCTCCTTTTGTTTGTGTTTAGCCAAATTTCTGAAATAGCCACAAAATCCATTTTTAAGTTTTACCTAATGGGTGAGACAAATGGTTTTCTGAGAGCACATTTAACATGTTTTCCGTAGGTTTACACCAACCAACATCTCAAACTCAAAACTTGACACATTTATTTACTCTTCTGAATTGACAGATTCAAGTCAATTCTTTTATTTTTAAGGGCCATTTATTAAACACAGTTAACATGACAAATATAGGCTCCCCATATTTGTAAAACTGTCTCCTAAGTCCATATCTATAGTTCAGCTTCATATTCGCTAGGGTATAAACACAATTAGAATAAGGCATTCAAAGGGCTTCCAGCAACATCTTGTATCTTGTTGCACCTGAGACATCATCATGCCCATCATCTTATAAGGCATTTTTCCGTATGATCAGAAAAGCAAAATTAAGCTAACGGGAAAGTGTCTGAGAATACTCTGACATCTAAAACAACGAGAATTTGCTTCGACGACTTCTTTCTTTGTAGAGCTGAGCACAACTTTTTAATTTACTGCAGATATAAAACCTGATTTTTATATGAAGTATGTGCATTCAGTCTGGTCCAAAACATTTGTATGGCACATACAAAGTTTATTTAACTTTTATCTTTATTTCAACAAAAGTCAATTTAATTCCACCTTTCATCAGAAAAATCCGAGATAATCAATGCAGAAGCCACCTCTGCACCACTCACTTTGTCCTTCACTAACCTATATGAACAAACTGTGTCTTGGGCAGAACAACGACCAGGAATATTTTCTAAGTATTCCAACACTGCCATTTCAGCTGGATTCGTATTAATGGAAAACCCTCCATGGAGTGGAGGACAAAGCGCATCAGAATGAAAGCTTGGCTCTGATACACTGTCTGAGCAACTGGACACTTCCATATGCACAAAAAATTTAGGCAAAGGACAACAGAAATGAAGGAACTGAGGTGTGGAAAAGCTATTAACCATTCCACTCACAGGCAAAAGGGAGAAGAACAGAGAATTAGCAACTTTCTCCGACATGTGGGTCCTGTTCTGATTATCCGTAACATCCTTCCACACCTCCCGCAGCAGAGTGGAGAAGAGAAGGAGCCTAATCCCACTATAATGCAACTAAATACCGACTAGTGCTCGTTTTCAAGGAAGCCATGGTACATTTCCTCAGCTGTAATTCATCCTTCTTCCCACACTTCAGAGAAAGGAGGTTTTATTAAGTAGCATTTTCAGTTACGACAGACATGAATCCAGGAGAAAGGCCTGTACTTGCATTCAGCTTTTTAAAACACAAAACAATGACTGGCGAGTACAAGTATTATTACACAAGAAATCAAGTCACTCAAAGCCTCTTCATTGTGAAGAGGGTCGAGACTGGGAAGGTTCACAGAATGCTGAGAATGGGAAAAGGATCAAAAGCAATGTTCAAGGCATACACAAACTGAAGAAATAGGTGCTTTGAAGTCTATACTTTTGTTTTCCTCCCTTTACCAGTCTATACTATGATATGGAGATAAAAGCCAGTGTGTGTGCGGGGGGAAGGTCCTCACCCAGTACTTTTTCTAAATGAAGTTCCACAGTATTGTTTTTGTTAAAAAAAAGTCATTTATAATTTAATACCTGTTTCAGGATTCTCAGATCTGTGGTGCTGTTAACATTGCACTTAATTGGCATTATACATTTTTTAAAAGAAATTAAAAAGCAGCTCTGAACTTTGCTTCTGAGATGGAAGCACTGTCTCTGAACCAACAATGATTCCTGTCACTCTTGCTTTGCATCTTTCAAGGCCTGAAGTCTTTCTAAAAGGGGCGGATGGGAGTAATGCCACATTGAAAAGATCCAGTCAGAAACAGGGAATCCTAAATTATCTTTGTTCAGCTTGATCAAAGCAGAATATAGGTCTTTAGCCTTCCCAAGTTCCTTGGCAAATGCATCTGCTTGAAACTCAAATCGTCGGCTTAATACAGTCAAACAAAATGAGAGAACCTGTGGAGAGAAACAGATTACAAATTATTTTAAAATTCAGCTATCTGCGAGTTCCTTACAGTGTCAGTAAATACTACTGTACCGTCCTTCCCACATCCCACACATCACTGTGGCTGTAGAATGATCTCACTAAGGTTTATCCAGGCCACACCTGAAACTGGGAGTCTTATCCAATGTGGAGCACTAAGCCTACTTACTAAAACAAGATACCGGATAGAGCCCCTAGAAACTTCAACCCTCCACCCCCACCAAAATAAAATCATTATTTAAATAGAATGATACTTCAGCCTTTATGTCTTGAAAACAATTTACCTCATTGTAAGGTGAAAAAATGAACTGGAAAATAATCATCAAGCCTATTAGGGTAGGCTGGGTGTCATAGAAACCAAATGCAGCAAAGAGTTCTTTTCGACCAATTAACACAGCAAACAAGAAGAAACACAGGAAGGAATTCATCTAGAGAAAGGAAACAACATTCTTGATTCAGATGAGTTTTTCATCCAAGTCTAAAACATGGCCTATTCATATTACAGATTTGAATAGATATGCCACTGAAAAAAAAAAAAAACCAAATAGATTACTTTAGAACTAATATACAAAGAGGAACAAGCAGCTGGCCTTTACCGGCTTTCTTTAGATGCATGCAGTAAAGAAACATTTATTTTCTGTCAGTGAGCTAAAAAAAAAAAAGTACAAGTATTGAAAGAAGATAAGGCAAGAAGATAAGTGAGGAGGGAGTACAGAACCCATCTCCTTGGAATTAAGCATAGGTTCCAAAAAGTTTAAAACCAAACAAAATGTGTCTGCACTGTGTCATATGTCTGTTCCTGGAAACAATCTACGCTTCCATCACTGTACCAGCACTTGTGCTGGCCTGGCTTTTCAGAGGCAACAGGCAGGACCGTGCCTCACCAAGTTTTCTACCGAAGGTGATTAGTACCTTTCCAATCCATTCAAGAGGCTGTTTGGTCTTTTTAGGGTAATGTGGAAGGTGCCAGGATATTGTTTGTTACTGAAACACATGGGAGAGAAAAAAAGAGGGATGGCTGTGACAGAAAACAATCAACAGAAAAAGACACTGCAGAAGAATTTGTGAAAATTTCTGGAAGGGAAGATAAAATCTACCTATTACAGGAAAATAACAGTATCTAGAAAGTGGATCCAAAGACAAAAGTTACATGTGTTAGCAGAGTGGCAAAAGCATCATAATAGTTGCTAATTAGTACGGATCAAAACTGATGTCAGAAGTTGGGATGTAATTGCCTTAAAGCAGAAAGTGAGAAGGACCTCACTGAAGCATTCAGTTGCATGGATAAGAAAAAGCAAGGGTGGAAACAGAAAGACAGATATTTTCTTTATCAGTAGCTTGATAGTGGTGTTTCCAGCCTGAAAAGCTTGTGAATAGCCTTAGAAAAAGAACAGAACAGCATTCCTGGAATGGTGCACACATCTCAAGAAAGACAAGATGGAGCTACAGAAGGCGCATAGGAGGGCAGCTAAGAGAAACAAAAAAAAAAAGGCAGGAAATTGGAGAAAAGAAGGGTGAGTGATACCTGGAACAAGATACATCCACACCAAAGCATATAGTGGTGTTGATAGCATATAGTTGATAGCATATAGTTGATAGTAATTTAACAGAAGGCACATAGCTGTGCCTTGCAAATGAAAGAATTAGAAGTAGGAGGTTTGGGGGAGGAATTTGCTTGTATTGTGCAAGGGCCAGAGGCATGGGCATGAGTAAACAGACCGTCAGGCTCCTTTTCTTCAAAGGCAAGGTTGGGCAATCTCTAGAGATTGCTTCAATGATCACCCCCATTTGGGCAGGCAAGAATGGCACAATAAAGTTATTTACCAATAATCAATGCACAAGGTATGAGGATACAATATAAATAAGTAAGAATGCCCTCCTGTGTCAGATTTCATAATCCTCAATCACATCCCTTCCCAGTGCTCCAAGGAACAAGACTGTCAGAAACTCTCAGACACATAGCTTTCTCAGAGATAATGACAAACACCTAAAAAAATGCAGGCTGGGAGACAGGATACATCCAATCCTATCCCTAGCACAGGGATAGAAACAGACCTTCAGAGAAGGCCCGGAGATTCAAACAGACAAGGAAGTAGTGTTACAGAACAAGAAAAATGCGTCCCAATTTCAGAAGGCTGCTGAGATGAATTAAGATGGCAGCAGACATGGTTTCTTAGATGCTTTATACCAACCAGATGGAACAAGGAGGGGACTGAAAGGCTACTGCATGTTCACTGCAGATACAGCAAAGAAAAAAACCAAACTGACTTTCTGCTGCAGCGTGTAAGTATATTGTGTGAATGTACCCTTACAAATCTGGAAGCAGGCATTTGAAAACAGCAATAATTACAAAACGCTCTAGCAAAGCCACCAGTTTATCATGACTTACCTGGCTGATGATAATATTTTTGACAGTGTGTCCTAGTTTCCAGTGACCCAATTCATGACCAAGTACAGCCAGAACTTCTTCGTTTTTACATCCTTGTTTCTTATTCTGAGGGAATAACAGAGCAGAAGTAATATCAGGTATGACTGAACACAACTGAATAAATTTATTACTTATTAGTTTGTTTTTTCCTAGGTCACTTAAGTGTCCCTAGATCAGGCCGTTCCCTTCTACCAGCAGATACACAGATATAATTTCTTACTGAGCCTTTTTCAAGAAAATACTTACAAAAAAATAAACTTAAGTTCAACAAGATTTCTACCATGAGGTGGTGTTCTCTTATTTCTCTGTATGCAGACATGCCTATGCAAACCTGGAAGAACGCTGGAAGATCTGCTTTCCAAATTCTCTCCTAGCATCCCTTGATCTCATCCTTTTTCTTTACTCGAGAAAAGGCATTATAACAGAAGCAGACATTCAGAGCCCCAGCCTTTCAACTGAGAATTGAGAACAAAGTCCTCTCCCTACTTCCTTCAGCACTCAACATGTAGCCTCCCTCCCAAGGCACTACTGTTCCTGTAAAAATGAATGACAACATCCCTGTCCTCTGCAGCAAATGCTATGCCATGCCCTAAAGCTGTCATTAGGAAAGAGGGACATCTGTACCTTCAAAGGTACGTTAGCAAGTCAGAGGCAAGCATGTGGGCTTGTGTACTGAGAACACAGCTGAAGAACCTGTTGAAATGGAACAAATTATTCTCATTATGACTAGAGAAGGCTCTCCGAATTTTTCAGTGCAGGTGAGCTCAAAATCCCCTCCTCTCATCACCCACTTCTGCAGTATGCCATACCAAACCAGGATGAAGAGAATTCCGCCACCAACACAGTTACAAGAAACAGAAGCAGGACTGAACAACAATCTATACGTTGGCCTAACCCTAGGCTGCACAAGGCCTTCTTCTCAGAATTACTCCTTCATGCTCTTCAGAAAGTATTCCATCAGTTTTAACCATCCCTACACTCTCCTGAAGCCACAAAAGCTGTTACAGCAGATTCTTGATGTGCAGCTGCATGTCAATGGAAAGGACAACGGAAGGCCATCATGCTGTTTTTCACCAGGGCTGGGGAGGATGCACATGTGGAATCTGTACGTGTGTGCACACGTGCGTGCCTCTTGCACCAAAATTCTTGTGGGTAGCAAAAGGTACACAGATGACACACTGATAGTCAAAAGCATTTCCTTCAAAGGGAAGCTTTGGTGTGGCAGTCCCAAGAGAAGGAACACGAGCTAAAACCCTGAACAGGTCCCTTATTCAAACAATTACAAAGAAGGCCTATTTTTTACATGCAGGGAACCAATGTTTTGCTAAAGCCCCTGTGGATTCCCACAGTCTCTTTGGTGCTATCTGCACCACTCACACAGCCCCAGAAATTCCAATTAGCAGCTCAGAGATACTTTCATGTTGAAATCACGTTTTAGCATCTCATTCAGGACCTTTAAAATACATTCAGAAAACACAAGGGAATATCTCCGCAATAAGTTAATGTAAATAACATGATGAAAAACAAAGATGAACTCACTTTGGTTTTAGACTTTGTCTCGTCATTCTCACCATCTTCTCCTTCTGCTGGCTCTTTGTTCAATGCAGAATAATCTTCCAGGAGGGTGTCGAAGAGTACTATCCGCTTATTCTTGAAGAATCCATAGAAATAAGCATTGCTATGAGAAGAACGCTTAGAACCTGATGGGGAAAACTTACATTAAAGACCATGATCTGAATAATCCCATGCACTGAAGACTATGCGATATCTCACAGAACAGATTCTTCCAAAGGAATTCTCAAAGTCCCCCAAAGAATGGTAGACAAACTCAAGCCAATGAGTTTGCAGGCTGAAGCATATTTTAAAATGATCTAAGTAACGATGATCTCATTTACTGACTCCAATAGAGAAATAATTTTTTTTGTCTGTAAAATGTAATCACTAAAATCACTAAAAACATAAGAGCAGTCATGTGAAGATGTAATATCCAGAAGAAAAGCAATTTCTATTGCAATTTCAGGTTCAGACTGGAAAGAGCATTCTGCATAGAACATGTGCTGCCCTCCTGGCAAAGGACCTGTGACGAATAGGGTTAGAATTCTTTCAGGGTGCCAGCAAAGATCATTTGAAACAGGTAAGGATGATGATGTTAGAAACAGATAAGGAGAAGATGAAGAGATGAACTACAGATATCAGGCAGTCCCTCAATATTATTTTGTTTGAAATAGGCAATTTTTTGCAGCTACTTTTATCTACATCAGGTGAATCATGGACTGTTTCTACTACTTGGGGCCAAGAAACTCATCTCTTTCCATGGAACATGGACTGTTTCAGTTGATTAAAAAGCTGTCTAGATCAAAGCAGATGTTAAACTTTGCCTGTGGACAGGAGCTGTTGCAACATCAGGACTGAAAGAGGTCTCTACGAGAGAAGAGGTGGATTGCTCTGTTTTTTGCAGCAAAAGATAAGATACTTAGACTATAAATGTATGAGCTGCATCAACTGCTTAGGGCACAAAATATCCATTGTTCCATTGCAAGCCAACCCATGGTATGGTCATGGTAACCTTCAGCACCAAACCAAGAAAGATCAACAGAGGAAGAGGCTGGTCAGAGCATTAAGCCTCAGCATCCAGTCTCTTCTCAGTGAAGAAACCTGACCAGCCGCAGAGTAGCAATGTTCCCTTTCATCTGCGTATCATAAAAAACTTCATCTTCCACTAAGTGTCGGTAGAGAAGGAACCTTTGTCATCTGCCTGTTACAGAATGAATCCTGAAATTAAAGGACTTGGTTGCACATGTTACTAAGAAGTCAGTTCTGGAGTGGGAAGAGCAAAGACAGAGTACAGAAACACCGGCAAAAAGATGTTCACACATCCAGTCTCCCATTTCAGAAGGGAATGGTGCTGCCTCAACACTCTTAAGGATGCCAGGAACGAAAACGGGGGTCTGGCAGCCTCCCTCCACTGCAGACAAAGCCAATGCAGTAGTACACTATGCAGGTGCCAGAGTACCAACAACTGCCTCATAGGACTTCCACCATGGTTAAAAGCTAGGATATAGCCAGCAATGCATATAGGAAAAACTTACCTATTTGGCAAGCCTCTGTACTGACTCTCAAGCTTGAAAAGCTTCAAATTTGCTAGGAAAGAGAAGAGTTTCTTGGGCCCCAAATATATCAATAATAGTAGTTCCTGGATTAACTGAGGCAGAGCAGTGGCTGGATTTGGCCAGCCCAAAGTTTTGACAGCAACAACTTCCAGGCTAGATAAAGCCTTCATCACCCTCTCTCACAGAAAAATTCTACCATTTCAGCTCTTTATGCCATCTCATACTGCTTTCACCAAGGCAATAAAAACACCTCTGATCCTCACAGGTGGGGCACAAAACCAAAGCAAAATTTGGGCAAGTCCCTGAAATCAAGTTTAGAAGGGAGCAAAATGAATGACAGTGGAAATGTCAAACAGTAAAGTGCTCCCTGAACACAGAAGTGGAGAAGAAGTGACATGGCAGCTGGCATGCTCCACGTTATATTCCATGACCTAAGAAAAGAGGACAAGAAATTCATTACTAGAAAGTGAAAAAATGACAGTCTCAAGTAGAAGGTGTGAGTCCATCCAGCCATACCATAAGAAAGCGTCCGTGTGAACATTCCAAGAAGGAACACGTGTTTTTAACTTTCGTAACTTTTTCAACTGTTTCACCAAGGACTTTGAGGCAATTAATGCTAAACTGAGACCAGAAAAGATAAAAAACCCTTTTCCCTCTGGTTTAAAGTTCTAAAATTGGAATCTTGATTGCTGCTTCCATTTCCTACTGTGCTATGTATTTCCATTCCACTGAGCCAAGGCAACGCTTCCACTGAGATGCTGGGTTAAGGCTGTACCTTCAGCTTCACTTTTCTGACCCCAAGGCAAAAAAAAGAAAATGGTACAGCCATTGACATGTATTACAATAGCTGAGGAATATAAGCAACTGCCCTACTACAGCATCCACAATCAAAGCTAAAAATCCACAAATTCAAAATTACAAAGTCTTTTTAATAAAAAAAAATCTCACCTTCAACAACATACACCTTAGTCAATGGGAAGTCAATGCTCTTTGCCATTGTTTCGATTTGTTGCTTGAGCTCTCCCTCAGGAAGCGGAATGAATTTATCAAACAAAGGTGCAATATAGTCTGCATAGATTGTAACAAGCACCTGCAAACACATACAGATATTAAAAACAAGGCATACAAATGTGTGTTTAGTACTAAAGGTGGAGCATGAGTAAGTACCAAAAGAGGGCACAATTTCAGAAAAAACACTTGATACAGCGGAGTCCCGTATGAAGTGTGATCTATAGCAAGGCTCTCTACGGGCCATCCCGTCTACGAAGACAACTTCTTAGTCTGTTGACAGTCAGCAATTCAACAGCAAGATGGGGGTGAGGGCAAGTTAATCTACAATCTACAGTCCTCAGCAGAATTAGTGTAAACAGGGCTTTCGCTCTGAGGGTTCATCAAACCACAGAAGGCAAAGCCACTAAGACAGCTGGGAGCAGCGGTCTTATCAGCGACAGGCTGTCACCTTCACTCACTCCACCAATACTGGAACGCTCTGAAGCATTTCATAACAAGCAGCAGAGCCGACTGAACCAGGAGACAGTCCCACTTCTTCAAATTCCTACTAACTTGCAAAGCCATGGTCTAAAACAGGCAAGAAATTTCATGTCCCCTATTTTCTTCCCCTTCTCCCAGTTGTACGCAGGGCTAAGGAACTGCCTGATCCCTCCAGTCCTCAATGATTAACAGCCATGTCCCAAAAATCACGACAACGCACCTGCATCTCTTCAAACTGGCAGCAGATGCAGCCCAGGAGGGAAAGCCAGGATTGGAATAACACTGTGATGGGAAGGAAAGCTGAACTCACTTCCCTCATGCTCTGGACCTCCACAAAGTGATTTTTATTTATTTGTTTTAAAGAAAAGGACTGGAGGAAAATTTAAATTCTGGTTAGCGAAACTCTGGTTAGTGAAATAGGAACAGGACATGAGAGGCAAATGGACATCAACATTCACTTCGAAGTTATCTTGACAGTTCTTTTCCCACTGAAAACAAGTACCTTGACTTGCGACTTTCAACATTGTTGAAAAAGTCCCGTGAAATCTAAAACCAGGGAAACTTGACTTTTCCAAAGTCATAGCAAGTAAGGGCATCGTTATGAAACACCGCTAGAAAATAAAAAGTTATTTTCCTTACTGTAACTGCTAAGACAAGGGCTTAAACCTCTGCAGATATTCTGCAGCAAGTGTAGGAGGGTGTTTTATAGAGCAGAACTCAGCTGTCTCTTTCAGTCCAGGCAACTGTCTCAGACCATGCAGTACGTGTGGACTAATTTTAAGTTTTTATCTTTGGTCTTTGTGTAATCCCTTGATATCAGCAGGCATAACAGACTGGTAGAAGGGTGCAACTCTAACTATGATGACAGAGTTATGGAATGTGATTACAACTGGAATTTTTCCCTAAACCAAACTCTAAAGGGTGAATCTAACACCTCTTAAGGTTATTTTGCATGTCAAAGACTGTTCAAACCCACTCCTTAAGGCCTCAAACCACGATCACCTGTAACCTCAAACTTTACACCCTGTAAAGCTGCAGTGACATTGCAAGACACTTGAAAAGCACCAACTGTCTCAGCATGCACTTAATCTTCAGGATAAAAAAAAAAAAAGAGGGGGCGGGAAGTGAGCCACTCGGTCTTGCTACGTCAGCTTTCAGTGCAGAAGTCTGTAGCTCTGACAGGACCCATTTTATTTTCTAGCTTTTGTTGTGTAAAAGATAGGCCAACCCCCATTTTATCAGTTTCTAAAGTATCTGTAAAATCTCAAGAAAAAAAAAATCTACATGGACAGCTCCATTGGAAGGGGCAGGCAAAGCAAAAATAAAATACTAGTTTGTGATAGGAAAGGGACAGAAAGAAATGTGGTATCAGCTGATTTTGTTCTGGTTCTCACCTTGAAATTTAGTGTTAGGTACTACACATCTTTCTACTAAACTTGCTTGATAAAGATTATAAAATGGATATTCAGAAAGTTTCTCATATGAGATCATACAACATTTTTTACAATATATAGTTTAAAGAAAAGATGGCAAGAATAAAAGCAGTCAATGACTGGTATAAAGGAAGCTAAGGAAAAAATGTTTCACTTTCAGTGTACAAATGAGGGCAGGCCATTTCAGAAAATCCTGCATCTTCTTTCAACCCTGAAACTACCAGTTCTTTTAAAATGTCAGCTTAATCCTTCTATGAAAAAGCAAGCCTTTAAAGCCTTTAAGACTAAAGACTTAAAATATGAACTGGATATCACATGAGGAACTAATATCTCCCCAGTTTTGCAAATAATAAGGCTACAATAGAATAATCTGTAAGTATGGATTATTTCACTCAGGTTGACAGAGCAGTAACTCAAATGCTGAATTATGATTTAAGAGTATACTGCTGATCAAAGCTTGAAAGAAAAAAGAAAAATTCTTTAAGAAGTACTGATCAGAGTCTGCACAAATCTTTCTGTAACAGTCATTTCAATATACATGAACTCACATTTTTGAGACCTAACACTACGATTTTTCAGAATACATTGAGAGACATAAAAAGGGAAGATGTCAGAGCATAAGGACACCTGGACTACAGAAAGCAGGAGCCAGCACAACAGAACAACAGGAAACACTGTGTAATTAAGCCAACAAACAAAAAAAAAGCTTGAAAGAACTCAAAGTAGTAATTGTAAGCCACCTACGCGGGGCACTTCTGCTACTGTACTATTGCCATCGAGTTTCTCAGAAACACATTGCTGGTAACTGCACTATGCCAGAATTAGTGGCCATACAGAAATCCACTAATCCACACAGGTTTTACTTCAGTTACATGTTAGGCATCAGTGAAGCAAAAATACAAGTAAGCCACAAATACAATTCAGATAATGAGATGTGTATCCCATATAAACAGGATTATGAAAAGACTTTGCAGTCTTGATTTAAACTGAGCCACAATTCCTTTCATGTTGCCATGTCTGAGAAAGTCAATGCAGCTACTGGATATGTAAGTGGGAAATCAGATTTTCCTGCGTGAATTGCAGTGGCCTCCCATGTAGCATTACGATCGCATTTCTGTGCAAATGTGGACAGCCAATGCCTGTGCTTTAGAAAGGAAGCTGCCAGATTGAAAGTCCAAGAAAGCTATAAAAATGATCTGAATCTAGAAGCAGTGGGGAGAAGGGAAAAAAAAAAAAAAAAGCAATACTTACTTAACTCATGAAAGAGAAGCTTAAGAAAGAAAACAATCATGATTTCCTACCCAGCTATTCCTAACAATTTTCTGGCTGATGCGCTCCAGTTCAACGAGGAAGCCTGAACTTAACACAAGAATTAGGGATTGATTGACCCAAGTTTATTATTAGGCTAATGTGGCAGGCTTTACTACATTACTGTAATATAATCATTCTTTTATTTGTTAAGGTGCTCTTTTAATCTAAAAATGAATGAATATAAGCAATGGTACTTCTGTAATTTCTTCCTTGGGTGAGCAATGGTTGGTATATTGAGCGAAAAGACAGTAAAGCACTATGTTGAAATAGAAAAAAAAAATACAGATCTTGGAGATCATAGTAACAATAGAAAACATCAAATCATCATGATGTATACAAAAAGATCCTTTTAATTTAAGCCCTAAAAACGTCAGTTACCAATTCAGTGTATAAAAGCAGCTATATAAGCAGAACCAGAAGTGGAAAATTGCTACTCATCTCAATACAAAGCAATGCAACTGAGAATTGGTGTTTGATAACCTGTAAGAAAAGCCCAATATTTAAGAAAAAGGAAAACCTATCACCACATAGTGCTGTATTTCCAGTCTCTATTCTAAAGCTCTTTGAATGTTTATTTTTCAATTGATGAAGACACTCGAGTATTAAATAGATAACAGATACCATATTAATGTGGACAATTAATATGAGCTATTATTCCTGAACAAGTACACTGAGAGCAAGACACACTGTTAAGAGTTTGTAGACACTAAAATTCCCAGAAGATTTAGATTTTTCTCCATTTCCTTTCAGTTATGTTTTTAAACCTCAGCACACTGAGCCATGCAAGTAAGCTAGCATTTGGAAGAAACCCAAACATATTCTCATACTCACCAAGGAAACAACTAATGTGAAGAGCCAGGCATAGATGAAGAAGTAGTCTCCCCCTATTTTAATAATGTAAAGCAGAAGGGATGTCACTGGCAACAGAATACACTGAGTCACGATAAACTTCTTGATAGCATCCTTAAAAAAAAATCCCAGTGTCTGTAAAGAAAGGATATAAGTGATATTTTCAATGTAAATATTAATGTGCCACAGTAGTGAATGAACTGATCCCTTCAGTGGATGCACAAAAACAAAATAAGACAAATGGCAAAACAGCAATACCAATGTGATAAGGAAATCAGAGTCAGTTAAGAAAAGGTGGAAGAACCTTTTCACCTCCTCTTCTGGTAGCTGTGCCTCTTTACATCCACATGGACTCCAAGCCCATGGAGATATACTCTTCTGTAGAAAGATCTGACCCAAACCCTTATTTTGTGTTGCACATATATCATTCATTAAAGGAGGAAAGAAAAATTTAAGCTTATCTGTCCCTTAGTTCCTTTACCAATCTATACCCTAGACATTATGGGACTTTTAGAGAAAAGGAAACTCTTAAAGAAAGATAGCTATTGTAAAATATTTTGTCTTTGAACAGTTGCCTCCATTCATCCTAACTTTCCGTTACCACTAAGCTGATTGTCTTAACTGGAAATATACAGAAGTCCTATTAAAGATTTTTAGATATATATTGGGCATTTTACACCAAGCTTCCACTGACGTGCAGTTACTTCTCATGTAGGCATCTCAGGTTTTAAAATTAGCATAGCTTTAATAGAAGCAATAGAAATTCCAAAGACCTCTACCAAATGAATCTGATCTAGTGACTCTGCAACACAATTAGACACCCAACTAGCTCTTCCAGGAATTGTTACTTCAGTACTTACAGCTATCTGCAAGGCACAGAAGTGAGGGGGCTATTATGTAAAGATCCTTCCCAACAAGGTTGTATTAAAAAGCCCATACTACGTTAAAGATATGGAACTCATCTGGAAAGAAAAAAATACTGGTGAAACAGATTTAAATAAAAACTAAGGATTTGGGGCAAGAATTTGGATAGATGCCTCAGACTTCCATGACTATCGGAAACACAAGTCAGATATAAACCCACAATTTTAGATTATTCTTTATGTAGACATATTCACTCTGGTGATATATTCTTGCTAAGCGACCACTAGCATCAGCAGTAACACAATTGTATAGACACGTGCCCACACAAATGGAGCACTCCAGTCCTTGCCTGCCTTTAGTAGTTCCAGGTAGCATGGGCTAGCTTTTCCAGCAAACCAGTTCTGTAACTAGAAATGCATGACTTGTGGCTCTCATTCACACTACACAGTGCTCCTTTCCTGAAAATGGTGTGGAGAAGCATGAAGGAAACTCTGTGGGTCATCCTGGACAAGGGAAAAACTGCTTCCGTTTGATCAAGACTCTTAAACTGGTACAAGCCAGGACAGAGAAAACAAAATACACAACGGTGTGTTACTCCTTTATTACTTCCTCAGCTCAGCCAGAAAAAGGCCCGTTATATAGCTTTTTCATTTTCTAGCTTAGTAAACAGCTGAAGAAACAGTCACTTAACATAACCTAGAACAACTCTTAACAGAAGCATGCTGCCAGTGCTGTTTCCACTGGGCTTTCTGAACTACGTCAACTACAATCGATTTAGCTCAAGTTTGCATTTTAATTCTTCCTTTACTTCCAGCTCCACAACCTAGGAGTAGAGCTATAAAATTGCATGGTGTCTTTCATCTTTGCCCCGCTTCTTTCCTGCTTTCTAAGGCAGATGTGACTTCAAAAGAAATCCTCATTTTCATCAAGCCGTTTCCATGGAAGAAAGATTCTGTCTGAAGATCATTTAAGAATCATTGCTAGAAATTCCAAAGTCTGGGCTGGTACCAGGTGTGAACTTGGCTCTTTCACTAAAGGACCTATCCCATCAGTCTGAAATGAAAGATGGAGATTTAACTGTGTTTTGTAAGACATCTGGTACCTCAAATCGGATGGGAGCTGGACTCAGCCTTCAGTTCTTGGCATGAGGACCACTGCGGTGAAAAAAACCTTGTAGAAGACATCATGCAGGTAGCTCAATCAAGCACTTAACAACAGCCACAGGTGTCAGTGCCAAGTCTTCCTTTTCTCATTTGATTAGGCACAATACTTGCATTGATAACAGTGAAGCACCCAGAGAGCACAGCTCCAAGGAGAAAATGTTTGGAGAATATACCCAGAATCCTCCTTACCCTCCCTAAAGCATACAAAAAACCCCACATGGATTCTGCAAGCTCTCAAGACAGTTTTGAAGAAGCCCGAGATGCTAAGTTCAGTATTTGACCCTCTGCTTCTTCTGCACAGAGGTAGGGCCTGATAAAGTCAAGCTCTCCATCCATCAGTCTGCCAGTTTGCTCTAACTCTAGCGCTCCACAAGTCCCAGTACTGACAGTCTTTGGACTTCTGTGTCCTGGACATAAAGGGCTTGCAGATCTGGCACCAAGACGGAACTCACTCCTCACTAAGGTAGGAGACACAATCAAGATGCAGGCCTGATGTGACCACTCAGGATTGACATGAGAGACAACAGTGAAAGATGGCTTTTGATGCGTATTTAAGGATTCTGAATGCAAAAGGGTGTCTAGGCTAGGCCAGGGCATAAGCATGTTGCAAGAATTAGGACTTTGCCAGCCCTTACGATTTTTGAGGACTACAGAACAGAAGTGATAGCCAGAGAACAAACAAAATACATCAAATAGGTATTCCCCCGAAGAAAAGATTGCTTAACTCGTGCTCTGGAAACATGGGAACGTTCTTCCTTCCTTGACAGGAGCAGGATGTTAGCCTGCCAGTGTGCCCGCTGTAAAGTCTGCAGAAGGGAAGGGGATCTCCAGGACTATGGCTCAGAATCACCTAGGATATGAATGCATGAGCACCTTCATTCTGACGAGTATTTACTTGCTGGTGAGAGAAAAAAGTGACTGTTAGAAGTTACACGTATGTTTTTAGAAGCACAAGGGTTTTTTATAAGACTAGAGAGCTAAATGGAGTATAAAAAGAGTCTGAGTTGGTCACAAGCTCAAGGCTTATGACTGACTAGGACAATCTTCAGATCTGCTTCCCAAACACTGGAGCAGGAGCCGCCATTGGCACAGTATCCAAACGGGGCAGTGGGGGGGAACCAAACAAGCCTCACAGTTTCTGGAAATACATACAGATGTCAAGGCAAAACTGTGCAGCGAGAATTTTCATCGTTGGGCTTCCCTGGAAAGAAAATAGTATGCCACTAAATAATTGACGTGAACCAAAATAATACAGGATGTGTCAGGATCTACGCACTTCTGTTTTAAAGATGATTGAGAGAGGGTGCAAACTGGATCATTGCATTTTAGAGCTTTTTTTCTCACTTATTTTCTTACTTGTTTTATAAAAAGGAATAAGAAACATCAATTTACCAGGAATATGAGTTTAGAAACAAACTGATTCCACTTCTTTAGGCCTAGCTCAGTCTCCCTGCCTCCACAGAAATTGGAAGACGAAACTGACAAATACCAGAGCATCTCTACCCTTATTAAAATGAGCCAAACAGCTTTATCCCACATCTGCTACCCATCCAAACTTCATTCTGCTGTAGGAAAAAAACTTCCTAGTAGACTTGGAACAGAAATTACCGCAGACAACACTAGCTGGGTCAAAAGCAGAAAGAGAGTCTTATGCTCTGGCATGAAATGGCTAATGATGTGTCCCAGATTGAGGTTATCCCAAAAGGAAAAGCTGATCCCATGAGAAACTGATACTGAAACAGGTCAAATTAAGTTGGTGAGAGAAATTAAGAAAGCCAGGGCTGATATTAAGTAGCGGAAGTGCAAATGAAGAGCTGAATTCTCTAATTTAGTAAACGCTGATACAAGAAATCAATAAGCAAAACAAAATGAGGCGGAAAGTAATTTCTCAGTATTGTTTCATCTGTTTAGTGTCCATGAATCGGAACTGCCCCTGTCAAGCAGTGATCCAGACCTCTCAGGAGGGGCATACGAAGGGCAAAGAACAGTCCCCCCAAAAATGAACAGCTGAGGTATGAAACGTCCTTTGTTCCACCGCTAGAATACACGCTTCTCTTTGCTCAGAGGCACGGGCTCACGCAGGGAGTTTCTGGTGTGGCACGAGGACTTCTGCAACAGTCACAAACTGCCATTGCTCTTATCTTTATGCAGCGCAAGTAGAAATGTTCCTAAAACTAATGATCTTTGGCACAGATATGCACATACCAGTCCATCTAACCGACCAAACCTACTGAAGACGTTGGGTCAGTATAAGCGCTATCTACAATACCTGTTGATTGAAGCCATGTTTCTCTTCTATGACAAATGTGTTATATAAACTCCACGGGAGACCGGTCACTGCACTGAAGAGTGTTGCAAGCAGCAGAAACACCAGTGACTGAACAATCTAAAAGAAAAAGAAAAGAAAAAAAAAAATCTGATATTCACTGACCTGTACTAACATTAATATTCTGGGTGTTAAAAATGGATTTTATGTCAGTGGTTTAACTGAAACTGGTTAGAAAATGAAGCTAGATTAATTCACAGAAATAACAAACTTGTGATGCGATGATTAGATTACTGATCACTGGAATAGTTTACTATGTTAAAGAAAGAAAAAAATATACTGATGAAACAGATTTAATTAAAAACTAAGGATCTGGGACAAGAATTTGGACAGATGCCTCATCCACAGCACGAAGACAACATAAGCAGTAGCCTCAAATTTCTTACCCTTTTACTGCGCAGGAAGATCATATCTAGGATTAGGAAAAAGACAACGCCAAAGAAAAAGCCCCCCAAAACCCAACCCACCACCTCGTTTGACTCAAGTAACTTTGAGACTTGTATGTTTTTAACATACAAGGCTATTTTAATTAGTAAGCTAATTTAGAAGTCACATACTGTTAACTGTTCTCAGACTCACCCAATCATTGTGTTCACCAGAAAATACCTGTTATTTTTACTATATTGTACCTGTAGCTAAATCCCACTTAAAGTAAATGCAAGCTTAAAAAAAAAAAAATTATTATAACAGTATAGTTCATGGACCAGAGGTTTTCACTAAAATTTAAAGACTGCTTACCTCATATTCTGGTCCAAACCCAGCACGACCAGAGATCTGACCAGACAGATTCCAGAGAAAAGGAATTCCTCCACAGAGGAGAATCATCTTGAAAACAAAAACACATACCACAGAGGCAATATGAAACAGATTGTCATCTTATTCTACTAAAATTTCAGCATGATAAGGACCTCTTAAGGGTAAATGAGAAAAGTTTTATAATTAGGCTTTTTGTCCCGCTCTGATCCTAGCAGTGCGTAAAGAAAGCCTGGAATATTTGGCAATGGTTCATTTTTACTTTACAGAAGTAGAGATCAGGTCAAGCTTTTTTTTTTTCCCTGGGAAATACTAGCATATTTCCAAGCCTATTTACTGTAGACTTTGCTGCTATATTGGCGCAGATGTAAAGCATATTTTTTCAGAAGACCTCAAAACTCATTTGCCGCATGGCTGTATAACATACCATCTCTAGGAGGGGTACGCAAGATTCAGCAACTTGACTGCACTGGGACAGTCTCACCTGCGTTCCCCACCACGAGAAAAGCATTTAGAATAAGGCCATAATTTCACTTTCAGTATTAGTGCTGCTTCAGCCATTTTAAGAAAGCTGTCTGCTCTCCTCCTCGTGCCTGCCTCGCAATGCCTCCCGCCATACAGGTTGCCAAGGAACAGGGAGCGGACTACTCAGGGGGACACCATCACCAAAGAAATGCTTGAGACAGAGCTATCGAAGCAAGTGCTAACTGTAGTTCAAGGCAGGGGCTGGTGGTGTTTGTTGAACAGCTTGACTTCCAAATGTTTCACATTTACTTTCTTAGCAAGTGATGCATCACTATGTATATAAAAATCAGTTTTCACGTAGGCAGCCTTCCAGTATGGACAGTACCAGGTTTTTATTTACTTACTTACTTTTAAAAGGCTTACTCTTATAACCTAACCATAGGGTGCATTTTGAGTGTCAGGAGATGGCAAGGACCAAACCAAACTTGTTTCTGCTTTGCAGGCTACCTGGAAGTTTCAGAGCTGGAATTCCCAGAAGTACCAATCCCTGAACAAAGACAGCTATTAGCATGATGTTGATACTACTTATTAGTTAAAAAGAAACCACATAATTAATGGCTGAAATAAATCAAAGCATACTAGTCGTTCTAACACAGCACCTCCCCTTCAATTAACTCGCTAGGTTAATGAATCCTACTTCTACCTACTAAAAGCAAAATGTTGCAAAACTGTCATCCAGTTTCATCAACTTTGGCCATGACAGCCTCTTTCAAGGTCTGGCAGTTCCCAAAGCCAATAAAGGGTGCGGTTTACACTCTAACCAGACAGGAGAGGTCACCTCACTTTAGCTCTGCTGGAATCTGAAAATCCCAGGACAGATTCTGAGAAACAGAAAGACACAGCTCAACACCACAGAAAGGAGCAATAACTCATCATCACACACATGTAGAGAAGCAGCTGCACATACCCTACACATCAAGGGTAAAAGCTTGACTGTAGAACAGAATCACAGAATCATTTAGGTTGGAAAAGACCTGTAAGATCAAGTTCAACTGTTAACCTAACACTGCCAAGTCCACCACTAAACCATGGCCCTCAGCACCACATCTGCCCGGCTTTTAAATACCTCCAGGGATGGGGACTCGGCCACTGCCCTGGGCAGCCTGTGCCAGGGCCTGACAGCCCTTTCGGTGAAGAAATTTCTCCTAACACCCAATCGAAACCTCCCCTGGCACAGCTTGAGGCCGTTCCCTCTTGTCCCATCGCTTGTTACTTGGGAGAAGAGACCAACCCCCCCGGCTCCAGCCTCCTTTCAGGCCGCTGCAGAGAGCGATGAGGGCTCCCCTCAGCCTCCTCTTCTCCAGGCTGAGCACCCCCAGCTCCCCCAGCCGCTCCTCCCCAGCCTTGTGCTCCAGCCCCTGCCCCAGCCTCGCTGCCCTGCTCTGGCCACGCTCCAGCCCCTCCATGGCCGCCTTGGGGTGCGGGGCCCAGCGCTGAGCACAGCATTCGAGGGGCGGCCTCACCAGTGCCCAGCACAGGGGCACCATCACCTCCCTGGTCCTGCTGGCCACACCATTCCTGATACAAGCCAGGATGCCATTGGCTTTCTCGGCCACCTGAGCACACTGCTGGCTCATGTTCAGCAGCTGTCGACCAACACCCCCAGGTCCTTTTCCACCAGGCAGCTTCCCCAAGCCTGTGGCGTTGCATGGGGTTGTTGTGCCCCAAGTGCAGGACCCGGCACTGAGCCTTGTTGAGCCTCACACAGTTGGCCTCATGAACGAAAAATGTATGAAGAAGCTGTCTGAAATCTAATGAGCAATAATGGCCTTACTTACAACCATACCATTGCTGCAGCCTTCGGACCAGAGCCATTTTCCCTGTTAGGAAATACACTGCAGCCATGACAGCATAAGGGTATGCAGGAAAAGGTTTGTACATTATGTCTTTTTTTATTATGTTGATCTCAGTAAGTGGAACAAGCAGGCAGGTTTTTTTTGGAAACATAGGCTCTTCTTCAAGTCTAAAGTGAAGCCAGCAGACTTCAGTGCAACTGAGAACAAGTTCTCGAAATCTAAGAAGGCACGTATCAAGTCTAGAGGTGTTAGCAGCAGCAGACCGAAGATGAGAGTGAGCTGGATACTCAGCATCTCTGCTAAGTCCATGGTACACAGCTGGAAGTTCTCCGTGTTTCACAAGCTATTATCTCAAAAAATAATCACCCTAGTTCTCCGTCCCTACCATTTGGACTACTCCAAAGGTAACGACTACTTTATCAGCCAAAGTGCTCCGGCTGCTAACTAATTCAGTTCTGAACTTTATTCCAAGCTTGTATTATCTTTTCAGCGTATAGTTGACATTACTGACCAGAAGCATCTTTATACACCTCCAAGATTGTCTATTTTTTTAGACCAGTTAGTGCAGCTGGGAAAGTGCTATTACCTAGATTTCTTCTGATCTTTAAAAAATACCAAAAAAAGGTACCACAAGGATGTTTGCCAACTCTCAGTTTTCCAAGAAAACCTCTTGTCCTGGGATGACAATAGGTTGAGGCAGCGGGAGTGTGTGGAATTTCCATTCAAGTGTAGTTTTCCCTTTGCAGGAACAAAATAGTCACAGAAACCTGAGGGTGTGCTTTCCTAGTGAGAAGGGAAGATAAGAAGTGTGTTAACAAGGAACACAATTTTAAAGGACAGGAATTCTAAACACAAGGGCAGTAGAGAGGACTTGCTGTGGAGATCTTCCGAAGCTCACAGCTGGCTGTGATACACTTCCCTTACATCACTCCAAATGGGACCTGAGTGTTCAACCACAAACGCAAATTTTGCGACTTTAACATAAAATTCATTAAGGAAACTCTACAAATGGCAGCCTTGCAAAAGTCCACGGCAATGCTGCAAAGAAGGAAGCGCCCAGCCAATGCCCAGCACCAAGAGAAGTAATGGAAAACTACCTACAGAACTCGATGAAGAAAGCCTGCTGCCAGGGTGACTGGGTATGAGGGATACCACATGGCTGTAGATTATTTAGCTCTAGCTAATCAAAACTTGTATTAATGGAGCCATAATGAACAAATGAGATAAAGGAGCCACTGGCAAGCGTTACCTTGCTTCCACAAAGTTTTGCAACCTCTGTAGCAAATCTGTGAATGCAGGCAAAGCCTGGACATCTAACAGCTTGCAGGCCCATTAGCAACCCTCCTGGGACAACTCACTCCCACTCCCAAACTCAAGAAGTTCTGGGATATAGAATCCCAAGACCACAACCCATCAAGCCCAAGTAGGAACACTAACTTCTTGTTCAGAAGATGAAAACAACGGACAATACTAGTAGGGCACACAATAATATGGGCACACAGTATCTCAGCTGACTGCTCTGAGACCTGCTTATTCAGGCCAGTGCTCGATTAATTAACTGGGAGCTTTAACTCACATATTCCATGTTTTTTTCTTCTGCTTTTGTTCATCAGTGTCACTGCAACCCAAAAGGCAGAGCACTGCAATGACTTTGATAACAGCAGCAGCTGTTTGAGACACAACTGTTTTCCACCTGTTTATCACCATCACAGCTGAAACAGTGGAACAACCTACAAGCTCAGGTGCTTGACTTAGTAACTGGTTTTGACTGGTGTTTAGGAAGCACCAGCATAGTGGAAGACAACTGGATGCAGTAATTTCTTAACAGATCCATCAGCTGCCAAAATCACTGTGGACCTGTTATTACAGTAACAGGGACAGAACAGAAAGAAAAGGTCATGAGAGAGAGCCAAGGCTGTGCTTTTCCTACACAGGCACAACCACAGAATGACAGAATGGTTTGGGTCAGAAGGGACCTTTAGCGATCACTTGGTCCAACCCCCTCCCATGGGCAGAGACATCTATCACTAGACCAGGTTGCTCAAAGCCCCGTCCAACCTGACCCTGAACACTTCCAACCATGGGGCATCCACAACGTCTCTGGGCAACCTGTTCCAGTGTCTCACTGCCCTCATTGTAAAAAATGTCTTCCTTCTGTCCAATCTAAACCTAGGCTCTTTCAGTTTGAAACCGTTGGCTCTTGTCCTGTCACTACGGGCCTTGGTAAACAGTCTCTCTCCATCTTTTTTATAAGCCTCCTTTAAGTATTGAAAGGCCAGAAAAGGTCTCCTGGGAGCCTCTTCTTCTCCAGGCTGAACAACCCCAACTCTCTCAGTCTTTCTTCACAGGAGAGGTGTTCCAGCCCTCTGACCATTTTTGTGGCCTCCTCTGGACCCACTCTGACAGGTCCATGTCTTTCTTGCACTGCAGACCCCAGAGCTGGATGCAGTGCTCCAGGTGGGGTCTCACCAGAGCAGAGTAGAGGGGGAGAATCCCCTCGCCCTGCTGGCCACGCTGCTTGTGATGCAGCCCAGGATATGGTTGGCTTTCTGGGCTGTGGGCACACATTGCCAGCTCATATCCTATTTTTCATCCACCAGTACCCCTAAGTCCTTCTCCGCAGGGCTGCTCCCAGTCCCTTCATCCCCCAACCTGTGCTGATACCAGGGATTGCCCCAACCAAGGTGCAGGATCTTGCACTTGGCCTTGTTGAACTTCATGAGGTTTGCACAGGCCCACTCCTCAAGCCTGTCAAGGTCACCCTGGATGGCATCCCTTCCCTCTTGCCTATCAACTGCACCACGGAGCTTGGTGTCATCTGCAAACCTGCTGAGGGTGCGCTCAGTCCCGTCGTCTATGTTATTCATGAAGATATTATGAAGATATTCATCCAAGTATGGACCCTTGAAGGACACCACTGGTTTCCACTTGGACACTGAGCCATTGGCTATAACTTTTTGAACGCAGCCATCCAGCCAGTTCTTTAACCATCTAACATCTGTCAAACCAATCTCTCTCCAATTTAGCAGCTAGAATGTTGTCGGGGACCATAACAACAGCAGGCCTGGGTGAAGATAAGCACAGACTGCTGATACGGCTCTTGGTTCAGCAGGGCACTAAATCCAGTTGCAGAAGAGGCTCATTCCAATTGTGTATATTTTCCTTAAAAACAATGAGGGAAGCTGTTTTGGCTAAAGCTCTTGAAATCAAGACAAAGCTTCAGAACCTTTTGACTTGCTACACTTGCTAGGTAGCACCGTCTCACCCTGTCCACTAATCCACTGTCGGAGGATAGCTTCATTTTTCAAATGAAATACTGCCTCTAAAGTCGGTCAAAAACATAGAAGCTTTTCAAATTCGCACAAAAATTGTCTTGAGTTCTACTCAGCATACCAAAAAGCCCAACAAGAATAATATAACAGCTATACTGACACACGTATAACAACATTTTTACAAGTTCATACAAAATGAAACAACGTACAGGTTAGGCTGCACAAAAGAGATCGGGAAAGGCAAAAGCTAAGAGGGGTCGCAATTCTTAAGTACTGGTTTCACACCACAGTTATACAGCTACATGGCTTATGCTATTTTACAATACTATTTTCATTATCTTTTATAACTGACCTTTTTGCTTCCTTACGTTCATTGTGCAGCAGATCACACTCTAATTATATTTTGCAATGCCAGGCATTTCAGGATTCCTTTTTGACCCAGTTGTGCTACTGATGAGCAGTGCATTTCAGCAGTAAGTCAGAAAAGGTTTCTCGTAAGACTGTTTCTGTAGCACACATGTAAATACTTCGTTCTAACTCAATGGCTCTGTTTTTTCACACATGCGAACATTACTTGCCCAGTGTAATTGTTCTTACACTTAAGAAGTATCCATTGGTACACCTCCTGTTCTCACAGGCTTTTCCTTCTACTTTCTACTTAAATTTTATCTAAAAATGAAAGTAGTTGCATCCCTCCAAACACAGAAAAAGGTCTGTATTTGTAACAACTTAAAATAATTCTAATGCTGCTTAATTATTTGGCAGTGGAAACCGTAATAGGTCAGCTGTGCCACTAAAACATAACAGTATAAGTTGTAGTTGTGCAGTATGACTCAGCACTACATACAGAAATTATGTGTTATCTGAATAATTCTTTCTTTTTATATGGCAAATACAGCACAAACAAGAAACACAGAATCCCAGGCCTTCCAGATTTCAGTGTTTGACATGAGACACCAAAACGCCAACAGTACAGCTGCACGGGATCACTAAGAATCAAAGTATTTCATAGTTTAAGTACATGAAAAGTATCATACGAATGCCAGAGCAGCACAGGTACTTACAGTGCCCTCAACCTCTGAGTACAGGCCCGACCAGAAGCTGAAAGTACTTTTGTCCAGCTGATACAGACGAGACTTTTCAAATGTTTCTGAATCCATGATCTGTCCTAATTCCCGTGGTACATGTGTTGTTGTTCTATACACCCACCTCTGAAAAATGGAAAAAGAAACTTGAAGTCTACATCCAATATTTTTAAGGAGATAAATAAGATTTAAAAGTAACACATAACATGATCCCATGGGCCACCACAGAAAGTTTAAAACAATCATAGAATCACAAATCGTTAAGGTTTAAAAGACCCTTAAGATCATCAAGTCCAACCGTTAACCCAGCACTGCCAAGTCCACCACTAAACCGTGGCCCTCAGCACCACATCTGCCCAGCTTTTAAATACCTCCAGGGATGGGGACTCAACCCCCTCCCTGGGCAGCCTGGGCCAGGCCCTGACAGCCCTTTCGGTGAAGAAGTTTTTCCTAATATCCAACCCAAACCTGCCCTGGCGCAGCTTGAGGCCGTTCCCTCTTGTCCCATCGCTTGTTCCTGGGGAGAAGAGACTGACCCCCCCGGCTCCAGCCTCCTTTCAGGCCGTTGCAGAGAGCGATGAGGGCTCCCCTCAGCCTCCTCTTCTCCAGGCTGAGCCCCCCCAGCTCCCCCAGCCGCTCCTCCCCAGCCTTGTGCTCCAGCCCCTGCCCCAGCCTCGCTGCCCTGCTCTGGCCACGCTCCAGCCCCTCCATGGCCGCCTTGGGGTGCGGGGCCCAGCGCTGAGCACAGCATTCGAGGGGTGGCCTCACCAGTGCCCAGCACAGGGGGACCATCCCTGCCCTGCTCCTGCTGGCCACACCATTCCTGATACAAGCCAGGATGCCACTGGCCCCCTTGGCCACCTGGGCACACTGCTGGCTCATGTTCAGCCGGCTGTCGACCAGCACCCCCAGGTCCTTTCCCGCCAGGCAGCTCCCAGCCGCTCCTCCCCATGCCTGCAGCAGTGCCTGGGGCTGTTGTGCCCCAAGTGCAGGACCCGGCCCTGAGCCTTGTTGAATCTCAACAACGAACAAAAAAAACCCCCCACAAAATAACAAATTCCTAAATTTCTGTTTTCTATCAAGTTCCAAATATAAAACTGAAGCATAATTATTATAACCAGACACTAGTTGCCTACTTATTAATTTATTTCCAATAGAGTTACGATATAAAGATCACCCAAACTCATTTTCCACAGTATGTGACTTACTGCACCGCAGTAACGACCAAGCAGGGTTTGACACTGAACACCAGATCCTCACACGCAAACCATGCAACTCTACTAGAAAACACATCTACGATGTGGCTGCATAAGTGAGGTGCTATTTCATTTTCTGTAGAGAACTCACCACTTTAAAATTTTTAAAGACTAAAAGTCCTTATTCCATCCACCGCCTTATCTTGTTTTGGCATATTTATTGCTTCCCAAAGGAAAAGCTCCTACGGTTTGTCACTTCAAGATGCATTCTTCCCATGGCTGGAGCACCGGGCTGCAGCCTCGCAGGCGGCCAAGCCGATCCCAAGAACATGCGCATCGCATCCCGCCCTCCCGGCAGCGTTCTCCCCACCTGCGCTGGGTCTGGCTGGGAGGGAGTTAATTTTTTCATAGCATCTGCACGGCGGTACGCTTTGCGTTTGTGGCCAAAGCCGTGCTGATAACACACCAATGCTCTGGCTGCTGCTGAACGGTGCCAAGGCTTTCCCTCTCTCTTCCCCAGCGAGCAGGCTGGGGTGGGCGAGCAGCTGGGAGGCAAGAGAGCCAGGACAGCCGACCCGAGCTGACGGCAAGGATATCCCATGCTGTACAACCTTATCCTCAGCAACAAGGGCTGAGGCAGAGGAAGAAGGGAGGGCAGGGGTGGACTTCACAGGCGGCTGGTACTCGGAGGCTGGCCAGGCATCGGCCTGCTTGTGGGAGGTGGTGAGTGATTGCCTTTGCAGCACTGTGGGTTTTTCTTCCCTCTTCCCTTCACCTATTAAACTGTCGTTACTTCGACTCATGAGTTTTCTCACTTCTGCTCTCCCTGCCCTCTCCCCTGTCCTGGGGAGAAGGTCCGAGCTGCCGGGCAGGTGCGGGGCTGCTGCTACCCCACCGCACCCGCACTCTTCCGATCTTCTGCGAGCCGCCCCAGCCCGCTGACGGACGCCAGCGTCCCCGCCAGCCCGCGGAAAGCGGCGGGGCCCGGCGCCGCGGCTCGGCAGAGCCGCCCAGGGCTTCGCCGCCCGGCCCCGAGCCCCCTCGGCGTGCAGGGACGGACGCGCCGGCTCCTTCCCCCTTCGCAGCCCGCCGGCGCCGAACCGCCTCCACCCACAGGTCGCGGGCGAGCGGGGCTGACGCCGCGCCCCGGCCCCGCTGCCTCGGCCCGGACAGGGCCAAGCCGTCCGCGGGCAGCCGACGGACTAAGCCGGGCCCCGCGCCGCTCGGCCCCGGCCCCGCCGCGGGGCTGCGCCGCTCCGCGTCCGAACCTCCGCCCGCCGCCCCCCACGTGAGGCCGGGCCGGGCCCGGCGCAGCCCCCGGCACAGCCCCCGGCCCGGCGGCGCCTGCCCCCGCCGGAGCCCCACCGACCTGCCGGTGCGCCAGGAAGGCCTCCCAGAGGTAGACGGCCCAGGAGAAGAGCAGCACGGAGCAGAAGATGCGCTGCTCGGCCGGCAGCTCTGCCCACAGCTCGCCGGGCAGCGCCATGGCCCCGCGCCGCTCCCGCGCTTCCTTCCGCCGCCCGCGCTGCGGCGCCGCCTGGCGCCCGGAGGAGCCGCGGGAGGGGCGGGGCGGGCAGCGGCGGGGGCCGGAGGGGCGGCGGAGCGGCGGAGCCGGGGCGGGAGGGGCCGGGGCAGCCGGGCCCTGCTGGCGCGGGGCTCCTCCGCCGCCCCGGGAGGCGCCGGGCCGGGCTCCCCGCAGGAGCCGCGGGGTGCGGGGCGGGCTCCTCTCCCCGGGGAGCAGCGGGCGGCGCTCAGGCGACCGCCGCGGTCGAGTCCCAGTGGGAAGCCCGCGGGACTGGGCCAGGGCTGCTGCTGGGAAGGCGCGGTGCGAGGGGAGGCCTGGCGGGGAGACCCCGGGCCGCCCGGCGGCAGCGCGGAGGGGGACACCCGGCAGCCGGAGACCTTGCACCGCGCGGGAGCCTCTGCTGACGCGGGGTGCAAAGACGGAGGGGCTGATGTTACGGAAATTCCCTTCCCTAAGTATGGCATCCGTCAGTCTGTATGGTGTAAAAGTGTGTATACATACACAGTAGTTCACCGCAATGTGATGAGGTAGTGCAGTTTTACTGGAGGCTTTGGTATAGCTCATGCTGAAGTAAAACAAACTAAAGGACAGCCCAGCTCTGGAAATAAGGCCTTTGCTTCTGGGAGGCTTAGAGCTGTCCAGGAAGGATAAAGGACACCTGAAACCCTCCCCGCATCGTTTGGCGCAGTATCCCCATGCTGTCTGGACATAAGTAACTCTAGCAAGACCAACTCCGGGGACGTCTGGATCAACAGGTGAGCAGCAAGAATGCTGCGGAAATACAGTTGCTTTGCGAAGTTTTACTATGATTAGTAATTGGTACTGTGGGCGTTAGTGATTACGCAAATCGTGTTGTACCTGAACGTTTGAAGGGTATAAGTCTGATCTGAATCTGAATTCTCTCAGTGCCAGGAGGCACACAAGGCGCGTTCAAGACATGACCGATCCAGTTCCATCTCCTCCTCCTCACTTCATTACTGATTTTCTCCATCTCCGAGTTGATGCTCGTCGTTTCTGCAACTTTTTATTTTTTTTCCGGGAGGAGGTAGTTGGCCTCCTGCCCAACCCCCATGACTTGGAGGGCCAGTGGTTTTTCTGCCAGGGTGGCCTTCCCTTAGGCTGCGTTGGTTCGCGGCACCTTCTTCAATTTTATCCAGTGCACCCTCCAGAGAGGGATCCCCTATCCACCACCCAGGGGACGCGCCTTCTAGCCGTGCAGCCCCAGCCGAAGGGAAGGGTATAAGAACACTCTGTAAAACCACATTCAGGGTCCCCAATTTGGCTGGGTCACCCCATGATCATGGATAAATATTCACCCTGGGAATTCTATACTTCGCATCCTGATCTCTCCTCAGTTGGCACAGGCCAGTTGCAAATTTTCATTAACGCTGAGCCATGGTGCAGAGCAAGCCGTGGTTACCCTGCTCTCCAGAGCGAGACTCGGGGCCCACTCAGAAACCCCAGCGTGGCTGCGATCACAACAAATGTAAATATTTCTTCTGGAGGACGGCCAGGGCTGCAAGGCTGGGGCAAAGGATGTTGAGGGGCAGAGCATGAACGAGACCAGATGAAGAGTGATCCCTCCAAAGGGGAAGGCCCTTCAGGAGTTCTGTCCTGTCTGTACAGCCGTTCTGGCACCCCAGCTGCCAGCTGGACTCAGCAAAGGGGGATCATATGGGTACCCAGAGACAGCGTAGGCCAGGGCCCCCTCAGTGATGTGCACTGCAGGCAGGAAAAAGTTTCTCTCCACCTGACTCCAGCCATGAGGACACAGCTTGACCAAAGTGGAGGAGGATGCTGAGAAGGTTTTTTTTTTGTGGGCCTCCACGTGCACCAGGTCTCCCGAATCAGAGAGAGAACACTGACAGTGTACATCAGCAGGCCCAGCTCGTGGAGCACCAACCCCATCATCTCCCTCCAGAAGAGGCAGAGGAGTGGCTTGATAGCAATAGAGTAGAAATGGTTGGGCAAGGGCAAACTTAATACAATTCCCAGGTGAATCTGCTCAGCTCGGTTAGTACGTTTCTGAACTTGCCCAAGCACTTTCTAGCAGCATGTAGTGTCCATAAGAGCCTCATATAGTGGAGGTCAAAGCCAAGCTCCCGCAGTTTCCCCATGGGGTAGCTGTCGTCCCTCCCTATCAGATGCCTTTGCTACAAGGCAAAGAACAGACCAGCACCATGGAGCAAGTTGTGAATCAGCTGTCCAAGATGCTCCAACCTGGGACCACCTAGGTCTGGTCAGGAGAGAGAGCCTTCACAGTGATCTTCTAGCCTGTGCTCAGGAGCAATATTGGGTACCAGTTCTGTGGGGTGCAGCGGTGTCCCTGCTTGGGCAGGAAGACTTTGACAGCTCTCTCCCCTGTACAACTGGAGCAGCACATGATGAGCTGCAAACTTGGCCCAGAAAGTGGTGAGTTTGGGACCAAGGATGCTCTAGAAATTGATGTCAGCGCATTGCTGTCTGGAGAGTTGTTAGTACACGCACATGGGAGGGATCCCGAGCTCAGACGTAGCAAGAGGGAGTTACATCTGTGGGGATCTCTGTTGCCAGCAGCTCGAGGAGGTGATCCTTCCCTTCTCAGCACTGGTGGGGCCACACCTGGAGTGGCCCTCTTGTGCTGGGCTCCCCAGTACAAGAGAGACATAGAGCTACTGGAGTGAGTCCAGTGACGGGCCATGAAGACGATGAAGGGACTGGAGCATCTTTCACATGAGGAAAGGCTGAGAGAGCTGAGACTGCTCAGCCTGCAGAAGAGAAGGCTCAGGGGGACCTTATCCATCTGTGTAAATAACTAACGTGAGAGAATGAAGAGAACCAGACTCTTCTCAGCAGTGCCCACTGGCAGGACAAGAGGCGACGGGCACAAATTAAAACCCATGAAATTCCATCTGAACACAAGAAAACACTTTTTTACTGTGAGAGTGGTCAAACACTGGGACAGGTTGTCCAGAGAGGTTGTGGAGATATTCTGTCTTTGGAGATACTCAAAAGCCATCTGGACATGGTCCTGGGCAACCTGCTCTTGCTGATCCTGCTTGAGCAGCAGGTAGGGGCGAGAGAGATGATCTCAAGAGGTCTCTTCCAAACTAAACGATTCTGTGACCATGGGGAGCCTCTTCTCACAGGTCTGGCAAGTGAACTCCAGAAAGGCTGCCCTACTCCCTTCTGCATCAGTCCATCAACAGAGTGTTAACCAGACCATCAAGGAAAGCACAGTTGGAATTGCACTTCTTCTGGGCCTGGCATCAGGGCACAGGCATTAATCAGATTAATTAATCAGGTTTTCTCACAGTCCCAAAGATCCAGCAGGTGACCTGGTATGACCTTGGCAACCCAAAGGAAATTGGATGGGGAGAAGCAGGGTCATTATACCCCTAGAGACAGCCGAGTTCGGTGGTGGGAGCACGGTGCCCGTCCTGCAGGAACATGACGCAACACCCTCCCTTCTGAAGGAAGAGGTGCACAAGGCTCCAGAGAGAGCTTGTCGTCCTGCCCGCACTGTTCAGCACCAGTTACCCTGCCGTGCTCCTGCAGACTCCTGGGCAGTACTGACGCTGGTGCCAGCAGTGCCATGCAGCAGCTTGTGCTCATCACAGATGAGAGGCGTACAGTAGCTGTACATTTGCACCTTTCCAACTTCTGCTCCTCCTCTAACTATAAATCTGGAATCCCTTATTCCACTCAGTGTTTTCTGGGTATTATTCTGACACAAGCACATCTCGTGCTGAAATTCATACAAAGTCTTATCCATTTCATTGTTGTCTCCAATTTCAGATCCTATGGAATCAAAATACCTTTTTCACACTCTGTTGTTTACCCTGCACGGATCTGAAATCCTGCCCTATATCCAACTCCACCTCTCCCAAATACTTTTCAGCTGGCTCCATCTGATAACATTAGGAAATTTTCCACCAGTCTTTGCTAGCTTTGATAGTTTCTGCTGGCTCCTGCTGCTCCTCAGCAATCTTTGTCTGCAGCCATTTACATCTGCCATTCTTCTCAGTATCGCACAACATGAACTTACATGCTAGAGCTGAGTTACCTTTCCCAAACACAACCTTGCTGCTTCTCCATTCACACTCCCTCCTGCCCTCCCTGCTCCCCAGTAAAACTAAGAATTTCAGCAGGCGGCCTGCTTGGATAAGCAGGGAGTTTCCCAGTGACCTAAAATGAAGAAGAGTAAACTCCTGACCGTCAGACAGCTGCTCTGTTGCTTTAGCAGACAGCTTGAAGGGTGCTCCTTTATTATTGGACGGGCGCAATTTTTGCTCCTGCGGCCAGCCATTTCTGTTCTGTCCTTTCGCAAGCTCACAGAGGTCTCTTTCCTCACTGCTTCTACAGAAAAAATCTTCCAGAACTGCTCTGATAATTTGCAGCTTTTTTCCCTGATTTCCAGTACAGCGTTCCTGTTGATGTGCTCTGTGCAATGCTCTCTGCGATCTCACACAGCTCCTCTATGTTACGTGAGGGAAGACAGGAGAGGCATTTGCTGACCAGTCCAAGGGCCATTTTTCTCCGTCCACTAGACTTTTCATTCCCCAGCTCCTGCAGTCTGTACACAAGATGTTTAAATTATTCTTCAGTACAAGTTACCCAGACTGGGCACAATAATGCATATAAAGCCTCACTAGTACTTGTCCAAATCCTTTCACAGCCACACTAAGAGAAGGGAAGTGTGAAAATTAATACTTACTAAACTAGTATTTGGCTGGTTTTCTCCCCTGGTATGGATTGCAAGCAGTCCCTTGACTGTCTCCTAACAGTTGCCTTTTTTCTCCTTGCAATGCAGTATCGTTGACTCTAATTCTACTACAGCAAGCTCTGTTAAGTCCTTTTTAAAATAAAGCAGGCCGGCCCAGCACAGGTTCCATGACGGCATTTGTTTGGCTGCTTGCTCTGGGACTCCCCATTGCAGACAGACAGGTATTGTTGCAGGGGAATTCCCAGAATGCCGGTTCTTTCCTTTTTGAAAACAGGGAAGAACACAAGGTAATTGGCCCCCTCCTGGTCAAGCCCCCCGAGATCCGCAGCAGAGACAAGCCGCTGGGACAGCCCATCTCTGGAGATGAGCTGCGATAGCAATGACTTGGTACGCAACAGTAATCTACTCCCGTGAAGGACCGTGACAGCTTCTAGTGGAAGAAACTGGGGGGAGAGGGGACCGTTGCAGAGCACAGCGGGGCACGTTCACGTTAGGAGGGCTGCGATTCCAGAGCCCGAGCTGTTATTTTTTGGTGATTCCATTCTCACTGGGTAAGCAAAGGGACTTGCACTTCTGGGTAAGGAGACAAAGCCTGAGTTGTTTACTCGTGAACGACGGCAAGATGGACGATAGCACATGAAGAACACAGGAGTACAGAGACCAGCGTACAGAAGAGGGGAAGCCCGCTTAGAGGACTGGGATAGGGAGTGTGGGGTAATGAGAGATGCCACGATCCTTCCAGTGAACAGCAGGCCTGAGCAAGGATGCGAGGGCATCCGAATGGGATACAAACCTCTCACGTTAAATGTAGCCCCAATATCATTAATAACTTAAATCTTTGAGCTGCAGCCCTATTTCCTTGCACTGTAATGGTAGAAAGGTACTTAATTGTACGTTACTGTTGCTGGGTTTGCTTTCTAACGTTTCAAGGAGTTAAATAAATTCACAGAAGTGCTGGAGCTGGCACAAAGGAAACAGCAGATCGCAGCTGGGAAGAGAGGAGAAGCAGAGACTCCTGTTGGCAGCCATGAGACCTTCACTGCCTCACTCATGGCTGCCAGCATCTGGAGCTGACTTGTGTCAGCGCTGCCGCCAAAAGCAGAGCACCAACCCCCTTCTCTCCCTCTCGCGCTTCCTGTGCTCACACGTTTACGTGGTTTTGTAGTAAGGACTGAAGAACTCATCAGTGTTAAAACACTTTAAATCTTCCTTGTCATGGTTTTTGCCTAACCCAGTTCGTTCTGAAGGTAAGCAGCTCCCCTCCTTTCTGAACCTGAATAAACTGAAAATTTTTGGGGAAATACAAAGTTACAGAGCCCTACAAGGAATCAAATACTACTTACTTAAGAGTCAAAACACTCCCTTCATATTTGGCATTTGTGATGTGAAGTGAAGACAGCCTAGGTGCCACGGAAATGCAGCGAGCTCGCCGCAGCAGTACTGGGGGGACACCCCCCCCGCAGAGCACCGCGAACCTGCCACTTCCCAGAGGCGCAATGAGAGCGGCGTTAGCCAATGCTCCTTTTTAGCCAATTCTTGAGATAGCATTTTAGCATCCGTCATTCATCTTATTTGTACCAGTCTAAAGTATAACAGAACTTGTCTGTGGATTTTTAATCATAGACTTTCAATAAAATAATGGCAACTTAATTTCTCATTTTCTATCAGTTACCATTTGTAACTATTGAGCAGAACGACCTGTCAAATAAATTAAAACCCAGCCTTATCTTTTCTATAAGCTGGTATTTCCCCCCAGAAGAAATACCACCCCTTCCAACCGCCAGGGAAGGCAGGGCAATGCTCCCTCTTGGTGAGCTCTGTCGCTGGCTGTCACTTTTCTCCTTTCCTAGAGGAAGCTCCAGCTTCCATCGGAGCTGGCCAAGCCACATCCCTCCCCGGCACCGTGCTGCATCCTGACTGATCCCTCACCTCCTTCCTTCCCTGCAATCGTAAATCTTAAGACATTTTCAAGGAAGAGCAACATCTCCCCTATCCCACCCTCATCCTCTCCAAACTCATGTGGGCACAGGGATAAAATGGGGAATACTGCTGCGGGGAGCCTGGAGAGCGGAAGGGCTCAAGGGCACCAGCTGTAAACTTCAGGGGAGAGGGAGGAGAAGAGGTTTAGCACCTGACAGGGCCAGGCAACCTGTCCTGGTTTCAGCTGGGATAGAGTTAGTTTTCTTCTTAGTAGCTGGTACAGTGCTGTGTTTTGGATTTAGGATGAGAATAATGTTGATAACACACTGATGTTTTGGTTCTTGCTGAGCAGAGTTTACACCAGTCAAGGACTTTTCAGCTTCTTGTGCTCTGCCAGGTGCATAAGAAGCTGGGAGGGGGCACAGCCAGGACAGCTGACCCAGATTGGCCCAAGGGCTGTTCCATACCATATGACATCATGCTCAGTATATAAGCTGGGGGAAGAAGGAAGGGGAGGACATTGGGCGTGATGGCGTTTGTCTTCCCAAGTCACTGTTATGCATGATGGAGCCCTGCTTTCCTGGAGGTGGCTGAACACCTGCCTGCCCATGGGAAGTAGTGAATGAATTCCTTGCTTTTGCTTTGCTTGCGCGAGCGGCTTTTGCTTTACCTGTTGTTAAAGTGTCTTTATCACAACCCATGAGTTTTTCTGACTTTCACCCTTCCAGTTCTCTCCCCCATCCCACCGGGGGGGAGTGAGTGAGCGGCTGTGTGGTGCATAGTTGCTGGCTGGGGTTAAACCACAACACAACCGCAAGGTGGTTTCACTGAAGCCTCCCCTGCTCTCTGCCATAACCATGCTCAGATTTTTGGCAAGACCTGCTAGGACTTAACTGGAAATCGAATTTCCCTCAAATAATTCACTGCAGCCAAAATGCACCATCTGTGAAATACGATGTTAGAAGGCTTTATCAGCATCATAAAATTCAAAGATCTTGCACAAAGACAGCCAGAAAACACCAGACAAGTGAAGACACTGAACTAACCTGCTGAGGGCCCTGCCACAAGTACCAACGTCAGCCCGGGATGTCTCTCTTTGTAATGGTATTGACAGTTTTTTACTCCCCATGAGAACATGGCAGGGCAGCCCACAGCCTTGGGGAATTTAGGCATGCACAACCAATAAACATGTTGTTTTCCTACAAAACCCACACACCTGAAGACAATAATTTAAAAAATGGAAGCACCATACCATGGTTACGAACTTGCTCCTACGTTTTCTCAAGTATCTGCTGTTTATAGTAAGTCAACGTGATGGCGTTCCTTCACTGCGGAACAAAGTGTTTCTCCTAGATGTTTGAATGCAAGAAGCTGGAAATGTTACATCTTCACTGTAAGACAAGTTCTGGTAGCACTTGGAATGAAAAATGATGGCCTATGCGATGACATGAAAATAGAAATAGACGGTATAAACTCCTAACTTCAGACCTTTACCATTTTGTGGCCTCCCTCCCTGATACCCACCAGCGCTAGGCAATTAGCAAGATCAGATAAGCAAGTCCAAGAAGAAATCAGGATGTGGAGTCAAACTGTATGGCTTTGATGGCATAACATCCATTTCCTCACTGAGATGGTAGTGCACGTTGTAGATGATAAAGTGGGGTTCAAAGACTGAAATGCACTGTTGGTATCTGAAATGGGTAAGCTGTTGTTTCTCTCACTAGGACGCAGCCGACAGACCAGTGCGACGCTGGTATCCTTCAACAGAAATATGAATACAACTTGAGACCACAGTATTAAAAATCCCAGTAGTGCACGGGAGGCCACAGCACCAGAGGAAAATACCTCCAAGGTATTCGTGTACAACCACCGAGGCAATCCCACTCACCACTTTCTAAATACAATTCTTGGACTGAAGAATATTGCAGCACCCATCTCCATACCCGACAGACAGAAATGACATCTGTCTCTGTATCTTGTCCTGCATTATATTCAAGCCTATGGAAATAGCAGTAATTAAGTTAGCAGCAGCAGCCTGCTCAACAGGACCGATAAAATACTTCAGAGATGTCATTTGTAACCGCTCGCCCTGCATATGGCGGTGGTCATTTACACGCGTGCAGTAACTCTTGTTCAGTAAGAGCAGAATAGCTTCGAGGAATTAACAGTTTCACACCCAGCTGCTCTGTGGGATTACAGAACTACAGTTGTCACAAAGTTCACGCTCAATATGCAAATTTGTTTAAACAACAAGTGGCAGGATTAATTTTTTTAATGGGAAAGCTGAACACTGAAGAACTTTAATACACAGCTTAAACACAGAAGGCTTGTATGAAGGTAATTTTGTATGGTTTTGTAGAGTTCTTCGGTAGCAAGTTTGCAGCAGAGTTTATGTGAACAATATGCAAGAAATGCAAACTCATTCAAAGTCAGAGTTTTAAAATGATCCGTCATTTGGGAGCTTGGGAGAAGACAGCTGTGCTCCAAAGGCAGGAGCACGGCTGCACCCCTGTGCGTTTTATTTTGTCACACCACAAGGGGACAGGGTACCTCCAACCAACCTGCATTCTGATGATAAGTGAACCCATTCCTACATTCACCTGGGAACAGGCAGACAGACGCACTGTGAGTTACGCTGGAGAAGACGGACATTTGCAATAAGCCTTCATTCACATGGCAATTTATCCAGCAGCCTTAGGCAAACTTGTAAAGTTTTTATCTTTTACGCAGAAAAGCTTCACCCATGCTAGGCAGAAACTCTTTTGTTCCTTATTTCTGGACAAATTATGTGGTCCCAGAATCTTTTTAATTATAAAAAGAATTAATTCACAAACTCCATGAGGTTGTTCACTGGAAATCTGTGATCATAGCTTCCCATCGAGCAGAAAGTTATCAGTGCCGACTCCAAGAGGTAACAACAGGAAAGAAAGAAAACAACTTGAAGAAAGTTTAAGTACAATCAAACCTCAGTATCGGCCAAGTCTAAAAAGAAAGAGAAGGAAACTGTGATTGGGGAGTGAAATCTTACCCAGCTTCAGGTTACAATATGTGCAGAACCCAGCGTGGGCGCTGGGGCGAGCGTGGGGTGGGGGAGAAGCTCAGATCTGCAATTGGAGCTGTACCATTTGTGGCATTTCTAAAGCCAGTTATGTCTCTGTTCTTCAAGAACCTCAAGTATCCATTAGAGGAAGGTCTAGTGAATGATGTATGAATGAAGTCCAAAATAAATGCAAACTTCTCTGAAAAGTTTTCTTGTCTATATAGGTAAAAAGACCACACTGAACTGTTACCCCAGTTAAACAAATTTCCACCCATCAGCTAAGCAACTAACCCAATGAAAATGGAAAGCAAAAAGCCTGTGTCTAAATGCCTTCAGGTTTGCAAAGACATTGTAACTATTCCAAAACTACTATTAAAAAAAATATCTGTAGGATTACATTATTTGCAACATACTACCTTTTAAATATCCCATTTACCAAAAGCTCTATCTGCATCATAAAGCAGCACCTGGAAAATAAATGCCATTTTTAATTTTTCTTCTGGTTTCTGGCTTGTGTAAACATGGAGGTGCTACCTTTCAAATTTCTTATGAAAAGAGAGTTGTCCTCAGGTCACTCAAGCCAAGTTCAGGTCCTTGCACAGAGCACATTTCCACCAGTGCGTGCTCACGGGTGGAAGTGTCCATCAGCACCACCAGGATGCAATTCTCTGAGCAACATACAATTTTCTTTCCTTCAAAGAGGACTCAGCTGCCTAAGGAGTCATCGCAAAATTGTCTCCTACTTTTTAAGTCTGCAGATACTTGCTTTGGTGGAATCTATTTCTCTTTGCTGTTCCCCATGTAGAAAGTTCTTTACTGATCTCTTATGACTCAGCTAATTACTCACCACATTAAGTATCAGTCTTGCATTTAATAATTTCCATTTTCCTATCTGTACTCACAGCATTTTAAAGTTGTAGGAAGCAATCAATGACATCAAAACTACTTTTTAAAAGATTTGGTACATTTTTAGGACTACACAAAGCAAAAGCTTGCACGCTGCCTTTGTCTCACCACTCCTCAGGTCTGTGGCATATATACGTATCTTCTGTCTCATTGCATTCCTGCATTCTCATCTAATTTCTCTCATTCAAAGTATTTTAAATGCTTGAATTCTTTAATACTGTCATATTTGAAGCTCTGGTTATCTAGTGGAAATACAGTTGCTTGACCCGAAACTGAAGACTCAAAGCCTCAATGAATTTACTATTCATGCTGACCAGTTTTCTTTTCTAGGCATTGAAGGGGACCGATTGCTTTGTGGGACACTCAAAAACCCAGTGGTGTACTGGCATCTCTCTAGGCACATTACCTGATGCAGTCATCACATGTTTATTAAGTTTGCAGTTAATCTCTTTTCCTTTTTTGAGATCCTGAAGATTCAAGTATGTTTCAATATGACACAAACTTGACATTAAAAGGTAGAATTTTTTTTTTTTTAAAGAGACAAAAACCACTTTGGTACACACTTTAGCTACTTCAGGTGTCTGACCTTGTTGCAGTATTTAACCTTTTGACCCTAATTTACTTCCATTTTTAAAAGCTAGTCAGAAGATTCATACACCAGTATTCCTTTCATTGTAAGAAGCTTATAGTTTAAAGAAAGGAAATGACAGGAAAAGATGTGCAATAAACTACGCTTCTCCTGCTTGGTGTATGACTTTTAATCTAACTTTCATTTTAAGGATGCCCAAGTAACTTTTGTAAGTGTAGTATGAAGATGCCATTTCTGCCTAGTTTTGGTCATAACACAGTTCTCCAGATAGTTTTTTAGAAAGCCTTCTTCATTCCTGCACCCAGCCAATATTCATGGTCTGTTTTAAACATTTCCCAAAGTTTTCTCCATTTCCTTTCCACTGCTACTTTTCAGATCACAGTATAAAACCCGAAAGACTCCAACAAAACCCAAGCCCTCAATCAATAAGAAGCTGTGATTGCTGCTTGCTCATTAGCATCCTCACGGAGATCGGGAAATACCACTCACCGGGGAAAGAGATTCTAGGCCCCGCAGCGTATCCAGAAGTACGGCAAGAAAGGAGACACGGAAGAACAAGAAACAGATCTTAAAGTATTAGATTACTCTTCTGGTGAAACTTCCAGCCAGGTTTTATTCATTATTGAGAATGCTAACCAGGGAACGCAAAATGTGCACTAATACTTTCATGTGACACAACTCTCTTGGAAGTCTGGCAACGCTCTTCAAACACTTATGTTGTACCATACACTCTCAGAAGCATCTTCTTCCTTTAAAGGCAAAGGTAACTAGGACTTTCTCATCTCTAAGTGGCAAGTGCTTTCTGCCTGTACTAATTATAATTCTTTCAAGTCTGAAAAAAGCACAGAGAATATTATAAAATAAAATGTAACTTTACTTTTCTGTATCTATACCATTTCATCAGTCTGATAAATTATCTACAAATGCATAAAACTTAAGCAACATTGTCCAATGCACTCAGAATGGTCCCAAATTCAATTACAAGTAAACGACATTAAAGATTTACTGTACAGTAAACAAATGGGTGAAAAACTGTAATTTATTGAAACTCATAACTCAAAAAATATAAGATGCTGTAGTGTACAATATGTTACACAAAGCACCCTAGGGTGCACATTCAAGTCAAGTAATAACTCCATCGCCCCCCAAACCCTGGTACCCTAGTATTTGTTCCATATACAATCATGCACATTTACTCTTCAAGAGGAAGCCCCCAGCATTCTGATGTGTTAAATAGCACCAAAATCAGCATAGTCCATTGAAAAAAATGGGGAGCTAAATTAACTTGGCCAATACTTTTGACAGATATTATACATTCATGGAATTAAACAGTCTAAACTAACCTAAACAGTGTGTACTGTAACAATTACTGTTCTAATTTGAAGTTCTCCCCATATAGCAGTAGTGGAGGCAATCTGCTCTAAGCAAAACTACTTACGTACTTCCTACACAAAGCTCATCTGCCTTTTTTGTTGGAAATAAGTCTATGAGGGGTGTGGAAAACTTGGATCTTTCAAGAACAACTACTGGTCTTAAGTAATGAAGCTGTTTTAAGGCAAGGTCTCCACAGTCCGTTAGTGCCTTGTCCAAGATCGCCCTCAAATTTTCTAAAGAAGGGGCAGATGACGATTCTGACAACAAGGGCTGGATTTCTGATAGCTGCCCATGATTATTTTGGGTTATGACTACGTTTTTGTCATTTACAAAGTTGTTTACTGGTGTATCCCCTTGACCGTCTCCCTCTTTTTGCAAGGTTTTATCTGCTGGCAACTGCTCAGGAGACTCCCATTCTACCACCTCATCAAAATCATCATCATCGTCGTCCTCTTTTCCCTCACTTTCCTGAATAAATTTTAAAAACGAAGACTCAAATCCCATTGGTTTATATGTCTTTAAATCAAATGGTTTGGACACTGGAGGCTTCTGAAATTTGTCTTTTGTAGCACAAAGTACATTTCTTTTTGCATTTTGATTAACTGCACTATGTTGACATCCTTCTGGGTCCTTCTCTCTTGGCAACTCTAATTGTAAACTGGAGAAATAAGAGCTATTCTCTCTTTCGCTATTTTCAGAAAAATCTTCAGTTTTACACGTAACTGTCTCCCTAATGTTATGCTCTTCAAAAGAGGTGTTCTTTGAACTGTGGTTATATTTTAAAGTGCCTGAATACATAAAGGCACTCGCATCAAAACTCACACTACTCGACGGACATCTTTTTTGGTCTTCATTGCTTACATCTTGACGCTCACAGTCAGTATTTGCAACAAGAGGTTTTTCACTTTCCTGCACGTACTCAGGATTAGCTGATTTGTCCTCTTTAACTTTTACACCTTTTTTATCCAAGTCTAAAGCTGTTTCAGAGCAGGACTGCTTTTCAATCATGATGCCACATTTAACACAAACAACAAGTTTCTGAATCCGTTGCTCTATATACATATTGGTCATCTGATGGGTGCGCTTATAGTGCCTCACAATACTGCTTTCCAATTTGACAACAGACAAACATCCCTGAACCATGCAAGGGTACTGGGTCTGGTTAGACTTCTCTTCACACATTTGTAGGGCTTCCTCTTTTGTTTTGAAATTCATCAAATGCTTTTCTCTACTTCTGCTAATTCTTTTAGATTTTTCTTTTAACTGCTTCCCATTCTGCTTGCTTATGTCAAAACTGTCCTTCAAGTAACTTTGTTCATTTTTATCTTTATCTTGATTATCTTCCTCCTCTTTCTGATTTCCAAAGAGACTATCATAATATTCACTATGTCGGAAATATACATGTTGAGAGTAGTGACTGTAATTTGTGAAAATTCTATTACAGCCATTAAGGTCACAATGGATTTCAAAATCTTTGTTTAATTTTTCTTCATTGGCATGTTCTTCTATTAGGTGCTGTTTAAGCTTATTAAAGGTATAAAATACAGCAGGGCAGTGGGGTTGGTTACAAGCAAATCTTGCAGATTCAGCTTCAGAAAGCAGTTTTTGATCCTCTAAGTGTTCATTGTGGAAGTCACTACAATGCTTAGCAAGAGCTTTAGAACATAAAAAACGCTTACCACAGTCTTTGTGTTTGCATGCAAATATTTTTTTACATTTGACAAGTTCCCTTTTTGTTCTTGCTTTGTCTTTTTCTAAGCAGAGCTGTTCCTTATTATACTGGTGAACGGTTCTATAATGGCGAATCAAACCTTTCTGGTTGGTAAATGCCGAGTTGCAACTTTTATGTATACAATGAAATGGTTTGTGGTACTTATGCAATATATAACATAAGTTTCCTTTAGCAACTGTTCTTTTGCTTCCTCTTCCCTGCCTTGCTTCCAGTTCTTCCCTATGACTGTCCAGAGAAGCTATGTTAGATGTTTTTCTTGTTACGTTATTGTCTGTCTCTTCACTGGACTCCAAATCCGTCTCGGAACTACAGTCTTCCTTTTTAGGATGACACAACTGTTCAGAGTGGTCTGAATGTTCAACAAATTCAACCTTGGTTGCACAGACAGGTGTTGGAACAGTGCTGTTTTTATGCATGTTATCTGTACATAAACCTACGTGATCAAATTTTTCATTAGAACATACCTTGTGAGCTACCCTCTCGCAGCCAATTTGATGTTTGTTTCTATAGTGAATTCTAAGGTGTGTTTTTCTTGTAAATGATCTTTGGCAAATATGACACTTAAACGGTGAGTACCGATGCTGGAACATATTTAACTGAAGAACCATTTCCTTTGAATAGTTATGCTTTTTGACATAATGCATTAAGAGAGCTTCTCTGGTCACAAACTCACACGTACATCCTTGACATTCACAGAAAAATGGTTTAGCTGCCAGTTGAGTAAGGTACTGGCTGGGTAAATTATCTTGTTGCTCCTGAAGCTGAAATTTTGAGGTAGTTTCATCTACTGACTCAGGGCACTTAGCATCCCTAGATGAATAGGACTGTAAAGAGCCCAAAAAAGGCTTGTGTCTTGAAGAATTCTGAATGTTAGAATTTTTTAAGCTTAGATGTTTCAAGCCTAACATTAGTTCCAACATGTTATCTTCAATATTTGATTCTTTAGAACTGTCATAAAAAGATGTTTCTGGGGAAGAAGGACAAGCTTCTTCCTTCAGGCCATTGCTTCCTTTAGCATCTATAGTACAATACAAGCTTTCTGGAGAGTCAGCATTTGTATCTGAATTATGACCTAATTCTGTATTAATGTCTGTAGGGGATTTACTGTCCTGAGCATCACTTAACAGATTGAGAAAGTCTTTAGTTTTCATCTCCATATTTTTTTTACCTTTAAAGTTATATGGATGAGCCCTGCGAAGGTGTTTTTGCATACTTCTGGAATTTTTGTGTGTGGAACAGCAGCCTTCAAAACCACAGGAAAGTTTTTTTTCATCAAAGCAAACCGCCACATTGGAACACTGTTGTTTCACATCTGCTGGATGGAAGACTCCTTCCTGGGACATGAGAAAACCTGGAACTGGTTGATTGTGAGCCATTGTTTCAATCAGTAGAGGAGACACCTGGCCTTGGTTTACTGCAGCATCTGTGCTGTGGTCCCCACATTGAAGACTGCAATTACTTTCACTGTCTAGATCTTCACTGTCAGAGAGAGCTTCTTCCTTAATCTGTGGAATTTCCTGAGAGCCTGAGGGATCCAAGTTATCATTCAGACTGGAATTTTCAGATTGTTCAAGCAGCTGAGACTCTGGAAGATAACTGCATTTGTCTTTTGAAACCGACTCTTCAAGTTTTAGTGTTTGCTTCACTTCCCCATTCGACACTTCAATATTATGTGCTGCAAGGTGATTCTGAAATTCAGTTTTTGAATAATAAAACTTTTTGCAACCAAAGTAGTTGCAGGTGTATGATGCATCTCTGAAGTGCTGTGCCTCGTGATGGTAAAGCTGCCCTAAGTCACTGAAAACAATATTACAGCCATTCAGCTCACATTTATAACGAAGATCATCATGTGTTTGTTTGTGATTGAGAAGCTCATTAACTGACCCAAATCTAGCATAACAATCCATTGAGACACACATATACGGTTGAGGTCCACAGTGCACACGTTCGTGCTCCCGCAAATGAAAGGACGTCATGAAGTGTCGGCGACAGAAAGCACACTTCTCTCTCCTGTTTTTCATATCCAAGTAGTGTTTTGCATTCTCATCGTTGTTTTGATGTTCAGCTTTCAGATGTACACTTAAGTATTTAAATTGTTTAAATACTCTAGAACAATCCGTTCCGGGACACGGATAGATGTCTCTGTCTTGTAGCTGGCAATTTTCCAGTTGGCTAAATGTGACATATTCATGTGCGTCATTTTCAAAATTTTCGGGCAGCTGTGGCTGATGTGACTTTTCCTGAAATGCTGGGGGCGGGCTGCTGGAAGCTGTTGTCTTTTGTGGTGATCTCTCTTTTTTCAGTATTATTTTCTTTTTAGGCCTGTGTGTTCTACTAGGTGGCATTTTAACATGTTCCATTACATGCGGTACAAAAAATTCCTTTCTTTTGAACTTTTTTGTACACACCGGACACGTATAAACACCATCTTCCATATGCATCTTAGAATGATGCAGTATTCTAGCCTCTATACACTCCCTTTTGCAGAGCACACAAAAAAACTTGTATTGAAGCCATCTCTGGTATCTTTCTGAAGAACCAATTGGTTTTTTTATTCTTGCTTTTTCTTTAGGGTGGTTCATTGTGTCTTTTCCATCATAATATTTATGTTCTTTTGTCTCATCATAGTCACTAAAGAAGGTTTCTAACATGTCGGTTTCATTGATTGACATATTACAACTTGCATCATCCTCGGAATCAGAAGCTACTTTCCCTAACAGTTTAAGGCAATGCCGCTTTAAAGTCTTCCAGTCCCAAAATTCAGGATCAAATGGCCAATATGCTTTTAAAGCTAACAGCAGCTCACAACGGAGTGAATTTGGAACCAGTGCATTTTCTTCATCAAATTTTTGATCTGGTTGCATATAGAGCTCTTCCAACACATTAAATCCACTCAAAGTTGGCTCAAGTAAAAATTCTGTAAGCTGACAAGCTCTTCTAACTTCAAGGTCTTCTGGTAAAAGGCATGCAATTGTTTTACATACTGATGTCTTCATTTCATCGCTTCCGTTTGATCTGATCTGAAGGGCTCTCACACATAACAAAACAGACACAGCAAGTCCTGCTTCTTCTGCCTGTTTAAAAAAACAAACAAACAACAAACAGCCACAAAACAAATGTTACTTTTCTTTGATAAGTACATTCTCTCTAGAACTGTTCTGTGAAAAAAACATGCAATGAGAGCATCCAATAGACTACAGCCCATTCAGAATGTATTCAGGCTTCTGAGTGTTAAGTGCCCGAGTCACTGAGCGTACTCTAAAAAGTTACAGTTTATTAAGTAACCTCTTCTACTTTTCAAGCGAGGGGAGCCACTTCACATTTAGTGCACTCTGTGGAGGAGCCACACGAACTAGTTTAGGCATTAGATGCTGCAAAACATCTTTCTAACTCCTCTCTCTCTTCATGGAGTGACTCTCAATCATAACTCAGATGTCCAAAACAGAATTGTCTAAATCTTCCAGATACATTCCTCCCACAGCATCCACACAGGATATTAATTCAGAACACGGGGTACTGTGTAATAAGGAAATTAATGTAAATTCACACCCTGAAACAAAATAACCTTCAACAGCGTAAGCAGCAGAGTAGCAGGAATGATTCCTGGTCAAGATAACTGGCATTTCCCTTCCAAACATTTTCTGAGGAGTTCATGCAACTTTGAGGTGCTGCTCAATAGTTTCAGGAATATACCTACAAACATTATTCACATGCTGATTTAAAAAAATAATATATTCCAAATTCTACATGGACAATACTCAAAGTTACCTTGTTCCAAAAGCATACTTTTCAGCATAAAGTATCTGAATGCATGATGTAACTATTTAGTCCTTATTAGTGAAGATAAGTAACAGTCAAGATATTTATGAATAGTGTAGAGAGATGACATGTGGCTAACAACCACATCCACACCAGCTCAGATCCAAAAGAACTAAGAATAAGTTAAAAGAATTAGCAAGCTCTTATACTCACTGTGCACCACCTATTGAAGTCATGCAATACTTCTTTAACTCAGTAACAGTGTTAATTTGCTAGACAGCAATAAAAAAAGCAATTTCCCCAGGACAAGAAATTTTAATATGGTTCAGCAGAAAACACAGAAAGAACTAGTATAAAGTTAACAACGTATTATGCTTTATATATAAAGTGCACATTCACGCATGTTTTAAAAGTAGAAATAGGCCAACTTTAGAGAAACTAGGAGCAATCGTTCCTCCGTGCAATCACTACTGGAATTCAGCTTTGCCAAATTAGAGTTCTGGATCTCCTCTAAGATCTGTCAAAAGGACAATCACATAACCTTTCTGATCTCTACTTTGACTCTAAACCAGGGCTCTGATACTTGTTCTTCTCTTATCAAATCACACTTGATAACTCATTTGGTTCGTAGGATTATCTCTAGTCAGCAAAAGAGACTCCCGGGCAAACAAATCTGAAGCTGGAGAGAAACTTAACTGAAAAAAGGAACCTTGTGTTTTATCCATAATCCATTTAATGCCTTAACTCTGAATTAACTCGTGTCCATATAAGAATGAAAAAAGATTAACAAATTCGGGAGGGTACTGTTAATTGAAACACTCATAAAAACGAAGTTCACGTGGCAAATTCTACTCTACATGTGCAAAACTATGCTGGTTTTCAGGAAGAAATATCTGAAATCTTTTGGAAGTGGTGACATTCCTAAGGGAAAATCCCATATCTAATTTAAGGTCCATGATCCATGTAATACTGTTAGTAAAACAGGTAAAATCCTGTTATCAGCTAGCTTATTTTTCCTCCATTAAAGTGTGCCTGATTCATCTTAATTCATAATTGCCCTCCACAAATCTACTCTCATGTAGCGACCAGACACAGGGAATTTCAGCCTAACCAATTCCAAGAGCCAGCGTAGCCACCAAAGGAAGACAGAAATACCCTACTGAGCAACCACCCAGACCAACCAGAGCCATAGCCCTTCTGCTCTGCTTATGAAGAGCATGCTGTATTTGCCCCCTGGGTAGATGGATCAATTAGAGTCTTGCCATTACTCCTCAGAGATTATGTGTTTATAAAAATTGCTGTTAAGCATCTCCTGAACCTTTCTGCAACTTTCTTAAGATAGGCATCAGAATAGAAGGTAGAAGGCCAGATGTGATTGTATCACACATTTTCAGGAAAAGGTATTTTCTCAGAATGGAAAAATATGAGACATTTCAGCTAAGTCTCAATCTCTTAGAGATGCTGCAGAAAACTGTTGCTGTGCCTCACTTCTCAACAGGTATCAGATCAGAACACAGCTATGCTTTGTTTGCAAAACACTCTCATAGTGTATTTTCAGAGTAACAAACAAACCATTCCACACTGACTGAAGGTCACTTCCATGTGTCAAGCTGACACAAAACTACAATGGCAGGGATTTTTCAGAGATTTTTATTAGTAAGTTATTAGGCACTTTATCAGAAAGTATGATTAATGAAATAAGCTATGTTTCATATCAGTTCAGTAGAATTATTAAGAAAACAATAAATTCACATAAACAGTTCTGTCTGTGTCCAAACATTCTGACTGCAGCTTACTTACTTCAGATTGTATGACTCTTATCAAGAAAAATAAATGCTGTAGTGTCTTGGCAATGATGCCAAACTGACGACATCTCTCCAAAAAGGAATCTAAAGAAGGATCTATTCTTCTCTGCAGTTTGCTCCAGAAAAGCGTCAGTTCCCTGCAAAGAGTTGAAAGCAGAATGTAAGAACACCGCAGATATACACAATTTGTCCAGAGTCTACACGCTTTTGTTCAGAGTTGACGCCACAACAATTTGTTATTAAAAAACAGCACACTTCAATCAGGTCTCCATCTCCCAGAGATGCTGAAGAGAACTGTTACTGTGCCTTACTCTTAAACAAGCATCAGATCAAAACACAGTATATCCTGTTACTTTATGGGGAAAGACACCGGCAATGGGATTCATCTTGCTTAATGCAGGCATCTATAGCTGCACAGACTTCCTTCCTAGACAAGAACCCCCCCCCCCCACTTGCAGAGCCTTAACTTTTCACAGAGAAATTTAAAATAGGTGAGATGAATCATAAAGTAGCCACTTCTCTCACGCTAGGCAAGGAGCTTAGATGTTGACACCTGCATTCAAATGATGTAACTGCCACTCAGCGCTTTCAAAGAGACCTCCAATAGGACAAACACATTTTGTAAAGTGCTCCATAAGGGATGGGTAAGCTGAGGGCTTTGCCTACTGGCTGAGCAGTTATCAGCTTTACTGCTCCTACCATCGGAGCACAGAGCTGTTCTGTTAAGCAATTTCTTATAACCAAGGCAGCACAGCCATCGAATGATGCAATCTGTCACTTTGTGTTGCTTTGCCATCACAATGAGTGCCACGGAAACAGAAAAGCAGCAGGGTGATAGGATCTGTAACTTTTATATCGCTTGAAAAAGTTTTTCTTCTGTTCCTTTCGTAGAGCGAACTTCACCAAGTTAACCACTCTGTGCATCAAATTATAGGTTTCTAGATTCAAGGTCAGTCATAGCCTCTAGGACCAAAAATATCACAAAAACACACCTAGGCAAACCTTACACTGAATATTGGCAAGGTTTTTCCTTTGCATTATTGCAATCCTACTCTTGAACCCTAAGCCAAGTGAAAGGGAACGAGGCCTTGTTATGGATCTGACCTGGGATACATTTATTGTACAAAAATGGACAATATTTACTGTTAACAGGTTTTTTGGGGTTTATGTTTGTTTGGGGTTGTTTGTTTTGTTTAAAGGCCTAGAAATGCAATTAACAGCCTTTCATAGCCAGGAGGAGACAGCTGAGAAGCTAGATAGGCCTGCAAGAAACTAACATACAAGCAATACGATTCAAGGTGTTTTAACTTTAAATCCTAAAACAGAACTAGAGAAGAAAAAAAAAAAAAAGGCAGACAGCCAAAATATCAGCTGTCCTTTAGCCCCAAGACGCTGACAAAATGTAAAATTTAATCGAACAGCAGGATGAGTAACATGGAAGAACTGTATGAAGGGAAGCTTACACAAGGAAGGCATAGAATATACATATTAAAAAAAGTATTACAAAAAAAATTTAACTTAGCATCACCACAACAGAAACAAAACAAACTTGAAAAATAGTTTATCAAGACATCAGTATTTTGTATATCTATTCAGTACATTTACATAGTTGGGAGCTGGAAGAATAGTGAGAGAAGGGCTTCACTCTGGATAATCCCGTATTCCTAAGAGTTTTTGGCAGAGCAAAGTTTTCAGTGTTTGCCTTGTTCTCTTTCTCATCCCACCCCTTCTTTCTGCAAAGCTAAAGTACATTGTTGGAAGGGGTCCTCAAGGATGGCGATGTAGAAGTGTTTCTCAGATAATCTTCACACATACAGAAAGGCAAGAAAGGACAACTCTCAGTATTTGGGCAATTCTCCATTTCAAAATTGATGGGAGGCAGTGTAGAGAACAAAGAACTTCAGACAGACAGGTATCTAGTAATACTTGGGGGGGGGGGGGGGGGGGGAATTTTACTAGCATATCAGACTGGAGAGAAGTTTTTTGAAGTTATCCTTAGCTACAGTTCATAGTTAATGCCACTTGTGTTAATGCTAAAGATTACATTATTTTATGTATTGATGAATTGCCTGACTCCTTGGAGACCAAGGCAATCAGCTAGCTCAGAACTACTGCCCAGAGCAGCACTACTTCTTAGATAAAGTTCCATACATGGCAGATGCCTCCAGTCTTAAAAGTTGCATTACACATTATTTTATGATTATCAGCAACAATCATTGCAAAATATTCCAATGTTGGTAAGGAATAATATAGAGAAACCTAAGTTTGCTTTCATCTTCAGCTGTGAAACGAAGCTTCACACAACAGCACTAATTCACATACATATATGGTTTACTAATCTTCTCTTGGAGGCAGAGGATGAGTTGTGCTAAGCGAATGAAACAGCTTAACCTCTCCAGATATGCAAGAATACTGCGAGGTTTGTGCTGGGCTGGAGTTAGCACTGTGCCAGCAGGCAGATGCTAGAGCAGCAAAGACGGGAAGGAAGGGAGGTAGATTTTCCCTTTCTAGACTGAGCGCGATGTTACAGCTGAACAGATTTAACAGCTTACAACTTCCAGAAGCACCAGTGTTGCACTTCTTTGCTGGTACTTGTCTGACCACATGATAAACTAATCAAGCATTAATCTCTAGAAAGCTATACACAGTTCTGGCTAGGTTAGATGAATGTGCTCACTATGGGTGAGACGGGTCCAGAGCCGGAACAACAGACGAGGCAGAGCTGTGCAGCTACCACCACAATATGGCAAGAATTTATCTTCTGCTTTTTGGCAGCAGCAAATTGTTAGGACTGGCTCAAGTATGAGTATGGCATCAAAGCTCCACCTTCATCCATTATGTATGACTCATCCACACTAATGGAGTCTCAAAAGCATCCTCACTTGCATCTGCTGTTCACAGCTGTCAACAGGTCTTTTCCGTTGTCTCAACCAGAATACTTTCAATCTGGATCACTTATGCTGGTTGACCCTGACACTGCATAAAGCAAGATATGGAGGAGAATAACGGGAATGGGTGGCTGGCAGCAAGCAGGATTGCACTGGATAACACCGCTTGCTTACAGTGTGCTAGAGGTCAGCCAGGGGCTAGCAGAAAACATTTCATCAATGTACTGCTACTCTACAAATCAAGAAGGATGTGATCCAGAAAATTCTGTAGGAAACTATTTTATTTAAGGATCCCACAGATGAGTGGAACATTTCCAAGTACATGTGCTAGGGCTTGTCTGTTGAACCGAATCCATAACAGCACAAAGGGAAGCTCACCTGCAACAACACTGTACCAGAGGGTCTCTGCTCTTCTTACTCCCTGCTCTCCTCTCAAAGGACTTTAGTAAATGTTTTAGTCACCACTGAGTTCTGGTCTATCAAATTACATAATGCACCAGAAGTACACTATGAAAACTGATTAAACCTTAAATCATTTATTGGCTTGCAACATCATTATGCAGGCTTATGATTAAATACAGACAACAAAAAGTTACATTTTATTAACAACAATCAAAATCCAAAAGGCGCTAATGACATTGCTAGAAAAACTGTAAGTGGAGTCCAAGTCATCCGTAGATCAAGCATCACAGTAAAATAACCTTTCAACTACAATCCTGTCTTTTTGAACCAGACAGGACTTTCTCTGAAGTGAATTAAGCAATTGCTGCCCCTTAAAACCAGCAGTTGGTCACAGAAAGGAGCATGTCTCAGTTTATGTATTCAATTTAACTATTTTAAGTGTATATTTATGCTGTACTGAAGCCTATATAAAGGCTAACAAGCAACCTCTAGCATCTGATTCCTCCACATTAGTTTTAGCTGTAGGATTTGGCTAAATATGTGTCTTGCAGCAAGTCCATCTTAACATTTCCTGTCCTTCCAGCCAGCTCTGGCATTTATCACGCTTTTGACTGAGCTCAATTTACTAATGCAGAGAAAGCAACATTACCTTATCTCTTTTCCAGGATACTGATTCAAATCAGCTCTGCAATGATTTCAGTGATCACCACAATTTGTATGGAGCAGAGGCCTCCTCCTTTTTGTGAGCCATAATATCCACTACATCTGTAATGCGTAATCTCGCACCTCATCAGTAAAGTTGGCTGATCTGACAAAAGTAATCCTCCAAATTAAAAGTGTTATGTCATATCAGCCACTTGAATTCATCTACCTTGTGGCTAAATAATCACTAGATCTGCATCTGCCACATGGAAAGTAGGTGGAGGTCAATAAAAAGAGGCCACTCCATCAAACAGCAGTTCACCATTAGACCAGCAAGGAATCCTTATTTTCAAGCAACAGTACCTTTGAAACAGACTTAGGGGTACTGCCTCAAAGTGAGAAAGTAATATGATGGTCAAGAAGTATTACACCAGTTTCACAAGCCCATCAGAAGGTCACTTCCATCACTTCCATCAGAAGGTCAACTTCTTCAATCTGGGCTCCAGCGTCCTGGAGGCTTTGCTCTTCAGTGGGTACAGACCACATCAGTTGTGTGCAATTCTGCTGTACCAGGAATTCTGTGTACAGTATTAGAATTTGGACTTATAACACCTATACAATTTCAGGGTTAGACAGAAGGCTTCATTCTCCTTTCTCATTCCTGGAGGAAGGCGGCAGCAGAGGAGGCAACTGTGGCATGCATGGACATAGCAGCACAGTTTGAACCAGCACCTTTCATTTGAACAACAACTAACAACAGTGTAGACAGTGACATGACGTCAGCATGAGTGACACAAACCTGCTAATGCCTTCTGTAAGTAGGAACATACTTGTGTAGCTAGACTGTGCTAACATTTGTATCCTCAAGCCTTCACTGCTCGTCACCTAGGCTAGCCAATTTTAGAGCTGATGTGGAAGTACCTGCTCATGTTACAGTTGGACCATGTTTTGGGCCACACTGGCATGGAGATGAGAAAGCTACAGCTCTAATTGATCTCTCCTGACTCATTACTCAGGAGAAAAATGTAGGTTAGACAGAGTTACATGACCTGAAAATTTTATTCAAATCCTAACTAGTTTCAGTTCAGACTTTGTATTGCAAGCAAAAAAATCTACCCACAGCTGTTGTCAGAAAAGAGAGATTATTCTGTAACAATAAACACTACATCACTGAAGTCTGTTCTCCAGTTTCAATAGTTTAAAAGTCTCAGCTACACCTGAAGTCCAACTCTCTTCATTTGCACTCCAGGGATATAGCTTTCAGACAGAACTGCTTAACAAGCCTCCTTGGACAACTGCAAATCATTTACTTCACTCTGAAAGAATGTTAGTTGTTGTTTGGGGGTTTTTTGTTTCTTTTATTTTTTCTTTAAAAAGAAATCATGGGATGGACTTCAGCCTCATATCTCTTTGTACATGGCTCTGATCTAATCTCTAGTGACACATTTCAGTAGTGAAAAAACAGCCATCCTCTGTAACTTCCAAGTGTGGTGGACTCTCCCCTCTTGAGCCTTCCACAAGTTCATTTCTCTCTACAAGGTATGCTTTTGCTCAAAAAGACGTTTCTGGCCTGAAACAGAAGCAATATGTAAATACTTCTTGCCTTTTTGTACAGATGATTGGACCAAGCTAAACTATCAATCATCCTGCTGACACCTAAATGCTAGGAAAACTTTTCTTAATGGCTTTAAGATGTGGAGTGAGTAAATGAACAATGCCACAGCTGACCGAATCCCAAGGTATACTTGAGATGCCTGCTAATGTAAAGTTTTATCCAGATCAGCATTTATACAGGAGAAAACTACGCGTTAGGCCATGCCTTGAAAGCCAAAACTACAAACCCATTTCGTAAGGGGCAGAAAACAGCCTCCCTGCTTTGGCTCTACCAGTTTGCCACTGCTGAAATAGAGATGCAAAAAGTTTTGTATCTCCAGCCAGTTAAGAGGACAGAGAAGTTTTATAGCCACAATTTGGCCAAGATATAGTACTACAATTCTCAGAGTTAAAGGAACTACAAAAATATAAAAAGGCTCTCTGGGGGGAAGGAAAAAAAAGTTCAGGGTGTTGCCTCTGCACATTCCTACTACTTACATCTCTGTGGAAGAAGTGAAAAAAAGTAAACTCTCATGGGTCTAAGTATTCAAGAGGGAAAAACTGAATTACAACATACTTTGTGGAACCACAAAGCTTAGAGGTTTAATATCAAGCCAGACAGCACTGATCAAGCACTACTTACAGAGCTGCTATCTTGCTGAAGCATTACTGTTAGTGCCAGCAGTATGAGTGCTGTTTCATTTTTAAATGATTTAAACATTACTTTTGTCTAACTGCTCTATTACTGTAGCAAGATGAATCCTTATTTATATACAGAATCATAGAATCATTTAGGTTGGAAAAGACCTGTAAGATCAAGTCCAACCGTTAACCCAGCACTGCCAAGTCCACCACTAAACCATGGCCCTCAGCACCACATCTGCCCGGCTTTTAAATACCTCCAGGGATAGGGACTCAACCACTTCCCTGGGCAGCCTGTGCCAGGGCCTGACAGCCCTTTCGGTGAAGAAATTTTTCCTAATATCCAACCTAAACCTGCCCTGGCACAGCTTGAGGCCATTTCCCCTTGTCCTATTGCTTGTTACTGGGGAGAAGAGACAGACCCCCCCCCCCCCGGCTCCAGCCTCTTTTCAGGCCGTTGCAGAGAGCGATGAGGGCTCCCCTCAGCCTCCTCTTCTCCAGGCTGAGCCCCCCCAGCCGCTCCTCCCCAGCCTTGTGCTCCAGACCCTGCCCCAGCCTCGCTGCCCTGCTCTGGCCACGCTCCAGCATCTGTGTCACAAGTTAGCTAGAAAGTACTTCAGTGCAATGTACTTCTAAAGTTAAAGATATATCCACTGTCTCTACATATTTTTATACTATATTAGCTCAATACTCTTGCACTGAAGCCAGTGAGGAACAGTTAGGAGTAGCAGTAATACTTATTACTTACCAAGAGCAATACACATTTGCCGTTTGAAGTTGATGAGTAAGGTATGTTGTACAAAGAATAAATGCAGTGTTTTCTTGTCCCTCAGATTCCAGATTACATATGATGTCCAGTACTTCTTTGCAATCCACCTTTGCAATCTTAAAGAAAAAAAGAAAACTAAAAGAAAAGGCACTTTATTCTCAGCACGTTTACAAAAGAAATACATGTTTACTGTATCAAAGGGAATGGTCTCACAAACACACGAACAAAACACTATGTCTCCTTTAACACCCAGAGTTCATACCACACCTTTCAGCTACAGAATAGCATGAGGAGAAGTTCACATATGTTAGTTCTGATCCCTTCTCAGCATCAGTTTTCTTTGGGACCATCTTCCACTTTGGGCAACTTAGCAAAATACTTACATACAGGCAACAGTCTATCTACAACTTCCCATTCCTTCTCTGCACTTGCAGGCATCCCTGTTTTCCTTTTGAAAATTAAAATCCAGGTCCAAAAAGGTCAAGAGTGTGAAAAAGCCAGTCTGTTGTCCTCTTTGTCCGTGAGTGCTGATTCTTAACAATCACATTCCAAAGCATGATGTTAAAAATAGAAGTGGAGAAGAGGAGAGACAAATCCCATGGAAGTTCTGGAAAGCCCAGTTAAAGGTACTACCTATCCGTGTATCAAACCAGGATATTAGCTTGGTTATAAGCCAAGTATTTGAGACCACAAACAATAATTATGAAGTGCTTTTACAATTAAGACAACACTATTTTTAATGCATTTTTTCCACTGGATCTATTCCACTTCACAGAATAGGCTGTACTCAAGCAACAGCTACTTTAATCAGCTGTTCTTAATATAAACAATTCAAACCTCTTGTTAATCATGAAAAATTATGATATAGAAAGAACAAAGGGAAGTTAAAAATAGACCAAACTAATTTTCACAGACATCTCATTCAGCAGGAAGAGCAGAAGCAGGCTTATTACCCCAGTTTTCCGCACAGGCTTGACACTGGAGTTCATTGAGCAATGTCAACATTTTCTAGAGTCCACTGACTTTTGGTGTTCAACTTGAGATCAGTGACTGACCTTTTGCAGCAGACATTTTTAGGGCAATTCACAAGCTGCAAGTGCTTACAGATGTGTCAGTTTTGCATTTGAAAGAGTAAACCACAGCAGATTATTTGGGGAAGGGGGCTGTTTGTCACTGATTCACCTCTAGCAAGAGAGAAACCTCAAGAAGTGATTTAAGTGACAATGCTTTGCTAACGAAGGGGACAGATATTATTGCTCCTTTCATGTCAAAGATAATAAGCATTTACAATATCTGTAAACCAAGTGCCACCTCCATCAGGTTGGTGAAGATGGAAAAGCAAGCCCATACCAATGGCCACATGAAAGAATTCTGAAGGTGTTCATCACTGCACAGAAGAGAACACTGCTCTTCTAGCTTACAGATAAACAAAAGGATGCTGCTGCATACCATCTCCCTCCAACGTCCTTTGCCAGCAGTACCTTTCCTATGTTCTCCTCGGCCTTCGGTACTTACAGGCACACAGGCTTTCAGCCTGTGTGGGAAGTCTAGTTTAATGCATGTGTGATAGCTGGGCAGCTCCAGTCTTCTCACACTATTCTACCACCTCTCTCCACTCAGTCATTCCTATTCTTTATAGATTACAGTTTCCATCAGAACACTTTATAAAGCAAATTAGGAAAACTAAGCTAAGTGACTCAAACATTTGTCTTTGATAATTTCCACAATTATACATTGCCATCTCCTCAATACCGCAGCAAACATTCTTAAATAATGCAAGAGGCTGCCTGTAATGGTTTGATACAAGCCTGATCTTCCAGGTCTTGGTTTTCAGAAAAACAAAAATTGTCAGTGCATGTAAACATGGGATATGTTTCCTCCACAAATCTGAAGATGACGTGGCAGCCTATGATCTACTTGGCCAGGCAACACCTGACAGAGACCATGCTCAGTTTCCCAGTTCCATTAAAGTTACAATCACTGAACAGCACTACCATTGTTTTAAAAAACCTACAAACTTAAAACGGACTTACTAGGGTTTCTTAGGCTACAGAATGGTAAACCCCACATTTTTAATAGCCATCAGTTACTGCTCACTCAGACTCATGCTGTAACGAGACCTGGAACTTCTGCTGTGCGCTGGACCAGCGGGACCAGCCCAAACACAGCTCCAGCAACAGGCACGTCTGTGGTGCTTAGAGCAGCCAAGCACAGTGCATACAGATGTGTAACACAGCACATCGTACACACACAGCACATTGGAGTCGCTCTCCTTCTCACATAGAAATTTGATTTTTTTTTGGCCAAACTCACTCATATTCAGGACATTAACTACTGAGTAAGCAGCAAGGCAATTTGTTTTCAAGTCCTGTTTATTTCAAACTTTGTCAATGATCCATCTCTTTTCAGACCTTGTTTTTTTTTTTAATAATATTTAAGACAAAAAGTCCAAATGCACAGCTTGAAATCATCCAACAATATCCAGTCAGTCACTTAAGTGACAAACCAGACACTTATGAAATGAAAGTGTCGTTATTAAGCCTGGAATGCTGACAAGTGCTTCCGTTATTCCGTTAGAAACCCCACAAGATCAACAGCTGAATGAAAGTTCAGAGACTACAGAATGAACAGTACTAAGATATTTTAAATTAGAATTGTTGAAAAATGCTGTCATCCTCCCCACGTTCTGTTAAAAAGAAGGATGTCAGTTTACTCCTCAAAGTTATTCCATGGAACATACAACCATGTAAGATTTGTCTTTGCCTTCATGTCATTTTAGTTTAAAGAAAAAGTTTTGACATTACAAAGATATTTTACTTCTTACATCATCTCAAAAATTTCCTACCACTAACAAACCCTCTACCAGTTTTTTAGTAGGACATCATGTTAATACTTCTTAAAAAAAGGGGCACCCAACCTGCTTATCTAGGGCGACTTATCCTCCTTTCAGGAGCTAGAGATATACCATGAACCAACTAAAAGCAATTTAGTTTCAGCTGAGAGACTGTAAGTTCCCCCTAGCTGAGTTGGGACAACACACTGGAGTCTGTAAATGCAGGCGACTCTTTTGCAGCATGTTACCTTATTGACATTAAATAATGCTGCTACAGCTGCAAGAATTTGGGAGCTGCTGCCTCAAAATTTAATGAAAGAACATATTTTATATCAAAAGTATTTCATTAAGCATAGGCAGTTTGCAAGGCAAGGCACACTTAGGTTAAGTTCTCATAATCTTCCAATCAAATTGGAAATTACAGAGGGAAGAGAACACTTGATTTAACTTGACAATGGGAACAACACAGTAACTAAGAATATTTTTGCAAGCAAACTCATGATAAATAACTATCCTTCCCCAGTATTTTAACATGCTTCATTGTCTTTCCCTCTTGCTCTTTTAAGCATACAACCCAAGAACAATTCCTTGTTCTGTAAGCAGTGTCTGCAGAGGACCTCTGAAAGATGACTGTTCTTAAGTTTCCCAGTTGAATTTTTAATGAATGGGAAAATGGGCATTTTCTTAAATTCAGCCTTCCTCAAGTGCTTTACTCTCAGATTTTTGAATGGTCTTTCCCAAAGAAAGTCCAGACTAAAAAAAACCCTACTTTGATGATAGAGATGGCTATATGGAGCTCAAATGCAACCTTGCAAACAATCACTGACATTCTACAGAGATGACCAGTTATGACTAGAACAATCAATCCGGCTTTAATTTTAACTGGTTGTTGCATTTGAAACCCCTGTTTTATTGCTACTTGCAGAGAAAGCCATCTTAGACTATGGAACATTTGGAGCTTCCTGCTTTTTGCAACAGCAAAGAGTGTTGTTAACTACTGTGTAGGAGAACCTCTTTAATTAGCATTTTAATTGGTTCAATAAAATTGGCAAATTCAAGCCAAAAATTGGAATCAGTAAGCCAGACAGCGATTCTCAGTTCTGTTACTGTCTACGTGCTGCTCTGTGAGAAACAAGATTCTTGTGAACAAATAATTACTCAATCATATTATTTGTTACATGTGCCTTAGGATCAATTCAAGGTACCAGAATGTACCAGAAATGCAAGGGACAACTTTATATATAGTGTATACACACACAGAGTTATAACCATATATACACATATACACACATACATATATGTATGTACATGAGCATGTATGTATGTATGTATCTTATTGCCTATAGATAGAAGTAGTTCACCAGCCTTAACTTTTAGGAGCTCAGCAATTTAACTTCCAAGCCTGATGTAGCCATTCCAATCGCTTCCAGTTCCAGGAAAGGGATAACCATACATTGTCTCATCTTCCAAGACAAATTATTTCTCTCCAATCCTCCTCAAGCTATCTCCACTGATATTCACCCTTTTTCTAACATTTACTTTCTTAGCTAAGCCCTGTTCCTCCATCTACCCCATCCTACTCCGAACTTCAAATTTCACTTAACACTTATTTCTTTTATTACAGTTAATTCCCTCTTCCTCCTGCTGGGTTTTTGGTCATTGCCACCTCTCATTCTCCAACAGCTGCCGTTCTTTGAGCTCTTCATCTTTCATCTTTTTTCCATCTCTTTTCCCCACTTGTCATTAGACCTGATAACTTTCTACCTGAGGAAGATGATAGGTAACATGAAGATATAACACAATTCTCTCCTTCTGAAAACAAAGGTGGAAATAAAAATGTTTTAGAAGTCTCAGTTTTCAGCAATTCTGTAAAGAGTGCCAACTACACAATACCTGTGACCAAGCATGCAAAGAAACATTACATGCAAATCCTCATATTGCCAATTATTTATGTCAACTTTCTGGCACTGTAACACCACTGACTTTACACTTTTCACAGTGTTGGCTACAGGCCCAGTTAAGTCAATAAACCATACTGTTTTAAGATACTGCTTTGATGCTTAGTGGCTTCATTTCCCCATAAAAGGTTTAATTAAGTGATTACCATAATTTGCTTGAATTCATCAATCTGTGTTCTAGCTTTTATACTTGACTGGCAAGTAAAGACTTTTCTGAGTATCTAGGTAAAACAGATACAGCTACACTTCACAACTCTTAAGTGAAACTAAAAACTGAACACAATTTCATGTGATTTCTATGCCATTCATCATTAGTAGCCAATGCAATCAAAGAACATATTGCAAGTTACCCATATATCCCCAACTCCTCCAGTACGCAGATCCTTCTCTTTTGGAACTCTGCTGCAACAGTTTCACTCTTTAGCTTCAGTTCTCAGTATTGCAGAAATAAATTCTAAAATGCTTGACATATATACATTAAAAAGGGACTATGAGTTACTAACCTCCTTAATGGAGTCTTCATTAGGCAGCATAGAACACACACATGTGATGTAGGCTTGGCGAAAAGATGAAACATTTGCAATTTCTGGAGAATCTGCACACAATTTTGACAAGAAAGTAGCTTGTGGGATGCAGTTTGACTTCATCAAATGTTTTATTCGCATCTGCAGAAAGGAAGGCCCTTCTCGTGTAATCAATTTATTAGCTAGGAAAAGAAAAAAGCCTTTGAGAATACGCCAATTTACAGCTGACACTCAACCGAAATTGTCTCACTGCATTCACACTTTATTTTATTACAAACTTGTGTAAGTATGGCCAGCGTTCTTAGGAAACTCTAGGTGTGATAAAAAGTGACAGCAATAAATGGAATATTTTTGTCCCAAACAAATTCAGATCAACTGTGTAGGGAGAGAATGCTGGGCTATAGAAAACAGACACCCCTCCCAACTAAAAGATAGCATCCATTAACGAAATAATGAAGTATGCCACAGCAGTGGCTAAAGGACACTGATCAGACCATATCGTATTTTGAACGCGATACCAGTAGTTTAGCTGAGATTCAAAATCTTCAACTTTTAATTGTAGTTTCATATTCCAAAGAATCAAAGATATTTCAAACAAAGCATTACATACTTTTCAACTGGAGATTTTTCCACCCAAGTTGTTAAAACCCCACATAATGCCAAAATACACAAAATTAAGCTGAGGGTGAAAATGTTATCTTTGTGGTACTTTGGAAGAATTGTGTTTAAGACATGCTAGGCTTATGCTCTAGATCAACCAAATACAACTAATCATTATGAGACTTCATGAACTAATTCAATAATAAAAATGTAACTTCAGATTATTTTTCTAAGTAGTTAGCAAAATTTACTTAATCTGATTAAAAACCTCACAGATTTACTTTGATTCTCTTCCCAGGTACTTATCATAGAATCACAGAATATCTTAAGTTGGAAGGGACCCATAAGGATCATTGAGCCCAACTCCTGCTCCTCGCAGGACTACCTAAAACTAAACCGCATGATGAAAAGCGTCGTCCAGGTGCTCCTTGAACTCTGACAGGCTCGGTGCTGTGACCACTTCCCTGAGGAGCCTGTTCCAGGGACCAACCACCCTCTCAGTGAAGAGCCTTTTCCTAATGTCCAGTCTGAACTTCCCCTGATGCGGCTTCATCCCGTTTCCTCATGTCCTGTTGCTGGTCACCAGAGAAAGGAGATCAGCACCTTCCCTCCCACCGAGAAGCTGCAGACTGCAATGGGGGCACCCCTCAGCCTTCTCTTCTCCAAGCTGAACAAACCAAGTGACCTCAGCTGCTCCTTGTAAGTCTTGCCCTCGAGGCCTTTCACCATCTTGGTTGCCCTCCTCTGGACACATTTTAGTAGTTTGATGTCCTTCTTATATTGAGGTGCCCAAAACTCCACACAGCACTCGAGGTGGGGCTGCAGCAGTGCAGTGCGGAGCGGGACAATCCCCTCCCTTGACCGGCTCGCTCTGCTGTGCTTGATGCACCCCAGGACATGGTTGGCCCCTTTGGCTGCCAGGGCATGCTGCTGGCTCATATTCAACTTGCCATCAACCCAAACCCCCAGATCTCTTTCCGTGGGGCTCCAGGCTCTCATCCCCCAATTTGTACACGTAACCCGGATTACCCCGTTCCAGGTGGAGAATCCGGCACGTGCTCTTGTTAAATTTCATACAGTTGGTGATTGCCACGCTCTCGAGTCTATCCAGATCCCTCTGTAAGGCCTCTCTACCCTCAAGGGAGTCCACAGCACCTCCTAATGTAGCATCATTGGCAAACTTAGTTACGGTACATTTGACTCCTACACCCAGATAATTTATAAAAACGTTAAAGAGCACTGGCCCTGAAATTGAGCCCTGGGGAACCCCACTGGTGACTGGCCGCCAGCCTGATGTAACCTCATTTACTGTAACTCTTTGAGCCCGACCCATCAGCTAATTGCTCAGCCAGCGTATTATGGACTTGTCTAGCTGTATGCTGGACATTTTATCCAGAGGGATACTGTGAGAGACAGCATCAAAAGCTTTGCTAAAGTGCACGTACTTTGCCTTAGCTGACGAAATAGTATGCTTCAAGACAGCTATGGTGGTATTTCCAGCCTAACATAAACATCTACAGAAAGGCTTGATACTAGTCTCCAGATCTGTACGTATTTCAAAAGACCCTTGAGAATTAAGAAAGAGGAGTCAATACATTCTTATACTGCATGCAATAATACATATCAAACAAAGAACAAACTGTCTGATCATTTGCAGAAGAAATTCTGGAAATGCCCAAGACATTCTGATAAAACATATATTAGAACCGGTGTTCTGCAGCAGCTGTAGTCAACCAGCTACCTGTAAAGCCTGCAAGAGACTCTGGATTAGTCTAAAAAGAAAGTTTGCTTTAGAATAACAACTTACTGGAAGAGCCATTGAATAAAAATATTTTAACTGTTAGTATCTTATTATTACCATGTGGGATGGGTATCTAAGAAACCAATAGTATATAAATTTCTGAAAGAGGGGATTGTATGTAATACAAAACAAGTAAATTCTCATGCTTTCTGCACTTAAATTATTGTCCAAACAGAAAAATAACATGTTCTAACAGACACTACACGAGTTGGCAGAAGGCTTACAATATGCTCCTAAACAGAAAACTCATTTGAGGGGCCAAGTACATACGATATGCTTGTAGGGGGACTTACTAGCATTCTGCAGAAGTTTGCTTAGGGGCCCATTAGAGGTCATTTTAAGATTCAAGTCTATGGTACTGGTTTCCATTTTTCACAGGAAAACCCTCTGAGCAGTAAACTCTTGACATAGCTGACACTGACACTTCACGTTAAAGTAACTGCAACAGCAAAGGTAAAAAAAGCTGGCTGACCAAGAGACAGCCTGCAGTAAGATCTCCAGTTGCTTGGAAACAAGCCTCCTCTCTTCCCTAAAAATTACAACTGTATATGACACTGCTTGAAAATTTACCAAGGAAAAACAACAGTGCTTTGATATCCATCCTATTTGAGGTAAGAGACTGCTACCACAACAAGGCGGCCACGAGATGCCTGTTAAGGAAGAACTCTAAGAAGGCTTGCTTACTCAACACCAGAACCAAGTCATCTCTCCAGGTGAGGCGTACACTGTTCATGGACATGTCAGTAATGGTTTTTAGTGCCCACAAGCATTCAAAGTAGTTCTGTAGTCCCTGTTTCTGCAGCTCTTGGCTCACAGAATAATTTAAAAATTTTTTTCAGGTTCATGACAAGGATAAAAGAAATACCAGGGGGGAAAAAAAAAAAAGATATTCCATTTACCTGCTCTAAGAATGATTTAGATTCCTCTTGTTTCTTATTACACATCTAGACATGCACGTACCAATTGCTCAAATGAAGTTTTTACTGACATGTCAGAGTAAAGACATGGGAAGTGTTTTGAGTACCTGCAGTCAGCCAGACAAATTCAATGGTTTCAGGTTAACAGTTACATGTTTCTCTTTAAGCACAGGTGACAGAAACCTGCTAACGAAATGCAGGAGGTGGACTCCCGGCTGGCATGGACAAGAGGGGCTCAACGTGCCGCAGTCTTTGGGAGCCACCAGTACGCATGCGCACCCCCTCCACCCCAGGGGCCCGAGGTCTGCGCCGTGCCCTGGGCCGCCCCTCCACACCCAAGCAGGTGTCTACTGAACTCTGCAAAGGAGGCAAATGACAAACTGAGCTCCTGGGTCATGCAGATGTAAACGATGAATGTAGGAGCAAAAGTCAGATATCTGACTAGTGATTTATTTCTATCCTAGCACTTAGTTTTTCTCTGAAGTGTCTATTCTTTTCCAGCAGCCTGCCTGAAACAACCTCCCTCTCCCTGAAAAGGGAACAAAAACTCATTTTGCTGCCTATTGCTCAGAGCAGTTGTTTTTCCCTCAGAGTACCTAATTTTGTACTCAATCCGAAATCTGTTATGCTTCCAAACACATCCATGAACATATTTTCTTGTTCCTTCTCTTCCTAGACCTCCTGCTGTTTTCTGTTCTGTCCCAGTGTTCTACCAAGCATCTCAGGACTAAAACAGCTTGCTATAAAAATCAGTGCCAAGACACCTTGCAACCCTTCCCTCCTCCAAACCCTTTAGAGTAGTAAAGGGTCAGTGCAGTTTCAAATTCTACACATATCTAAAGGGCTCTCTTATCCCAGGACCAAAAAGTACGGATAAGAGATTCCCCTCTCACCCAAAACACTTGCAGTATAAGATGAATTCAAGTTAGACCACAGCATTGTGAATACAGCCTTTATAAAGCACGGATGGCACTAACGCATGAAAAGACTCACTATCACTGTGAGAAATGTCCAAGAGAAACAGCATCTTAGGCAAGCCTTTCCACTGAAAGTACCAGTGGAACAGGACAATGTGCTGAAGTGCAGTAAAGTACATTAAGTACGCACAAACGACATTGAGGACTGTCTATTTTACAACAGCAGTGCGGGGCAGAGTTCTCCCAGCTTTCCTACAAATCAACTCATGTCAATAGAGACATACCAAGATGGGGTATTCATCTTCTGCACACAGCAAGAAGCTCACCCGCCTCTTTGTTCTTCCTGAATGATACTATTTGTTTAGAAAAAAAAAAATCTTGAAATAAGAGTATTAAAGCTAGCTTCCTTAGGCATAGAAGAATGTCGGAGGTCAAGACGGCTGAACAGCATCTATTACATTCACTTTGGGATGCTCATATCATTTAGTCATCTAAAAGGCATAAGCAGCAATGATTTCTTGCGGCCCTTTCCTCAAGCGAATACTCATGCCCAAAACAACCCTTTTGAGTCAGCTGACAGCACAAACCAGCAACAACCACCCTAGACACATGGCAGTTTATTAACAGCCACAGAAGCAGCAGACAGAACCTAAGCTGCTATGAAACTTCTGCTGGAACAACTTCGGTAAGCTATATTTACAGTTGATGTCAGTTCCTTTTCAGGGCCAGGGCATAAAAAAGAATTTAAAAAATTAAGAACTCTAATCAAGAGAGACAAGAACATGTCACATTTTCAGGATCTTTGCTTCAAGTAAGCATATGATGATCATTCACATGAACTACCAGTTCACAAAAAGCTCCAGCTGGGCACATCAAGCTACTCTCACATCTGGCTTACCAGTGGCCCACAACAGCAAAAACTAGGAATGCTTTTCAGATACGCACCACAAAAAGCCAAAAAGCATGAAACACAAGCTATTCAAAAACCCTAAGTTTTAGATGAGTGAAATAGCATCCATTTACAACAACACTTCAGAAGATACTCTGTGAAACTGTTGTTGGACCAAAGGATTAAATGGCAGTTTGACTAAAACAACTGAAAAAACATTGTGCTACAACTCTTCCTGCAGCCTTTCCTCAACATGCCTAACAGCAGAGCTGCCATCCCTGCCGTCACCTGGAGAAAGTGCTTTTTGATTGATGTCTATCAAATGGAGCCTGGTAGTCAGAAGAGAACATCACACACAAAGTGGTGACACAAGTAAAAGAAGGAAGACAAACCTGGTAACTGATCAGTGACTTATGAGCTGCTATTACAGCTACAAGCATTTACTTGACATGATTCTGAAAGTGGAAAAGGATTAAATTAATCCAGTAGACATCTAGAGATAGTTGCTTAATTCCAGCTCCAACCATGCCCTACACAACACCAAAAGAGTAATTCCAGCTACCCAGACAGACTTTCTGCAAGCCAAACACTATCACAGCAGCATCTGACTTCCTGGCACAGAGAAAAGAAGGGACTGAACAAAGAAATGGAAGTAAAACACAACCAGCAAGACTTTACTAATCATAACACATGGTATAATATAGCTTCATGGATCAGTTGGTATTTCAGCAGTAACTTCTGCAGTCACTGAATTACACTTGTCTGATGATGCTAAGGAGATAATCCAGTTACATTAGCAGCACAATTTAGGAGTCAAAAGATTTTCCATGACGTAATTTGTTGGCATAGAGAGCAGGATTTCTTTAAGTTTTCATTTTGCCTTCCACCAGAGTGTAGGGTATACAAATCCGGGCCATTCATCTTGCCTTCCGAGAAAAGAGTAAACTTTACGTATGCCCTCAATCTATTTCTCTCTTCCTGTAACATTTTAGAGTTTTGTGACTCACAGTGACTCACGATATGCATTATTTTGATTTCTTATAAATGTTACTGAATAGCTGGCAACGATTACAGGAGACCGAATCCTATGCCCTATGTTGTCTTTTGCAGACTCATTCTCTCCTACAATCTCCTGCAAATCTTCAATACCTGTTCAACATGCTCTTTGTCTCCCAAGAGGCTAACAACAACAAAACCAACCAAATAAAAAAAGCCCTCCATCCAGGGCACAGAATTATTTAACTACTGAAGCATTACTTTATAGTATTTGTAGCTATTAAATATCCCCATTCCTCCTTTTGCTATTGTCCCATTTCCATTACCAATAATGCTACTACTTTGATTGCCCCTTTCACAGTATTTGCTGCAAAGCAGAACAGCAGGAACAGGAGAGCACTCTCACATGGTGCTCTTGCTGTCCTCCTACATGTCGAAAGAAACCACACGAGCTCTACTACTGTTCCTTGCATTGTCAGTTGAAAGCACTCAACCAATATCTAAAACATCTTGCTTGGGTGCTAAGATGACACATTCAGATAGCTTGGAAAGCTTGTAGAAAGATCTTTTAGATATGTCTAAGCAGCTGTGTTGCATATCAACAGGCCACAAGGGTGACACTTTTCTCAGTTTACCTGCTCTTTGATACCCTGAAAGCAAGCAAAAAAACAGAACAAACCAAGGTTTCCAAGATTGCCACAAAAGTGAGACACTTGGTAAGATGTGACATTTTAGACAGATATTTAGCTTCTTAGAACTGCCCTTCATTCAAAATGTCTAGCCGTTTACCTTATGATTTACCTGAGAAACCTTCCTTCGACAGAGTGGTCTAACAAGGGATTCTGAAGTCACGTTCAGACTGTTTAAGCATGCCTGGGGGCCACTCCAGAATGTATGAGAATGCGCTTGTGCAGTTACAAACTTTCCAGAAGAGCTCCAATCAATGGATGCCTCTGTTTGCACCACATGAAAGAAACACCAGTGAGGACAACTCTTCTGGGCTCACACTCAGATCTAGCTAAACAGACAAATATGGACTAAATAAAGAACACTAAGAAATCAATAGTTTCAAGGTTGCCAAGTGGCCTCAGAAATGGGAACCTACACTCAGCCCAATTCAACATAGTCAGAGATGTGTCAGCCCATCAGTTTGCCAGCAGAAACTTCAACCCAAATTAAAAGCCAAAGGACTGAACGCACTAGTTGTATCCCATTACTGCTGAAGTCAAGAGGTAGTCTCAACCATGTCAAGGTCCTCCTGCACCGGAATGAAGCAGCGTAGCAGCATTTAGTAACACAGCCATTGATAAAACCAGTCACGTGTGTAAGCAGCAAATGAATCTATAATGAGTCCACACAGATACATGAGGAAATTGCTCCTACTGGAATTCATACCAGTCCTCCAGAACAGCTCGTGGCTTGCCACAGGTAAAGGGAGGTTGCAAAGCTAGCTAACCATTAGCCCTCACTGGTATATCACTCTCCGAGTAAGGGATTCTTCAACAGCTGAAGGTTTTCAGTAATATGGACCAATTTTGAAACGCAAGCCCTTTCTAGTAGAAACAAACTAAGAGCAGCAACCCTGCCACTGGATGGCCTAACAATACTCTAAATAAAAGACTCCAAAACAGGACGTTAGTATGGAATGCAATTCTTTTCAAGACACGTTGGAGATGCGATTAAATGCTCTTTGGAGTTCAAATGTTTCTGCCATACTATTGAATACTTGAAGTGAAGGCTAGCAATGACTGCAGTCTACCCTTGGCTGCTTTTTTTTAATGCTTTCTAGCATAGGGAAGCAACATATCCTCTCAACAACCTTATCATGTTTCTCATTTATTTATTAAAAAGCACTAACTTAACTCAACTCAAAGAGAGGCTACCCAAAGCCAGAAAGAAGGATTCTGCTATGGAAGAAAGCTTGACTTAAAATCCCTTTTTGTGCTCCTTTAATTTTTAAGAAAATATTTTAAGCTCTCTTCCCCTCTATATTGTTTTTAACTTCAGATTACCACTGAGGTAAACTGCGGTCTCGTGTACTGTTAACGGAACAGTTAAAAGAAATACCTGCAAGTACTTAATGGTACCACTAATAGAGATGAAAAAATTTCAGTGAGTAAAAGAGTTTAAGACATTCAAAATATATAAAGTGACACTAAAACCGTCTTTTCCTCACCTCTCAACATTTTCTGATTCAAGATCTTATTTCCATAGTCTAAACGCAATAAGCTTCCCAGCCCAGAGCTTAACAAAAGTCAACCTCCACACTCATTTCGCCCCTCCACATGCATCTTTTATGCCTCTGAAAGGTGTGGACATACACAATTCCTCCTCCCTGTGAAGCATTCAGGAAAACATTTAAAAGCACAGAGTTATGAAGAACAAACCACCTCAGGGAGCAAAATTTCCATATTCTTACTATGGAAAAAGAAATAATTCTTTTTAAAAATGGAGCTTCAAAATATTCAAACTGATGGATGATATAGCCCAAGCAGAGATGCATTAGCAAGGCCACATTTTTCAGAGTGCCAGTGAGACAGTTTCATCATAAGTATCGTTTAGCAACGTATGAATACTATTGCACAGCACAATTTAAAATACAGCTCTCTTCTGACTTCAAATCACTGGTTCCCCACCAGAACTGCACCAAGTAATTTCTTAATAATCATCACATACAATCTCTAAAATCACATTCTTACCTTCCTCAGTTTCTACTGGTTGCTGGGATAGAATTTTAAGAAGAACTGGATTTTTCCATACTCCTTCCCTTGTGATATCCACCAATATTTGGAGGTTGTTATTCCCAAATTCCAGTAAAGCATCATGTGAATCCTACAAAACGTGTAAAAAAAAAAAGTCATTAAAAGTCTTCACTAAAATGAAACCAATGTAATTTTATATTATCTGTCCTAATACTTGACTGTATTCTAATAATTGTACACCATTCTTCTGAGTCATTACTGTTTTGACATGTTTGCCTTGGGATTTTAACAGTACAACGTCCTTTCACTTCTCTAATCCTACAGTAAAACTTCCCAATCTCAAAGTACTGAAAGTTAACTGAAATGGCTCAACTCAAAAAGCCTACTCTGCAGTTGTAACTCTTCTGCAATTTTTATGTTTCTCCATGTACACATGTACATATAAATAAAATTACAGAAATTATTGTATAAAAGACAAAGGATGATTTTGTATCAAAGCATTTAGTGCCATTTAAGAAACCAGAATGAAGATTAAGTTTTCAAAATGAGTAACTAAATGCTGAGAGTGTACAATTTTACATTTAGTGTTAACACTAGCAAGATGAGCCAGTCAATTCATTTCTCTGGGAATTATTAAAGCCGTCACTCACTAGTCTGAGGAATGTGGTGGTGGTGGGGAACATCCTGAAGCTACATAAGCAGCAGTGCAATGGGAGAGGCTCAGAAAGGACTCTCATTTACCAAAAGGGTGAGGTCGGGGTCATATGAAGATGCAGGTTTCCTGGTGATTAGAGACGCAAGAAGTCTCAGGGAAATTAAGAAAGAGAAAGCAAAGCACAATACGTACAGCAGAGACTGTAGTACAACACTCACAATCCAGACCAAACTGGATCGTGACTGATTTCCTTTATTAAGATGAAAACATCCTTCTACTGGAGGCAGATACACCCTTTCCTTCGAAACTAATCCACATGCAGTGCATTTACTCTAAGATCGAGGGATTTCCAATCCTGACAGTTTTGATGCTGTGAAGGCTGACCCAGAGACCCTCCACGCTGAACAGGTCTCAAGCTGAAGTTCATCCACTAAACCTGTACACACAGCGCAATGCTCAGAGTGATCAAGGCCCTACCACTTTTAATTCTGGAAATCTGAGGAGTGATGGAGGGAAGAAAAAAAAGAGATGTTACACATGGAAAGATGTCTAGAGTCTAACACAGAAGAAAAAGCACTTAATGTCCCTAGCAGGAAAACCAATCTAGGGTGACTTGCACTGAAAAAATTAAGATATCACCATGCAGAAATTCGTAACGCTGACAAATTGAAGCTAACTAACTGTAGGCAATTTGTGGCTACATGTTCAGTGAAAATGCTTCTCACATCAGTCACGACACATCTTAAGTTTAAGAATTAGTTTGATACATGACAATGTTCCCTGATTCTAGTGAGCTGTGTTTTAAGTTGGCAGGACTTTTAACACTATTATTAACCTCAGGTTTGTTTTCGATAGCCCCTGTTGCATCTTCTATATATATTGGAATCAATTCTATGTTCTGAATTATCAGAATTAAATGGGGCTAATGCTATGACCACTGGGAATCCCAGAGTAACCAAAGAGCCTTGTATCACAGGCTGTCAAAAGACAGCAATAAACTGCATTCCACATTGCAACATGCAACACTTGTTTTTCAAGTTCCTGAGTTACTTCCCATAAACAAGTGCTATGAAAATACCCAAGACCTTCCCATTAACCACTCACAGTAAAAGGCATCTTTGCATTCAATGATTAGATGTCCTTTAATAAATTAGATATTGATGTTCAATATCAGATGCTAATTTCAGACCAACTTTGATGTTTTGATATCATTACCTATTTCCTTTCTAATACTGCACAAACTGCAGTCCATAAATCTCTGCACAAGAGATCATGGATTTAACTCCTGGGTGAAGCATCTGCCCACTAAGGAGTGAAGCTTTGCTCCCAGCAAAAGATTCATGAGGGGAAAATTACATTCTTGCAGTGAAAGTTTCATTTACATTGATCCATAGCTGTCATAAGTAATAGTCTCAGAACTAAGGACTCCTCTCAAGTAACTATGAAACAATACTATCAGACATGCTGCTGAGTAAATCCCAAATTAAAGTGAAGTATAACTAAGACAGAGTTCTTCCCTCCTCACTTCCTGATTACGTGTATGTGCTCCAAGTATACCACAGCATACTTGTGTCCTATACGGAATAAACTCGAGTATTACTTCACCACTGAAGTCTGTGTCCAGTGGCAAGTTGATACGGATCCATTCATCCCCTGGATAGTCTGTCAGTCTCTAGAATATGAAGCTAAGCATATAGGGCTCTTCAAGGATTCTATGCATCTGGATGACTTTGGGGCATTCTTTCACTAAACTGGGAACACAGGCAAGTTTAGAAGAAAATCATTCCCAGCAAGTACCAAGTGAAAATTCCAGCAATCAAAAGGGGACCACAGAAAGATATGTATACTCCTACAAAGCTCATTATAGCAACCACCTTCCTGCTTGCTCATCTAGCACACAATGAATCGTGAAATTTTATAGGATGAGCAAGAACACTGGGTGGTGTTCAGCAACACAGGTGTTAAGTATCTGTAGGAGATCTTGTTGTCACAAGAAGCACAGGGAAGTCAAGAAAAAGTAAAGCATATTATGTATGTTTCTGTGTAAGATGATAAGATAGCACAAAATACATTCCTGATTCTGGAAACTGGTATTACTGTACTCCACAGCCTACACTAGTCATGACATTAAAGTAACATGATGTCCTGACTAACACTTAAATAAACAGGATTTCCAGCTGTAACCAGCCTTTAATATAATAGGTAAGACAGGAAAGGAGGAAGGAAACAAAGCAAGTTATCGGTTGTCATTGTTAAAATCCAACCTAAGCATTTGCCACCTTCAGCTGCTAATGGGACTTCACGTCTCACTAGGTTTGGTGCTTGACAGGGACTTGGATCTGGGATATTGCACAGAAGCTACCAAGGCTTGTCCTCAGACTATCACCACTTGCTGCTCACATACCTGGACACCCATCACACTGCACATCCAGAGTAAATACAAGGTTCTGGGGGCCAAGCTGATGGACATGAGCATCCATCTGGTTTCCTTCACTTTGCTGAGGAAAATATAAGACTGAGAACAGCCAAGATTTCCAAGTACAAGTGACATTTTATCAACCTGACTGCCTGCTGTGACAACAGGCTACAGATGACTTAGCAAGGCTCCTGACAGTCTCCCATAGTATCTTTAAAACCAAATTGTTAAAATATGGAAAAGTGGACAATAATGCAGGTGGAAAAATCAGCTCAACTGCCAGGCTTGGAAGCCTTGTAAGCAGCTGTACAAAAACCAACTGGCAGCTGTCTCCTAGCAGCACTTCTCACGAGTCAACACTGAGGCAATACTTTTAACATCTTTATTAATTGTCTGAATAATGGGACAACACACATCCTCTGCCAGTCCACAGCTCATACAGAACTTGCAGAGCAGCTGACACTGGAGGGCAGGGCTGCCGTTCAGAAAGACATTCAACAGGCCGCAGAACATGGCCGACAGGGACTCACTGAACTTCAACACAGGCAAACGCAAAGTGCTGCAGCTGGCACAACCCCAAGTATCAGCAGAGGCTGGTGACCAGCTGGCTAGGTTCCAGTTTGGCACCACAGGCAGAGGCCTGTAATTTAAGCGTAGGTCAGCAGTGAGCCCTTACTGCAAAAAAAGGGAAACTACGCCGAACAGTTTCAAACAGAGCATAACCAGGAGGTTGGTGAAGTGTTTATTCCCCTCTCTTTGGTACTTTTGAGTACAACACTCAGTTTGTGGCTGTCCTGTACAACTCATTTGCCATAGTGGAGCAAGTCCAGCAAAGGCCATCAGAGGGCCTATACAATCTTAGGAAGAGAGGGTGAAAAGGGAAATTTTAGAGCTGGTCTTTATCTTCGCTATACGCCCCAGTAGGTAGTGGGAGCTGGACTCTTCTGTCTAGCGAATGAATCAATAGACAAGTCACATAAAGGGAAATTCTGTAGTGTGTGTGTGGGAAAGTGTATCAATGTTTAAATACTTTCACTTTGAAGGGACTACCCAAAGTTTGTGCAATCTCCATTCTTTGAGACATTTAAAACTTGATGGGGGAGAGCTCCAAGCAACCCAATTCAAGATAGCCCTTACTCTGAGTGAAAAGGTGGATCAGGTAACTTGATCTACCTTCCAGTTCCAGCTCCCTCATGACTCTTCCACAACAGACACCTTCAGAGCATTGCATATTCAATGCATTTACTAGACATACTGAAAGCACACTTACTGGGAGTCAGTGCTTCTGCCCTACACTAGTTCTTCTCTGACTGCAAGAACAAAACCAAACTAACATCAGAAGTGAGTGAAAAAGCACACATTAGGAGTTCTTTCTGAACGCAGAACTATAGTGCAGACTTCCACCTTTTAAGGAGCACTAAAGTTAAAAGCCTCATAGCTGAATGCAACAATCGAGCAGTTTTGGTAACTTTAACCTGCTCATCTTCCTTAGCAGTACCCAAGATTTTCTGCAATTAGTGCCCCAATGTTGATTTTCTTTTTAGATGACTGCTGTAACTGTGTTCCAACTCTTAGCTCCTAGCATACTTGCTAACTAAAATAACTATTAAAGACTAAGCTACTTCTAAAAATGATTACGGAGAAAGGAAAACTAGCAAGCGAGCTATTGATGAGACCACCTCAAAATCAGTTGTTAGTATCAGTGGAAGAGTTGGTGCTAATTTGCAGAAGCAAAGATAGCCAAGTATGATGCTTACAATGATCGGTTTCTGGCCTTGAGCCTGAAATGTTACTCACAAGGCCAAAGGGAAAAAAGAAACATTTTCGAGTGTCACAGCTGCACCCTGAAGATGCAAGTGACTTTAGATGTTCTTAACCAGAGCTCAAACTGCTCTTAACTAACACCATTGAGAGACCAATACATGAGCTACAACACACAAAGGTTTCAGGCTGTATTTAAGCATTTGAAAACATCAGTTAAGCAATCCTCAGGCTCACACAGCTGTTCCTCCTCTCAAGTCCTTCCTTCCTGTGCAAGCTGGATCAGGAAATCAAATTCAGCAGAAAGAGCCTCAGGGGAGGAGTGGGGGTTTCTGGTTTTGTTTTTAAAAATTAAAGCATGATCGCTTTCCCACTTTACACACAGCTAAATGGCATGCCAGTAGAATCAGGCAGGTGAATGACAGACTTAATGCTTAAGTCAGTGCTGCTGCCAAAAGATGCTCAAGTTATAGCCTCAGGATAGCTTTAAAAATGTCAGTGGAAAACAACAAACTGATCTAAATTTATATCTATGAAGTATACAGCCACAGTCCAGAGTTTCCGTAAGTGGCAGTTATGTTCATATAGGAAGTCTATGTATATCATTTTATCCTCAGACTTGGGTGATTAACAATTACGGGTGTGCAGGTAGAAGGGATACTGTATCGCACCCACAAAATAAATACAAGCCCATTTTGACAACCTCTGCTTTTGACCTCTCTCAACTGTATGGCACCATGCATTAAGTCTTTTCAATACAATATAGAATCACAGAATCATTAAGGTTGGAAAGGACCTCTGAGATCATCGAATCCAACCTGTTAACCTAACTGCCTGGTCCACCTCTAAACCGTGTCCCTAAGCACATGGTTTAGGTTGCCAGAGCACCCATTGTGCGTTCCCCTCCCATATACTAACATTACAGCTTTAACCTGTATTAGTCTCAAGTGTAGATCAGGTCAAAGACTAAGTCCAAAAACCCATCAGCATTTAACAGCCTATGACTTCGAATTTCACCTGGAAGACTGAACTCAACGAGCTTTACTGAGCTACAGCCCTCTGCCAAGGCCTTCAGCACATGTTATGCCTTGGAAAGAGGTGGAACTGGCCAGCAAAGCCCTTCCAATCACTTTGTATCAAATAAAGACAAGAAGTGCCAGGTTCCTCACAGTTATGACTTCTAAGAGGAGAAAGGACACCACATCTTTTAAACAGCATGTTTTCTTGAAGGAAAAACAACAGACAAATCGGAAGAGTTCTTGTTATCAGAAGACCTTTGGTAGTCAGCCCATATTTCCTTTGAGGGTATCATTTATATATTCAGATTCTTCACAAAGAGCTTCAACAAAGCACTAATAATCAATAAAAATTTTAACAATTTTACTGCAAGTCTTGAGAATTTATGCCATTTCCTGGCATCATTTGAATAAAAGCATATAACTCAAACATTCCCAGCTCTCACTGTTGAGAAATAGTTTAACAAACAGGAGACAAAGAATCACTTAAATTACCAGTGCTGCGCTGTACTTAAATGTACTGCAGTGCTGCAAGAGACAGCTTTAGGAAGCAACAGAGAGCTCTCAGCACATATTACATGTAGCAGTGCCACCCAAATATCTGTTCCAGCAGCTCCAAGATATTTATCAGTGAAGAAGATTGAACTACAAACAGGATTTTCAGCTCTGCACGGTTCTGAAAGGCACAGAACAGGAAACACCAACTCCTGGTGGTATGAACTCACCCTCCCCACTGAAAGGACAGGGTTATGCCCATCCTGGCCCCAGCAAGCACTCGCCAGTCACCAAGTGCCACCGACCACACAAGCAGATTTTGTAATGGCACATTACACTAGCTGGGATTCGTTGCCTCTCAGTGATACTAATCCCAAATCCCTCTGCTACCGAGTTGCATGTTCGGAGGAGCTAGAAGCCACTGCCTGCGAGAAAGATAGAACGGACCACTTACTTGCTGCCACTGCCAGAACAACATAGCTGACAAAAAAAAAATTATCACACAACTTGGGCAAGGATGAGGTAGTACTACTGAAAAGACTGCTGTCCCTCAGATCATGACATTCTGCAATCCAAGCATCCAATGTAAACAGTGTTTTCCCAATAGCAACTCTTCCCTCATCTGAGGGCTTCAGGACGCAGTACAGAGCTAGCAGAGCCCAGTTCGGTTACAAGGATCATTCACATTTCAGCACCTTTGTATTAAGAGCTGAATGAAGAACCTTAGAAGGTGAGAAAGAAGGGGCCTATTATACAATCAACTGAATTGCTGAGTCAGGACCGTGTTTGAGATTCAGGGTATCAATACTGAAATACCAAACATGAAATTCACCAGCATATGTAGCATAAAGTAATAACTACTGACAATACACTCCACTTCTATTCCAGATGCTTATCTCAACCTTTCATTATTGGACCTACTGAAGAATAGAAGTCTAATATCAATGGAAATATTTACGAAAATATTCTACGAATACTTCAAAAGTCTTTGAAGAAACTTAATGCAAAATTTAACTATCTAGATCTCATTAAGTTAGCACAACACCATAAACAGGTCCTGAGGAGAGGGACACAAAGCATTTCATTCTACATTAAGTCAGGAAAGGATAATATAGTAAGAGCCTATGGACAAAGTTAATGAGAAAATACAATCCTTGGAACAGTTTACTGAAGATACCAGGATTTTTCAGTCCTGGACATCTAAGCGACCAGCAAATACTACAGTGTCACAGAAGTTTTTGTTTTATGCTCACCCTCAATACACAACTCTTCTAAAGAAAGCATTCATGCTCTTTGTAAGGCTTGAAGGGAACCATGTTCCGCAATCCATATTCAATTCCCATGACAATACATCTCTGCTCCCACTAAAGCCATCTTTGAATGCATTGTTTTATCTTCCTCAACAGGCCAGATTACATCCATCCCCACGGCACCTCCCCACTGAGTTTCTCCCCCAGATTAATCGAGTTTACCTGTATCAAGGGACCTGTTGTAACTCTGCCCCAATCCTTTCACTCGTATTTTACAGCATTTCCCCACTTATGTCTGCATCCTTTTGCCTGCTGCCACTGTATAAAATCCGTGCGGGCTCCTGCCAATACAATCTCACATCTTGTTTTCATTTCCCACAGGCTGCCTCCGGTCTTGCTTAGAGATAAGGAAAACTGGACTCACAGGGAACTGCAGGGCATAACTACTGTTACTTAGGATGAAAGCACAAACAGGTTCAGACACCAAAGAAAGCTTTTGACAGCATTTTGTATATAAGCTGGACACCAGTGACACTCCATTTGCAGCTGTAGAACACTCCCTACACCTTGCTGCTTTGAAATGCAAGCCTTTACCTTTTTCACTCCTGGGATGAAAAGTTATTTGAAGTTTCACTGACTCTCACTACCTGTGCACATTGTTACGGAGCAACAATTACTGCAGGCAGATCTGAAAGAAATACCTCTGTCCCACATTTGCTGCAACCACCAGTTACATTTGGAGTTATATTCCTCATCAGCCACACTCGCCCCTTTTGTTAGGGAAGGAACAAGCACATTCACATCTGTTAATCTGGGGCATGTGCTAATACATAATTTTGTGGTGCTTTGCTACTGGATTTGCCTGGAGATTGGCACATTAACATGGTCACAGGTTTTAAACCTACAAGTCCTCACATGAGAGCCTACAAGTGATTCCTATATAAAGGTCTATATTGCCCTCTGTATGACTGCATACTCCTTCTCGGTTGCTTTCTTCTTCTTCTCTGATGATGAATGGGTTCCTACTGGATTCCAGGGCAGGGTACAAATGTTCTCATTTTCATATTTCTGCAAGCGTGCTACTTCAAAATCTCATTAGAAGCGCCTGTTTGTAAAGTCCACAAACCTCTTCAGCAAGGTTTCAGAGTACTACTATGTTTAATAAGCTTTGCCCAAATCTTTTACTCTCTGAACTATGGGGAGCATTAGATGAGTGCTAAACTTGGAAGCCACGGTTTCAAAAAAGTCACTACAAAAGCCAAGTATATTACCACATCTGGCAGCAGCACATCTTGAATCTTCCCTTAGCTCTAAAAGTTGAAATGAGAGATCTGGGCTCGTGTCACCCTTCTGCCCCTGGTATTTAATAGTTTCCTTCCAACATATTCAGCCTGAATAAAGTCACCTCACCTGACTAAAAACTTGCTACTGACAGAAGTATCAAAGCTCAATCACTTGCTTCAGAAACCTAGAAACACACATGCTTGTTACATCACAGAAATGATTCTCCTTGGTAACGAGAATTCTCCTTGCAGATCCCTCCAGTTAAAAGCTAGTAATTCTTAGAGCTGCTTCATACCTCTGCTATAATGGGAAAAAGCCTGCATATGCCCTCCCATACTCTGAATATGAGAGAACATCTTGCTTCAGGTCTAGGCCATCTCAGTTACAAACTTATTATATACCTTTTAGTGAATAATAAGCTCATAAGGCTTAGGGGAGACCTTATAACCATGTTCCAGTATTTAAAGGGTGGCTACAAAGGAGATGGAGACTCCCTTTTTACAAGCAGTCATATGGAAAAGACAGGTAATGGGTACAAGATGTTGCTGGGGCAATTCTGATTGGACACAAGAGGAAAATTTTTCACAATGAGAACAATCAGCCATTGGAATAATCTCCCCGGAGAAGTGGTGGATCCTTCGGCTGGGGCTGCACGGCTAGAAGGCGCGTCCCCTGGGTGGTGGATAGGGGATCCCTCTCTGGAGGGTGCACCGGATAAAACTGAAGAAGGTGCCGCGAACCAACGCAGCCTAAGGGAAGGCCACCCTGACAGAAAAACCACTGGCCCTCCAAGTCATGGGGGTTGGGCAGGAGGCCAACTACCTCCTCCCGGGGAAAAAAAAAAAAAAAAAAAAAAAATTTTTGCAGAAACGACGAGTATCAACTTTCAAAAAAAAAAAAAATGGAGAAAATCAGTAATGAAGTGAGGAGGAGGAGATGGAACTGGATCGGTCATGTCCTGAGGAAAAAACCGACAGAAGACTGCGCTGTGGCCCTTGGGTGGACTCCAGAGGGAAGAAGAAAGCGGGGTCGCCCAAAAACGACCTGGTGTCGGATGGTGGAGGTTGAGAGGAATAGTGCAGGCTGGAACTCTTGGGAAGCGGCACGGCACACAGCCGCAGACCGATCGAAGTGGAAGAACGATGTTCGCAACTTATGTGCCTCCTGGCACTGAGAGAATTCAGATCAGATCAGAAGTGGTGGATTCCCCAACATTGGACACTTTTAAGATACAGCTGAATGGGGTGCTGGCCCATCTTGTCTAGACCGTGCTTTTGCCAAGAAAGTCGGATGATATGATCCTTGAGATCCCTTCGAACGTGGTATTCTACGGTTCTGTGATTCAATCCTCTTTATCCAATGACAATTGGATTACCGAATTTAAGAGCTACCTTGAAAACCGTAAGTTTCAAATTCTTCCATCAGCCGTAACACAAAAGATGAGCCTGTGGCTGACCGCCCTTATTTGTGCCATCCCCACAAATGAATGGGTTGGGAGCACAGACCTCATCTCTGCAACACCATGGCTAATAGCTACAGACTATGTGTAATGGATAGCATAGCGGGCTATTGTCAAAATAAACTGATACACCTTCAAACTTGGTTCTGGAGTGCTGTGATGTCCACTATGATCTGCCGTAGTCACTAAGGGAGTCACAGGACCTACGCACCAGCACTCAAAGGACAAATCTTTGACACCACTAGGACTGTAGGATTTAAACTGCACCTACTGCACTTCCTTCTACTACGAAGTACATGCCACACCCAACTGTTTTTAAGGTTGCCATGATAGTAAGTATTCCCTGGTATTTCAGGAAAAGGAGGTCTGTCCACACCTGAAGTCACCAGTCATAGACCACCCCTGTCCCTTCCACTACTAGCAGGACTACAAAGCTCTACTAGTCTGTTTCTCTCAGTTTAAAGTGCCAGGTTTGTTATTCTTCAGTCTACTGAAGAGCTTCCACACCTGCAATTTCCCTGACTGCAGTTGAAACAAAAGCAGAAGCTCCTTCAGAACCTCCACACCTGCATCTTCAGAGCTACCGCAGCAGCAGCCACCAAGCCTCATGGACTGAGGAAATCCCCAGTCATAGGGCTATAAGGTCTTGTGATAAGGTCTGCACAAGGACAGCTGCAAGGTCTAAGTTCACTTCCTTCCTACTACTTCCTGCCAAAGTCTTCACTTCAGTAACTTATAACTGATATTAGCTTCCAACTTCATCAGTCACAGTTAAAGCCAGAACACGCAATAGCAGCAACAGATCCGTCCTTGGTCCTAGAACGGTCTATTAGTATGAACACAGCAAGACTACTACTCCTGTCTTTCAGCTCCATGAGGAACACATGTCCTTGCAGACAGCTAGTTACTACCTCCAGACTAAAACCTTGAAGACATCTCTTCCTCCTACATAGTCTACAGTAGAGTAGACTTCATTTGAGTGTAGAAACAGTAGTAGTATGAGCTTGTTTCAACACTGCCTCAGAAGAAACACTTCTAGGAACCACTTGGACTAAAGACCTGTCCTACTATTTTCATCCCTCTGAAATCAGGTACAGACACTAACTTGCCACTCAGATCTCCACAAAAGCTTTTTTTAGTCATCTTCAAAGTAATATTTCAGAGCTGTTACATCAGTCCATCTAACTCAGTCTTTCTCTCACACAAACCATTAGACAGATCAACATTTGATACGGTTCTCTTGCTGCAGTTGCCACTGATTGTGTAGTTATAAATCTGCTGTTGGGCCTCAGGCTGCCAATACTCTTGTTGCAGTTAGTCTTTTGCAGCTCAGAAATTCTTGCTGCCTAGATAACAGCAATGCAGGACAGGTGGAATTCAGGGGAAGGGCAGAAGAGAAGCACAACAGCAGTCTTTTTTTTAAGTATGTAAATTGGAAGAAAGAAATTCAGAACACTTACCTGTATGGACTGATGGAATCCTAACCACACCTCATGCGGCAATTCACTTTCAGGAATTGAAAGCAGTAGCTCAAAACAACTCCTGGAAAAGTAAGAGGCAAGTAAGCAAGCTACCTGAACAGATTCTGTTGTTACATTAAATAACATTTCTGGCACATATTACTTAGCATTCAGATAAGAAGTGACAGTAACATTGAAACATGTTTGACTGTACAAATCAGCTAAAGGCCAGAAGCAGGCCCAGAATCAAGCATGAGTCATCATATGGAAAGAGTGCTTCTTTTTACTATGCACAATCTTGCCAGGATAAGATTGCAGCTCCTCGTATAATCCTGTCTGTTCAATGCGGCATTACAGAATTTCTGCTTTCCTCTCACAAAAGAATCCCAATATCCATTCTGAATGAAACTCATTTGACCACAGCATGGGCTCTTTGCCTACAGTGAAAATGAAAGCCAGCTTTACCTAACTTAAAGTTTCAGTGCTGACATACATAAGAAAATAAAACTAAAGAACAGCTTGACAGAAGACGACACATGCATCAGCACAGAAATGGACCTAGAGAACAGATCCCTAACAGTATCCTAAAGGCAACAGACCAACAAGCTATGGCAAGAGGTGCATCAGCACAGAAATGGATCCGCAGAATAGATTCCTAGAAACACCTTATGAGTCTTTGATAGCACAGCGGGGAGGGTGGGGTGGGAAGAAGCATTCAAATACCTATGGTGTGAACTGCAACAAGCTCGAGCTTACCAAACCAAAAAAAAAAAACCCACCCACATCAATATGCATATCAAAGATGTTCAGATTAAAGTCGGAGTTAAACAGATCAGATTGCAAAATTCCCAGTTCATTAATTCAGGAAGCTGCTGCATTTGTGTACCTCAGTTATCTACACAACACGGGTGGACAACATCCCCTTATTTTTTCATTAAGCCAAGCTCCTGCTTAAACATAGGACACTAGTCACCCAGTCTTGATTTTATACCCAGGAAAGTTTATTACATCCCATTTTCAACCATGTCAACAATTAATGTTGGTATGAGTCAGCCCCATCACAGCGGCATGTGAACTTCTGCTGTGTATCAGGTTTTCCAAATGAAAATTCAGGAAAGTGGGAAGGGTTCAGAAAATTTTAACATCTCTGAAATATCCAGCAAATTTGAGACCTATATATTCCGTACATGAGTTCAGATTCCAAAAACAGAAGGGAGGAAAGCAAGACTTACTTGATATTCCCTCATTTAGACCATCATGTCAATCCTATCCCTTTTCAGAAACAAAAAGGGAACAGCTGTATGTACTCAGCGCATCCATCTCATTTCAGGGAAAAGTCTTGGAGAACAAGAATCACTGTTTTCTAGGAGACAAAGCAATGGCAGGACTACTGCCTATATTGTTCTTCAGTAGGGGCTATCTGATCTTGTACGGGTCACATGGATTACCTAAACCCTAACTGCTGCACAGACCAGTTTGACCTAATCAAACTAAATGCGTTAACTATGACACTCTGTCTACAGATTCACAAGACTTACATGCAGCAAAAGTGTTCTCATAAATCGTGACAATGTAAGGAAAGAAAACTGGTCTAAGACTCCACATATAATAAATGCACTGAATAATTGCTATAAGCTACAGCTACATTGTTAGCTAGTTCCAACTCATGCTATTTTTTCTTCAAAACCTCCACTCCCAAATATTAAGTAGAAGAATGACAGGACAACACATTCAGTCTTACCACAGACAGAAGAGCTGAGCTTGGGGAGGGAAAAAGGAAGAGATGACCATAAAGCAAATATGAGTTCCAAAACTGCTTAGTACGCAAAAAGAATGACTTTCCTTTCCTTTCCCCCCCTCCTCCTGACTTTTGATAAATACATTGAACAGCTACCTGCAAAATGCTATGCCTAATCAATTTTTAGCCAGATTCAGCAGTCATATACATAAACAAGATCAAATGGACAAATACTGAATTAACATCTGGCCATCCTTTTCACATTTCAGAAGTTCGTCTTCACTGCCCAATCCTGTTCCTTTAAAGAGAGGTTTAGGCCTGCAAAAGCTCTAAACACTTCTGTTAGGCAAAAATATAATAGCCTTCATCACTGTCATTCAGTAATTATTCACATCATCAGGCACTAGAATCTCAATCATTACTATGCCCATGAAAAAGCGGGCAACGGGATCACCAGATATTCCAACTGTCATAGGTCTTAATATTATAAAATAATCAGGACTTTTCCCTTGTACTTAAGCTTGGCAATACAATTCACCAGTCGAGATGTCTAGACCCAGGTGGCTGCTACTGGACTATCAAAACCAACTTTATGCACAGCAGCTGAACTCTATTTTAACATAAGCAAAAAAAAAGCCACCCACCCCCCCAAATCACTAGATGTGTGTCCAATTTTCATGCATGTCATATAGATTCTTATAATAAAAAAAAAAACTTGCAAACTTCATGGTCAATGTGCTTCTGGAAAGTCTTTTGATGCACGCCTCATTTTCAGACTTAAAGTCAACCAATCCTATCTACTTCCACTCTTAATTCCTGGAAATACTTTTTCTAGAATATTACTTTTTCATATATATGATATTGGTTATATACAATATCAGGTTTAAACAAAATGGCAAAGCAAGGTTTTACAAATCATCTTTCTGTACTTAACCCTTACGGTGCTACTTGGACAGTGGAAAAAAAATCTGAAATTAGATTTTCAAAGCATTGTGTATACAGAGTGAGACAACAGTCCATGAAGACAAGAGGGCTGAATTTATGCCTCAAGAGTTATCATCTGTTGTAGTAACGCAGGACTGAGCTGAACCAAGAACTGAAAATTCTTTTGTTGTGAGTCTTTATGTCTTCCTCAGGATCCCAATACCAAGCACTCTAGTTTGGAAATCACTCCATGAGAAATCTGGAGCTCTGGGTGTATAGCCACCACGTAAAACGGCAAAATATCCAGGATACTCCAATTACAATTTCCTTGGCAGAAAAAATGATTACAGTTCCAAGTCAATTGCCTAAGTTTTTGTTAGAAGAGCAGACTCAAACACACAGCTGCATAAAGACTAGCCAGTCTTCCCTACTGATAAGGGGAGGATCAGCCATTTAGCTTAATTCTTCCTTTTGGTCCTTATTACACAACACTTCAAAAAGCACCTCTATCCCTGAAAGCCCATTTCCTTCTTTATTGTAATGCAACTAAATGGAATTTAGGTATCATGGCTTAGACCACAAATCAAAATACCAGGATCACTTAATGAAATCAAGCCTTTCTACCCCACCCTATGAGTACCACCACAGTACCTACCTACACAAAACTCAATTCCAAACTTTAATCACAATTTCTGCAAATAAATTTTCACGGGTGCTTGAAGGCTTCCATTATTAAAAAAAAAATCATTCATCTCAAACACTCAACCTCAAAATATCTTTTAGGACAAGGTCTCTTAGATTTGAATTTCTTTATTTTGGAAGGAATAACTCTGGGCAAAAATCAAGATGTTATTTTTGCATAGAATTATTCTGTAATCACCTCATTCACTACTATTTTAAGACAGAAATTTTTAAAAGTAAATTTTAAAAGCTTTCAGAATTGGGTTCATCTCTAGATTGTATTAGAAAAGTCTTCTTATCCTAAGTTTCTTAGAGTTAAAAAGATGACTAATTATACATCAGATGATCAGCAGGAATAGTTCACCTGTTGCCAGGAATGATCCTGCATTTGTTAAGAGTTGAGTTAGCTCTTAATGACAGACAGCAGAGTGGTAAATGCACATTAGCAAATCAAATTACAACAGTTTATTAGGTTGAGAAATGCTTTGTTAGACAGAGAAAGCAGTGAACCATCACACATGCCTCCTCACAGAGGTGTGATGGAAAGCAAGCACACTCTTCCTGGAAGCAACGTGTGCTAAGACTCCGTAGGTAAAACCAGTACGTGAGATACAGCTCAAGAAGTCTGAGGTAGACTGGTCTTAGCAGTTGAATCCAGTTTTGCTACTTAGACTAGATGACATTCAGATCTCCTTTCTCTTTTTACGGTTGAAAAAGCATATAAACACCTTCTTGAAGATGTAGAAATGGTAAACTCCCTTTCAGACCAGTGCCATCACAACAAACAGGAAAAAGTAGAAAGCAGTCAAATATTAGCTACTGGCAAACACAATGTGAACTAGGAACAATTCTTTCTACCTTTTTAACTTTAATCTATTAATCTTAGGACCATATAAACCATTTTCAGATGGAAGTAAAATTTTCATACTGATGCTAACATGCATGGCACCCTCCCCCTCACACAGTACCCTCAGAAAAAAAGGGCGCTCAATTCCCTGCTCTAACTTCTCTCTCTCTCCCTTGGAAAATCTTATGTAAAAGAAAAATGTGGGAGAGTTCAGTTAGGTATGCCATTTACCTCACCCTATTTGCGACCTCACTCGTCTTTCTCATTCTTTAGATTCCTCTCAAATGTAATCATAACAAGAACAGGGGAGATTCCAGTAAGTCAGCCTCTCTACTGTCCTCCACCACAAAGTTTTCTGAGTATACGAGGAACAGCAAACAAACTCCTCACACTGAAAGGTGGAAGAAACCATATTAGCAGAAGCAGAATATTCTGATTTTGCTCAATAAGAGAAAAGCAATTTTGATAAGCAATTTTGACACAAAATTGGGATTCCTGCCCCAAAGTATGTAACAGTGGCAAAATATAAAGTACTCCAGGTATGGATGACCTGCATATGAAGACAGTGAAAGACAAACTTTTTAAGTGACATTGAGTAGGAAACAGCAGAATACACAAGCTAATTAATGATAATACGATGAAGATGAGAATACTCTATCCATAAAGGGAGAGTCTGCAAAAGCAATTAAGATATTTTGCCAAAAATATATGCATTATGTACCAGGTAAATGATTTAGCAGTTTAAGTCTTCAGTTTCCATATTAAGAAGTTAAGACAGACTTTTCCTGATTTCACACATTTTCCCTTCCTGACAGAAGGTTAAAAAAAAAAAAAAAAAAAAAGAAAAAATCACTTCTAGTTGACATATTTCTCATTACTCCAAAAAAAAAAAAAAATCAAGGAATCATATGGAGATATCTGGTTCTGAGCTGTTGATTCATAGTGCAAGTTAGTGTATTACAAAAAAAGCATTTGACCAAGGAGTGAATTGCAAAATCCTTCTCAAAAAGAACACTTGACTTCCGGCAACAAAGCAAGTAAGCTACTGAAAACAAAGAAAAAATAGCCCATTGAAAAACTGTCACAGAATCACTTTTATTCTATGATGATCTTTATATTCAAGATTCTAGATCTTCACCCTCCCCCCTCAAATGAAACCTTACCAGCAAGGAACGACCACTGCATCAAGTTAACCTCCTCAGGCTAAGGGTAGTAACTCCAACGTTATGTGAAAGCCCTCAGGCTACACTCTTCAAATAGCTGATTTGCACTTAAAACAGACTTTGAGGAACTACAAGTTATTCTAACTTAGCTGATGGACTGTAAAATAGTTCTCTCTTTTGCTTGAAGAATTGCTGTGCTCTAAGTCATGTCTACAGACACTGGTCAAAGAGCTCTACTGTTTTGCTATCCTTTAGCAACAGCCCACGCGCACAACTTCGATTGCCATAAATACAAACCAGCTTATCCTTTTCAGAAAGGGACATGGTCAGAACTACCTTGCATTACAGGTGAGAGGACACACGAAAGTGGCAACTGCAGAGCAAGTGACACAGGTTTATTAATCCATGCATGAAGGTCCAATATTAAAGCTTCTGTTTAACGAGGACCACACTAAGCTTTTTCTATAGAAAATAACAATAATTTTCAGAATGTTTAAGAAAGAACAGAACCTTTCCAGTACCTGTACAGTTATCCAAACACAGAAAAACAAAGCCTTACCACTTGTTCACATTAATTAACAAAATGCTCAGTACATTTTTGCGGTATGATTAAAAAAGTATTAATGACATTTACTAGATAATAAATCATAAATACAGTTGTCAAATTAAGTATTACACTATTTCAACAACTTGCTCATTCATTTATAATGTACTTTTTTTTTTAAATATTAATGTACCAACTTAAACTTACAGCACTAGCCTGCCAAGTACCAAAAGAACATCTTCACATTCTGTAGTCAAGTAAGGTCGTGCATTAGCAAAGCTTTGGATGGAGATTCGATATACTTCCAAAAAAGGTAAAATATGTTCCGATGCACCCCGACTGCCAGCATACTGAAGTAGTGTCTGAAAGAAAATGAGTTATCATTAGAAGTTCTCATAACACATTTTTGTCTAAAAACCAAATATCAATAGGCAATATCAAGCATATACAGTGGAAGAATTCTGGAAGTGAGAAATTTTTATACTGAAGGAGATTTAAAAATGGTAGCTTTTCCCCTCAACATAAGCTCTCCCTTTTATTAAAAAATAGTTTCATTTATTTTATTATTTTGATAGAGTTATCAGAATTTCTACTGGCGAGTAAGCTAGATGCAGTCGGCAGAAATGTGAACTGTTAATTCAAGAAGTTCTGCACTCAGCTTCTTTTGTACAACTGCCATGGAGACAGAACCACACATGTAACACTGGAATATTTATTACTAGTGAGAATGCAGAAAAATAGGCAAGAAGTTCAATATTAAGAACATTATTCCAGCTGCAGTATTTGAAAGACACATGCATTACCCATACAGCAAACATGAAGCCATTAGAAGGGGATACAAAACGCAAATCAGACCGTTACAAGTCATGTTTCAAATGCAAAATTGCCCTAGATTCTACTGCTTGGCCATGGCAATCCTACGTTATCCAGGCACAGTACTGAAGAAGCAATGTAAAATCTGGCCAGTTTTAAGAGAAATCAGAATAAGTTTCAAAAATCAGCAGAGGGACGACAGTAGGATCTGCCAACCTTTTTAAAAGTTCACTACACTACCATGCTATTTTCCTACGGGTTATAAAGTAATATGGAGAGCAAACAAGGCACTGAGCTAAGGACACCTTAGCTTTACTGACAGCTTGCTTCACGAGTAACATCTCCGTATGCATGCCCTCCTACAACTCCAGAGCAGTTGTGCTTGTGTTCTTACCAGTTACAATCCCTCTCTCATGTTGCACCCTCCCTAGACCAAACAAGGTACCAATCTTGATTAAGGCCAGCTGTGAAGAAAACAAAAAAAACAATGAAAAAACCTGTGCTTTGTGGAACCCTTAGGGCCAAGACTGCATGGGAAAAAAGTTCAGAGTGCCCCACCCTACAATTCAATACAAGCCACATTGTCCTAAGAGGATCATCAGGTCATATCAGGCTTCAAATTACTTCAAGTTGGCACACTGACACAACCAATTTATTTTAATGCCTGAAACAAACACATGATCATATCACATTATGATTGGAAGGAGGACACTACTGAACAGACCCTACAATGAGCTTACTAAAACCAAGTGCAGTCATTATAATGGCCAGAAACTTCTAAGATGAAGCCTAACTTCCAACACAGCAAGAAATAAGTGGCCAGCTACACACCATTTTGTGGACTATCTGGTATTATGTCAGTGATCTAACTATATAATACTAGGCCTAGAGTAAAAAAAAAAAAAAAAACACCAAAACCAGACATGCACCGGCACAACCATGTGTGATATTTAAGAAAAAAAAAATATAAAAAATATATATAATATAAAAATATAAAAAAATATATATATAATATAAAAATATAAAAAATATATATAAAAAATACCATCTAAGAATCAGTAAAAATCAAGACCATTTTGTAGATTATTCTCCTAGAACTCAGTAAAATAACTCCTAGCTGAACGAAAGTTACAAACCCTCCAAAAACCCCCACAATATTAATAAAGACATAAGGAGGGCGCAGGAAGGGGAGACTGGAAGTTTACAGAAATCATCCTTAAACACAGCACGAAGATCATTAGGAGAAGCAATGACTGACTAGTAACTCACCAGTGTAAGTGCTTCTCTAACAGATTAATGAAGGATTTGTTAATATAACTCAAATTATATATGGCATTAGAAGCATTAAACTACATTCAAAGGCTGTCAAGCTGTAATCCCTAGAGATACTCAATTGATGACTATCAAAGTCATCTGTTTAGTAAACCCAGCAGCAATGTTATCATTATAGTGGCTACAGAAATAGAAGATCAAACATACAAATCTCTGCACTTTCCTAAAAATGCATCCATTAAAACCAATCTATTTAAAAAGCCAAATTTAGTACTCAATTATTTTGACAGACACTTAGATCATAAACTATCTCGTCTGTGTAAACCATAAAACATAGTAGAATATTTCCTAAGATTAAATAAACTTACTAGAAAACACTGCACCCTTGCTGGAGTGCAATCCTAGCGTTGAGACCAGTCTTACAGCTACTATTAGGAATTCATTGAGTAGCCATTTATCAGAAACTTCTCCCCAAATAGATGAGCAATGACGGTTTCAGCATATAAGACAAATTCAAGGCAAGAGACTTATTAATAGCTTGAACTTCAAAGATATGTAGTTTTGAACATTATTATGCTATTAGTATTAGCATACTGACAAATAAGCAAAACACAATAACTGTATTACAAGGCTCTTAAAAGCCCTTCTGCTATTTCACAAACAATATAAGTAGAAGTTTCAGTAGTCCACTACAGACTTTTCCTGGCAGTCTACATACAAAATAAAATTCGACAATTTTTAACTTGTTCAGAAATATATAATCTACACGCTTAACAAACAGTCAAGTAACAATTTTATAAGCAACTACCACCTTACAGTCTAATTACCTGAAGAGGGTATTCAAACATTTTAAGACTGGTTAACACACATCCACTTACAATTTATCCTATCCTTCTTCCTTTGACTCCAATAACACGTCCAACTGGTGAGCACGGCGAGAAGTGCAGAGGTCACACACATCCACCTACCACATAACCTACAGACCAGCCTAGGCCCCCAACACTGCACAGATTCTCATGTCCTGCAATGCTGGAATACCTGCTTAGCCGCATTTCTTCTGAAGCATCAATTTTTTGCTCAGAAACAATTTAAACACGTCCAAGTTGCCTGACCTGTTATTACAGCTTTAAGTCTGTTTAAGAAAAAAACACTTCCACCTCTTCTTAAACATACCTGGTCGCAATTGGCAGTCCTCAACTATGGCACCTTTAATAATTTCAGAAAGCCAGCAGGTGCCGGCCATTGGCCGATGGGATGCTGTGATGTCCTACAACCTCTGCTTCACTGATAACTGTTCTTCGTATTTACAACAACGCAAACACAGACACACACTGCTCATTCTAGTTGGCTGTTTGGGTACATATTGAGCTCCCTGACAGACATGTTTTTCCTAAGGTGAATATGCAGAGCATTCAATACAAAGTTGCAGAGTCAACCCACTGTTTAGGCTTTGCGAGTTTCTTTGTTGTGTTATCCTGGACACCAGTGTTACTCCCCTGCTGAAAAATAGGGATCTTCAAGGAAATCATGCCATCCAGCATCACTCCCAGAAGAGCTACTGGAAAGCTGCACATGGCAGCACAAGTTCACATGTAGTAAAACACAGCATCCAGACAGCTCAAAGCATAGGAAAGCTACTGATTTGGTTCAGTTTGCTGTGTCCAAACAGACTCGGTAACCACAGCAAAACAGCACCTTTCAGGGCCATGCCACAGATGCACACACAGGATGGCAAATCCATTGCTGCCCTAAAACATTTCAGCTACCCTCATCGCAGCTACTTCCCAAGCTCATATTTAAGCTCAGTTAAATTCAGCTTCTCTCTAGGCATGTTCTGCTGCAGCTTAATAAGCTTATGACAAGATACCAGTGGTACCCTCCAAGTTGTTATTACAAAATTGAGCTCCTTAAATTTCACTTAGGGCCAGACCTTAAGTTATTTTTTAGTTTTACCACTCAAACTCTGTGCAACATTCACACACACCCCCAGTCAGCAGGAGAAACCAGGATGTAAAATTACATCCCAACCAGAGTGGTTTGACTGCACAATGACATCACATCCATACTCCACTGAAGTTGCTGCATGACAGACTAGCAACTTCATTTTCTACTGCATCTCTGGGTGTACAGTCATGACAATCAGAAATGTCCCAAACTGATGGCAACCCAAGACAGATCTTTTCATTTTTATCTGTACTATCTATCACAGTGTTCTAAAACAAGGCTACCATTCAATAACAGCACAAAGACCGAAAGAGGTCAACATTTTTTGTGGAACAGGGTTTGGGTATTTTGTTTGTTTGTTTTTTTCAGGTAACAGAACTGTCTTCCATCAAACTCCACTGATCAAGTACCGCTAAAGCTTTATCTGTACCAAACTAATCCGGGCAACTGGACCTCTACATATATTGATAATCTCGACAACCTCTACTAAGTGTTAGCCGAATATTTGTTTCAGTATTCTGATGCAATGAATGCCACTGGAAACAATTTTAGCAAAATCTGAAACATCGAGAAAGTCACACGCATTATACTGGGCTCCGTGTAAATGCAAGGTCACAGATCTTAACAGTATGCTTAAATTGAGACACACATAGCGCTACGTAGCAGCACCAGCATCCTGCAGTTTGAGAAGCAAGTTTTGAAACCTAACAAATAAACTCCTTCTGTTGTTTTGGTAAGCGATGAGTTAAGCATCCTCCCAGAACGGTATGGCAAAGCACACAGCCTGTGGATGCAAAATGGAAGACCGGTGAAGGGTAGTATCGCTTATCTATAACACACTAGTAGGAATTTTTGTCTCATTTGCCATCCAATTTTGCCATTCATCATTCAAATACAATGGTTGTATCAGCTGAGGGGTGGTTAAACTAGCTCATAAACCAGATTTTTTTTAATTTTTCTTTTTATTTTAGAAACCACAATCTGTTCGGATCCAACAGGGACAGCTCTCCAACCCAGCAACCTAACAACAACGATTCAACCTTAGAGCTCACAGTAAATGGTGCTGTGGGTGAAGCAAAAACTAATTCACCATTGAAAGAGTTTATTTAAGAATAAGTTATCTCCATCACTGTGACTTTAATCAAGTTCAGCTCTTCTTCTGGAAGTTAGCGGCTCAATTCAGAAATTGCTGGTCCTTAGCCTAAGCTGCATAAAGCAAGTATTCAGACAAAATCACCGGACCACAGAAGCTCATTCAGTGACTGAAGTGAACTGCAGGCCTTCACAGGCCAGCACGCATTGCCACTTCCACGGCAGATCTCAGTCAAGGCAGAACACGCAGTTTTGGTCCAGAGGCAGGGACAGAACAGAAAAGCAGAGATCGAGGAACCGGACCAAGACCGCACTGAGAAAACGCGGTGCGGCCCGCCCGCCCCAGCGAGCCTCCCCAGGGCTCCCAGCTGCCCAGGCCCAACGACGAGCGGCTCCCTCGGTGCAACAGGCCCGGCCCCCGGCCGGCAGCGGGGCGCCCGCGTCCCCGCTCGGCAGCGGCGCAGGCCGCTGCAAACCCCGCGCCGCACCGCGGCGGCTCCGGCGGAGCGAGCGGAGCCCCCGGAACGGGAGCCCCGTGCCGCCGGCAGCGCTGGGCGCGCACCGCGGCGGGGGAGGCCCGGCCCCGGCCCCGCCGCCCGGCCTGCAGCCCGCGCCGCGGCCCACCCCGCCCGGCCCCTACCTGGCAGAAGCCCCGGCAGTAGGCCCGGGACGAAGCCTCCGACACCTCCTGCTCGCGCAGCTCCGTCTGCAGCTGCCAGAGGCGGGCCCGGAGCGCCGCCACCAGCCGCTGCATCTCGGGCCGCGGAGCCGCCTCGGCCTCAGCGTCCGCCATCTGCGCCCGGCCCCGCTGCGCGTAGGCAAGGATCACGTGACTCGCAGGCGCTGACCTCATCGTCCCGGGACGGTGTCACGTGATGCACACGTGACATGGCGCGCCCGTCGCTCTCCACACCTCCTCCCCCGGGGGCTGGGGCAGCAGCGTCACGTGACGCGACGGGAGCCCGCCGCCAGCGCGCCTGCGCGTGGGCCTCCGGCGGGGCGGAGGCGGGGCCGTCCGCCTCCCGCCGGCTCCCGGCCCCGCCCCGGCCGCGCCCCGCCCCGGCCCCGCGCCGTGGGGGAAGGTCGCCGAGGGGCCGCGGCGGTGGTGGGCGCGCTGCTGGTCCCCGGGCCGGCACCGATAGGGACCCACGTGTTGTAAAGGCGGTTGCAGAGCAAGATCACCTGAAAGGCCAAACACGGGAACTGGGAGAACGGTAAATAGGTTTTACCGAGAGCTTGCAGCATGCCCTGTGAAACAAGACAGTACGCCCGTGGGCCGGGAAGCTCTGCAGTGCGTTGTCACGGAGCGCCCTGCTCGACAGGTTGACCTGCCAGGGTAAAACTGGGGAGCAAGCCCGGCATTAGAGGTCGTGAAACCTCGCAGGAAGCGATGGGTGCTGGTAAGGCTGCTGTTACCACATCTGACGGCGAAGGGGATCCCTGAAGTCCACCTAGAAGTAGAGGCTGAAATGGTACACAGTTGCCTGGAGCTCCCAGGCCAGAAATCTGCTGACAGGCATTTTGGCTTCCTTCATTTGTTTTGCATAGGAAGGCAGGGAGGTGAAGTCCTAGTGCTTTCTGCAGGAAAAAAAAACCAAACCAGCCCTCACAACCAAAAATCAACAAACAAAACCTTTTCCTTTGGTTTTAGTCTGGCTAGCTCAAAGGCATGCTATTTCCTTTTTTGATTTGAGAATTTAGCTCAAGGAGGCCCCTGGCTTGTTCATGAGCATATGGTTATGGTCTCTATCCTCCAGTGGAATGGGAATCTCTCTTTTCCTTTTCATGCTCTGCCTAATTGGGCATGAACAGTGGAAGGGAAACATGTCTCTGTCCACCTGGTAAGAATTACCTGCTTTTTTCCACCTCAGTCTCTGCAAGACAAATGAGAAAGAGAGAGGAGTGGGGAAGTCAGGAAGACCTGGGGTGAACTGAGATGGAACCATTTGTGAAGCTTTCCCTAGTTGCAAGCAAGTTGTATGATTTCAGCTCATAGCTTTGTGGTACAAAGCCAGTGGAGTGCTTAACGTTTGGAGAGGTGGGTGAAAACTAAGATGGGTTAGGAATAGCAAAACTACCCTCCTGCAGATTTAAAGCCAAAGGGAGCCTTAAGAGGTGTCCTGGGAAGGAGAGAAGAGAGGTAAAACAAGAGCCTGGAGCTCCTGGGCCACAGATCTGCCCACGAGGTTTTGCACATCCCCATTACTCTCCTACAGGTTAAATGGTTCTGTAGTTTTCCTCTTGGGAGAGGGTGTCTCCTAGGTACCAGTCTGGATTGCACGGTAGGGTGAACAACAGTCTTTAAGTAGGAGAAATCTACTGCTGGGGGGGGGTATTGTTCCCCCTTCAGAATGGACCCTTCCCCCTTTCCAAAATCTGGGAAAGTCCCCTGCTTGCACAAGACATTATATGGGGCCATGGATATAAGGAAAAGGTTTTTAGCCGTGAGGACGGTCAAGCAGTGGAGTAGGGTGCCAAAAAAACTTGTGCAGTCTCTGCTCTTAGAGGTGTCCAAGACAAGACTGGGTAAAGCTCTGAGCAGCCTTGCCTGACCTCATAGCTGACCCTGGTTTGAGTAGGAAGTTGGACTAGAAACCTCCTGGGGTCCCTTCCAACTGGAATTATTCTGTCATTCTACTGACATTTTGTAGTTTGGTACAGAGTCCTGGGCCAGGAGCACAAGAAGGTGAGTGCATGGCCAAAGAGGTTGTCCTCCCCTCTGAGCTTGCTCATGTCCTGCTGTCCTTCCTCTCAGCTGGAAGGCGCAAGGGACATCTACCAGGCCTGCACTGTCAATGCCAACACCTCTTCTGGCATCAGGGGGAGGCCAGAATGGACTCCTCGTGGCAGATCCACAAAGTTGACAAAGAGCGACCAGGTCATCAAATCAGTTGGTAGAGCTGGCTGGCTTATGATGGCCTCTAGGTCCCCTGGGGAATGTTAGTCCTTGGTTTCTCTCTCACACCATGCTCAGGAGAGAACCGTGGCAGCCTGCCAGGCACACTGGACCTAGCATATCTGACTCTCTCTGTTAACTGTAGGCCACCATAGCCTGCTGCCAGGCCCTCCGCATGCTGGCAGCTCCCCTGCCCATCACCCCTGGGCTCTGGGGGAGAGCGGCCAACTGTGTGATCCTGCAGGACATCCGTTACATGGAGCCGCTGCAGCGAAGAGCCAACCTGAGAACCAGTATGTACAACTCAGCCTTCTCTGTCTCCCAGCAGCAGAAGGGAGGGAGGAGCGTCGATCCTTGTAGAAAGGCCTCTTTTCTATCCCTCCTCTCTGGTGTTTTTAACCTTTTCCCCTCTCCCCGGGTCTTGATTCTGCTTTCCTGTTGAAGTGAGGCTGGGGCAGAGGGAGGCCTCTGCATTTCATCCTCCAGCAGCAGGACGGAGCAGTGAAGACACGCAGAGAGGAGAAAGTGGGGATCTGAGTACACCTGGAGGCAAATAGCAGACATTGCATGGAGGGCGGTGGGGGATGACACTGGTATGCTTATATGTATGTCAGTATATATAACAGAGATAAATGCATTTTATGTGTGTTTGTACACCTTCATATGTATGTGTTAGTTATACATGTTTAAATGCATACGTATGTATGGATAGATAAAATATATGTTTGCACTTCTATATGTTTATGAGAGCCATAGAAGTAGCTGCAAGATAAACCTTTCCCTTTACCCTGGAGAAACATAAAAGGCACTTAGGGCCAGGACATTGTCCTTAACCTATGTTCTGTTCCACAGGTGGTACCTGGGATTTAGCAACTCCTTGCCACCGGTTGCCAGCTAAAGTCCAACCTTTTTGTTTACGTGCACCATTTATAATACAGCTACATATATATATAGATACATAAAAAAGTTTCATTGGTTGTTTTTTTTACTGAGAGATAATGCAACTAATTATAAATTTTAAACATTCACTGAAAGAAAATGATATCAAAATAAAATGTGGCTTTATTGGCCACCTTTTCTACAAGTCTGCCACAGAAACTTTAACAGGTCTGGGGGGGAGTGGGCACTGTAGAGGGAGCAGGGCAAAGGGCCAGTCCTGTGAGTCAAATCAAGGGACCCCCACTCAACCCTCGCTCATCCAAAGGAGACACCGATCTGTAAGTCTAACCAAGAGGCCCAAACACCCTCCCTTCCTACTCCTGCTCTGGTAAAAGCAGCCTGCTCACATGTGTGTTACAGGCAAGAGGTGGTGGCAAGAAAAACCTGTATGAATTTAGAGACTTTTTAGAATTATGCTCACTTTAACTTCAGGCTCTTATGCCACAATTAGAATTTCAGTTCTTCTTTGCTTCTATCATCAATCATGGATATAGAGCTTCACAAAGCAACAGTTTGCAGTACTGGAACCTTCACTGTGGGAGAAATTGCTGGACGTTGCAATTTCCGAGCTGGGCTCTGGCTGTAATGAGGACGGGGGAGAAAGAGATTATTGGGACCTTTAGGGGGCTTGGCAAGCTCAGAGCTGTCATCTTTATGGGGCTGTGAATGGGGTTCCCAGGATACTTGAGGACCAGCAACAGCTTTTGGTCCTGGCACCTTTGGGGTGGTAGGAATCCCTGGATGTTTGCAATTTCCAAGCTGGGCTCTGGCTATAATGGAGGTGGAGGAGGAAAAGAGTTTTGGGACGTTTAGGGGCTAAACAAGCACTCAGCCGTCATGTTTGTAGGGCTGTGATTGCGGTTCCAAGGATGCTTGAGGACCAGCAACAGCTTTCAGTCCTGGCACCTTTGGTGTGGGAGAAATAACTGGACGTTTGCAATTTCCGAGCTGGGCTCTGCCTGTAATGAGGGCAGGGTAGAAAGAGAGTGTTGGGACCTTTAGGGGGCTTGGCAAGCACAGAGCCCTTGTGTTTATGGGGCCGTGAATGAGGTTCCAAGTATGGAAGAGGACCAGCAACAGCTTACAATCCCGGCACCTTTGATGTGGGAGAAATCGGTGGAAGTTTGCAATTTTGGAGCTGGGCTCTGGCTGTAATGAGGAAGGTAGAGAGACTCTCTAGGTGGTGCAATACCCACACTTTACGAGCCCAACCTGGAGGCAGTCTTCTAGAATTGCGCTAGCAAGGATTGGCTCAAAGGGCCTAAGTCTTTCCCTTGGCCTTCTGGCTCTGTTTCTGTTCATACAGCCCAGGATGCCCTTGGCCGCCTTTGACTACAGGGCGTGCTGCTGGCCAATGTGCCATTCAGAGTCCACCAGGCCCCCAGGGCCTTTTCCACAGAGCTGCTCCAAAGCCAGGCAGTGCCCAGCCTGTGTCGCTCTGATTTCATAGTCTACTGCAGGGGCAGGGCTTTGCACTGCTCCCTCCTGAAATTCCTAAGGTTCCTCTCAGCCCATTCCTCTCACTGGTCTACCTCCCCAGGACTGGCAGCTTTCACCCAGAAGGCTATCGTCTGCAAACTTGAGGAGTGTGCCCTCCATCACCTCTTTAAGGCCACTGATAAAGAAATTAAACAGGACAGGTCTCCAGATGGACCCCTGACAGGTCTCCATGATGGACCACTGACAGGTCTCCATGATGGACCATACTGCTCTCATTATTGTGTTCTAGTTAGAGTATGACCCACTAGTCGCAAGCCTCTGAGCCCAAGCGTCCATCCAGTGTTTTACCCGCTTAGTTATCCAGGGATGCTGAACATAACTTGTTAACCTGGATGCGCGAACATTGTTGTGACGTGCGGAAACGGACTCCACAACCCGTAAGGTTGTAAAGTAGGTACGTTTATTCAGCGCTGGGCAGCACGGGGGGGTCATCCCGCCAAAGTCGTGCGCACCCACGTGGTGGCTTGTCCTGGATTTATACGACAAAGTATTACATATACATAAGGTTTCCCAATACGCCTATACATATGCATTACCTGTCCCCGCTTTGTATTAAAATTAGCCCCAAGAGGTCGTTTCCATAAACCCCTCCCAACTGTGCTTGCACAGTGCCTCCTGGTGGTGGTCGCGGGGGGTCATGGGGATGAAGGCTGATGACTCTTCTTCATCACCGCTAGTAACCCCTTGTTCTTGCGCAGACTCCGTTGCTCCTTGACTCTTGTCCAAACTGCAGGGTCAGTTTCAGCTGGTTTTCAAGACAAGTTGCTGTTCTTATCAAGGAACTGTCCTTCGCTGAGAGATTACAAGACTCCTTACTTCAATCATTTTGTACAATAGTTAAACTTTTACAGTTACACTCTAAAGCCCCTTTTCAGTTGGGGATGCTATTGAAAGGCTTGCTGAAGACAAAGTAAAAGACATCTTTTCACTTCATCTCCACAGCCTTTCAGAGATGATACGGAGCAGCCCCACTATGACTTTGGCCTGCTCTCTTAGCCCCTTTGGCTGCAGCCCCTCTAGTCCCACTGACTCTAAGAGCTTCAGTTAAATAAAGTACCCCTGACTTGCTCCTCACCCACTGCTGCTTAGTCTTCTTCTCCTTACATCCTGCCTTGAGGCCTTGGAGACCCTGCTCGCGGAGACTGAGGAAAGGAAGATTTTCAGGATGGCCAACTTACCTGTACCTCCTCTAACTCTATCATCTGCTCGACTCAGCAGCAGGCCCACGTTTTCCTTTTTTATTTCTTTACTGTTAATGAAGCAGTAGCAGCTCATCGTGCTGCCCATACCCTCGCTTGCCAGCGTCTCCTCTAGGGAAGTCAGGGACATGACTGACACTCAGCGCAGAGAGAGAGAGAAAAACCCCGAACCTCAAGAAATAATACACTTAAAAATCTCTCTCCTAAATAAAACATAAGCACTAACAATGGTCACTGAGGAGGGGAGCAGTCAGCTAAGTCCCACAAGATGCAGCGTGGGCACTGGCCTGCGCAGCCTCCCTCACAGGCCACTGCCGCTCCTCTGAGGGGCTGGTCTCACAAGTGAGAAAATGGCGGCGGAGGAGGGCAGTGCGCTTGTGCGGCACCACACGGCACGCTGGCGGCTGTAGACCCCCGGCCTGCAACAGGCCAGGGCATCACCCCTCGTGGCTGTGGGCGAGTGTGGTGCCCCAAGGCATGCTGGGAGCTGTAGCCCAGGGCAAACAGCCTTCCAGCAAGAATGCCAGGGGCCTCCAGCCTGGGGTGAGCAGGCAGCACAGTCAGTCTTTCCCTTGTTCCCAGTAAGAGCTACTCAGGCCTTGGCGTGGCCCTGGCATGACCCCCCTGTCTCTGGGAAAGAAAGGTCAACTCTCCATTGGTGTAGCCGCAAAAGGAGATTTATTGCCATAAGTAGCCCTGGCCCGTGGTGGTCCACAGTCGCAGAAGATCTTGTCTGCCTCTGGCCTCAGGCAATGGAAATCTGCAGTAACACAGGAGGAGCGATGAGGAGCTGGCCTTGCTGGGTGCTCCCCTCCTGCTCCGAGGCAGGCCTTTTGCTGCCAGTCCTCTGACCTCCTCCCTGATCTGCAGAGCCAGACCTCAGCTCTGCTCGAACCTACCTGAAAATACGAGCCTCATTCCTGCTGCTGCCAAGAGCCGCTAAGGCCTCTTGCTTTTTCCAGGATGTCTCCTAAGGCATGGGACAAAGAGGCAAATGTCAGGGCACTGCCCCACAGCCCTGGCTTGTGGCCCTCCCCTACACCTGGGACATGCTTGGGGAGCCAGAGGGGAAGGCTAGAAAGATCAGAACTTTACAGTCGGGACATAGCAGGAGGAAAGCTGAGCATTGTCTTGTGCAGGGCCTGGCCTCCCCACCAGCATCAGCTCTGCAGCCTTTCTCCTACGCTTGAAGTGAGCCCTGAGGAAACGCATCTGCAGCTGCCCTCCTGAGGCCAGCCCTGGCCCTGGCCTCCCTGGGCAGACGGGGAAGGCTCAGGCCCCCCTGGCCATCTTGGCAGGGAGCACAGCATCGGGCTCCAGCCCTGACTCTCACCTAGCACTGCGATGGCGGCAGAGTGCAGTGCCTGGCCGTTCTCGAGGCGGCGGCTCCTGGCGGTGCTGTGGAGCCTCTCCAACATAGGGGCATCTCTGACCTAGGGGGAAGCAGAGAGGCATGATTTCTTCTCTGGCCAAAAAAGGTCCCTCTGCCAACCCATGGGTCAGTCGTCTGGGTGGGCCACAAGGGGAAGGAGAGAGAGAGAGAGCAGGTGTCCAGGGCCACCTGGGCACCGCCGGGGATGGCCAGGGATGGCCGTGTCTCAGCACCAGCTACCTGGCTCACGTCCTGCCCACCCTTGGCATGTCACCTCATGCTCCCCACTTGGTTCTGGGGAAGGGCCCTGCGGCCGCGACGTCTCCCTGGGGCACAGCTCACTCACCAGGCAATGGCAAACCTCGTACTGCAGCTCAGCTGCACTCAGCCCAATGGAGGTGACAATGCCCTCCTGCACCTGCTCTGGCCCCAAAAACAGAGCGCAGAGATGGAGAGTGGTCCTGCACACCTGAAAAAGAGAGTCATGCCATGTCGTTCCTCCCCCAGTGGAGTGGCTGGGGTCTTTCCCAGGAAGCTCATCCAGCTGAGCTCTGCTGAGCTCTCCCTACCAGTGGGCTGCCCCAGACACAGTCTCCAGGCAGGGAGGGCACTGCCTGCAGCAATTTGCCAGGCAGCTTTCTATGGCTTTCTACTGCTTTCTACTGCTTTTATGGCTTTCTATGGCTTTCTACAGCTTTCTATGGCTTTGCAAATAAGATCTGGGGGCTCTTACATTGGAGACTTCAGGGTCAGGATCCCGGAGGTGCAAGAGAAGGCTGACCCAGGTTTCCCCCACTTCTTGGGCGAAGAATGATCTCTTCCTTGAGGCGGAGGAGGCCAGGGCGGCGTAGAGGCTGAAGGCCGCGGAGCAAAGGACCTCTGGCTCCTGCAACTCCCAGACCCCATCTGTTAGCTGGGTAATGAGGGCACCTCCTACCAACCCTACGTCAACAACCAACTGCCCGCAGAGGATGGCAGCCCAAGAAATAGCTCTCCTACTCATTCCCACCCTTAAGGAACCAGTATGTAAAGAACCAAAACAGGAATTGGTGATCAGTAAAAGAGTGTGCTTGAATATTGTTCTTTGGAAAACGATGATTTGGAAAGCAGGTTGCCTCATCCAGATTCCTTCCCTGCCACATAGGTCGTGAGTCCAAGTGTGACTCCCAGCCTGCGGGGAGTCTTAGGGCACCTAAGCATCCTTTCTGGCAGGGGAGCTGTCTAATGCCCGAGAAACCACAGGGGTGTGCGAGAGACGCTGTCGTCCTGGGGGAGACACAGGCGCTTGACGGCATAACCCACCCTACCCGCGGAAGAGTGGGGAAAAAGGGCCGAAGCAGACACTCAGCCTCCACACAGCATGGGGAGGCCCTGGCCCACCCCACGCCTCTCAGACAGGCAGGAGGAAGAGTTATTTCACTTACAGCCTCAAAGAACATCTTGGTGGACCTGGCGATTTCTTTGAAGGCAGACCCCAAGCCCTCTGCCTTCAGCTTCCTCACCACCTCAGCTAGCACCAGCATGCTCTCAGCAGCCACCTCGGGACAGGTGGTGTTCTCCAGGCCCCTCTGCAGCACCTCCAGAACGGCCTCCTTGTGCTTTTGCACCTGCAAAGCCAAAGACAGCCACAAGCTTCTCACTAGTCCTGGCCCAAACGGCTCCTCTTTACCATTGCTTATGCTTTGCACCAGGAGGTGGTGGCGTGTTATGATCCCCTCAGGAAAGGCACTCGGACTCTGTAAAATATTTGTTCACATGCTGTTTATCAGAGCTAGCACTATAAAGAAAGAGAGACTAATACAGATGGTCCCTTTAGATGCTGGGGACCCTGACTTGTGCAGCAGCATTGAACATGCCTCCGATCCCCATACAGGGTGCTGTGCAGACCCCGCCCGTGGGAAGGGTTAGGCCCTTTTGGCCATTTCAGCTGTTACAGGATTTTCCTAGAAGGCCATGCAGGTGGTGTGATAGCTGGTACATGGGGGAGCTGCCTGCAGGCTCCTTGGTTGCAGTGTGCTGGCTAAGCTCCTCCTGAGGCCAAGGGATGTGTACAGAGCAGCACGGGCTTGGGTCTGCTCAGGTTAACTGTTAGGTGGCTCTCTAACTCCTTGATGGGCAATAGTCTTTGGTCAGGGTCCCTTCAGCTGCCGAGGGCTGAAGTTGCTAGAAACCAGCTCAGAGGAGATCTCAGCCCAGGAAGCCTTGTTTGGCCCCAGGTTTCCCCTTTGCCACCCTGCTGATGCCAGAGAAAAGAGCGTGGTCTTAGGAAAGAGCCCCATTTGCTTTTGCTAGCCTGTCCGAGCTCTCAAAGCCCCATGCAGCTCTCCACCAGGTTCTTGCCAGTGAGGGGCTGTGGTCAGAGAAGAAAAAAGTTGGTCTCACCTGCTTGCTTGGGTGCTCTCCTGACTACATTGCCCAGGCCTCTCGCTGCCATCTGCCGCACGGCGCTGATTTGGTGCTGTGATTTCTCCACCAAGACACCTAGGACACCCTCCAGAAACGCCTTCTCCATGACCGGCGGGTCCTTCATCAGCTACGATAAAGCAAGATGCCCATGAGTGCCAGGGTGCCACCTAAGCCCAGGCACAGCATGCAAACGGGCTTCGTAGAAACGAGGATCCATTGGATCCATTGGACGATGACACTCTCTTCTGGCACCTTCTTCCCTCAGAAAGAGACATCCCAAGCAGCAGTTTCCTAAGAGAAGCCCTCTGAACCTTTCCTTCCCCTCCTGTTGTCTCACCTCAGCAAAGAAAGCCGTCGCCGTGAGCTGCAGGTTTTCCGAGTGGGAGTTCAGCCACTGGGAGAGGGCCCAGATCACACCCCTTGAGACAAGCTGATTGTGAAGCAGGACACTGCACACAGAGCACAAGAAGGTGACATACAGTCATGCGGCAAGACCACAGGCCACGACCCAAAACTTCCCCTGCTCTGATGCAGGTGCTGTTCAGCCCCGCAAGACAGCTCCCTGGGCACACGGGAATGGTCCTGGCAGCCATTTCCCTGGGCACAGCCACCCATAGGAAGGTGGGATGCAGCCCCGGGGTCTCACCTCGTCAGGAGACACACGCCATCAGTGTGAGCCTGCGGGTTTTTGAGAAATGCCCACGCTCCCTGCCTCCATAGCAGCAGCAGCCATCTCTTCTCCAGGCATCTGCTCAGCACCAGCTCTAGAGCCTCGCGGTAAGGGCTGGCAAAAAGAAAGCCCAAAGACATTTCAAATTGCAGCACTTTCAGGGAAGATTTGTCTGTAGCAGAGCTAAAAAGCTCCGCTGCCTTGGGACGTGTTGGTTCACTCATCCCAAACTCCTCCAAGCTGGAGACCAGGTACCCCGAAATGAGGCTTTGTAGCATTCAAGTCCATAAAGCTCTCCGAAAATGGACATGTTCATCCTTTGCTATGCCTCGAGCCACTGATAGCGGGAGGAAGCCCAGGGTCCCTGGGCTCACTTGACGCCAGATGCCCAAGGCGCTCGCTAACGGCTCTCCTTGCCAGCATTTTATGCAGCATGACTTGCAGGTCACAGACAGCCCCAATTCCCCCCAACTCTTGACGAGCAGGAGCCGGGGCTATGAGGAGGCGGCACGATGGGTCCACCCACCTATAGATTTTAGAGGCAGGAACTCCACTCCTGCGGCCCACCCCTGCCGTCACACCCTGCCAGGCCACAGATTACAAGAGCTAAGTCTCTAGGACACCAAACCACAGGTGGCCATGGCTGGAGCTGGGCCACGGCCCCTGGGCCAGGAGGGGTCTCTCCCATCTGTGGTCTGCTCGACTGGGCCAACACCACGCAGGGTCTCTCCCTGGTCAGTGGAGGGAGATGAAGGACACACTGCCGTCGAGGCTGCACAGGAGGCAGGAGGAGAGCAGTTTACGGTGCCAACTGCGTGACCCCTTCCTCTCTGGGAATGGGCGCTCCTCCAGGAAAGAAGAGAAGTCAAGCAAGCCCTGGCAACCTGCCACCACTCCTAGGAAACAGGGCAGGCCAAAGCGGTCCCTCTGCACCACAAATGAACACGCCTGGCTGGGGAAGTAAAGCTTGCCAGCTTCCCTGCCCCTCCTGCTCCTTACCTGCACGGCTTGTCCTCCCTCCTTGGTGCATTGAGGAAGAGCCCTCTGCGGCATCTCAAAGGGGGGAGCAGCATCTCCTGCCCCAGCGCCTTGCTGACCTCACCCAGGAGGCCTGGAAGGAGACGGGGAAGCAGGCACTGGACCCTTTTCTTGGTTGGCAGCATGAACACTACCTCGGAGATGGCACGGGGGAGCTACAGGGAAATTCAGCCAAGAACCATCCGTTAAACAAGGGCTTTGCCCACCAGCGCAGTCCCGCTGCCTCTCTCGGGGAGCTTTTGCTGCCTGCAGGAATCACGCCAGGGATGGCCTTGCGGCCCAGGAGCAGCAAAGTGTCCTGGCCCCTCACAGCACTAACGCTGAGATGCCCCAGCACATCACCCCTGTGCAGTCTCCCCAGGCATGAGATAGTTAGAAAGCGGGTGCAAAGCTTCAGGAATGCCTCTGCCATTGAACATACCATGAGGGACTCCAGAGCAGCCTGGCTGTGGCCTGCTTTGTGAGCAGAGGAGTGGGGCCCGGGGCTGTTCTCTCCCGCTGCCTCTAATTTCTGCGTTAAGCACTTTAGGACCTGAATCCCAAGGACGCTTCTCCCCAGGGTCCTCCACAGCTCCATTGCATCCCTGCAGGGGAAGAGACATTCACCCTTTAGCTCATATCCTTGGTACATGCAGTGCCTTCACCAGAGGCCCAATGCTCTCCTGGTCAGCAGCAGGGCTTATGATGCCTGCAGGGTTCCTTTCAGAGATGGGAGCACACGGCCTTGCAATGCTCAGAGCTTTTGGGAGACAAGTGACCTTCTTCTTCATTGGATTCCCCCAAAGACAGGCAAGCTGTGTTTAACTGCAGCGGGGCAAGGGGGGAGCACACAGACCTGTCCATGGGCAGATGTTTCTGGAGGATACTGCTGACCACGGGCTCATGGTGAAAGCGAGCCAGGAGATACACTGCGTGGAGCAGGAGGGGCCTGTGGGTGCTCTGTTGCATGGTCTGCATGCGGCTGTAAAGGACATGCAGGACTTCTGGCACCTGAAAGGAAGAAGGCGAGAAAGAACACCGCAATGCATCCTCTCCCCGTACCACACAAACACGGTCAATTAGTGCATGAGCAATGCCTGCTCTCTTGACACGCTGTCAGGGTCTAGTCCTAAACTTCACCCCGCCGCTCTGCTGGAGCCCTGGCTCACGGGTGGGGATGAATGTGCTCCGGAACGGGAAGGTCGGTGTGTCCCAGAGGTAACTGTCTCACTTACAGCAAGGACCTGCTCCAGCAGGGGACTTTGGACTGCACGTGCCCATGTTCTCCCCACTCCGTGGAGCAGAACGCGGCAGGAGGCGCTAACGCGCAGCTCGGACCAGCGATACCCCTCGGCTCTGCACTCAGGCTGCGTTTCTTTAGCTCGTGTCAACTGCACGAGGTGTAGCACGACACCCGACAGAGAACAGTCTGAAAAAAGTCTCTCTTACCTCCTGATATATTAGCTGTCCACACTTTTCCAGAAAGGTAGTCATCCACGCTCCAGCGGCCCATGCACGCCTGTCGGTGGCACACTTCAAGGTTTCCATGACAGTGCTCATGAAGTCTGCGGCCTGTGCTGGGGGGAAGTACTCACAGACAGTCTGGAGAGAAATCAGAAACAGGAGAGACCCAGTCACAACTCTCCGGCTCTGCAGAATGGGAAGGAGCCTTGAAGGGACTCTTGAGTTCAGCAGTTTGCCTGTCATGGAAGGGGCAATCACAGTCCGCTTCTGCCATTTATATTTTATGTAGCTGAGAGATTTAGAAGTGTCTCATCTGATGTTGTTTGCTTATCTGCAAAGCTTGTCTTCTGACAACGGCACCCTCTCATGCACACACATGCACACCCCGCATGGTATCTGCTCCTTTGACAGTGCACCTAAAGGCCAGGCACGTCTTGAAGCCTCGTGCCACTTGCTAACAATAGAGGTGCTGGCGCGACAGCTCCCTCTGGAAATGGCGTGGAGCCTGGAGGGAGCAGGGGGACATGCAGGAGCCCAGGCGCCAGGCCCCCACCCCGGTCTATGGGGCCAGTTACCTTTGCTATTTCGTTAGAGGTCTCCAACAGAGACATGTCGTCGGGGCTGTCCAGCCCTTTACACAGGCACTCAAAGTCACCTGTTTCAGGTGCCACGTTCCTGGTCCTGGCTGGGAGAAGCAGCAGGTGAAAAGGAGAGTCACATTTACAGGAACCCCACCTTTGGCCCCAGTTCTCAAAAAAGGAGGACCCAGGCAATAAATCTGGGGCTGGGCAGACCCCTCCTCCCCCTGGCACCGCCTGCGCGGGCTGCGGGGAGCTGGCAGATGCCAGCCTCTGCTCGCAGCGGCTGCCTCCCCTGTTCCCACCACAGGGCACAGATGGCTGTGGGTGGGAGGAAACATCCTCAGCACAGAGCGATGCTGCCCGCTGAAGCAGAGGCAAGGACTCACTTCTAACCAATTTCTTTGCAGGAATTTTGTAGGGACACAGAGTAACCCGTCTGCGACCTTCCTTCATTGCGGAGAACATTTCTTGGCTGGCTGGAGAGGGGTTTCACCAGACCCCCCGTGCCCTCACGCTCTAGGCCTGCAGCTGTGTTCCCTGCTCGTAAACTCTGGGCAGCTAACTGATTTCCACTCTGGTCCTGGGCAGGAGATGTCCTTCCTGGCATGCATGTGTTTGGGGAAATCATCTGGGGAGCTGCCTGTTGGCAGCAAGGCGAAAGTCACCCTCAAAGTTTCGGACACCTCATCCCAGGTACTTTGACCGCCCCATCTCGCCTGGCCGTGGAGGGCTCTGTCACACGCAGGGACAGTGCCTGGCATTGAAGACTAGGCCCTGCTCTCAGAGAGCAGTGGGAGATGCCCCTGAGTGCCCTGGGCAGGGAGAGGACGGAGCAGGTGGGGGTAAGAAACTAGGCAAGCATGCGGCCTCCCCTTTCCCTCGCAGGGATGGGGCCTGGCTCCACGGGATGCCAGTGGCGCCAGGCAGGGAAGAGAGGGATGATCAGGCTGACCAAGCCTAGGAAGCGCCCTCTCTCCTCACCTTGTAATTGAAGCAGGTGGCCCAGGCAGACCCCTGCCAGCTGACAGGACATGGCCAGGGAGTCACTAGTTAGAGGGCCCAGCAGCCCCACCAAGAAGCCAAATTGCTTGCAAGTGCATCCTCTCTGCAGGGGCAAGAGGCAGGAAAAGGGTCACAGGCAGCCCCAGTGCCCACTCATCTCTCCTGGCTGTGCTGCACAGAGCAGGGGCCAGGCAGAGGGGAGGGCAGAGGGGCCACCCTGTCACTCCACAAGACCCGAAACCCAGTGCCCAGCCAAGCACGGCTCTCTTCCGTGGCCGTGAGTGGCAGGGAGGGGCGGGGGCCACGCAGGGGGTCCCTACTCACCATGACCTCAGATTGCTCCTCGCAAGCGCCCAGCAGCTGGGCGCAGACCTGCAAGGCCCTCTCCTGCTCCCACGCTTTGGCCGAGGTGAGCCAGCAATGCAGGACCTGGCACAGGGGGTATCTTGTCTCATGACGGGCATCGCATCTTTCTCTCCCTGACATCCCTCTCCATCCTCCTCCTTCCCTGGACTCTTCCTTGAAGGCCTTCCCTGTGGCTCTGTGTGGCCCCCCAGCCCCACTGAGCACTGGCAGTGCTGCCTTCACAACCCCACTCTCTAAGCCCCCAAATCTCTGCCCCAGCTCTGGAGCGACTCTTTCCCCATCACCCCATGGCTACTCACATGGACCACATCCTCGAAGCAGGCAGAGGTCACCTCTGCCTCAAGAAGGGCTGCTATAATCCAGCCCAGACCTTCCAAGCACAACATGTGCAGAGTCTGAAAGCAAGAAAGGAGGACTGAGGTTTGGCATCACGGGAGCTGCCAGGGTGCGCTGAGGTGGGATCCTGAGCGAGGGGTGGGCAGGGCCAGGATGGCAGGTACCTGTATGTTCTGAGTTTGCCTCATTGTCGTCCCTCTGCTTTCCATCTCCTCCTTGGAAGGAAGAGAAAAGATGGTGTGGCAGCACTCAGCCAGCAGGCTGCAACTTTCCTCCCTGCTCAGAGATGGCTTCAGCTTCCTGGCCAGAGAAAAAAGGAAGACAAAACAGCAAGGGGATTTACTAGCTCTCTCCAGAATGGCTCAAATGACAACTGGGTTTGTCCTAAGGGAGAGCCCCAAAGCCAAAACCCCTAGCCCATGCCAGAGAGCACTGCCTTCAGCTCCAGCATTTCTGCTGACTCCCAGGCAGCAGGCAAACCCTCAGCCCCAGGGTAGGGGGACCCCAGGGCTGCCTTGCCTTGCCTCGCCTCACCTTCCCTTCTTACCCCTGCCAGCCTGCTGGCTGGAGACCCAGTGCCTTTCCCCCAGCCCAGAGCCGCTCTACTGCCCACAGCCCACAGTGGGCAGCACAGCCCTGTCTCTTGCAGATGCTGCTCCTGAGCCTCAACCTCCCCCCGCCAACCCTTCAAGAGACATCCGAAATGCGAAACACCGTCCCACCCCACAGCCCAGAATCACGCTTAAGGCCACTGGGGCTGCACCAGCTGGCTGGCTGGGGAAGCACAGGGAGAGCCCAGGGTCTGGGGCCTCACCTCAACTGCACCAGGCCCGTAAACACTTGGTACACGATGGACTCCCAGGGATCCTCCATTGTCCAGTCCTGCAAGTTCCAGAGAGGCATATGCAAAGCGGGCAGCGGGGACAGGCCTCTCGGTGGGGACAGGCTCTGTTGCCAGACCTGTGTAGACACATTTGCACACTTCTACCGACTGGGCCGGGTGTGTTTTGGCGGGCCAGAGCGCACAGGCACCACCGGAAGCTCTTCTAGCCAGGCCCGCCAGCCCACGCTGCCTGAGTTTTGCTGATCGCCCATCAGCGTTGAAGGACACAGAATGCCCTGTTCCTACCAGCACTCTCACTTTGTAAGGCAGCTTTGCCTGAGACCCAGTTGAACTCGCCAAAGATGTGCCCCACCATGTCCCATGCTGAAGAGCTACGGGCGCTGGTGCTGAGCAGCTCCTTGATGAAATCCAGAACTGCCCTCCTCACCTGCCATGGCTTCCCAAGCATCGGACCTCTCCCCCTGTCAAACAAGGCTGGACACGGCTCTGGGCACTAGGGCAGATCTCCTCACGCACACCAGAGCCCCAGGGAGATGGCAGAGCTTCCCCTCCACAGGAGATAGGCCCCAGTGACTCTTGGGTCCCTCCTGGCCCTACCTGGGTTGCTCTTCTCTTGCCTGAAAGAAGCCTCAGGCCTCCTCTGCTCTCCCTGCTCCTTTGGTAAGGGCTCCCTAGCTCCTCTGTCACCCAGAAACTCCCCGACACCTTGTGGCACTTGCACAGACCCCATGGCCACACCGGACCCTGTGCACCACCTTACCTGGGTCACCGAGAAGGTGTCTTGGGCGTCCCGATACTGATACAGGATGAGCTCCTCCCAGGTGTGCTCTCGGTGCTGCTCCTCATGCAGGAGGACGCCAATCATCGCAACGACCACCCTGAAGACAGCCTGCTTGTCCTGGAGAGGGAAGGGAGGGCTGAAGATCTGCCTAGCGCTTAGCAACCCCTGGCCACAAGTCAGCCCTTCCCAGAAAGAGGGGTTTCCCCTTCCCTTCTACCCTGCAGGAGAAGGGCTCATTCCAGAGGACAGAGAGCATTTCCCCATGCCAGCACCCAACAGCCCCCCGCTAGAAGGCCCTGGGATGTGGCTGCTTCCCGTCAGGGAGCCCCCAGCCCTGGGCACGGCACTGGTAGGCTCCTGGCCTGGGGTCCTTTCTCAGCCCCTGGGCTGGAAAGGCAGCAGCTATGCTCACCTCTTCCTCCTTGCAGCCCAGCCAATTTTGCACCACATAGCAAAAGAGTGGGTAAATGTGTTTGCAGAGCTGTGCTTCTCCCGTGCGAGGGAAGGGGCATTGGTCCCAGGAGTGGAAGTAAGTATTGATCCTTTTTGACCATTGCTCCAGAACTGCACCAAAAGAAGGGAAAAAGGGGCACGTGAGCATCTGCAGCAGGGAGGGTACCTTGCACCCTCACCCAAGCCTGCTTGAAGCACAGCCCCCAGCTTGCCAGGATTCGGCTGGAGACCAGATCTGGATTTGGGAGCAAACTGTGCGCTTGAGGTGTCTGCACTGTTTGTCTCCTCCTCCCCATCACAGCTTCTCCTCCTCACAGGCCTGTTCCCCTCCAGCATATACCCACTGCAGCCCCTTCCCTTCCCAAATATTTGCCCTTCAGCACAGGCAGGTGAAGCCGGTTGGAAGGCTCAGGACCAGGCAGCGCAAAGGCACCCGTGAGTTCCTCCGTGCAGGTAGACTCAGCGTCTCCATGTCCTGCCCATAGAAATCTCCGGGGCTTCACCCACTTTTCCTACACGCTCACGATGGTTTGGGATTGCCGAGGCCCAGCCTTGCTAGGGCTCAGACCCGCTGTGCCTGCACCAAGATCAGAGCAGTTCACCTAGGGCCAGCCCGTACCCCTCCCCTGCCTCCAGGGCCCCGGCTGAGGGTCTGACACTCACCACCGCAGACAGCACGCAGGACCTGTTCGCTCCCCACTTGGCTCAGCACAGCATGCAGGGCGAGCAGTGTCATTCCCACGAAGGGGATGCATTGCAGGGCTGCAGAGAGGGCAGGGCAGAGGGACAGAGCAGGGCCGTCGTCAGCCAGAGCTGCAAGGGCTGCTGGGGTACAGCCCCTGGCAGCGCTGCCACACAGAAGGGCCAGGACTGTCGGGACATGGGGGATATGTGCTGGAGGACCAGGGGGACGCAAGGGATACCTGAGGGATAGGGGAGGCCCTCGATGAGGGGGAGGGCTGCTGCCAGGGTACTTCCCCGAGAGGGTGCAGGGAAGACCTTTTCGGGCATGGGGAGCCCCTGCAGGTTTGGTCTCTGATGGGTTCCTGCCCTCAGGGCACTAGGATTGGGGCAGCGAGGTGGAGCTTCTGGTAAGCCCCAGCCCTGGCAATGGAGCCTGGCAAGGAGGCGCTGCAACCCCGTAGCCTTCCCGTTCAGTACAGAGCGTCTGCGAAGGGGAAGGATCCCCTCTCCCGGTTATCACAGACCATAACCCAAAGCAGGAGGCCAGGGTGCTGTACCATAGCTGCTGGCAAGTTTGCCCAGTGTGATGAAGACAAATTCCTCAGGAATTCCCCCTAGGGCTTTCAGGTGTCCCTGGAGCTTGGACATCACGAAGTGGAAGTGGGAGCCGGCCAGAGCCACCAGGACGTCACTAGCGGCTATCCTCATGTCATCGGTCACACCCTGAAAAAGCACCAGAGGTGAAATACTCCCCGGGAGAAAGGCTGAGGCACTGGGACAGGGCTAAACCAGCCAGTGATGATCTTGCAGCCATTGGAAAGACAACCCCATCTCCCCAGCAAGACCCCATGGGGATATCTGTGCCCCAGGCCAGGCACCTGCCACCTCTCATAGCCTGGGGAAGGTGAGCAGGACAGGTAACAGAGACTTGAACCCAACTTTCCTCAGGCAGAAACGGCTCCATGTCCACCCCTCTCCACAGGCCCTCACCAAATGCCCTGCAAGGACAAGTCCCCAGTGCCTCTCCCTAAGGAAGAACTTGCCAGCGGCAGGAACCGGGGGCCTGCGTATCCCAGCTCCATCCTCCAAACATGGCTCATTCGTTGCCTCACACAGAGGTGCTTGCTGGCTCTATACGCGCCCCAGCGCAGGGCCGGATACGGCCTCTCCTCTACAGGGAGGGCTCCCCGGGCGAAGGAGCTCTCACAGGGGCATTGGGGAACCTCCATCTGCAAAGAGGACAAGCTCACCTGGGCTGCTCTTATGTCACCAGCCACCTCCGCTATCAGGCGGTTCAAGACACCGCACTGCAAACAGCCGTCATCTCCCTGCAAAGCGCTCTCCAGCTGACAGTAAGTCTGTGCTCGGTCACCCTGAGGACAGACCATGAAAGGGAGCAACTGGACTTACTTTGTCCCAGGGAGCTGCGAGCTGCCACCCGTTGCTCTCTGCAGAGCCTGTGAACGTCACCACCACATCGCGCCCCCAGCTTGTGTCTGCTACAGAAATGAGCTGAGGGAGCAGCTGCCCTGGAGAGGGTGTCCCACACTGTGGGACCCACCGAGCACCAGGCACCGGCCTGAGGTTGCACCTATGTCAGGCCAGGTCCTCCCCAAACCCACCGGTCCTATGGACATGGCCCGGCGCCAGAGAGAAGGTCCAGATGCGGGCCATGTGGCACTTGCCCGCTCCTGGGCAGGGAAGGCAGGGCTGGGGGGAGCCCTCAAGCCTCCCTCAGCACGGTGGGCTGCCCCCACCTCACGTCATTGTCTTGTAGATTCTCCAACAGAGAAGTCACAACGGCAGCAGTGGAGGGGCCAGCCGCAGGGACAGACCCCATCACCTTGCCTCTGCCTTCAAGATGCGTAGGTCTGGACTGGAGATCTAGAAATGGGCAGCAACCTGGAAGGAAAGAATCAAACACCTTTTGGGGCGGCCCAGCAACAGGGCAGATGGGGACAAGCTGGAGGTCACAGGCAATCCCCATTAGGCATCCAGGTCAGACGCTTGCAGGAAGAGTGTCATCAGACACTGTCACGAGAGGCCAGTGAGGCCACCAGTGGGCTCGCCATCCCTGGAGATGCTCAGACCTCGAGGGGGCTCTGCCCACCACAGATGGCTGTGACAGGCCCTGCCTCCAGCACGCTTCGGCCCCCAGCCCCCTGCCAGCCCCTCACCTCCAAGCACCCTCAGCCTCCTCATCGCAGCAGGAGCCCCTGGATGGACACGCTGGTCTCTCCAGGTCCTCTTCTTGCAAAAGCTGCGAGCAACTGGCCCAGGGAGGGACATTGGACCTGGCCATTGTGACCACACCGTGGGGCCCAGCACATCACAAAGGGCTGCAGTGATACAGGGGCCACGTGCCAATGGCCATGCTGCGGGGCAGAGACTGGGCAGGCAGCATGCCAGGGGCCCAGCAGTGCAGCGTTTCCCCATTTCTACCACTTGAATTTGCCTGGAGTCCTCAAGCGGTTTTTAGCAACAGCTTTCTCTTAAGGCCCATCCTGGCCCTGTGTGCATGTGGTTCCCCTCTGCAGGGACCCGAGGTGAAGCGGTCTCCTGGGTCGCAGTCCCAAGTGTGTCATGAAAACGGGTGATGCAGGAAGGAGAGAGACCCAGGTCAGAGCCCAAAGGGAAACGCAGCAAGCTTCTGTTACTGCACAGGCAGGAATTCCTTTACCTGCTTTTGTGCCCTTTTGTCCAAGACTTGGACAAAACCATACATTACTGCCAAGCTTTTTTGTTGTTGGACTCAATCTGTCAAACAGGAAACTGAGGAGAAGGCTGTGCATTGAGTGTCAAATCTGGGCAAGTAAGGGGCGTCACTTGTTTTTGGAAACCATGTGGGCTAACAGAGGATTGCATGGGCACTTGCGGAGCCAGAGCCTTCCCCATGATTGCCCTGACCTCTGGTCAGCAGCCTCAGCTGCGCTGCTGGACCTCAATGCTCCTGTTTTTCAGGTGGTTGAACTCTGCAGTGGCTCATGCTAGAGGACAGCTGCCTGCTTATGTCTTGGGCAAGGCCTGAGTAGAAGCCTGCGTTGCAGGAGCACTGGGTCTGTGGAGCTTGAACGTCTGGACATGAAGCAGCTGTAGAAATCTCCCAGTTGTCACTGCAATGCCTCTGTCTATCTAGACTTTGTACTAGTCTTTCTACCCTCCTTAACATAGCCAGAGCCTAGCTCCAATACTGCAAATGTCCATCAATTTCTTCCACACTAAAGGTGTCAGGACTGAAAGCTGTTGCTGGTCCTCAAGTATCCTTGGAACCCCATTCACGGCCCCACAAACAAACACTAGTGCTCTCTCTTTGTGTAGCCTGCCAAAGTTCCCTAGAGTATCTCTCGCTGCCCCGCCCATTACAGCCTGTAATGGTATCAGCTGGGATAGAGTTACTTTTCTTCCTAGTAGCTGGTGTAGCGCTGTGTTTTGGATTTAGTATGAGAATAATGTTGATGATAACACACTGATGTTTTAGTTGTTGCTAAATGGTGCTTACACCAGTCAAGGACTTTTAGCTTCCCATGCTCTGCCCGGTGCGCAAGAAGCTGGGAGAGAGCTCAGCCAGGAGAGCTGACCCAAACTGGCCAAAGGGCTATTCCATACCATATGATGTCATGCTCAGTATAGAAACTGGGGGGAGCTGGCTGGGGGGCAATGACCGCTTCTTGGTGACGTGCTGGGCATTGGTCAGTGGGTGGTGAGCAATTGTATAGTGTATCACTTGCTTTGTATATTATTATTATTATTATTATTATTATTATCATTATTATCATTATTATTATTACTAGTACTACTACTACTACTACTATTACTATTATTCTACTTTATTTTACTTAGATTATTAAACTGTTCTTATCTCAACCGATGAATTTTCTCACTTTCCCCCTTCCAATTCTCTCCCCCATCCCATCGGGGTGGTGGGGCAGTGAGCGAGCAGCTGTGTGGTGCTTAGGTGCTGGCTGGGCTTAAACCATGACAGTCCTTTTTGTCGCCCAATGTGGGGCTTGAAATGTTTGAGCTAATAACAGACTAAGCAGAGTGTATTAAGGAATTTGTATCTTTTAACAGTTGCTGGTCATAATATTGATTCATCTTTTCTTGGTATTAGTCTACTTGATCTGCACCTTGCTTTTGCAGGTTTTTGTAGTTTGCTGTGCTCTGAAGTGATGTTTTGCTTTGGAGACTTATTATTAAAACACTGACCTTGAGCGTTATCTGGTATTTGGGTTCTGTAGTGAAGTCATCAGTGTACTTCACGTACCACCTCATGGAGACAATTAGCATTTATATCTCTTCCTCCGAGAAGTTTTTCATGGAGGAAATACAGAATGGAACCTTCGCTGCCTTCTTCTATGATGTTTCCTCCTTCATTACAACTTTTCAGTATCTTGAACATCCTTGGTAGTTACAATATATCTATTGGTAGTTCTTGGGAATACTGTTTTGGTTTTCTCTAAGGTTAATAAGTAGTTTAAGAATATCATCCAGAGATCTGCCCGATGGCTGGATAGTTATGAGTGGCAGGGTATGTGGGAGAGCATGGGCAAATGCCCAGGACAGTGGGCCCCTCCAGTATTTTGCAATGTGCTGGGGCCTGGCCCATGCCTACCCAACCCTATTAAACACTATTCAGAACCCTCAAGGGGAAGAGAAGGTCTCTGGATCTGACGACAAAACGACAGGCACTGTGGCTATGCCAGCCCTGGCAACAGTTGCTGTGGCTACGCCAGCCCCGGTGTCAGGCACTGCAGCTATGCCAGCCCCTGCAACAGGCACTGTGGCTACGCCAGAGAACCAACCCATGCCAGTATCAGTCGCCCCTATACAGAAGGAAAAAAATACACAAGAAAATCAACTTGTTTAGTAAGGGCTGATGATGAACCAGGGCCATCATGAGAACAAGAGGAGGAAGAGGCAGAACCCACAAATGAGATGGTAACCTCCCGATCCTTTGTCCCTGACTGAACTGCGAGATATGCGAAAAGATTTCAGTCGTCGTCCGGGCGAGCACATCATCACCTGGCTACTCCGATGCTGGGATAGCCTGGAAGTAGAGGGTAGGGAAGTCAAGCAGCTGGTATCCCTTTCTAGGGAAGGGCGCATTGACAAAGCAACTGGAAAAGGGGCACAAGCCTTCAGCCTCTGGAGGTGACCCCTGTCAGGTGTGAAGGAAAGTTATCTCTTCAAGGAAGATGTTATATATCACCCAGGCAAGTGGACCACCATGGAGAGACATATCCAGTACCTGAGGGAATTAGCTGTGCTGGAGGTGATTTATAATGACCTGGACAACGAGCAGTTATCCAGAGATCCAGATGAAGTCCAGTGCACACAACCCATGTGGTGGAAGTTTGTACGGAGCACACAATCATCATACACAAAGTCTTTGACAATAATGATCTGGAAAGATGAAGAGGGACCAATGGTGGACGAAATGGCTGGCCAACTCTGACAACATGAAGAAGGTCTCTTTTCCTCCCTATGGGCCTGCATCGCGGCTGTGGAGAAACTGTCTGACGTGATAGGTGAGAAATTACCCCGGGAGTTCCAGCGATTCAAAGAGGACATGTCCTACTCCTCACCTGTACGGACCAGTATCTCAGCCATCAGGAGTAAGAGTCCCTCTGTTCAAAAGAGAAGATATAGTGGATACACACCACAGGCCACCCTGTGGCCTTATCTGCGTGACCACAGAGAGGACATGAGGAAGTGGGATGGAAAATGTACCTCAACCCTTGAGGCACGGGTACGTGAGTTGCAAGGAAAAACTACTACAAAAGGTGGTTCTTCCAGGAAAATTGCTGCTCCAGTTTCCAGTGAGCAGTTCCCCAGACAGAGTAGAAGGTCTGATTTTGCTTCTGATCTTAATAAAGGGACTTTTGATTCGCATTTACAAGAAATGAGTAACGAATGCTATGACCAGGACTAGAGGGGTCCTGCCTCCAACCAGGTGGAGGAAAGGGACAACCGGGTGTACTGGACTGTGTGGATTTGATGGCCTGGCACATCAGACCCACAGGAGTATAAGGCTTTAGTAGACACCAGTGCACAGTGTACCCTCATGCCGTCAGGCTATACAGGGGCAGAACCCATCTGTATTTCTGGAGTGACAAGGGGATCCCAACAGCTGACTGTATTGGAGGCTGAAGTGAACTTAAGTGGGAATGAGTGGCAGAAGCACCTCATTGTGACTGGCCCAGAGGCTCCGTGCATCCTTGGCATAGACTACCTCAGGAGAGGGCATTTCAAGGACCCAAAAGGGTACTGGTGGGCTTTTGGTATCGCTGCCTTGGAGATGGAGGAAATTAAACAGCTGTCTACCCTGCCCGGTCTCTCGAAGGACCCTTCTATTGTGGGGTTGCTGAGGGTCAAAGAACAACAGGTGCCAATCGCTATCACAGTGGTGCACTGGCGGCAATATCGCACCAACCGAGATTCCCTGATTCCCATCCATAAGTTGATTCATCAGCTGGAGAGCGAAGGAGTGATCAACAAGACTCGCTCACCTTTTAACAGTCCCATACAGCCAGTGCAAATGTCTAATGGAGAGCGGAAACTAACAGTAAACTATTGGGGCCTGAATGAAGTCACACCGCTGCTGGGTGCTGCTGTGCCGGACATGTTAGAACTTCAATACGAATTGGAGTCAAAGGCAGCCAAGTGGTGTGCCACCATTGATATTGCTAATGCATTTTTCTCAGTCCCTTTGGCAGCAGAGTGCAGGCCACAGTTTGCTTTCACTTGGAGGGGCGTCCAGTACACCTGGAATCGACTGCCCACAGCCCCACCATTTGCCATGGACTGATCCAGACTACATTGGAACAGGGTGGGGCTCCGGAACATCTGCAATACATTGATGACATCATTGTGTGGAGCAACACAGCAGAAGAGGTTTTTGAGAAAGGGAAGCAAATAGTCCAAATCCTTCTGGAGGCCGGCTTTGCCATAAAACAAAGGTCAAGGGACCTGCACAGGAGATCCAGTTTTTAGGAATAAAGTGGCAAGATGGATGTCGACAGATCCCAATGGATGTAATCAACAAAATCACAGCCATGTCTCCACCAACCAGCAAAAAGGAAACACAAGCTTTCTTGGGCATTGTGGGTTTTTGGAGAATGCATATTCCAAATTACAGTCTGATCGTAAGCCCTCTCTATCAAGTGACCCGGAAGAAGAACGATTTCAAATGGGGCCCTGAGCAACGACAGGCCTTTGAACAAATTAAACAGGAGATAGTCCATGCAGTAGCCCTTGGGCCAGTCCGGGCGGGACAAGATGTAAAAAATGTGCTCTACACCGCAGCCAGGGAGAACGGCCCTACCTGGAGCCTCTGGCAGGAAGCACCAGGGAAGACTTGAGGTTGACCCCTGGGGTTTTGGAGTCGGAGATACAGAGGATCTGAGGTGCACTATACTCCAACTGAAAAAGAGATATTGGCAGCATATGAAGGGGTTCAAGCTGATTCAAAGGTGGTTGATACTGAAGAACAGCTCCTCCTGGCACCCCGACTGCCGGTGCTGGGCTGGATGTTCAAAGGGAGGGTCCCCTCTACCCATCATGCAACTCATGCTACGTGGAGTAAGTGGGTCGCACTGATCACACAATGGGCTCGAATAGGAAACCCCAATGGCCCAGGAATCTTGGAATTGATTATGGACTGGCCAGAAGGCAAAGATTTCAGAATAGCGCCAGAGGAGGAGGTGACACGTGCTGAGGAGGCCCCACCATATAATAAACTATCAGAAAATGAGAAGCAAGATGCCCTGTTCACTGATGGGTCCTGTCGTCTTGTGGGGAAGCATCGGAGGTGGAAAGCTGCTGTATGGAGTCCTGTACGACAAATTGCAGAAAGTGCTGAAGGAGAAGGTGAATCGAGTCAGTTTGCAGAGGTGAAAGCCATCCAGCTGGCTTTAGATCTTGCTGAATGAGAAAAGTTACCAATGCTCTATCTCTGTATTGACTCATGGATAGTGGCAAATGCCCTGTGGGGGTGGTTACAGCAATGGAAGCAGAGCAACTGGCAGCACAGAGGCAAACCCATCAGGGCTGCTGCTTTGTGGCAAGATATTGCTGCCCGGATAGAGAACCTGGTTGTAAAAGTACGTCATGTAGATGCTCATGTACCCAAGAGTCGGGCCACTGAAGAACATCAAAAGAATCAGCAGGTGGATCAGGCTGCTAAGATTGAAGTGGCTCAGGTGGATCTGGACTTGCAACAGAAGGGTGAATTACTTCTAGCTCGGTGGGCCCATGACACCTCAGGCCATCAAGGAAGAGATACAACATATAGATGGGCTTGTGATTGAGGGGTAGACTTGATCATGGACACTACTGCACAAGTTATCTGTGAATGTGAAACATGCACTTCAATCAGGCAAACCAGGTGGTTAAAGCCTTTCTGGTATGGAGTACGATGGCTGAAATATAAATATGGGGAGGCCTGGCAGATTGTTTGTATGACACTCCCACAAACCTGCTAAGGCAAGTACCATGTGCTTACACTGGTGGAAGAAACCACCAGATGGCTGGAAACGTATCCCATGCCCCACGCCACCACCCAGAACACTATCCTGGGCCTTGAAAAGCAAGTCCTATGGCGACATAGCACCCCAGAAAGAATTGAGTCAGACAATGGCACTCATTTCTGAAAAAAACTCATAGACACCTGGACCAAAGAGCATGGCATTGAGTGGTGTATCACATCCCCTATCACGCACCAGCCTCCGGGAAAATCAAACGATACAATAGACTGTTCAAGACTACACTGAAAGGAATGGGTGGTGGGACATTCAAACATTGGGATACACATTTAGCAAAGGCCACCTGGTTAGTCAATACTAGGGGACCTGCAAATCGAGCTGGCCCTGCCCAATCAAAACTTTTACGTACTGTAGAGGGGGATAAAGTCCCTGTAGTGCACATTAAAAATATGATGGGGAAGACAGTCTGGGTTACTACTGCTTCAGGCAAAGGCAAACCCATTCATGGGATTGTTTTTGCTCAAGGGCCTGAGTGTACTTGGTGGGTGATGTGGAAGGACAGGGAAGTCCGATGTGTACCTCAAGGGGATTTGATTTTGGGTGAAAATAGCCAATGAACTGAATTGTATGTTAGTTGCTATATAATACTGGATGTCATCACTTCAATGATCACTATGTGCCTTATTGACGGTATACAGTAAGAATCACCAAAATTAATGAAGAATGAACTTTGAGGAAACCAAGCAAAGTGCAGCGGTGATGGACCCAGAAGTAGCTCAAGCATGCAACAATCCAAAACCACACAACATCTTTCCTGCCCTGAAAGACTGTTATGATGGATGAAGCCCAAAGACATGGACTAAAGGAACTCAACAAATGTTTTGGAGGGATAGCTATAGACTAAGGAAATTATATCTATGTGTGTGCATATATATATATACATAAATACATATCAAAAGACTGGAAAAATGGTGGTGATTAATTAGAATGTACTGGAAAGTGTAAGACCTGGGCGTGACGTATATGGTATGGAATAAGGGGTGGACACTGTCCTGGTATCAGCTGGGACAGAATTAATTTTCTTGATTGTAGCTGGTATAGTGCTGTGTTTTGGATTTAGTATGAGAATAATGTTGATAACACACTGGTGTTTTAGTTGTTGCTAAGTAGCGCTTACACTAGTCATGGACTTATAAGCTTCCCATGCTCTGGCAGGTGCATGAGAAGCTGGGCGGGAGCTCAGCCAGGACAGCTGACCCAGACTGGCCACAGGGCTATTCTATACCATATGATGTCATGCTCAGTATAGAAACTGGGGGGAATTGGCTGGGGGGCAGCGATCGCTTCTTGGTGACGTGCTGGGCATCAGTCGGAGAGCGGTGAGCAATTGTATAATGTATAAATTGCTTGGTATATTATTATTGTATTAAAATAGTATTATTATTACTACTACAAATACAACAACTACGAATACAATTACTACTGCTATAACTACAATTCTATTTTATTTTCATAAATTATTAAAAGGTTCTTCTATCAGCCAACGAATTTTCTCACTTTATCCTTTACAATTTTCTCCAGAATCACATTGGAGCAGCAGCGGAGAGAGCGTGTGGCTGTGTAGCGCTCAGTTGCTGGCTGGGGGTTCAACCACGACACAGCCAGCGCCCAGATCAAAAACTACAAAGGTCCAGGGATTCCACCCACACCAAAAGCAGCCAGGACCAAAAGATGCTGTGGCTCTTCAAGTATCTAAGGAAGCCCATTCAAAGCCCCACAAACACTGGCGCTCTCTCTTTCTGGAGCCTCCCAAAGTTCAATACACTCTCTGTCCCTGGCACGTGGACTGCAGCCAGACCCTGGAAAAGACATTACGGAAGTCCAGAGATTACTACCAAACCAAAGGTGCCAGGACCAAAAGCTCTTGCTGCTCTTCAAGTATCCAAGGAACATTCATAGCCCCAAAAATACTGGTGCTCTCTCTTTCTGTGGCCTCCCAAAGTTCAACAGAGCCTCTCTCCCTGGCCTGCTGTGTTCATACAGAGCCCAGCTCAGCAATTGTGAATGTGCAGGGATTCCTCCCACCCCAAAGGTGCCAGGACCAAAAGCTCTTGCTGCTCTTCAAGTAGCGGGGTAAAAGGAAGAGGTGACTGGCTGTCACTTCTCTTGCAGGAGCAGGATTTAACAGCAGAAAGGAGGCAGGACGAAATGCACTTTGAGGTCAAAAGTGCATCAGACAGCTGACGCAGTCACGATGAGAGTACAGGCAGAAGAGAAGAAGATGCAGGTAAACTGGCTGGGACAATGCTTCTGAGGTAATATCTGTGAAACAAACACGGAGCCAGACAGAGGCATTGGGAGGTGGTGGAGTGGGTGAGAAAGGTGCCTGGGAGAGAGGAGAGCATGGGGAGATGAAAGACAGAGATGGAGATGCCTGCTGCTCATGCACCACGAAGATGGCCTCTTGTGCCCTGCAGCTGGGGGGAGGAAGGCTTTTTTTCCCCCACGGTGGGCTAGCAAGTGTCCCTGGGGGTTTTTTGCCTTCCTCTGCAGCATTGAGCACAGCCCCTTGCCAGGGCTCCTTTGGGCCGTTTTGGCTAGGTGCCTGCTGCTCCTGCTCCATGAAGGTGGCCCTCGTGCCGCGCATGCGGGGGGAGGACACTTTCTAGACTCCCAGGGCGGACGCCCAGGGTGGCCCCCGGGGGTTGCTTCTTCTCCTCTGTAGCATTGAGTGCAGCCCCTTGTCAGGGCCCTCTGGGCCCTTTGGGCTCAGTTCTTGCCCGCTGCTCTTGCACCTCCGATGCGCCACTCGTGCCCTGGCGCTCCCTGGCTCTTTTGCGCATTGCAGGTTTGGAGCAGGAGCGAGCTCTGCTCTTCCCTTGGCTCCGTTTCCCGAGGTGTTCTTGCTTGTGCAAAACAGCCTGTGCTTGGAAGGGCTGCAGGCTCACTGCACCCCAGGGCACCACACCCCTCTTCTTCTTCTTCTACTTTTCTGTGTGTGGTCAGTACCCATCCTCCTTCTTCAAGTTCTTCTGCACTGTTCAGAAACGAGGGACTGCTTGGCCTGTATTCCTGCTGCTCCTTTCTGCGGCTTTCCTTTGCCACACTGCAAGGGATGCTTTTTCAAACTAAACTGAAGAACACATCAGCCTGCTCCTGGCTGCACATGGGCATTGTGTTAATGCTTGTGAGCATTGGCTCTGAAACAGATTCAGCATAAACCAACATAAAGTAAAATGACATAAACCAACATAAAATAAAATAATAAAAAATAAACCACACCGAAGGTGCCAGGACCTAAAGTTGTTGCTCTCCTTGAAGCATCCAGGCTACCCCATGCACAGCCCCACAAACACTGGCGCTCTCTCTTTCCAGAGCCTTGCAAAGGTCAATACAATCTCTCTGCCTGGCACACTGAGTACAGCTGGAAGCCAGCTCAGTAATGCAAATGTCCAGGGATTCTTCCCACACCAAAGGTGCCAGGACCTAATGGTGTTGCTGCTCTTGAAGTATCCAGGGAATCCCATGCACAGCCCCACAAATGCTGGCGCTCTCTCTTCCGGCAGACTCCCAAAGTTCAATAATGTCTCCCTCCCTGGCCCGCTCATTACATTTTGCCATTATTCGGATGGGAAACCACCGTTGGGAAGAAAAAAACGTTGTGGGGGTGGGAACCCATCCTTTGGGACAGGAAAGCATGGGCAGGATAGGCAATCCTTGAGATGGGCAGCTGTTGCAGTAGGAAAAATCAACCCAGCGCAAGGGTGGCTGCAGCAGGTGCCGGCAGAATGAGTGCCATGGGGACGAGGGATGCTTGCCCCCAACAAACCCCACCCGGACCAAGCGCCATGGCAGGTACAGCAGCAGGCTCCCGCTCCTCCTGGTGCTCCTGCCCTCCAGGTACTCCAGGTAGCCCCCCAGACGGCTCTGCCCACCAGTCTCTCACCCCATTGCTCCTCTTCGCTTCCCCCAACAGAGAGGTTCCCTCTCCAGCTGCCGAGGGCATTGGAGGTGCCCAGCGTGAGCGTCACCGCCCCGGCCATGCTGCCACCGGTCACTGCCAGCGTGCTGCCCTCCTCCGGCCCGGGGCTGCCGCTGTCCCGCGGGCCTGCTCGGGTGCACACTGTCACCTCCCAGCTGGCCCAGGCCACTGTCTGGCAGGGGGTGCCGGGGCCCCTGGGGGCCCTGGGCCAGGTGGTGCAGCTCCCCGGCATGGTGCCGCTTCCCCCCATGGGGCAGCTCCTCCCGATGGCATCGCTCCCCCGTGCCGTGCAGCTCCCTTGCGGGGTGCAGCTCACTCCCGTGGTGCAGCTCCCCTGCGGGGTGCAGCTCCCCACCGTGCCTGCTCCCTGTCCCCCTGCCTGTGGCTGGGGACAGCAGGTGCTGACGGGGACGCTGCTGCCCCACCAGCCGATGGGCCTGGGGCCGTGGGCCGTGGTCCAGGGGGAGCCTCTCTACCCCATGGGCTTCTGCCTGCTGCATGTCCCCGCCCGCCCTGGCCCCCCACCACCCCGCCACCCCACGGCTCAGCATTGGGTGCAGGGCCCCCCCGTGCTCCACACCCTGCCCCACAGTGCCCAGAAGACGCCAGAGGCCTTCAAGAAGGATGCGGCAGCCATCCAGGACAGCCACCCTGCTGCCAGCCCCCACCAGCCTGCCCTGATTCTGCCGCCTGGCGCAACCACGACCAAGCCCAAAGGTGAGCATCTGCGGGTGGCAGAGCCCGCGGGTGCGCAGCCCGCGCCCAGGAAAGCTTGCATCGCCACGGGGTTGGCTTGGCTTTGTTTGCTTTTTCAGCAGCGGTGACCACCCTGGCAGCCCTGGACAAGCCCGCGGACCTGTCCGAGCAGGGGCCACACACCTTCGCCAAGGCCTTTCCTCAGCGGCCGGGTGACACCAACGGCAACGAGACGCTCGCCTGCCTCCAAACCGCGCACGGCACCGAGGCCATCCCCGACATCTCCGACAGCCCCAGCTTGACCGCCTTGGTCCACCAGCTCCCCGACCTCTCCCAGTACGTGGCGAAGGGCGGCTGCCCCAAGGAGTGAGCGGTGGTGGTGGGGCTGGGGGACAGCGAGGACACCGTCCCCGATGTCCCCGACGGCCCCGACTTGACCACCTCCCTCATCAAGCTCCCTCACCTCTCCGAGTACAGGGCAGGGGGCGTCGGCACCAAGGAGCGAGCGGCAGCGCCCATGCTGGGGGACAGCGAGGCCACTGCCCCCGATGTCGCCGACCACCCCCATGTCCCCGGTGGCCCCAACAGCACCGCTTTCCTCAACCGGCTCCCCAACTTCCCACAGGACAGGGCGGAGGGCGACTGCCCCCAGGACCAAGCGGTGGCAGCGATGCTAGGGGACGCCGACCCCTCCTGGGCAGGGCTGCCAACGTCCCCCTCGCTGGACCCCAAGAAGAAGCCCCACCAAGAGGTGGAGGAGGTGCTGCGGAGGCAGCTCCGGGTGGTTTTGACCTGCTTGCCGCTGCCGCTGGGCGTCACCTCCTGTCGGGTGCTGCCCAGATCGGGCAAGGCAGGCGGCAAGCAGGCCAAGTGCCCCGCACCAGCTGGCACCCCCAAGACGCAAGACACCTTCCAGCAGGACAACATGCCGCCCAAGAAGAAGAAGATGGTGGTGTGCCGGGTGGCAAAACACTCAAAAACCCCACGGGAGGGGAAGCCGGACAGGGACGGCATGGCAACGGGTGGCAGCGGGCAGCAGGTGGGCAACGGCGGGCACCAAGTGGGCGGCACCAAGCACAGGGCATCTGAGGACACCAACGGGCCTGCCTCGGTGCTTGAGCGACCCAGAAGCCCTGGGGACGCCGGGGGGGTAAAGCACCCCACCCACCCTGCCCGCTGCTGGTCGAGAAGGCGCGCAGCATGCATCCCCGCACCATGCGACCCCATGACAGGCTGCTGCTCAAAAAGGTCCAGGCCAAAACACTGCGGGGGCTGAGGATGCCCCGCACCGACCTGAGGGCCCACCTGCTGACCTCCATCCAAAGCTTCCACCCGCTGGGGCAAAGGGTGAATGCGGTGGGGCCGGTGCGCCAACCGCCTGAGCCGGAGCCCCAGGCCGGCTCCAGTGTGCCCCCCAGGGTCCCCAGGCCCCTGCCCCCAGCCCCGACACCCAGTGCAGGGCCGGCTGCCTCCAAGCCCCCGGCTGACGGTGAGAAGGAGACGGCACTGGCGGCGGCATCAAGCAGCAAGGTGCGCACCGGGGCTGCCGCCAAACCCAAGCGGCCCAGCTGGCTGCGCCTGTCGCCCACGGGGGGCCAAACCCTGTGGGAGGGGCTGCCGCAGCAGCTGCACATGCCGCCGCAGCTGCTGCGCCCTCCCGACGACTCTGCGCTGCCACCTGACTCCCGCTGGCCCCGGGCTATGCCCACCCCACTGGAGGAGCAGGAGGAGTCAGTGCCCATCACGCCTGAGCAGTGGCCCGAGCGGGAGCGCCTGAAGCAGCTGGCCCAGGAGGAGCGGCAGCGGGCGGCCCTGCAGATGACACTGGGGCAGCTGCAGTTTTTTGTGCAGAGGGAGATCAACATGGCGACGCGTATGGCTACCCATAAGCCACCGTCCCCCCTAGCACCCATGCACAGAGCAGATCCGCAGGCAGGGACCTGCACCCAACCGCTCCAGCCCCAGCCCTCTCCCAGATCCCACAGTTTCTTGTTTCATTCATTAAAAGGCTTGGGTGTTCGCTTTGCAGCGCCTCTCTCTGCCTGTGGCCATTTGCTCAGCAAGAGGGGGGAGTGGGGCGGGGGGGAGGTGGGGTTTAGCGCAGCCTCTGCCCACCCCGCAGGTGGCTGAGCTGGGCTGGGGATGGCCACTGAGATGATGGGGAGATGGGGCATCGCTCCAGGTGGCGGGCGCCCGTGGGAGAAACCACACTGATTCGCACCAATGCCAGGAGGACAGAGGCCTCCAGCACTGCCCCAGTACCAGCATCACCGCCCCGGTACCGCCATCACCAGCACTGCCCCAGCACCAGCACCACTGCCTGCGAGCTGGATCCGGCCCTGGGAAGGAGCCACGGCTGCCCCAGGGGGCCAGGCAGAGACAGGCTGAGCGCGCAAAATGCAGCTCACCCCACGGCCGGCAAGCGGGTGTCGCTGGCCGAGGCTTGCGCGCTGAGATCCCGCAGCTGCCGCTGCAACGGCTGCACGGCTTGCTCGGCCCCCCTCTACGGCCTCATCTGGCACTACCCGGACCTCATCCAGCAAAAACCCCTGCCCACAGGCCAACCCTGAGCCGCTCTCACGAGCAATTCGCAAACGGCCCGTGCCGACCGAGGCGAGAGGCTAGGACGCAAAGTATAGAAATAGAGGGGCCAATATTCTTTCATGCACGTGCCTTGTCCCAGCCCAAGTGGGGCAGCCTGAGTGTGCCTTTACACAGGGTTCTTGTACCCTTCAATTGTTCAGGTACCAGACGACTTGACTCATCACTCCCACCCATGCTACCGACTCCTAATCACAGTCCCACTTTGCAAAGCAGCTCTAGTTTTGCAGCATTCTTGCTGCTTGTCTACTGATCCGCATGTCCCTGGAGTCACTCTCACTACAGTTACTGATCTCTGAGGCCAGACAGAGAGAGCAGAGGAGGGCAGGAGGGAGGACAGAGGTATGGACCAACACAGGGAGGCTGAGGGAGAGGAAGAGAGGGAAAAGGAAGAGAGGAAAAAGGAAGGGGAGAGAGAAAGGGAGAGGTAGGGACAGAGAGCAGGGCACAGAGAAACAAAAGAGCTGCAAAACAGTCAGTACTTTAAACTGGCAGCTAACTGCCTCTTGTCTTAAAAGACGTGAAAACTGCAGTTAATTACGACAGAAGCAGCTGCACAACGCAGAGGCCTCCTCTCGCCCTATCACCTGCTCAGCAATCAGTGACATCAGAAGAAATGTCACAAGCAAGGTGACTTCTCATACCCAGAAAGCTACTGAGCAACATGGGACACCACAAGCACCTGCACAAGCCCAGGACGTGCTGTGACACTAACAGCTACTCAGAGACTGGTGACCTCGCAAGCACCCGCACAGCAGAAGCATCCTCACTTCCAACACCCTGCATTTTTCCCCTCCATCACCATCTCTGTCTCCCATCTCCCCGTGCTCTCCTCTCTCCCAGGCACCTTTCTCACCCACTCCACCACCTCCCAGTGTCTGTCTCTGTGTCTCTGTGGCAGATCTTACCTCGGCAGCAGTGTCCCAGCCCAGTCACCTGCGTCTCCTTCTCTTCCTCCTCTGCTGTCATCGCAACTGCGCCAGGTGCCTGATGCACTTTTTGACCTCAAAGGGCATTTCGTCCTGCCTCCCTTCTGCTGTTAAATTCTGCTCCTGCAAGAGAAGCGACAGTCAGTCAGGGTCACCTCTGTGCCATCTTACCTGCATCTTCCTGAGCTGGACAGCTGCTGGGAACTGTCACCATCAGCCGCGGCTCTGCTTGAAGTCTTCTCCTGGCACAGGCACAGCTCTGGCTGTGCTTGGTGCAGGCCATGCTTCCTGAAGGACGACAGCAACACTCACAGTTACTCCTGGGCAGTTTCCAGCTGCGAAAAGCTGATTTGAGGCAGGTTTGCCACAGGTCCTGAGCCTGGTCCGGGCGTGCTCCTTGTCCCCCAGCTTGGCCACAGGTCCCACATTTGGCTCCCTCCAGCAAGAGTTTGGAAAGCCCGTTCCCAGCTGGGAGCGCCAGGCCAAGGGCACGGGGCAGAAACAGCCCCCTCCCCCGAGCACCCCAGCCCCCAACTGGCCTCTGCCCCCAAACTCCTAAAAATTCCAAACAGGCTCGCCCTCTAACTTAATTATCTTCAGTTTTAAGAAAAGAAACTGTGTACTGCCAGATTCAGTAGTCCAACTAAGATTGCTAGAGGGCGATTTGGGCTTCAGCTCCAGAACAAAAGAATTTCCATTACAGAATCTCAGCTGCCAACTCCATAATCATCTTGTCACAGACACACAAACACTCTGTTGTACAAAATCTTACGGCCAATTAAAATTATCCTCCCCTCCCCAAATCTTTGTTCTTCTCGTACCCTCAGACTGCCACAGTAATAATCATGTAATTATTCTGCAATTACCACCAATCAGAAACCCCTCCAAAGCATTACTCCCTGATGGGACTGACAGTACTGCTGATAAGGGAGAACCATCACTAACCATGCACCCACCTGTTAGGGCCTTTTGCCTCTGCGACCAAGCACTTCTACATGGACATCTCTGCCTGACAGGAGAAGACCAGCCCCCAAAAAATATCTTACATTGTCTTGGCTCTAGAGTAAGCAAGGGATCTATGAGAGTGATACAAACAAGTTTAAGAGAAAGCAGGATAGCGGAAAAAGCAGAAAATGTGATATGTTTCACCCACCTCTAATTTCAGAAGAAAGTTTCAAGGGTGTTTTTTCTGTTTGGTTTGGTATTTTAACCACTGCATAGCACAAATTGAAAACACATACCTATGTTTTAAGGAGAACTGTAAACTACAAGAGTAAAACTACCCAGTCTATGTAATTACACTTCTTTCCAGGACACATCAGTCATTTTTCTTACATTTCACTGGAGAGATTTATGCTAAAATCACTGAATTCTGATGTGGAAATAGCAAAACGTCATCTGTAAATCTTGGAAAAGAACACCACATTGAAGGAAAACTGCTCATAGAAATTGTAAATGACATGTTTCTGCTGTCAAAGGTTATAATGCTTTTGAGTATCTTTGCCGTCTTCATCTTCTTTGTCTTCACTTTCTTCTGATGACATTATAACTACTATACCTCAACATAACATTAAACTGTTCAAGCACTCTTGCAAATTATATGAAATCCAAAATGCCTTACTGTACTGGCTTTGGCTGGGATAGTTAAATTTCTTCAAAGCAGTTTTGACGGGGCTGTGTTTTGGATTTGTGCTGAAAATAGTGTTGATATTGCACCAATGTTTTAGTTACTGCTGAGCAGTGCTGACACTGCGTCAAGGCCTTTTCTGCTCCTCACACTTCCCTGCCAGCGAGTAGGGTGGAGATGCACAGCAAGTTGGGAGGGAACACAGCTGGGACAGCTGACCCCAGCTGACCAAAGGGATATTCCATACCCTATGACGTCATGCTCAGCAATAAAACTGAGGGGGAGAGTGGCAGGGGGTACCCTGCTCAGGTACCGACTGACTATCGGTCGGTTGGTGGTGAGCAATTGTTTTCATTTGCATCGCTTGTTTTTCTTGGGTTTTATTTTCCTCTCTCTGTTTTTTTTCTTTTTCTTTTCCCTACAATATTTTTTAAAAATTTCTTTTAAATTATTAAACTGGTTTTATCTCAGCCCACAAGTTTCTTTCTCACTTTTACCCTTCTGATTCTCAACCCCATCCAACCGGGTTTTGTTATTACCATCATGTCCATGACACACTAGATCCTGCCAAACCAAATGACCAACTTATGCAAGACATGTTCCAGAAATTACCATCACCACAGAGAAGCATACATATCTATCTTGTTCTGCCCTTGCCAGAACTGCTGGCTGACCTGTCACCAGCCTCAGTGACTAACAGCAGGCAAGACGCTCTCATCTGGCTTAGCTCAGATGCAGCTCCTAGGAAAACAGCTATTTCAGAAAGTCATGCCTTGTTATTTTGGGAAAGTGTTTCAAGGAAATGTCTTTAACTAGAATGGTAAGACTAAGCATGGTAATCTCACTCCAAGTTCAAGCTCTGCTACAGATTACCTTTTTTTTTTTTCCCCTCCCTCTTTTCCCCAAAAGGGTGGCACTTCTTCCTGAACACAAGATGAGTTACATGGGGTATACGGATAGCCCATGGAAAACTGAGAAATGAGCCTGTGATCACTTCCATCCCCATTCCTTGGCACTCCAACACTCCTTTCACACTCCTCTCCTCGCCAGCAGTCAGGCCTTACGCAGTCTGTGCCACACGTAGAAGACACCAACTTTGCCAGATATTGCCCAAATCATTTCCTACTTGAGATCTGATTGGCTCAACTACTGCCACAACCTTTTCTGTCCTTACATGCAGTCTTGCCCCCTTCTGACCCATCCAGAAAGCTCCTAAAAGGATCATCTCACTCACTGTCTTAATTGCAACTAACAGTCTCCTTAACACCCCAAAGTTGTTTCCCTCCCTTCACACATCGAGTTAATATGGCCTTTCATGACTTAGCTTCATCCCTTGTTATTTCCCACCAAGTACCACGATGACAGCTCCTAATTACAGGCCCTGAGAGCAGCTTCCACCGACTGTCACCTGCTACACACCAACAGGAACAGCACTGTCTTCTCCCATGCCCGTCTCCATGCCCAAGAGGACCTGTTTACACACCCCTGAAAATCCTTGCTGTGCTGCTCAAGGCCATGAAAACTGTCACACTACTGCTGTACCCACATCACGGTTCCTCTTTCTGAGTAACACTGCCCATTTCTGTCTATTCTCACCTGCCCACAGCCATCTGTTGTTTTCAATCTTTTTTTGTAATACCTTCTTTGGACCTCACTACGGTACAGGCTCAGAGTCCATGACTATGGCTGGTAAAGTCTGTAGCAATACAGAATTGTGTAGGGATGAAAAATCCCCAGTAATTCAGCTCATTTCAATTGTCTAAGAGGAGGCTTTTGGCTAGAACACAGTCAAGAAAATTAAAAACCATAGAATGATAGAATATCCTGAGTTTGAAGGGACCCACAAGGATCACCGAGTCCAGCTCCTGTACCTGCACAGGACAACCCCAAAAATCATACCATATGTCTGAGGGCATTGTTCAATTGCTTCTTGAATGTTGTCAGGCTTGGTGCCATGACTACCTCCCAGGGGAGCTTGTTCCAGTACTCCACTACCCTTTGGGTGAAGAACCTTTTCCTAATGTCCAACCTAAACCTCCCCTGGCATACCTTCCTGCCGTTCCCTCAGGTCCTATCATTGGTCATCAGGGAGAAGAGATCAGTACCTGCCTCTCCTCCTTCCCTCGTGAGGAAGCTGTAGACCGCGATGAGGTCTCCCCTCAGTCTCCTCTTCTCCAGGCTGAACAGACCAAGTGACTTCAGCCGCTCCTCATACGGCTTCCCCTCTAAACCCTTTACCATCTTTGGAGCTCTCCTCTGGACGCTCTCTCGTAGCTTTGTATCCTTTTTGTACTGTCACGCCCCAAACTGCACACAGGACTCAAGATGAGGCCGCACCAGTGCAGAGTAGAGCGGGACAATCACCTTCCTCGACTGGCTGGCCATACAGTGCTTGATGCACCCCAGAACATGGCTGGCCCTCTTGGCTGCCAGGGCACACTGTTGGCTCATGTTCAACTTGCTGTCGACCAGAACCCCCAGATCTCCCTCTGCGGGGCTGCTCTCCAGCCTCTCATTCCTCAGTCTGGAGGTACATCCAGGGTTGCCATGTCCCAGGTGCAAAATCCAGCACTTGCCCTTGTTGAACTTCATACAGTTGGTGATTGCCCAGCTCTCTGATTTGTCCAGATCTCTCTGCAGGGCCTCTCTGCCCTCGAGAGTGTCAACGGCTCCTCCCAGTTTTGTGTCATCAGCAAACTTTGATAACAAACCTTCAAGTCCTCCATCCAAGTCATTTATGAAGATACTGAAGAGCGCTGGCCCCAAGATGGATCCCTGTGGAACCCCGCTAGTGACTGGTCGCCAGCCCCATGTAACCCCATTTACTATAACCCTTTGAGCCTGACCCATCAGCCAATTGCATACCCACCAGAACTAATCTACACTCCCTCCTTGATTGGCACCTCTTTCTTCATCAGGTCGTTGCATTTCTATAGTTCCTGCGGAGTACATACCAAGATTTTCCTGTTCAAACGAAACAAGAAAGATCAGTCACAAACACGCAGAAAACCTGCCATTCACAAACACTGTACCTACACAGGAGCATTATCAAGGCCCTGCATATATGCAAAAGATTAAATTAATGCACCGGGGAGGACAGAGCAGGAACAGCACTCTGGCACCCACGATGAGTAACAAGAACTTCTGCTCTGAACTGGGGCTTAGTCAAAGGGCAAGCACAGTACTGATCCAGACACAAAACTGAGCGTATCGCTTAATCCCAGGTGCCATATGCACTGTACCTTCTTCCATTGCCTCCTGCCGACAAATCGTTTCCCAGGCTCTTCCATCTCATCACAGCTGCACGCTGGCTCCAGGCTGACTGGGGGAACTTCTCAGCGCTTTAACTTCGTTTCGGGCTTGCTACGAGCACGAGGCTTCATCCCTCTGGCTTGGCCCCCAGCAGAAGCTGGGCAAGTGGCAGGTTTGCAAGTGGCTTGATGGAACAGAGCTTGGACACCTACCAGAGATTAAAAACCAACCAAAGAAAAAGCCCAGAGAAACTGTGTTAGACAGCAGCAGAAAGAAACATCAGGGCTGATCCCTGTTTAACACACAGGGTTTGGAATTTGGGAGACTGGAGCTCCCAACAGACTCGCTTCTTGCAATGGAAACATCCTTTAGCTTTTGAGCCTGACAGAAATATTACAGACTGCCCCCATCTCTACTTTGCAGTTGCCTGAGGCATTTGCTTGTCCATGTCCAGTTCTCTTCCATGCTTACAAAGTATGTTTAATCTGCAAAACAGTCAGTACTACAAGCAGGTAGCCTCTTCTCTCACAGATGTGAAAACTGCAGTGAAAGACAACACAGGTATCATGACAAGCCTTCTGCTCTGGGCTAGGTTTTTAAAAGGAAGGTCTTCTGAACCTCTGTTTTCCAGCTGCCACCAACAGCTGGAGAAACGGTCTGGTTTTGATCAGCTGGATGATCAATGCTACCTACCAAAATCCAGTACAGGACATTACACCGCAGGCTGCAGATTTTAAGTGTAACCTAAAGGACTGAGTAACCTCCCTCCTGCCATTGGGCTGACTGCAGTATTGCACATCCCCTGGCTTCTCAAGCTCTTCCCCAGCAGTCTCCTCCTCACCACTCTGCTACAGGCTGCTATATGGTCTCAGGGAACCATACTCTGGAGCCACTCCACTTCCATCTGAAGCCAATCCACTTCCATCTGAATACAGATACGAGACTGGTAGGGGAAAGGTCGAGTATCGACCCTGGGAAACGTGATGCCAGTTCAGTGTCTGCAGCAGGATCCGGGCAGCCACAGAGCTGAGCAGCGACTCTCTTTGGAGACCATGAGGCAACGGGTACCCTCACTCCCACAACCCGCTCTAGATGACATCCCACTGCTTGCATCCTTGCCCTCCCTTTCCCCTCCAGCTTTCCAGACGGTGGCAGTCATCCTCTGAGGGTAAGACAAGAGAAAGTGTCCCTTGCTGAACTGCCACCATTGCCTCCACTGGAACCACCCTGGCTCTGCACGCAAGGACATAGGGCAGTGGCAGCAGGTCACTCCCGTTCTGCTCCCTACATCCCCCCTTGATGACTTGAAGGAAGTCTGCTCCCGGCATCTTCCTCGTGCCCACCCCAGCCTCCCTCAACAAGTCAACTGTCGGCCACTTCTGCTTGCGCAGGAGCTCATGCAGCGTGACAAGATCCGGGGGTGCACAAAGAAGGGGGTCCGGCCCTTCCCCCAGGGCCGTCGGCTCTCTGGTGGTGAGCCCTGGAAAAGCTGGGAAAACACCCTGAGAGCACCCTTACCCAGTCGCCGTGCCAGGAGGTGTGACACCATTGGGGGTAAAGCAGCGCAGCTCTACGGATCTGTTCTACTCTCTCCAGCCTTCCTTTTCTCCTGACGGTTTCCGTCAGCAGGGTTTGCTCCTGAGTTCTTGCAGATGCAAACAGAAACCCTGCCGTTATGGCTGAGGAACTAACTCACCCAGGAGCTATTTTACCAGAAAGGGCTACGGTTACTTGTCCGACAGAAGCAATGCCCAAACAGAGTTTCTGAGGGCATTCTTCCTGAGCACAGGCATGCCAACAAGGGATTGCTAAGACTCAGAGTAACTCACATCATTTAAGAACCCACAACAGGCAACTGAATGTGAAAATGAGCACAAAGAAAGGGGTCTTTTCAGAATCGCTATCTATTTCTTTTTCATGTCTGTATTTTCCTCACCACGGGGAACAAACACAGACTCTGAAGCCCCTGCGGGCACATACGTTCTGTGGGACAGAGGGGAGAAGAAAGTAGAGAGACCTGAACAGGGAATTTTCAAACCTGGGAAGAATCAAGTCGAAACAGTTGCAAAGTGTAGCATCAACTTACAGAAACTTAAACCTGATGCAGCCCACTCGTAGAAGTGAGGATTACAGAGAACTAGAGGGGAGCACTGCAATCAAAGGGGGAAGCAACACATGCAGCTCTAACCGCACATTTTCACCCGATTGCCTTAAACACAACAGGCCTGGGATCCCCACTGCTCACGTCACCCTGGAATAGTCCCATTCCTCGTCTGAAAGCTGCCGTGTGCCTGGCTGAGGACAGACACAATCCACACAGAGAGCAACCAGAGGTAAACGCTGCGCTTTCCTTGGTGAAGTTTCCTCAGAAAAAATACATTTACAAAAACAAATAACCTAGTACTGCAAGTACCAGGAAGAAAGAAGTCCCTGACAGGTTACCGGACCTTCCTGGCTGTGGTAAAACCATCCGCCCTGGGCACCCCCATTTCCCAAAAGCCCGCAGCACAGCTTGGGTGGGGGGACAGGCAGGTATCTGACCTTGGGGCAGAAAAAGGGGCACAAGTGGCACATGTGGGATTCGGAAAAGAAGTTAATTACCAAGGCCCGCTTCAAAACGTTCATCATCAAGGCCTGCTTAGAAGAAGTTGGTCACCCAACAACTGACAGCTACCAAGGACAGAGTAGAGCTAGGAAGGAAGTGAATCAGCACGCCCGCACAAACCAAGGACAGAGGAGAGGCCTGTAAGGTAAGAAGGAATCTCTGAATGAAAGAGTGAGCTCAGAACAAAGAGAATGGGCAGTCTGAACATAAACCAAGAAACTCCCTGAACATTGGGGAGTGTCAGCTGTGTTCTTAACAAAAGGAAACAGCCAAATCAGCATGCTGAGGTGGAAAAAAACAACGAGGTCAACAAGCGGACAGCTGGAATTTGAGGAGAACGACCACCAAGGACGCCCGAAAGAAGCCCCAGAATTAAACAGCGCATGCTCCGGTGGGACGGGAAATATGGTAATGATTTCTGGGAAATAATTGTACCGTTAATGACTTTCCTCGGAAAATTAAGGAATATGTACGTTTTAAGTTTGATAAATAATTTGCTGGCGTGACCTACGGCATGCACGCTGGGCGGAGATATCCCCCGTGCATCCAGCGCTGCAATAAAGAATGCCTGCTTTCTAAATGCCAAATTGGCGTTAGAAAGTTTTTGGACCGCTTGGCGGTAACACAAGCATCTGCCAAGGGAGCTGCCTCCAACCAGGAGCGCTCCCCACCGGCTGCTCTGCCAACAACGCCCTGGCGCGTGCTCCCACCAGGAGGCAGAAACAGCTCCGTGTCTGGAAATGCCCATTTATCAAAGGCTGTCAGCAGAGACGGGGCTGTCCATCAGCACCAGACCCACAGGAGGGGACAGCAAAGGCCCCTGGCCTGTCCCCACCACAGCATGCCTGCTCCATAGCCTGGAGCCGCCTGGAGAGAGGAGGCCACTCTGCCTTCCCCTGGCCTGCGGACATCAAACACCCACCTCCAGCTGGCAGGGCTTGGGGTGGCGACCCTCGGGGCAGCAGCAGGAACCGCTCCCACCCTGCTGCTGGGGCTGGCCCTGGGGCTGAGCCCTCGGGCCCAGGGCTGGGGACTGGGCCATGGCGGGGCCCGTGGGCGGTGAGGCCTCCAGGCCCCTGCCCCCAGGCCCATCCGCACTGGCAGATGCCTGCTCCCGCTCCCGCTCCTGCAGCTCCCCCGGCCCTGGCCTGGCCCTGCTCCCCCCGGGCCCCGGCTGCCCCCGGCCCGGCTCCCGCCCCTTTCTCCTCAGGCCCCTGGGCCTCGGCCCCCTCCGGCCCCGCCCCACCCGCCTGTGACTGACAGCCCACCTCCGGCTCCGCTGATTGGCTCAGCCGTGGCCAATGGCGCGGCTGGGGGGGCCGGGCCTGCGCAGGGCGGGAGGGGAGGGACAGGGCGAGGGGCAGGGGCGGGGGCAGGGCCGGAGGGGAGGTGCCCGGGGCTTGCTGGGCCCCGGCAAGGCTTTCCCAAACGGTGGCTCTGGCTGTGCGCCAGCCACCGCCCTGGGCAGGAGGAGCTGCGTGCCGGGAGCCGCTGGCAGCGGCCAGGCTGAGCCCAGCACCCAGGGCGTCGCTCAGGCCTCGCTGCCCCCGGGCGCTGAGGAGGAGAGGCGCCCTGTGCTGGTGCGGCCCAGGGCATCCTCCTGCGGCCAGAAGGGAGGACAGAGCCCTGTCCCTCTCCGCATGGGGGCTGACCACTCCTCTGAGGTCATCAAGTCCAACTGTTAACCTAACATCCTGGTCCACCTCTAAACCATGTCCCTAAGCAGCACATCCACATGGTTTTGAACACTTCCAGGGACTGTGATTGCACCACTTCCCTGGGCAGCCTGTTCCAATGCCTAACCACTCTCCGTGAATAAATTTTTCCTAATATCTAATCTAAATCTCCCCTGGCACAACTTGAGCCCAATTCCTCTTGTCCTATCACTTGTTTCCTGGGAGAAGAGCCTGACCCCCACCTGGCTACAGCCTCCTTTCAGATAGTTGTAGAGAGCAATAAGGTCTGCCCTCAGCCTCCTCTTCTCCAGGCTGAACAACCCCAGCTCCCCCAGCCACTCCTCATAAGACTTGTGCTCAAGACCCTTCCCCAGCTTCGTTGCCCTCCATCGTGGTTTAACCCCCGCCAGCAACTAAGCCCCACACAGCTGCTCGCTCACTCACCCCCCCAGTGGGACGGGGGAGAGAATGGGAAGAGTAAAAGTGAGAAAACTCATGGGTTGAGATAAAGACAGTTTAATAGCTAAAGCAAAAGCTACACGTGCAAGCAAAGCAAGGAATTCATTTGCTGCTTCCCATGGGGAGGCAGGTGTTCAGGCTTCCCCAGGAAAGCAGGGCTCCATCATGCGTAACGGTTACTTGGGAAGACAAACGCCATCACTCTGAACGTCCCCCCCCTTCCCTCTTCTTCCCTCAGCTTTATATACTGGGCATGATGTCATAGGGTATGGAATAGCCCTTTGGCCAGTCTGGGCCAGCCCCCCTGGCTGTGCCCCCTCCCAGCTTCTTGTGCACCGGGCAGAGCGTGGGAAGCTGAAAAGTCCTCGACTGGTGTAAACTCTGCTCAGCAACAACCAAAACATCAGTGTATTACCAACATTATTCTCCTCCTAAATCCAAAACACAACACTCTACGAGCTACTAAGAAGAAAACTAACTCTATCCCAGCTGAAACCAGGACAAAAACTGTTTCAGTGGGAGTTTTAACTGCAGCAGAGCTGCAGGCTGATGACCTTACCATCACTGTCACCGCACCCCAGTTCACAGCCATTACCAAGGCCCTTTGGAAAGGCTCAAATGTGCATCACCTCCTCTGAAGAGGACCTACTGCTTTCCTGGTGGCAGCGTTAGCAGCAGAGCCCTCTGGCTCTCCAGCCCACACTTTCCCACTTTCTATGCACGAGTGACGGGCTTTCAGCCGCTACTTTAACGGCTCTCTTGCCCGTGCTCCTTTGCCGTCTTGCTTCCCACCGTATCACTCAGTGTGGGCTTCTTGTCATTCTACACTGAGCCCAGCTTCTCAGTAGGAGGACTACACCGCTGTCCCCATGCTTACCTAGTGTAGAATATGGAAAAGAAATTACAATTAGCAAATAGTAATTCTACCCGTAGCCCGTATCTATCTAGTCCATAGCCTACAGCTCTGGACGCACAGACAAGCCTATATTTCCCATATCTACTTACTCGAGGATGTGTCCAGAAAGCCAAATCATAATTCTCTTTAACAGAGAATGCAACGGGGGGGAAAGAGGAAGAAAGAAAAGGTGGAGAAAAGGAAAAGGGTAGGCACACAACTGAAAAAGAAAGAAGCGGAGTTATCCTGAAGACCAGCTCAGCCCTCCCTTGCTCTTTGATGCACGCAGATGTCTGAGTTCCGATGTGAAACAGCAGAAAAACCCTGACAGGTCTCCTTTTCACTGTCCTCCTCCCTGGGTGTGTGCTGGGACCTCCTCGTTTCCCTGAAGTCCTCCCAGACTAACGGGGGGTAGCAAAGAACTGCACCTGCAGAAGCAAAGGGGCGGCCATGCCTCGGCTTTGGAGAAGCCCAAAGCCGCCCTGGGCCCCAGCAGCCCCTGGCGCCCTGGCATTTGCTTGGCCCCAAGGCCCCGCGGGGCCTTCCAGCACCGGTGACCCCCGGGGACAGAAGCCAAGGACAGCGGTCAGCCCCCGTGGGGAGAGGGACAGGGCTCTGTCCTCCCTTCTGGCCGCAGGAGGATGCCCTGGGCCGCACCAGCACAGGGCGCCTCTCCTCCTCAGCGCCCGGGGGCAGCAAGGCCTGAGCGACGCCCTGGGTGCTGGGCTCAGCCTGGCCGCTGCCAGCGGCTCCCGGCACGCAGCTCCTCCTGCCCAGGGCGGTGGCTGGCGCACAGCCAGAGCCACCGTTTGGGAAAGCCTTGCCGGGGCCCAGCAAGCCCCGGGCAGCTCCCCTCCGGCCCTGCCCCCGCCCCTGCCCCTCGCCCTGTCCCTCCCCTCCCGCCCTGCGCAGGCCCGGCCCCCCCAGCCGCGCCATTGGCCACGGCTGAGCCAATCAGCGGAGCCGGAGGTGGGCTGTCAGTCACAGGCGGGTGGGGCGGGGCCGGAGGGGGCCGAGGCCCAGGGGCCTGAGGAGAAAGGGGCGGGAGCCGGGCCGGGGGCAGCCGGGGCCCGGGGGGAGCAGGGCCAGGCCAGGGCCGGGGGAGCTGCAGGAGCGAGAGCGGGAGCAGGCATCTGCCAGTGCGGATGGGCCTGGGGGCAGGGGCCTGGAGGCCTCACCGCCCACGGGCCCCGCCATGGCCCAGTCCCCAGCCCTGGGCCCGAGGGCTCAGCCCCAGGGCCAGCCCCAGCAGCAGGGTGGGAGCGGTTCCTGCTGCTGCCCCGAGGGTCGCCACCCCAAGCCCTGCCAGCTGGAGGTGGGTGTTTGATGTCCGCAGGCCAGGGGAAGGCAGAGTGGCCTCCTCTCTCCAGGCGGCTCCAGGCTATGGAGCAGGCATGCTGTGGTGGGGACAGGCCAGGGGCCTTTGCTGTCCCCTCCTGTGGGTCTGGTGCTGATGGACAGCCCCGTCTCTGCTGACAGCCTTTGATAAATGGGCATTTCCAGACACGGAGCTGTTTCTGCCTCCTGGTGGGAGCACGCGCCAGGGCGTTGTTGGCAGAGCAGCCGGTGGGGAGCGCTCCTGGTTGGAGGCAGCTCCCTTGGCAGATGCTTGTGTTACCGCCAAGCGGTCCAAAAACTTTCTAACGCCAATTTGGCATTTAGAAAGCAGGCATTCTTTATTGCAGCGCTGGATGCACGGGGGATATCTCCGCCCAGCGTGCATGCCGTAGGTCACGCCAGCAAATTATTTATCAAACTTAAAACGTACATATTCCTTAATTTTCCGAGGAAAGTCATTAACGGTACAATTATTTCCCAGAAATCATTACCATATTTCCCGTCCCACCGGAGCATGCGCTGTTTAATTCTGGGGCTTCTTTCGGGCGTCCTTGGTGGTCGTTCTCCTCAAATTCCAGCTGTCCGCTTGTTGACCTCGTTGTTTTTTTCCACCTCAGCATGCTGATTTGGCTGTTTCCTTTTGTTAAGAACACAGCTGACACTCCCCAATGTTCAGGGAGTTTCTTGGTTTATGTTCAGACTGCCCATTCTCTTTGTTCTGAGCTCACTCTTTCATTCAGAGATTCCTTCTTACCTTACAGGCCTCTCCTCTGTCCTTGGTTTGTGCGGGCGTGCTGATTCACTTCCTTCCTAGCTCTACTCTGTCCTTGGTAGCTGTCAGTTGTTGGGTGACCAACTTCTTCTAAGCAGGCCTTGATGATGAACGTTTTGAAGCGGGCCTTGGTAATTAACTTCTTTTCCGAATCCCACATGTGCCACTTGTGCCCCTTTTTCTGCCCCAAGGTCAGATACCTGCCTGTCCCCCCACCCAAGCTGTGCTGCGGGCTTTTGGGAAATGGGGGTGCCCAGGGCGGATGGTTTTACCACAGCCAGGAAGGTCCGGTAACCTGTCAGGGACTTCTTTCTTCCTGGTACTTGCAGTACTAGGTTATTTGTTTTTGTAAATGTATTTTTTCTGAGGAAACTTCACCAAGGAAAGCGCAGCGTTTACCTCTGGTTGCTCTCTGTGTGGATTGTGTCTGTCCTCAGCCAGGCACACGGCAGCTTTCAGACGAGGAATGGGACTATTCCAGGGTGACGTGAGCAGTGGGGATCCCAGGCCTGTTGTGTTTAAGGCAATCGGGTGAAAATGTGCGGTTAGAGCTGCATGTGTTGCTTCCCCCTTTGATTGCAGTGCTCCCCTCTAGTTCTCTGTAATCCTCACTTCTACGAGTGGGCTGCATCAGGTTTAAATTTCTGTAAGTTGATGCTACACTTTGCAACTGTTTCGACTTGATTCTTCCCAGGTTTGAAAATTCCCTGTTCAGGTCTCTCTACTTTCTTCTCCCCTCTGTCCCACAGAACGTATGTGCCCGCAGGGGCTTCAGAGTCTGTGTTTGTTCCCCGTGGTGAGGAAAATACAGACATGAAAAAGAAATAGATAGCGATTCTGAAAAGACCCCTTTCTTTGTGCTCATTTTCACATTCAGTTGCCTGTTGTGGGTTCTTAAATGATGTGAGTTACTCTGAGTCTTAGCAATCCCTTGTTGGCATGCCTGTGCTCAGGAAGAATGCCCTCAGAAACTCTGTTTGGGCATTGCTTCTGTCGGACAAGTAACCGTAGCCCTTTCTGGTAAAATAGCTCCTGGGTGAGTTAGTTCCTCAGCCATAACGGCAGGGTTTCTGTTTGCATCTGCAAGAACTCAGGAGCAAACCCTGCTGACGGAAACCGTCAGGAGAAAAGGAAGGCTGGAGAGAGTAGAACAGATCCGTAGAGCTGCGCTGCTTTACCCCCAATGGTGTCACACCTCCTGGCACGGCGACTGGGTAAGGGTGCTCTCAGGGTGTTTTCCCAGCTTTTCCAGGGCTCACCACCAGAGAGCCGACGGCCCTGGGGGAAGGGCCGGACCCCCTTCTTTGTGCACCCCCGGATCTTGTCACGCTGCATGAGCTCCTGCGCAAGCAGAAGTGGCCGACAGTTGACTTGTTGAGGGAGGCTGGGGTGGGCACGAGGAAGATGCCGGGAGCAGACTTCCTTCAAGTCATCAAGGGGGGATGTAGGGAGCAGAACGGGAGTGACCTGCTGCCACTGCCCTATGTCCTTGCGTGCAGAGCCAGGGTGGTTCCAGTGGAGGCAATGGTGGCAGTTCAGCAAGGGACACTTTCTCTTGTCTTACCCTCAGAGGACGACTGCCACCATCTGGAAAGCTGGAGGGGAAAGGGAGGGCAAGGATGCAAGCAGTGGGATGTCATCTAGAGCGGGTTGTGGGAGTGAGGGTACCCGTTGCCTCATGGTCTCCAAAGAGAGTCGCTGCTCAGCTCTGTGGCTGCCCGGATCTTGCTGCAGACACTGAACTGGCATCACGTTTCCCAGGGTCGATACTCGACCTTTCCCCTACCAGTCTCGTATCTGTATTCCCATTGCGCTGCCTTCCAGCACATATCTGTGCGGCATGGCTCACCCTGAGCCTCACTTTCCACAGGGCAGAGCGGTACGGAGCTGTGAGGAGCACGCTCAGGTCTACGAGGGTTCAAGAGTGCAGGTGTTAACTGGTACTCTAGTCTAAGCCAAAACAAGCCTTCTCAAAAGCCAGAGGGCTGGGAAGTTTGGCACGTTAACAGCCGAGAGGTCTGCAGAAGGCAGCAAAAGCCCAGTAAAGCCCAATAAAGTTGTTAATGCTCAGACCTCAGCAGGTTTTCTTTGTGCTGTGCTTCCCTGCAGAACAGCAGCAAATCTCATCCCACCTACCTCTGGGGCAAGCCTTGATGTTTTTGTGATCCCGCTGCCATTTTCTGTATTGGTTGCCAGAGCAAAGGTCCCATGAGAGCCAGGGATCACGAGGACGTGGTTCTCTTGTTGATTTCCTTGAAACGGGAGAATTTTACAAGCGGCGGCAATCTGGCTGAAGGTCAAAACCAGTGTCTGGAGATGAGGAAAGGACAATGCCGAAAGAGCAGAAGAGGTGAGAGGAGCCCAGTGTGCTGGGAGAGCATCTCTGTATCCTCATTGACGGGAGATGCCAGAGTGGATCCGGAATATGGTTCCCTGAGACCATACAGTGGCCTGTAGCAGAGTGGCCGGGAGGAGACTGCTGGGGAAGAGCTGGAGAAGCCAGGGGATGTGCAATACTGCCGTCAGCCCAATGGCAGGAGGGAGGTTATTCAGTCCTTGGGGTTGGGCTGGAAATCTGCAGCCTGCAGTGTAACATTCTGTACTGGGATTTGGTAGTTGGCACTGATCATCCGGCTGATCAAAACCAGACCGTTTCTCCAGCTGTTGGCGGCAGCTGGAAAAGAGAGGTTCAGAAGACCTTGCTTTTTAAAACCTAACCCAGAGCAGAAGCCTTGTCCTGGTACCTGTGTTGTCTTTCACTGCATCTGTGAGAGAATAGGCATTTGGCTGACGGTTTGTAGAACTGCTTCTTTTGCAGATTAAACATACTTTGTAAGCATGGAAGAGAACTGGACATGGACAAGCAAACGCTTCGGGCAACTGCAGTGTAGAGCTGGGGGCAGTCTGTGATATTTCTGTCAGGCTCAAAAGCTAAAGGATGTTTCCATTGCAAGAGGCGAGTCTGTTGGGAGCTCCAGTCTCCCAAATTCCAAACCCCGTGTGTTAAAGAGCGCTCAGTCCCATTGTTTCTTTCTGCTGCTGTCTAACACAGTTTCTCTGGCTTTTTCTTTGGTTGGTTTTTAATCCCTGGTAGGTGTCCAAGCTCCGTTCCATCAAGCCACTTGCAAACCTGCCACTTGCCCAGCTTCTGCTGGGGGCCAAGCCAGAGGGATGAAGCCTCGTGCTCGTAGCAAGCCCGAAACGAAGTTAAAGCGCTGAGAAGTTCCCCCAGTCAGCCTGGAGCCAGCGTGCAGCTGTGATGAGATGGAAGAGCCTGGGAAACGATTTGTCGGCAGGAGGCAATGGAAGAAGGTACAGTGCATATGGCACCTGGGATTAAGCGATACGCTCAGTTTTGTGTCTGGATCAGTACTGTGCTTGCCCTTTGACTAAGCCCCAGTTCAGAGCAGAAGTTCTTGTTACTCATCGTGGGTGCCAGAGTGCTGTTCCTGCTCTGTCCTCCCCGGTGCATTAATTTAATCTTTTGTGTCTAGGCAGGGCCTTGATAATGCTCCTGTGTGGGCACTGTGTATGTGAATGGCAGGTTTTCTGCATAGTTGTGACTGATCTTTCTTGCTTCTTTTCATGAGGAAAATCTTGATATGTGCTGCGCAGGAACTATAGAAATGCAAAGAAGTGATGAAGAAAGAGGTGCCAGTCAAGGAGGGAGTGTAGGTTAGTTCTGGTTTTCAATTTTCTTGACTGTGTTGTAGCCAAAAGCCTTGTCTTAAACAATTGAAATGAGCTGAACTACTGGGTATCTCAGTAGCTTTCAGATGACCACCTTCAGTCCTTGCCCCAGCAGGTGGAAACGCGGGATGGAGGTCAGCACGTGCACCCTCAGGTCGTAGTGGGGCTTCCTCAGCCCCGGGGTGGGGATGCTGTTCCTGGGGACGCTGGTTGCAGCCCGCGGTGGGGATGCCGTCAGTGGGGCTGTCAGCAGCAGGCCGGGGCGGAGCTGGCGGTAGCAGGGGTGTTGGTACCAGGCCGGGGTGTGGATGCTGGTTCGGGGGAGGTTGTTCCTTTAGGAATGGCGAGGTGGCGCCGCGGCTGCAGCCTCTGCCGGGCAGGGGCGCGGTGTCAAGGCAGCAGAAGTGGAAGTGGCACTGGGTGGGCCCGGGTCTGGCAGCGTGATGGCGGGCAGAGAGGGCTCCTGCATACCAGAGCGGTGAGGGCGTCTGCCCTGCCTTGCCCCTGCCCCCACTGCTCCGCAGCTTCCTCCCAGCCCAGGGGCTCCTGGGGGCTGCCCCGGGGGGCTGCAGCGGCATGCGGCCCACTGCTGCTGGGAGCCATGGGGCGCTGCCTGGCCATGACTCCAGTGGCACTGGCGGCCGGCAGCACTGTGTCACCCATTCCATTGAACGTATCGCAGTCCCCGGGCAGCGGGGAGCCGTAGCTTGAAGCGCGTAGGGCCGGGGGACCGGGGCAGGCAAGGGTCCCCAGGCCAGGGCAGGGCTCGGGGCCAGAGCCCCGGGCCAGAAGTTTAAGGCCTCCATGCTGCGGGGTTTCAGTAGACCGGCTACATGAAACCTGTCCCCTCTGGTGTGCGAAGGGCCTTTGCCCCCCGGCATCCCTCTGGCTTCTAGATGGCTTGGCAGGCACGTTGTTGCTGTTGGATGCTCTCCGCTTGCTGCGTCCTGCCTGATGCCCGCTGCCGCCCACACCATGCCATCCCCGTCCAGCTTCCCCTCTGACAGCGTTTCTGAGTTATTGGGCACCTGGCACAATCACCCTCTTCTTCTTTTTCTTTGGTGGGATGCTGTCGCGCAGGGAGGTCTCTTGCGTCTTGGGGGCGCTGGCTGGTGCGGGGCGCTTGGCCTTCTTGCCGCCCATCTCTCCCGATCTGGGCACCATCTGGCAGGAGGCGGGACCCGGCGGCAGCGGCAAGCGGGTCAAAAGCACCCGGGGCTGCCTCCGCAGCGCCTCCTGCACCAGTTGGGCCGTGCGGGGCGGATGACGCTGGGCGACAGCCGGGGGGCTGGCCAGGGGACTCAGCAATGGGATCCGCAGGGGGCTCAGCAGGGGAGTCTCCGCAAGAGCCCTCAGGGGATCCTTGCGGGGACTCTCCACAGGACTGTCCTCTGAAGTCTCCAGAGAGCTCTCCTCAGAAGTCTCCAAGGGGCTGAGTGGCAGCCAGGTGGGGAGGTCTGCCGCCACCGCGCCCTGCTTCCCCTCGGGGTCCTGCAAGGGGGAGGCCGGCCCCCCCCAGAAGGGGTCGGCGTCTGCCAGCATTGCCGCTGCCAGGCGGTCCTCAGGGCAGTCTCCCTCCAGCCCGTTGTCCCAGAAGTCGGGGACTTCGCCGAAGGAGGCGGTGCTGGCAAGGCTGTCGGGGACATCAGGGAAGGTGTTTTCGCCATCCCCCAGCATCACCGCTGCCACTTGCTCCTTGTTGCAGCCGCCCTCTGCCCTGTACTCCAAGAGGTGGGGGAGCTTGTTAAGGGAGGTGGTCAAGCTGGGGATGACGGGGACATTGGGGACGGTGTCCTCCCCATCCCCCAGCCCCACCACCACCGCTCGTTCGTTGGGGCAGCCACCCTCCACCACGTACTCGGAGAGTTCGGAGAGATCATTGAGGATGTCGGCCATCAAGTTGGGGACATTGGCGGTCAAGATGGTGTCCTCGCTGTCCCCTAGCTGCACCACCATGGCTTGGTCCTGGGGGCAGTCGCCATCCACCACATACTCCGAGAAGTCGTGGAGCTCATTGAGGAAAGCAGTGCTGGTGAGGCTGTTGGGGAAATCAAGTCCATCATGGACAGTGTCCTCGCTATCCCCCAGCCCCACTGCCGCCACTCATTCACTGGGGCAGCTGCCCTCTGCCACATACTCGGAGAAGTCAGGGAGGTGGCTGAGGAAGTTGGTAGAGTCGGGGACATTGTCGACAGTGACCTCGCCGTCCCCCAGCCCTGCCACTGCCACTCTCTCTTTGGGGCTGCCACCGTATGCCCTGTACTCCAAGAAATCAGGGAGCTTGTTGAGGTAGGTGCTCAAGTCAGGGACATCGGGGACATTGGGGACATCGGGGACGGTGTCCTCGCTGTCGCCCAGCCCCGCTGCCACTGCTTGCTCCTTGGGGCAGCTGCCCTCTGCCACATACTCGGAGAGGTCGGGGAGCTCGTGGAGGAAGGCAGTCAAGCTGGGGCTGTCAGGGACATCAGGGACAGTGTCCTCGCCGTCCGTGGTGTCGAGCCAGGCGAGCATACGGCTGGCAGTGGTGTCCTCTGCCTGCTCAGGAAAGGCCTCAGCGAAGGCGTCTGGCCCCTGCTTGGGCAGATCCGCGGGCTTCCCTGGGGTCCCCGGGGTGGTCACCGCTGCTGAAAAAAGGAAAGAAAACCAATCGAACCCCAGGGTGATGCCAGCTTTGCTAAGCTTGGCCACCCGACCATGGGCTCTGCCAACCCCAAACCTCACCTTTGGGCTTCGTCGTGGTTCTGCCAGTAGGCAGAGGCAGGGTGGTCTGGTGGGGGCTGGCAGCAGGGACACTGTCCTCGATGGCCACCCCGTCCTTGCTGGAGGCCTCGGATGGCTTCTGGGTGCTGCCAGGCAGGGTGAGGAGCACAGGGGGGCCTGTGGGGTCCAGGGTCTCCCCCTGGCCCACGGCGCCAGGCCCATCGGCTGGTGGGGCACCAGTGTCCCCATCACCACCTGCTGTCCCCAGCCGTAGGCAGGGGGACAAGGAGTGGCCACGGTGGGGAGCTGAACCCCGCAGGGGAGCTGCATGACACGGGGGAGCTGCATAACAAGGGGGAGCTGCACCATCGGGGGGAGCTGCACCCCGCTGTGAAGCTGCAGCATGGGGGGGAGCTGCACCCCTTGGGGGAGCTGCACCCCAGGAGGGAGCTGCACCCCGCAAGGGAGCTGCATGACAGGGAGGAGCCGCGCCATCGGGAGGAGCTGCCCCATGGGGGGAAGCGGCACCACGCCGGGGAGCTGCACCACCTGGCCCAGGGCCCCCAGGGGCCCTGGCACCCCCTGCCAGACGTGGCCTGGGCCAGCTGGGAGGTGACAGTGTGCACCTGAGCAGGCCTGCAGGACACCGGCAGCCCCAGGCCAGAGGAGCGCAGCACGCTGGCAGTGACCGGTGGCGGCATGGCCGGGGCGGTGACGCTCACGCTGGGCACCTCCAATGCCATCGGCAGCCGGAGAGGGAACCTCTCTGTTGGGGGAAGTGCAGTGGAGCAATGGGGTGAGAGATTGGTGGGCAGAGCCGTCTGGGGGGCTACCTGGAGGGCAGGAGCACCAGGAGGAGCGGGAGCCTGCTGCTGTACCTGCCATGGCGCTTGATCCGGGTGGGGTTTGTTGGGGGCAAGCATCCCTCGTCCCCATGGCAATCATTCCGCCAGCACCTGCTGCAGCCAGCCTTGCGCTGGGTTGACTTTTCCTACCACAACAGCTTCCCATCTCAAGGATTTCCCATCCTGCTGAGGTTTCCTGTCCTGAATGATGAGTTCCCACCCGCACAATGGCTTTTAAACCGCATGATGGTTTCCCAAGCCAATGAGGATTTCTCAGCCCCGTCATGGTTTCCTAACCCAAGGGTCTCCCATCCCCACGATTTCCCATCCCAAGCATGATTTTTGGGGGGAGGTGAATTTCCTGTGCAAGGGGAAGGGATGGGGCTGGCACTGGTGTCCCTGCAATGCCGACACGTGTGTGCTGCCCCATCCCGCCCCAGTGGTGGGGATGGGGGGGTTGGGGTGCTTTTAGGTCGTTTTTGTCCTCCCCCTCTCCCCTCTCTGCCGTGGCAGGGGGGGAAATGCTGCTCCCAACTGTGGTGGAACCGGTGCCAGTGCCAGTTCCATGCGGCCGGGATGGGGAGCTCTCAGGAAAATTTGGCAACTGGCCTGTGCCGACCGAGGAGAGAGGCCGGGATGCAAAGTATAGCATTACAAGAGGCATTCTTGCATTTGTGTGCATGAGCTGTCCCATTAAAATGGGGGCACCCCGAATGCGGTCTTACACGTGGTTCTTACACCTTTCAAGCATTCAGGTGCAACGCGATTTGACCAAGCACTGCTTAACACACACACACAGGCTGCTGCTTTGCAAAACGACTCTCATTCTGTGGCGGCGTCATCCATCTGCTTCCTTCTTGATCCAGACGTCCCTGTGGTCTGTCTTGCTGCAGTTCCGTATCTCTGATGGCAGATAAGGGGAGGGTTCCCCAGAGGTGTCGGAGGGGCTGGGATGCTGGTGTGATCTGGGTAGTCCAGGGCTATCCTTTCTTCTTCAGGGTGGGGGCTGTCCTTCTCCTCCTTGCAATGAGCTGGGGCCCTTCAGTCATGCTGACTGAACCATGACTGAGCAGTATACAACCTAAACTAGATGTATCTTAAGAAACGTCATACAATTTCCTACTCTCAAGACTAGTTGCTACAATAGTTTTTCCTAGCAATGAGATTTTCCTAGCGGTCCCTCCTTTTCTTTTGGCCATCAGGGTCACACTATACTCTTCCTTCTTTAAGTCGTATGTTGAGCATATAAGGTAGTAGAACACTGTCAACGCACAGATAGATAATTACAAAGCCAAACAAGATAATGAATACAACCACCCAAATCCTTTTAGTTCACAGTCCTCTACCCAAGTCTGGGAGCCAAGAGGTTAGCCACCCAAACAGATTCAGGAGAGATCCCTGCCTTACTTCATGTAGTATTTTTAAATGAGTCTTTCTCTTGTTTCATTTTTCTGGTCTTGACTTACATAAAAACCCATTATTCGACATTGTTATTTGATAATGCACATTCTCTGTGCTGTGCTGCTGAAAGGTGCTCTAGGGCTAATCCATTCGTGCGGAGGCTCCAGAAAGAGAGAGCGCCAGTGTTTGTGGGGCTGTGAATGGGGTTCCCTGGATACTTGAAGCGCAGCAAGAGCTTTTGGTGCTGGCCCCTTTGGTGTGGGAGGAATCCCTGGACGTTCGCCGCTTCCAGGCTGGGCTCTGGCTGTAATCAGCGGGCCAGGGAGAGGGACTCTAGGGAACTTTTCTTTCTCCCTGCTTCCCCCCAGTTCCAATCTCTATTAGAGGTAATGATGATTTGGCTTCTTGGACACATCCTAGAGAAGGCAGATCCAGGATGGAAGTGTAGGCTGGTCTCTACCTTCAGAGCTGTAGGCTGGGGCTGGAGTTACTATTTGCTCATTCTAATTTCTTTTCCGTATTCTACACTAGGTAAGCGTGGGGACAGCAGTGTAGTCCTCCTACTGAGAAGTTGGGCTCAGTGTAGAATGACAAGAAGCCCACCCTGAGTGATACGGTGGGAAGCAAGACGGCAAAGGAGCATGGGCAAGAGAGCCGTTAAGGTAATGGCTGAAAGCCATTCACTCCTGGATAGAAAGTGGGAAAGTGCGGGCTGGAGAGCCAGAGGGCTCTGCTGCTAACGCTGGCAACAGGTAAGCAGTAGCGGCTTCACCATCAGGCTTGGATTTTGTGAATGCCCAAAGGCGACGGACGTGGCTGGTGCTCATCCCTGAATGTTGGTGTGCTGACAATCTGGAGTGAATTCTGGGGTGTTCCCTGATGGCAGCCAGACTTAGCCAGCTGTTTTCTGTTAAACACAGAACTTAAAATGCCTTAAAAATGTATAGTGCGAACACAAGAGAGCTTGGTGGTGGCTGGGAAGTGGAATGGACAGGCTTGCCTCACTGTCAGGTTTGGTGTTAACACTGAGGTACTTGAAATACAGATACTCTGCATTACCCGTCATTAATATCAGTGTTTAATGTGATGTGTTCATAGAATCATAGAATCATTAAGGTTGGAAAAGACCCGGATGATCATCAAGTCCAACCATTAACCTATCACTGCCAAGTCCACCACTAACCAAGTCCTCAAGCACCACGCCTACCCGTCTTTTAAATACCTCCAGGGATGGAGACTCAACCACTTCCCTGGGCAGCCTGTTCCAATTCCTGACTGCCCTTTCAGTGAGGAAGATATGTATCTGTTTGCTGGTTTCTTTTAGGATTGAGAGCATTGATAGGAATACACAAGTAATTCTACTCCGTGGAGGCTTTTGTTCCTGAAGTTTCGTATTACCTTTTTGCAAATGCTTTCCTGCCTCCAGGCTGTGAACAACTTCAGAAATGGAACTGGCTGCACAAAAAGGCTCCGTAAGCAGGTTCGGCAGCAGCAGCCGCCACCGCCACCACCTCCATCACCTCGTACTTTAGTAGAGCTTATTTTCCAACTGTTTGTTTGCATGGATTCACAAGGGCTGTCAGGTTCCTGTACTAAGGCAACCAGCATCACCAAGTCTTCTGGGCCCCCAAGGACAATCAATACCCACAGCTGGTAAGTAATGATGAATTTAGAATTTCTTTAAAAGAATAATGTTCAGATAAACTGAATGGGATTTTTTTCTTTTTTGTCTCCCCTCTCCAACAGGTCATGTCATGAGAGCCAGTACAGTTCGCCCAGCAGGTGGCAGACCAGGCTGCAAACTGTAAGTATTCTGCAGAAATTCCATATATTGCTACATGTAACCTGTTAAATGAGGCCGTAACACAGAACTTATCCAAGGGCTGATTCAGAATGAAATGAGTATGCACAGATAGTTGTGGAGAATACAAGCAGTAACTAATTTTTGAAATGGCTTAATTTGAATTGGCTTTAAGAAAGGGGATCTGTGCTTGCTGGAGGACGAGTTGAAATGAAACTCCAGTACATGACTGAAAAGAGGACTCTGAAAAATAAACTGTAATTACATATACAATTTTTTTCCAGTACACTTTGGTTTTGTCTATGGTAAACATCCCAAACTAAAACAAGACCAATGTAATTCTAAAACTTTCCCTAAAACTTGTAGGAATTCTAAACTGCTGTTGCTTAAACAGGATGTTCACCTTTTGCATTTGCATGCAGTCTACTTTTTCTCCTGTTGGCCACGCTTTGTTTCTTGGTGTCTTTTTGTAATAAAGGTCAAGCTTATTAAAATAAGCTTAACAGGGAGAAGAAAAAAAATCCGTTCTCGATGAGTTTATGGATGATTTTGCTACGGAATGGACGGAATAGAAAAAGATTCAAAAGGAGCATAGACATTCGTTTTCCAGGTCACTGCTTTACACGCCCGTAATGGAGAAGCGAGTTGCCTAGAACAATCAGGAGCATTTGCACTGCACCTCTCTGTCGTTAGATGGATTGGATGAGCCAAGGGATTAGCAGGGACAGGAGTTTCCTATGTAGGTTCCTCACTCCACTGTGGCAGAGATGACAGTTGACTGACAGTTATAATTTGGCAGCAGTTGTGAAGGAATGGGTGTCTGTGTTCCTAAAGCTTCTCGGCAACGACATCCTTCACCTCCTGACAGCCGCGAGAGGCTAGAAACGGAATCGGTGCAGCTGCTGGATGTTCTGTGTCTGCGGATTGTAACCATTACCTGAAAGCCCTTTGGAGGAGATGAGGTGATTGTAACCTGGACTGGTAACTGGTGGCTTTGGCTAGTATTTTGTTGACGTTGTTGAACTTTTCTTAGGAATTAAAAGATGAGACTTGTTTGTAAGGAAACCTTAAACTGGTGAAGGACCTTGAGAGGAGGAATGATGCTAATGGACACCTGCGGAATAATGTGAAATGGTTCTTTAAAAAACAGTAAAAGAAAAACTTGTGAAGCAAACAGTCAGGGTAGCTGATGGTTTCTATCCCCCAAAATCACTCGGGCAGGAGTCTGAAGAGCTCTCTGTTAGTAATGCTGTCGGTATCTTTCCTAGAGTAATGGCATTGAGTCCAATTCCTAGCGGCTGAGCTGAGCAGCTTTTAGGTATGATTTTTCCTGACATGCGGTCACTATCCTTGCTTAGAGCTAGAGGTATGTGCAAAATTTTGCTAGGCTATGTGGGTAGAATCCACAGCTCTGGTGGTTCATGTGGTAGAAGTGAGTGGAAATAGCCTTACCCTTGCTGTATGTGTTTACATTAACAAAGCAGCAGCTGTTGTGTCCTGCAAGCAGAAACTTTTACCTGTTATCAAGTTCTTCAATTTGCAGTAGCGTTATGTCAGCAGCTGGAAGAAGCTTTGACTTAAGTATATGGAGAGGAAAAACAAAAAACAAAACAAACTCAAATGCAATTTGGCAGGAGGGTGACTGTTTTGAATTAACTTCAATTATTTTTTTCTGTTATGCTTTTCTTAAGGTCCAGGTCTCCCTATAGTGCTTCATCTTACTCTAGAAGTTCGTATGCCTCCTCCAAGTCAAGATCCAGTTCCTCCCACACTCACTCCTACTCTTGATGATTGAGTTGTGCCCATTCCCCTTCCTACTCGCGATCTCCACCGTATCCACGAAGAGGCAAAAGGAAGACTCATAGCTATGGCTCTAGGTCAATGTCATATGGTTATCCCCGTTCAAGGTTAAGGTCACCCCCATGCAGAAGATACCATCCACGGTCAAGGTCTCCAGTATGCAGAGGCCAGTCTCCCACTGACAAAGGTACATCCATACGGCTGCTCCAAACCAGGCCTTGGTTCTGCTGTGCAAAAAGGAGAGGGCTAAACAAGATTAATTCCCTCGCTTTGTCTTTAAGAATATCGTTAATTCCTTTCATAGCCCTTCTGTTTCCTCCCAGTCCTGTGTTCAAGAGCTGTCTCATGGCAAGCTCAGCTGCTGTTCAGGAGAAGGCTGTCTAGAAATGAAGTGAGGTTCTGCAGCTCCTGTGCGGTCCTGCAAACAGATATTTTCATGGTTAGCTTTCTGCATGGCGGTAGCACATGCAGAACCGCAGGGCTATTTCTGCAAGCGGAGCTGAGCAATGCTGTGAAGATGTGGGCCTCTTGGCATGCTTACAGCAGAGTCACAAAGCTGACTTGGAGAGAAAACCATCTAGGGCTCTGTGCCAGATGGTTTCCTGAGCCAGATTTGTAAAAAGGTAGCATGGCGAGTGTGGGAAAAGAACGAAGATTAGTGAGGAGGATTGTAAACACCTGAAAGAGAGCCGGGAGCGATGGCCAGCGGTCACCTCTGCTCCTTCCTCAGAGAGCGTCCCTGGGCTGCAGGAGTCGGTCCCTCTGGGGCAGAAGGTTTTGGGCAGGACAAAGGGCTGAGGCAGCCGGGGTGCTGGGGAGGCCTGGGGGCCGCACAGGGGGAGCCACAGGGCCGGCAGCTCCATGGTCCCTTCTGTCTGTTGGATGCTAAGGACTCTCGGGGGTTGCTGGCTCTGGCCATTTCTGTTTAGGGGTCTCCCAGGAGGGAATGTGGGGGCTCCCCGTGTTCTGCCCTGGCCACAACAGCCTCCCCAGCTCCTCGTGGGGAGGGAAAGGCTTAACAAAAGAGACACCCCTTTAGTTTTTTGGGGTTTTCTTTGTTTGTTTTTAAGGACAGTAAAACAAAAAACTTGTTTTCAACAGGAAAAAAGACTGAAAGGCCCCTTACAGGTGGTGTGAAAAGCTGAGCTGGAACTCCCAGCAAGTCCAGAGGATATCTAGCTCCAGCCAGACTTTGTTACTTTCCCCTCCCCTCCAAGTTCATCTTCCCGGCATGACGAAGGCAGGGACCTGCATCTGCTGGCCCCTTCTGAGGTGCGTCCTCCTGAAGAGCTTGCAATGTATGAGCCCATAACATTTAATGGCTGAGACAGTGGGAAGGAAAAGATGTGTTCCTTGCCTTTCCTCTGCTCGCGGCTGGGACAAGGGAAGGGAGCAGGCCTGCTGTCCTGCAGCTTCCCACTCCAGTAAGACATTCGAGTGCCCTGCATTGCAGCAACAGTTTCTCTAACAAAATGCAACAATGGCTTTGTTGTGGCAGCATCTCTGCTGCCAAGTGGATCGTGTCATTCCCTGCTGTTCTGGAAGCAGCTGATTGGCAGTTATGATCCTTCCTGTGATAGACCGATTAGTAATAAAGTATCATCTGAAATTTGAGCCTTCCTTTTGTCTGAACTATGAAGAATTACCTCTTTTTCTCCAGGGAAATCTCATGAGACATTTAATGTCTTTGCTGAACTGTCACGGACGGTGCATTTCACAATAGAAGCAAACAGGATGTCTCTCATGTTGTATTGTTACGATTTGGGTTCTGAAAACATAAAGAGCACATTCAAAGGATCTTGTGCTATTCTAACTGGTGTTGCTTCCATTTTCTTCTTCAGCAGCTGTTGAATTTTGTCAGTGACCTAACTAAGAACTTCAATACATTTGCATGGGAAAAATGAGATGCTGTGCTCAGGCCGCGTATTCACCGATGTCGGGAAGAGGACAACAAAACCAAATTAGTGAAAGTAAATGTGTTTGCATTCCGGCACATTCTATCACTGCTATGCAGCATGCCTGCACCCTGGATCTCGGGCCCATTCAGCATTACGCTTTACTGCTTCTCCCCCTGCCTGTGACCTCCTCCTTCTCCCGCCTGGGGCAGTCAGGCCTGGTAAGGCTTAGCAGTCCTTCCATTCTCAAACAGAAATCCAAGTGTGAAACAGAACAAGAGTTTGAGGCTTTTCTCTAGGCTCACCATAATCTCTTTTTAACTAGGATGCTTGAGCATCTTCAATTTGACATAAAGGTGGGTTTCAGCCTCTGCAGGTTTTACGCTCATCAGTCAAATTCTCTCATCTCTTCATGCAAAAGACAATGTCTGAGCTGTCGGGCCTCGGCGGAAGTCTTCCAGCGGCGCCCATGGTCCAACTCGGGCATTCACAGGATGGAGTCGATTTAGAGGTGCTGGATAGTCAGACTTCAGATTCAAGGTCCTTGAAGCCTTTTGCCTTGAAGTCGCTTGTTCCTGAGAACAGATAAAACTCGTTACGCCTCTCGGTCTGCCTCAGCAGGAGGAAGCCTCTTCTCGTGGGCACTGCCCATCTCGGCCTCTTCCTCTACATCTGATAGGGAGTTTGGACGGACTTGGTAGATCGGAACATTTTCCAGTTCCTTCCAGCTCCTCTCTGTAAAAGAAAATTATTGAAAACTTGATAAACTTCTATTATTGCTTTGCAGCTCTGTCTCCTGGCTCACCCGGGCCAGGCTGCCAGCCTTGCGCTGTCAGGAGGGACCATCCCTGCGGTGCTGAGGCATCTCCTGCAGCACAGCTCCAGAGCTCAGCCCTGAAAGACAGAAGGGGCGCAGGGGCCGTGTCCTGGCACGGGGCCTCGCCTCTGAGCCCCGAGGATGGGCGACACTGCAAGAGGCCTGAGGGCTCTGGCAGCAGCGGCACGGGGCCAGTGACTCACGGGGTGGCTGGAGCTGGGGCTGCCCTTCTTGTGGCCCATCCCAGCTGCGTGATGGAGGGGATGCAGCCCCTCCAGCACAGCTCTGACTCCTCTCAGAGCAGGATGAGGCCAGAAATACAGACTGAGCTCTGGGACCCTGAAAAAGATGGCTGCCGGGCTGTGGCCACAGGCCGCCCACATCTGTCCTGCAGCACCATGCCCCTGCATCCCAGGGCACTGGGTGCAGAGCAGGGCTCTGCTGCCTGCAGCGGGAGAGCCCCGCTTAGGGCAGAGCCCCGCACCAGGCAGGCTGGCAGCAGGGAGGGGACCCCCAGCCCAGCCCCGGAGAGCGGAGAGGTTCCCGGGGACGGCCTGGGCTTGGCCCCAGAGAGGGGAGCTGCTGGCCAGGGGTGGTGAGGAGCTCTCTCCTGCTGGGCATTTGATGTCCTCCCTCCTCCCAGCCCTTGGGGAGGTGGCTGTGGGGAGCCTGGCTGATGGCACCGGGCATGGCCTGGCCCTGTCCTGTGGATGCAGTGCTCTGCTCAGCCCTGGCAGCTGCTGGGATAACGGCGGGATTTGGGCTCTGGCCAATGCTGTCGCACTGGCGAGAGCGACGTGTCAGGGGCAGAGGACAGGTGCTGCTGCTGTGTTGGGAGAAGGCCAGAGCAGCCCAGCTGCCCAAAGGGCTGGGAGCCCGGCCTCAGCAGCCCAGAGGAGGTGGGGCAGGGTGCCCCTGGGGGCACAGCTCCTCCCTCTCCACAGGGTAACTTCTCCCCTGGCTCATGGACAAGGACGTGCAAGCCCAGAGCATGCCAGAGGTGGCCACGTCTGAACACCACGATGAAACCTCCAGGTGTGGCAGTCCAGCAGGGCAGCTGGGGCTTTGTGGCAAGGACACCCTGGGTCAGTGTGTGCTGTGCTGCCGTGGGCTGCTGGAAAGTTTGGGCGTCAGGCAGCTCTCAGGGCAATCCTGGTTCCTTCGGGCTCTGCCTTTTCCCTCTTGCCTGCTGAGGGCAAGAGACTTCCACCAGAGGTGAACAAACAGGACTTCTTCTGGGGGAAAGCCCAACAGAGGGCTGAAATTCTAAAACAATAACAGGGCCAGGGTGTGCTGAGGGGTGAGCTGTCCTACACAGAGCGGCAGAGCCCCGGAACAATGCTGTCTGCTCAGCACGCTCAGGGCGGTTCCCGTATGAAGGACGCTATGGTCTTGGGCTTGTGCTTTCAGCTTTAATCAAAATGAGCCATTTTCTTGAAAGGAGCTTCACTTCTGCCGGGCTTTGCAGGGCCAGCAGCAGAGCGCCCACAGGGCCCATCCCCGTTGTGGCTGCTTCCTGGGAGCTCTCAGGATCAGAATGGTCTGAATTGCCAAGGACGAGACCGAGAGTTCGGTGTCTTTCTCCAAAAGCTGGAGGGCTGCAACAGAAGGAAAGAGAACAGAGCTGAAGCCCACTGATCTGCAGAGACCCCCAGGCATCCCCTCCAGCCCATGACAGCCCCACCCATCCCTTTCCTGGCCAGGAGGAGCAGGTGGGACAAAGGCATCAGCTGGAAGCTGCTGCGCAGGAACACCCCTGACATCTTCCTCTGCCCTTGAATCGTTGCCCTGGAGCAGGGCAAGGCATGGCAGCACCCTGCCCAGGCTGGGGCCCCTGCCCCACCAGCCCTGGCACACAGAGCACTGCCCCTGCTCACCATTGCCTATCTAAGCCAGCTTCTCCTCGCTTTGGTCCTTCCAGTGCCGCGCGGCAAGCCCTAGGCACAGAGCTGTGTCAGACCTCCCGCTCCCCAGTGTGCTCCCAGCAGCACAGCTCCCGGCTCTGCCAGTTTGGCTACACACCCTCCTCCCCCTCAGCAGGGTGACCCCAGGGAAGGACGGTACCCAGCGCCGGGGGGGGGGGGGGGGGACGACACACGACGACACGGGACTGAGCAGGATGGCCACCAAGCCCACCTGCGTGGGCAGGGCTGGGAGAGGGAGGCCCAGAGCCCCTGGCTGCCCAGGCCATGCACGGGGCAGCTGGGGCTCTGGCAGCCACAGGGCTGCCCCTTGCTGCCAGTGCAGCGGCTGGGACTGGGGCCAGGCTGCCAAAGGAGGGTCCCCAGGGGCTGTGGCTCACCAATGAACCTCACGGCCGCCTCTCGCAAGGGGACCTGAGCGTCCTTCAAGTATGGCAGGCTCTGACTCAGATAGTCTTCAACTCTGCTCCTGTCCTGCACCAGCTGGAGAGAGCACAAGGGCATGGGGCTGGCACAGGCCCTCCCCACTCTCGGCCGGACCAGTCCCTCCTCCCAGCACCCCCGGTCCCCCTCCCACCTCAGGCCCTTCCCATCTCCCCGCCAGGAGCCCTATGGGGCTGAGGTTCAGAGACAGCCCCAGGCAGAGGCGGGTCTGGAGGGCCTGAGACCCCTCTGTCCCACTGCCAGGGCCCAGGTGGGCTAGGGTCTCCTTTGACATCCTGAGGGCGGGGAGGGGAGAGGGGCTTGGAGAAGAGCCCTTGGGGGGCTCTGTGCCTGAGGGCAGGGAAGGAGGATGCAGCTCCAGGCCCCTTGTCCAGCCCTGGGGCCTGGGGCTTGTCCTCACCAAGCACTCCCCAATTCTGTACATCTGCTGTGTCTGGCTCAGGCGCTTGAGCTGTTTCCACCTCAGCAGCTTTGCAGCGACGACGAGGGCTTCCTGAGAGGCCTGCAGAGGGGGACAGCGATTGGAGGGATTGTGGACAGGGAGTGAGGGGGACTGTGGACAGGGATTGGCGCTCAAAGCCCTGGCCTCCAACACCTGCAGAGAGAGCTGGGAAGCCTCTAGGGACTCTCATGGCCTTGGTGGCCATGGGCTGCTGCTGAGCCCTGTTGGACCAGGTAGGGCAGGTGTGGGAAATGTCTGTGCCAACTTCTCCACCCCTCCTCGCGCTGGGGATGCCAGGACCCTTCCTCTGGGGTGCGCTGGAGGAGGGCTGAACGGGGGGAGCAGGGGTAGGGGGGACCCCACCTCCCCATCCTCCTCTGCAGCAGGAGGCACAGAGGGAGGAGGAAGGCAGTGGTGGGACCGGGGCAGGGAAGGAGGGGAGTTCTGCTTCAGTGACTCAGGCAGTTGGACCCTCGTGTGACACAGACGCCAAGAGGCCAACTGTCAGCAGCCCTGCCCCTCCCTGATACCCCTCCCTGTGGTGTCAGCGCGCCCTTCCCCACGTCACTGATCATGTTTGAAATCTGTACCTTGGCCACGCTCTCCATCTGGTCACTCATGCGGAAGAAGAGTGGGAGCAGGCTTCTCCGCACATTCTCCTTCATCTGCTCCTTGTTGCGTCCCACCACCATCTGTATCATGTCCTCGAAGAGGCAGATGGAGAGCTCTCGCAGCTGGCTGGACTCCTGGGCGGGAGGAGGGCAGGAGGACTTCAGCAACAGCCGCTCCCTGAGCAAGGGCGTTAGCGGGGCTGATGTGAGGGGAGGTGCTTTGCAGTCAGGTTCTGCACACAGGAGCCGTGGGCCAGATCTGCAGCCGTGGCTGAATGGCCCCAGGCCCACGAAAGGCCACGCATGAAGTTTCCATCCGGCAGTGCCTGTGCCAGCCCACCAGCATTCACCACCAGCCGCATCAGTGCTGAGCTCCCCAGGGACAGGCCGAGGAGGAGACTGGGCTGGCCCTCGGCAATGCCTCCAGGGCGCACAGCACCGCCTCAGCCCCCTGCCACGGCACCTGGGGACAACGTCAGGTCCTGCCTGGCAGCACAGCTGCGGGCAGCCTCAGGGATCTGTGAGCAGCTCTTGGCCTGCAGGTGCTTTGCCCAGGGGCTGGGCTGGGCCCCAGCATGGGGGGCTCAGGTCACCCGGAGGCATCAGCCTGTCAGCGAGAAGCCGTGCTGGGCTGCAGAGCCTAGAAGCCATCCCCACGAGAGAGCAGGGGCATGAGGAGGGGAACAGCCCTGCCCAAGTGCTGCCGCAGGGCTGGGCTGACAGGCAGTTGCCCTTGCAGAGGGCCCAGCAGTGGGGCTCAGGCTCCCACAGCAGCCTTACATCATCAAAGAGCGGCCGGAGCTTCTCCACCAGCCGCAGAGCGGTCAGGCTGGCCTCCTCCCTCTTCATATGACCCATCACATTTCTGAAGACCAGCAGGGCCTTCATCTTGTTGTCGGTGTTGGCATTCTGCTGGGGCTCCATGATGTCCGGCAGCAGGACCAGCATTTTTCTTGCCTGTAGGAAGCACAGAATTTTCTTCTTGTGAAGCGGTGAAAGACCACCCTGGCAAAAATGCTCTGGCCACTAAGCACCAGCCTCCCATCTGCCTTCCTGCCGGGCAGCACAGGAATCCCTGCAGCAGCCTGATGGCAGGTGGTGGCCATGGGCGCACAGATGGGGACACGGGGATAGCAGCGAATAGGGAAGTTAGGGCAGGAGAACAAAGGTCTGTGTCCCCTGCTCCGCCACCCTCTTTCCCGACTGGCCCAAACGCCCAGATGGCTTGGTAACCGCCTGGGCCTGCAAAGCTCCCTGGGTGGCCACCAGGCCCCTTCATGGCAGTGCTCTGCAGACCCCCATGGCTCGTGCAACAAACTAGCCACCATGGCTTCCGTGGACCAGGCCCTGCTCACCGTCTCACGTCTCTGCGACAGTGTGATGAGGCTTCTGAGCACCAGCGAGAGCAGCACCAGGCTTGGACGCCTCAGGTACGTCTTGACTTTGTAAAGGCTAGCAAACTCCTCTGATTCAATATCACTAGAGGCCAGCATCTGAAACAGAGATGGTAGTGAGAGACTGGCAGAGCCTGCTGGGCTCCCTGCTCCGTGTGGCTCCTGGTTCCCACTGGCAGCTCAGGGCAAGGACACCGGGGCCAGACAGCCCGTCCTGGGGCAGCTCTGCCCGTGGAGGGCCGCTTGGCATCCCTGTGCCCTGCGCCTTGCCGCACGCCACATGGCCAACTGTGCCGGCTCCTCCTGTCCTCTGAGCATCGGCGGCCTCTTGCTCTCACGCCTTTGAGGGGCGATCCAACAGCAAGAGTGGGCACAAAGGAGGCACGACACGCAAGTGGTGATGAGTGTCTCCTGCCCCCCAACCTTGCAGCCCGCTCAGCCCGTGCAGAGGCCACGTCTCTGCCCCTGACCCAGCCCTTGCCCTGCCCCAGGCTTCCAGTCTGCAGAGCAGGGCAGGGCGGTGCAGGCAGGGGGGAAGCAGAGAGCTGCCTGGGCAGGCAGGGGCTGCCTGGGCTTCGTGTTTGTGCACCGGGGCCCAAGCCACGTGCGGTGGCCTTGCATGGCTGGCATAGGGGCACCTGGTGCTGGGCAGGTCCCTGCTGGCCCTAAGGGGCTCTGTCCCTGGGTCCTGGAGAAGGCGACTGGGGCAGATGGGAGGAGACAGAGCCATGCCTGTTTTCCTGGAGAGGCAGGCACAGGCCTGAGGGTGAGCAAGGACTGCTGTGGTCACTCACAGCCAAGTGATGGATGCAGGCGTCCTCTGTGCTGGAGCTGACCACCCTGCGCAGCCGCTGGTCCTGGAGCTGGCTGAGCAGCTCCCTCAAGACCTTCTTCAAGGTGTGGCGCTGGGAAAGCATCACATCCCACATGGCCAGAGCAGCACTGCAGGCCCAGAGCGCTCTGTCAGCAAGGCTGCCTCAGCCACCACACTGTGCCCGGGCCAGCCCCACAGGACCCAGGCTGTCCTGGCCCTTCCTGAGCCCTCGCCTGGAGTGCCCAGGTCCCTGCCTGGGCAAGGAGGAGGGGGCTGAGACAGTGTTCCCCATGGGGCAGTGAGGAACCTTGTGGTGGGGTTCTGGGCTGGCTTGGCCAGCTTTGGCTACTGCACGCCTGGCCGATCCACCAGCGCTAGAAAGCGTAGCGGGGTGGAAGGCCCTGCTCCTCGGGGGTGTCCTGTGCTTTCCTGTGGCTTCAGCAGCCAAAAAGTCTCCAGGCCCCTCTCCCCACATGGCACAAGCCCACGGGGGCTGCTGGGCTCAGTACCTGCCACATGATGGAGAGAGCTTCAGCAGGCTCCTGACCACTTCCCTGGGGCACTGCTCCATCATCAGAAGAAGCGGCAAGTCCAGGTTCTGCCGGGCTGATGCCATGCGGATGCACGCCATGTTTTCACAGATGCACCTCACGATTCTTGGCACCTGGAGGGCACACAGGTGAGGATGGTGCTGCCACTGGAATGCAGCCATTTCCTCAGCTGCCTCTAACCTGCTGCTCTTCCCATCCTGCTCTGCTGGCTTCAAATGCCTTCAAAGTGCCTGAGGCACCGGGGTTAGGGAGGGACGGAAGGGTGGTGGAAGGGAGGGAGGAAGGAAGAACACCTGAAAGGGCTCAAGGGCAGGGCAGCCACAGGCCGCTTACCTCTGTTATCCAGGAGGCAGGTTCTGTCATGGCCACATCCAGGATGCTGCTCACCTCCTCCTTGTCATAGATGCTGGAGTCTCTCATGGCCTCAATGGCCACGAGGACAAGGTCTCTCTTCTCAGAAGGCTGCAGGTATTTTCCAAACGCCTAGAGAGGAAGGAAGGCAGGGGAGACATGGCACACCGAGTGCCCTGATGGTGCTGCTTAGCTGAGCAGTGAGAGCAGCTCTGGCGAGACATGGCCCGGCAGTGCTAGCAGCGGTGCCCACAGGAAAGCTGGAAGCAGGGGCTGCAGTCACTGCGTGGTGGAGGAGGAGAAGAGGGAGTGGGAGGGAGGAGGGTTGTGGTCATGAGCACAGCGTGCCGGCCCTCCAAAGAACCCGAGCTTGCTGGTGGCCAGGCAGGCTGGAGCTGCTGCTGGGACACTGGAGTGCAGCCCCTTCTAGTTCCTGCTCGGGGACAGCAGCAACCCTCTCACCAGGGACAGTGAGGCCATGCCAGCCCCGCTGACTCTGGATCCCTTTGCTCACACAAGTCTCCTGCTGATGCCACGCACAAGAGGCCCAGCAAGGGAGGAGCTCATTAGCGCTGTGATGGTGCTGGTGCTGGAAAACCAGGAGGTGTTCTCAGCTTCCCGTTCCCTTTGATGCTGTGGATGCTCTGGATTATCCTGTGGCAGCGTCGTGCCTAAACAGGAGGGGATCAGAGAAGAGTCAGTAGCACAAGGCATCTTTGCCAAGAAGCTTAGCAAATGGTGAAAAGAGCTGTGAACTAGGAATGGCTGAGGAGGGAGGTTCTGACCCACAGTCAGGGGAGGAGGTGGTGGACAGGGGTATAAAGCAAAGGGTGAGAGGCGAAGGGAACCAGAGGGACCTCAGGGATGATGGAGAAGGAGGAGGGGCACCTGCCTCAAGTGTATGTGTGCAAACACTCTCGGCCTGGGCAACTCAAAGGAACTAGAGCTCTGCATGCAGTCACACAAGTAAAACATTGTTGGAAGAACGGAGATGCAGGGGATGGCTCGCATGGCTGGAGTGCAGCGGTGCACGGCTGCAAGCTCTTGAGGAGAAATGGGGAAGAGGAGGACGGGGGTGCATCCTGTCTGAAGGAGCAGCCCAGCTATAGGGGCCGACCAAGAGTCTGAGAGAGAGCATGTGGGTGAGAAGCAGAGGAGAGGCAGTGCTGGTGACATGGTGGTGGCAGCGTGTTGCAGACCTCCCCCCCTCGGGGAGAGGATGTGCATGAAGTCTTCCTGAAAGCACGTGGGCAAGTCTCCGTGCCTGTCACACGCCCTGATTCTCATGGGGAACTTTATCGTCACCCCTGAGACCTGCTTGCAAGATGGCAGGACGCAAGCAGTCAGGGAGATTTCTGGAGGGCGTCAGGGACAGCTGCTTGCTGCAGGCACTGGAGGGACCAGCCGGCGTGATGCACAGCTGGATCTGCTCTTCTCCAATAGGGAAGAATTCTTTTCAGGATGTGGTAATCAATGGTAGCTTTGGCCGTGGGGACCATGAAACAGCCATGTTCTGAGGGTCCTGAGAGGAGTGGGGAAGGAGAGCAGCAAAGAAGAGGGGCTGGACTTGTGGTGAGCATTCAGCTTCCGCAGCAAAATGCTAGCTGGGATGCTATGGGAAGCAGCTGTGAGGGGCAGAGGAGGTCGGGGAAGCTGGCAGACTTTCACGGCCAGCCTTCAGCAAACACAAGACCGGTCCATTGCAATACTCGAGGAAACAAGCAGGCATGTGAGGAGACGTCTGCGTGTGGAGGGATGCAGCCCCCCCCACAGCTCCTCTTACCTTTTTGCTGCAGGAGGAATCTCAAGAGGTGATGAAAAGCATCCAAAGCCCCTCAGCTGATCTCCGAGTTCTTGCAAGTGTGGCAAAGGATGAGACGCCCCAGCAGCTGTCCCAGGACGGGGATACAGATCTCTGTCTGGCAGGCACGGCTGTCATCGTCTCCTAAATGGGTGCTGCAGACCTGGGCGAGGGAGGTAGGACAGGGAGAAAGGCTGAGGGGCAGTAGCTGCGACCAAAGCCCTGAAGCCCAGAGTCTGCCCGGGGAAGGATCCCTGGGGAGTCAGAGCTTTGGAGGGCCCTCCCAAAGCAGCCAGCTGGGCAGCAGGGCAGGGAGAGCTGCCAGGCCTGGGCTCCCGCCATGCTCCTTGGGCAGTCCTGTCCTGCACAGGACTGGGGGCCGAGATGGCTCCTGGCAGAGAGGGAAGTGGGGAGAGAAGAGCATGGGAAAAAGAAAGAAACCAAGACCCTGGCTCCAGGGCAGAGCCTTGCTGAATGCCTCAGTCGCTGCCCAGGCTTGCCTCGCAGGCATCTCTGAGCTGCAGGCTGCTCTGGTGTGCAGGCAAGGGGAGACTGCCTGGCTGGAGGGTGTGTGGCTCCTTACCTCCACTGAGGAACAGCTGGCCAGCAAATCGCTCAGCCTCCCAATCCTCCCCACAGCCCTCTCACACGCTGCTGCGTTCTGGCAGTTGACGAAGGTCAGCAGCATCTGGGAGGAGAGAAACTGCTCATGTGCCCTGGGAGCTGGTGCCCGTGCCAGCGGAAGCAGCACTGCTGAAGTCCTGGCTGGACTCACGCAGTCCTTGTGGCCTTGTGGCAGGTGGGCAAATGCCACCCCGAGGGCAGCGCCTGCTCCCTTCCGTGCCCTCCCCCACAACACAGCCCTGTGTCCCCTCTGCCATGAAGGCTGGGCTCTTGGGCAGGAGCCTGCCTGCGGGGTCTGCAATGGGGCAATGGGGATACGGCCCCCTGGGAAGCCAGGAGTACAGAGCTTCAGGGCTGGGCTCCCTGTGCAGGACAGGCAGGTCTCAGTGGCTTTCTGCCCCAGTCAGATCTGGGGAAGAAAGCACGAGGGACCACGAGGCAGGGGAAGTGCAGTGCCAGCTGCCACCACTGCGGTGCCTAAGGAGAGGACTCAAATGCCTCCCACTGCTTTGGTGCAAGAAAAGCTCTGGGGACGGAGCTGGCCCAGAATTGCCACGGGCAAGGCTTTGCCGTGAGACAGGAGGCTGCTGCAGAGGGGAAGCCACATGGAGTGCAGGCAGGGGACACGGGGCTCCCAGAAGAGCATGGTGGGCCACCCCTGGCTCCCTCAGGGAGCTGGGCACCCTCCCTGCAGTGTGCTCTGTGCGTGGCACTGGCGTGGGGACCATCCGCTCAAGAGTGGACACTCCCGTCCCTCCAGCATCAGGAACAGCCCCTGCCAACCCCACTCTTTGCCAATGCCACACCTGTAAGATTGTCTGCAGCTCCGTCAAGCCAGAGGCAGGAGAGCTGAGCACCAAGGTCTGCACCATGGTGTCCATGGCATCCAGGGTCTGCAAGGAGGACAAAGGGTTGTGGCAGTCTTTCCATGGTCCCTCTCAGCCCTGGAGGCGGATCTGAACTCCCCATGCCAAGGGAGGACACCCACGCTGCCTCACGGTGCCCAGGGGAGGCCTCGGGGCAGACAAGCTGCTGTGGGCAGAGCAGCCTGCGGCACTGGCTATGGCCAGGCCCATGGGAAGGGGAGGAAGGGATGAGGGTGGGAAAGCAAAGCTGAGACACTGCCCTGCCTTGGATCTCCGCGTGTCTCTCAGCATGCAGAAGCCAGGGAGCAGCCCAGAGAGACTGGGGGCTGCTGTAGCTCAGCCAGCACTTACCTCAAGGTAGAGAGAAGTGTCAAGGCCCTGCATGTCCGTTTTGGGAGGAAGCAAGAAGACGCTCCTGAAGCAGGTCTCTAAGAGGCTTTCCTTTTTGCCCTCCAGCACCATCTTCACTTTGCTGCAAAGAGAGAGAGAGGGACCTGTTGGACACTGGTGCTGGGAGCGGTGCCTCGATGCCTTGGGCAGGTGGCCATGGGCCTCTGGAGCAGGGGTCCCCAAGAGGGATGGAGGGTGTGCAGGGAGCCCTGCCAGGAGGCACCTCCTCCCTCCCCAACATGGCCCGGGCCAAAGGACAGTCCTGGCAGGCAAGCCTCCCGCCTCCCGCTTTGGAGAAGAGCTGAGGCATGGCTGGGAGCTGCAGGATCCTTCTGGCCTCTCCAGAGCCGTCCCAACAAGCCACGAGCAGGGCAGAGCAGAGGCCCTCTGACGGCACTACTGGACTCTGCCTGGATGGGGGACGGGGAGAGGGACCAGCCAAACCAGGGGCTGGGCAGCTACCTCAAGGCGGCGATGGCAAGCATGGCTTGCTGCCGCACCGCTGTGTGCAGGTGGTCCCTGGATTCCTCTTCCAGCAGCACCTGCAGAGCACAACCGGCATGGCACCTGGCAGCCACCAGCAGCCAGTGCCAGCAGACCCAGCACCAGGCGGCGCGGATGGTGGAGACCCTCTGCCCCCGCCCCAGGACTGGCCCCCAGAGCGCCCCCTGCCACTCCCAGTGATGGGGTCTCTGCTGGCAGGGCTTCTCAGCGGCACCCGAGTCCCCTCAGGGCAGCTCCGTGTCCACGCACACTTGTCCCTGCCCTACCCCTGCTCATGTGCTGTCCGCACAGCCTGCCGGTGCCCGGGCACCTTGCCCCCCTGCCCAGACCCTCACCTTGATATTCTCTGCCAGCTCAAATCTGTGGCAGAACGCATTCAGGCCCCGTGACAAACCCTTGCGCCTGGCAGCTTTGCACAGGGTGACGATGGTCTCTAGGAACTGCATCCTCTGGGCCTCCTCCTGGCAGCCAGGGGACAGAGAGACAAACAGGGAGCATGAGAAGGCAGACACATGGCCAGCAGCACTGGAGCCCTGGGGCTGCAGTGCTGTGCAGGAGACCTGGGGGGAGCAGCTCTGCCCAGCCACCTGCCCCCTGGCAGCCACCACAGCAGAACTGGCAGCACCGTCAGGAGACACAGGCCCCAGCCCTGCCCAGCCCGGCGGGGGCCTTCACTTACTTCTCTGCAGCAGCTTGGGCATGCACACCTCATAGGGCTGCGGTGGAGATCTGCTCTTCTGGGGAGCCCTTTTCTCCTCCCAGGCCACCCTGGGGCAGCTGGGGGTGGGGGTGGGGGGGTGGGGGGGGTCTCCGCCATCCTACACAAAGCAGGAAAGGGCTAGGGGTGGGGAAGGGGTAAGCTTTGGCAAAGTGCCTGTGCACCATGGGGCTGCCAGGGGTGGCGGGGAAAGATGTGGGCTGTGCTCAGGGGCTCCTCGCCAGCTCCACGCTCCCGCCCTGTCCCATCGCTGTCCTGCCGGACACTGCGGGTGGGGACTGCAGTTGCATTGACCCTATGCAGTGCCACAGGGTGTGACAGAGGCGGGTCACAAAGGGCACCACTGTGACCCGCCACCCAGGCCGGGAGGGGCAGGGTGTCCTCTGGGGGCGTCACGAGGCCCACTCGCCCCTGGGCACTTGGGTCCTCTTGGGGTGCCCCAAGCCCCACATTTGCCCTCCTGGTCCCTGCAGACCTCCCTGTTGCTCTCCAACTGGCCCAGAGCCCCATGTTCAAACCTCCCAGTGTGCCCCCAGGACATTCCCTTCTGGCACTCCAGAGCCCTGCATCTCTTCCTTGGAGATGTTAGATTTAGTCAAGCTTCACACAAGTCTGAGGTTTTGTCGCTTCAGCTCTTCTCTTCCTCCTTCCAAACATTTGAGTGTTTTGGCCAGTGGGGAATGGTAGCTGCAGGCAGGGCTATCTTATGCTGGGTTTTTAGCAATGTGGAAACTTCTCCCCTGCAGCACAGCAGGAAATACCACTTTCTGCTTTAAGCTCACAGCTGCATGAGAAAAAGCAAGGCTAGGATCCTAACGGAGTGTTTCTAGCCCAACTGACTTTTGATGTTGCTAATGACATTTACCAATTCTTTGGCAATCTCATGCTAATCTTTCATCATTCCTGTGAGGATGCGACACTTGCCACAGGGCGGAGTTCACCACAGATGGGACGAGATGCTCTCTCCACATTTCTGCAATTTCTGGCATCTTACAATTCACAGCCTTCCCTCCGTTCTGAAAGTCTCTTTCAGCAAAAAGATGTTTACACCTGCTCCTCTCCTCTGATCGTTGTTTGGTGTTACAACTGTTGACGGAATGTTAACATGCTGTATTGCTTACCAGATGCTATCAGAAGAGGAAACCGGAATAAAATATGCTCTCTTTCCTAAACTATCTTAACATTTTCCATCAGTCCCCTCCTCTACAGGCCGACAGACATAGAGCTTGAAGGGCTGTTCAGCAATTCTTCGTCTTTAAGCATACGGATATCGATGGCATCCAAAGGAGAGGTGGCTGATCTAAACAGCATTGAAGCCGCTCCTTATTTTTGCCTTTAGAGATTTCTAGAGACTTCTAAGGAGGGCAGGACAAATTCTATTTCATGATATCTGCAGTCACAGATCACAGACTCACAGAACGGTTGACGTTGTAAGGGCTCAGCCACACACACAGTAAAAACATGTTTTCTGATGCTCAGAGGGAACGTCCTGTGTCTCAGGCTGTGCCCATTGCCTCTGGTCCTGCACTGCAAAGAGCCTGTCTCCGTCCTCTTTGCACCCTCCATTTTGGTATCAGGACACACTGATGCGGTCGCCCTGAGCCTCCTCTTCTCCAGACTCAGCAGTCCCATCTCTCAACCTGTCCTCATAGGACAGATGAGACCCTTCAGCTTCTTCTTGGCCCTTTGATGGACTCTCAGGCCTGCCTAACCAAGGGTTTTCTTGGCCTCTGCTATTGAATCTTCAATGATTCAGACCTTACTATCTGTCAGGAAAACGGGGGGGGTCCCACTGACTTTTGGTTGCTGTTACCTTGCAGATATGAAAAATGCCAAAAGGATCAATAAATCAGTTCATTAGAAGAAATAAGTCACGTGAATATCTCCTTCGTTTACATCCCTTTGTCTTCAAAACCATTTCAAAGCACACTGAAGATATCAAGGGAAGGTCTGCATTCATCCTCTTTGTACTGATGGGCCAAGACTCTCCCTGCTAAGACCACAGATGGAAAATGGCTGTGCCTGTACTGCCATATGGGCTCTCCTTTACTGTCTGCTAATGAGCAGGTGTCAGCTTGCGGTCGACTTATGAAATGGTCCTCTGTTCATATCACAGGCCTAAGCACAGGACATGTTGAGTTTGTTTTCCGTGTCTTCTTCTTCTTCTGGTTCTTTTTCTTCTGAACGTCCTTGCCAAGATCTACACAGAAATCTGAGCATGACATCAGTTTGCCATGCCCAAGCAGAAGGATGCTTGCAGTCGCAAACATTCCTCTGTCTACCTCCAAGTGTGGACAGCTTAAGTTGGACTTTCAGAAGATACCAGCTCTTCCCTGCATTCCATTTTGTTCTTTGCACGTGAAACACGTTAATATTTTTTCGGATACTCCTTAGGGAGACATATTGCTACCTAACATTCACAGGATAATGAGAGGGATGACTTATAGCCCACTCTATTGCTATTTTGATAGCATGATCCTATTCCAGGGGAATGCTCTAGAAAAGGGTGTTACATGACTATGGACTCTTCAGAAGGGCTCTGCACAGGGCTTTCTGTTGTCCCTGCCTCGCAGGACAGCAAGAGCAGGAGAAACCCACTGCTAGCGCCAGGCGGGTACCCAGAGATGGCAGCTGGCTCTGAGCCTGTACAGTGTCCAGAGGGAGTGGCATATGGGAAGGGTAAGGCTATTTCCACTCCTAGCACATGAGCAAACATGCAGTGACTTCAGGTGGTGTAGACTGGCCTTTACTGGTACATCATCACACACATCTTTCACTACTCTGCAGCTATGTGCAGTGCAAATCAGTTTTGTTGACGTAAGATGCAAAAAGGGCAAGTATTCATGGCTACAGCGCAGTATCAACCATCAAGAAAGCACAATTTAGCCTGAAGACAGTGAAGCTCAATTGTCAAATGCCACCTTAGTCTCTTCAACGTCACTACTTCTTTGGCAAGCTGTCCAGGATGCAAAAGACTTGCACTGCAACCCGACATACAGGACTTTAACCAAAACTTCTAGCCGGATGTGCTAGCAAAATTTTGCACATACCGCTAGCTCTAAGCAAGGATAGTGACCGCATGTCAGGAAAAATCATACCTAAAAGCTGCTCAGCTCAGCCGCTAGGAATTGGACTCAATGCCATTACTCTAGGAAAGATACCGACAGCATTACTAACAGAGAGCTCTTCAGACTCCTGCCCGAGTGATTTTGGGGGATAGAAACCATCAGCTACCCTGACTGTTGGCTTCACAAGTTTTTCTTTTACTGTTTTTTAAAGAACCATTTCACATTATTCCACAGGTGTCCATCAGACACACCCATTCCTTCACAACTGCTGCCAAATTATAACTGTCAGTCTACTGTCATCTCTGCCACAGTGGAGTGAGGAACCTACATAGGAAACTCCTGTCCCTGCTAATCCCTTGACTCATCCAATCCATCTAACGACAGAGAGGTGCAGTGCAAATGCTCCTGATTGTTCTAGGCAACTCGCTTCTCCATTACGGGCGTGTAAAGCAGTGACCTGGAAAACGAATGTCTATGCTCCTTTTGAATCTTTTTCTATTCTGTCCATTCCGTAGCAAAATCATCCATAAACTCATCGAGAATGGATTTTTTTTCTTTTCCCTGTTAAGCTTATTTTAATAAGCTTGACCTTTATTACAAAAAGACACCAAGAAACAAAGCGTGGCCAACAGGAGAAAAAGTAGACTGCATGCAAATGCAAAAGGTGAACATCCTGTTTAAGCAACAGCAGTTTAGAATTCCTACAAGTTTTAGGGAAAGTTTTAGAATTACATTGGTCTTGTTTTAGTTTGGGATGTTTACCATAGACAAAACCAAAGTGTACTGGAAAAAAATTGTATATGTAATTACGGTTTCCTCAAAATGCGATCCTTTTTTTCAGAGTCCTCTTTTCAGTCATGTACTGGAGTTTCATTTCAACTCATCCTCCAGCAAACACAGATCCCCTTTCTTAAAGCCAATTCAAATTAAGCCATTTCAAAAATTAGTTACTGCTTGTATTCTCCACAACTATCTGTGCATACTCATCTCATTCTGAATCAGCCCTTGGATAAGTTCTGTGTTACGGCCTCATTTAAGAGATTGCAGTAGCAATATATTGAATTTCTGCAGAATACTTACAGTTCGCAGCCTGGTCTGCCACCTGCTGGGCGAACTGTACTGGCTCTCATGGCATGACCTATTGGAGAGGGGAGATGAAAAAGAAAAAAAAATCCCATTCAGTTTATCTGAAGATTATTCTTTTAAAGAAATACTGAAGTTATAATTACTTACCAGCTGTGGGTATTGATTGTCCTTGGGGGCCCAGAAGACTTGGTGATGCTGGTTGCCTTAGTACAGGAACCTGACAGCCCTTGTGAATCCATGCAAACAAACAGTTGGAAAATAAGCTCTACTCAAGTACAAGGATCACTGCAGATGTTGAAATAACACTTACCTTCTCTTCCAACAAACTGCTGACTGACAGGGAGGAAGATTTAGAAAGTTCAGCAGCAGTCACCAGGAAACCAGGAGGAGTAACAGTCATGAGATGCGGTGCAGGTTGTTGTGGCTGCTGTTGCTGCCGATCCTGCTTACGGAGCCTTTTTGTGTGTCCAGCTCCATTTCTGAAGATGTTCACAGCCTGGAGGCAGAAAAGCATTTGCAAAAAGGTAATATGTATCTTCTGTAGATGCAGGAACAAAAGCCTCCACGGAGTAAAATTACTTATGTATTCCTGTAAATGCTCTCAATCCCAAAAGAAACCAGCAAACAGATATATATCTCTTCTTCACCGAAATGGCAGTCAGGCACTGGCACAGGCTGCCCAGGGAAGTGGTTGAGTCTCCATCCCTGGAGGTATTTAAAAGATGATGGGTAGACGTGGTGCTGAGGGCCATGGTTTAGTGGTGGACTTGGCAGTGATAGGTTAAAACGGCTGGACTCGATGATCTTAAGGGTCTTTTCCAACCTTAACGATTCTGTCATTCTATGAACACATCACATTAAGTGCTGATATTAATGATGGGTAACGCAGAGTATCTGTGTTCCAAGTACCTCAGTGTTAACGCCGAACCTGACGGTGAGGCAAGCCTCTTAAACAAAAGCGTGATCTGAGTTTCCCAGATTGTCTCTCAAGAGTTGTAAGCTTCTGTAGCAACAGATAAAGTATTTGAAAAGTATATTTAGCCTTGCTTAAGGAGATGTAAATTAATATTTTCTTCCCTTTCAGCTTTGTACAAATAGACTTTTCTTACAAACAGTTTACGTAAAAGTCATCGTGTTACCTGGAGTAGGAACTTGTTGGCAATTAAAGCATCAGGAGAAACAGCTGCCTGATGCCACGTTAAGCAGGTATGCTCCTCAGAGTCCAGTAATGCTGTTCTAACATCTGTGTATAAGTAGAACTATCAAAATAGGTTTTAGCCAAACTAAGGACATTTTTGGCATTCTAATCAGTTCTAAAACCACGTCGATGATTAATGGGTGAAGACGGTCTTGAATTGAGAAAATGAAGCTAGAAATGTTCAACAGTGTAAAAAATTCATTGTATGTGGCAAATAACCACAAGTTTTGGTATTTCACTGCTGTAACAGTTGAGGATGCAGAGTAGGCTGTGTCGTGATGTTTCCACTAGTCTTTTTTCCACTATCCAGTACAGTGAGAAGTCACCAACCTCAAGGCTAATGAAGAAAACACATCTCGAAAAACCATCAGTGGGTTTGAATTCTGAAGGTTTTAACCAGCTCTCCCGTGCAGAAGACTGCGGATTAAACGCCTGACTCTCCGTCTGTTGCGGACCACAGTAAGGCACAAGAGCTGGTGCTATAATTTTGTATGAGAGAAAGGGCTGTGGACAAACTCAATGCCTTCGCTATCGAATACTGTAATCACCTGCGCACTGATGCACTCTTCTCGTCCTTCGGCACGTCAAGAGGATGTAACTAGATACGTAGAAAGGGAAAAAAGCTTTCTGCCTTCTTTTTTCCTTAATACGAGAAGAGTCCTTTCCCATTACAGGGTAAACTTAAGTATGACACAGAACTGGTAACAACGTAATTTCCTTTGCTCCTATTCCTGCTTTCAGAAGATCAGGTGTGATGTTTTGAACGAGAAGACATGGGAGTAACACTTACATTCATCACAATAACTGTCTCCACAGCAGGGAATAACAGCTGCGTCACTCATTATCTCTTTACAAATGAGCCGTAACAACAACTCTGGAACAGGATCACCTGAGGAGGAGGATGGCTCCTCTGGTAGAAAGGGAGGCTTTTGCTTCTTGCCTCTGGCGTACGCTTCCCTGGACGGGGGTGGGGAGGGACAAAGAAAAAAGTTAGAGATGGGTAAAGGAATCCCTTTCCAAGTTTGGATTTTATCAAAGGAAGATAATACATGGAATTCCTCTCCCTCCCCATTAGCCTGTTAAAAGGCAGGCATTCAGTTTAATCTACTTTTCTATAGCCACACGACTAGAAGAGGGAGCGGGGAACAAGTTTCCTTCCGCAGAACTCTCCCATTCATTGGATCAGCTAAGAAATTAGCTCCGACTAGAACAATAATAATTTTGACAGCTAGAAATCGGGTGAAATGAATCCCACCTCTCCTTTGCCAGAGGCTAAATGTAAATTGCAGGCTCAGCATAAAGGGAGTCTCCGAGGAATTACAGTTCAGAGAGGGAAGAAGTCTATCTTACAGCTTCTACAAAAGGAGAGCCATGGCAGAAGGACAGACGTGCTACCACGTGCATTTTAAAACAGCCCCTCTGGTCAGCACACGGTAGCATTTTCTTAGTTTATCGCAAGAGGAAAACTTCGGTCTCTTTCACCCATGGGATGTGATAACAGTCAGAGGGGGAGGAAATCTCTGTCCAACGGCGATTTGTCAAATTTGGCAAGAAGCCAACATTTGATGCAATGGTTGTTTCCTATGCACCGTTTTGTTCTCAACTGTAACATCCAGATCGACAGCTATGAAATCATTTCCATTAACATTTACAGAAAACTTTACCGGTCCTTGACTAACTTGTTTGAACCCAAACGGTTTACAGAACCAAGCACGCGTTTAGGGACAGCACTAATGGAGACCAAATTCTTTTGGTGGCTGCCTTCCAAACAAAGTATTCGGGGTTTTGGAGTGATGCTTTGTTTTTCCAACTGTACACAATTTAATTTCTGCAGTGAGAGAAGGAAGAAGTTACACAATTTACACAGCCTGCGTTCAAATAACTTAGATTGTGTTGTCCGCTGTATATATATACACTACAATTTATGAAATTGTGCAGCATTCACACAATGGATCTAGAACTATCATGACTAGAAATTCAAAACCAGCCATGCAATTCGCCATGCTCCAGAAACACTTCCATTTTGGCTGCTGCAAACCCCCCTGAAATGTCCCTAACTTGCAGCCAATTAAATTCTGATGTAAAAATGGTGTTAGTTTCTTTCCAACGCAAAATTAACAAAATGTTCAAAAAACTGCAAGCAGCTGCTGAAATGCTGCTTGTTTGTGTCTTGAAGACGAGTTATACTGCGACATTACGTTGAGGCTGAGAAGGGAGTCTCTTCTGTCTTCCCAAACTGGCAACGCCTCTTTACAGGACAGTAACAAAACAGACACACATTTTAAAGTTAAAATAAATACGTCATTACTAAAAAGTAAATTAAAGCTGTGTTCACATTACAACAGTTCTCCAGCTATAGCTCACAGTATAAAACTACAAAGCAAAGACGTTTTTTGTTTTTAAGTATTTGACCGGAAGATATATACAGCTTAATAAGCTGAGCCAGAGAAATGGATGCAGAAGAGTCATCCATCTGTTCCCAAAAAATTAAACAGAGATTCAAGTTCTGCAATCCAAACACAGCAATACTTAACCTCTACTGTACTCTGAAAGGCGGCACGATAACCTCCGAGTGTCACTGAAAGAGGCATTTCCAACCTAGTGTCACTTGTATTTGTTCAAACCAAAGTCCAAGTCTATGACACCTTCAGAGTGCCGATGTGGTTAAGGAGAAGAAACGAAAAGAGCCGAACCCGCTTGAGATCGACTTCTTGCTCCAGAATTGCTGAGAGGGACCCTTGGCAAAGGCTCACAGCTGCTGAAAAGTCAAAGGGGTAAGGAAGCTGTCAAGTTTCAGCTAAAAAGGACTTAAAAAAACACAAACTGGAGTTTATTTGAGAAGGAAACTTCTCAAATAAAGGAAGGAAAGGAAGGAAACTTCTTTTCAGTGTAGTTTGTCAATTAATCAGCTAATGCCTCATCATGTATAAATGCACGTGGTTATGCTTTTACGAACACAGCTCAGTTGCCTGGCAAAATAAGTATTTCCTTGGGTTAGTTATTTATATTTTACCGGCAGCAGGACAGTGTTTTCAAACCTGAAGAAAATGCTGCCCCTTTTCCAAAGGTACATTCAAAGTGGTGGTAGCCTGAAGAAAGGCTTCGCCTTTGGGAAAGTAAAACAGCAGGCGACCCTGAAGTCACCGAGCTCCAAACATGTACTGCAGCCAGAAGGTAGGAAAAATGACAGGCATTTTACCCACAAACGCACCAGGCTCTAAGCCTGTGCCAAAGCCTGTACACTGGGTTTCAGGTATTTTCATTTGCAGACAAACTATTAAACTGAACTGCTTCATCAGGTAAAGCGGAAAGATCAAATGCAGAGCTCTAGAATACCACTTTGCTAGCAACGCTATTGAAATTCACGGCAAGGTATTCAAAACACTTATGTACCCAGAGGGGCCCAAACAATAGCACTTCAGTTTCACAGCTCTAGGAACAAATACCCAGGTATTTAAGGACACGAAAAGGAGGTTTGGAATGTTTGCAAAATTAATACAAGGCTACGTTGCTTAGAATGAAGTTCAGTGTCTAGCAAAAAGTCTGCGTTTTTAAATACTGCGAATTTACTTTACGAATTGGCTAATTTTTTTTCTATTTTTGTTGTTTTCAGAATACACCACTGATAATACCCTGATTCCTAAGCACTCATCGCTTGTTGTTCGAAGAATCCCTCTTGGAGGATTTAAAGCACCCAGCAAAACATACGTTGTGTAAGGATCCAACAAGCATTGTATTCTTTGTCAGGGGTTTCCATGTGTTAACTTTTTTAATGGCTATTAGTTTACAGAGGCATTCCGATTGTATCTTTCTTGTTAAAGCTGCTGTTAATTTTTGTTGTCCTGCGGTAGATTTTAATGTATCCGTTTGACTCTTTCTTGCATTTGGGGATGGGGGCGGGATATGGCAGGTATTCCTGCGCCCCAAATCGGGGTCTTTTGCATGCTAGCTATAGAGGAAAGACAAAGGTTTGCCAGCTGGCGAACCATGCAAACAAGAAGTTCCACTCCTAAGGGATTCCTGTTAGTTTCCTAACGACAATGTCCGTTTCAGGCAAGAAAAAAACCAATACTATCCTAAAGCGTATTTCCTTTTGTGTGAGTACGATGAAGGAATAGTTAATCCTTTCCGAACTTGAAACTCAGTAAGCGGTTTCACATGTTACCAAATGTTGCTAGTTCTCTTTCTAAGTCTGTTTTTACCCTAAGCTGATCTCTGTGCTCCAGGTGTTAACTCTGTATTCTGTATTGCTGAGATTTATGGAGGACAGGGAATTGGGTGTCCTGATTAAAATGACAGATATTCCAATGCAGTCCTGACTAGAGGATTAATGCTGTCATTTGTGTATTCAGGCAGTCCAGTTCTCTCTCAGCTACATTAGCATTGTTTGCCTGCTCATGTTTTCCAGCCTTCTTCTAAGGAATTCTGGACGCCACAGCGTCGTGCTTATAAACATGGCCTTGTTTTGGGGGGGTTAATTTCAATGCGTATGCTTAGTGCTGTCTTGTCAATGCATCCTCCGTTTCTGGCTGGATGACACCCTCTCCTGGTATTCTAATGCTGCCTTGAAAGGAGAGGAGAGAGGCTGCTGGCATCAAAGCTCAAAGCAATACCTGTGTGTGGGGATATGGAAAGAATGGCACTGCTGTTCTCCCGTTGAAAATTAACCGGGCAGCTTAGCTTTCTATTCCTTCAGCGGGAAACATTGCAGAAAGAACCGGTAGAGTGGTTCCTGTTTGGGAATGGTGAACGCATGCTGTCAGGGTGGAGAGGCCTTCAGCAATGCGTTACTCGCCTTGTAGTATGTTCTTCAAGGGAAACGGATGAAGAAATCACTGTGTGGTAATTTCAAGTATTTCCTTGTACTTCCTCATCTGCCGGAGGTGCGTGGCTGTAATTGCCAGCCCGGTGGTGTTCTAGCAGTGGCAGGGAGCTCGAGCCTTTCTATTTGTACAGAAATTCCAGAGCAGCCTTTGAATTGCCTCTGCTCATGGGACACTTTGGGTGATGTATGAATTGTTTGCTGACGACATCAATGCTTGCATGTCTGAGTCAGGATGAGCAGCATGCAGGTACAGATGAATGAGTGTGTGGAATCTCAGCAGGTTTTCAAATGTAATAAATATTTCCTAGAATATTGTAGCATTTTCAAGATTATCTTCAAGGAAATTCTGGCAATTAAGACCTTTTTTTATTTTGTCACAGGGCTCCTAAATCGCACAAAAGCCCAGGAACTGCTTTCAGGTGACATATCTACTGCTATTTTTAGTCAATACAGCATATGGAACACATGTAGTATTTTGGCCCTATCCTGGCCAAGTGTGGGAGATACCTGAACACAGGGCTTGGGCTCCCACAAAGAAACACTGTTCTAAAGACTCTGCTGCCGACCTTTCTGTTATTTCTTTGTCAGATGAGTGATTTTTTTTCACTGAAGTAGACTTGCACTTGGACGTATCTAGGCTACGGCTGTTCTTTCTCAGACACTCAAGTACTCTATCTGGTACCTATTTGCAATACCAGGGGTATAGAGATTGGCGAGAACAGTTTCTGTGTACGACTAAATGCCCACATTCACTAGACTATCAGAACATAAAGTTTGGATGTTCAGGTTTTAGAATCTGTTTTCACGGCTTTATGTTGGGTACAAGTGCTCTGTTTTAAGTTCTGATCCCCTGTATTTCTTCTTCCAGAAGTCCAACTGAGCCAGTGAGCGGAACATCAAAAGCAGTATGAAAAAACACAGACTTTTTTCTAGACACTGAACTTCATTCTAAGCAACGTAGCCTTGTATTAATTTTCCAAACATTACCTTTATATATTTTCCAGTAAAAGACAGCATATGTTGTGAATAAAATGGATTTGACTCAGCAGAGTAAAAACTGAGTAATGCCATCGTTTGCATTCTAATGTGAATACTGGTATTTGTGCCTAGGAGTGCACTGTATTTCATATTGAATCTGCTGGAACATTTCCTGAAGGACTCGGAGTTGTACAGATAATGTATGATCATTTTGTGCCCACGTAGGTGCGAGGTTTGCCCAACTGAACATGGTGCCCTGTTCTACATCTGTCTGTCTCTAGCTAGCAATATGTCTGTTTGTATAGGGTGTCGTGTGCTTTTTGTTTCCTGCGATAAAAATGGTTTGGAGTGTATTTTCTGGCATTTTCACCTTGTATCACTTAGCTTTTGGTTTTACATCCGTTTTGGCCTCATGGTTTTTGAAAATGTTATCAAAACCCACTGAAAACCAGGATTGTTAAAGTTCGGACAGATTCTTACTTTTGCCTTGGGGGGTTCAAACAAACACCGAAACCAACGTATCCCTTATGTTTGGAGGACAGTTCTGTGCAGCTGAATGATTCCTTTTCGTGTCCTTAAATACCTGGGTATTTGTTCCTAGAGCTGTGAAACTGAAGTGCTATTGTTTGGGCCCCTCTGGGTACATAAGTGTTTTGAATACCTTGCCGTGAATTTCAATAGCGTTGCTAGCAAAGTGGTATTCTAGAGCTCTGCACTTGCTCTTTCCGCTTTACCTGATGAAGCAGTTCAGTTTAATAGTTTGTCTGCAAATGAAAATACCTGAAACCCAGTGTACAGGCTTTGGCACAGGCTTAGAGCCTGGTGCGTTTGTGGGTAAAATGCCTGTCATTTTTCCTACCTTCTGGCTGCAGTACATGTTTGGAGCTCGGTGACTTCAGGGTTGCCTGCTGCTTTACTTTCCCAAAGGCGAAGCCTTTCTTCAGGCTACCACCACTTTGAATGTACCTTTGGAAAAGTTTCCTTCTCAAATAAACTCCAGTTTGTGTTTTTTTAAGTCCTTTTTAGCTGAAACTTGACAGCTTCCTTACCCCTTTGACTTTTCAGCAGCTGTGAGCCTTTGCCAAGGGTCCCTCTCAGCAATTCTGGAGCAAGAAGTCGATCTCAAGCGGGTTCGGCTCTTTTCGTTTCTTCTCCTTAACCACATCGGCACTCTGAAGGTGTCATAGACTTGGACTTTGGTTTGAACAAATACAAGTGACACTAGGTTGGAAATGCCTCTTTCAGTGACACTCGGAGGTTATCGTGCCGCCTTTCAGAGTACAGTAGAGGTTAAGTATTGCTGTGTTTGGATTGCAGAACTTGAATCTCTGTTTAATTTTTTGGGAACAGATGGATGACTCTTCTGCATCCATTTCTCTGGCCCAGCTTATTAAGCTGTATATATCTTCCGGTCAAATACTTAAAAACAAAAAACGTCTTTGCTTTGTAGTTTTATACTGTGAGCTATAGCTGGAGAACTGTTGTAATGTGAACACAGCTTTAATTTACTTTTTAGTAATGACGTATTTATTTTAACTTTAAAATGTGTGTCTGTTTTGTTACTGTCCTGTAAAGAGGCGTTGCCAGTTTGGGAAGACAGAAGAGACTCCCTTCTCAGCCTCAACGTAATGTCGCAGTATAACTCGTCTTCAAGACACAAACAAGCAGCATTTCAGCAGCTGCTTGCAGTTTTTTGAACATTTTGTTAATTTTGCGTTGGAAAGAAACTAACACCATTTTTACATCAGAATTTAATTGGCTGCAAGTTAGGGACATTTCAGGGGGGTTTGCAGCAGCCAAAATGGAAGCGTTTCTGGAGCATGGCGAATTGCATGGCTGGTTTTGAATTTCTAGTCATGATAGTTCTAGATCCATTGTGTGAATGCTGCACAATTTCATAAATTGTAGTATATATATACAGCGGACAACACAATCTAAGTTATTTGAACGCAGGCTGTGTAAATTGTGTAACTTCTTCCTTCTCTCACTGCAGAAATTAAATTGTGTACATTTGGAAAAACAAAGCATCACTCCAAAACCCCGAATACTTTGTTTGGAAGGCAGCCACCAAAAGAATTTGGTCTCCATTAGTGCTGTCCCTAAACGCGTGCTTGGTTCTGTAAACCGTTTGGGTTCAAACAAGTTAGTCAAGGACCGGTAAAGTTTTCTGTAAATGTTAATGGAAATGATTTCATAGCTGTCGATCTGGATGATGTTACAGTTGAGAACAAAACGGTGCATAGGAAACAACCATTGCATCAAACGTTGACACTAGTTGGTTGCTTTTGTGCATGGCTGCATCGCACACCAAAACCATGAGTGGCTGATGTGAGTGGTAGGTGCTTGAAGGTCCAAATCATTTACAGTCACTCCCTTAGACACTGCTGGTATCTGGAGCCGTGTGGAATAAAACCATGTGAACAAATAGTACTTACAAAGAATCAGCTGGCTCCAATAATGTGAAGATCTAGTTCTGCGTAAGGTTTATATTACAATTTGTCTGTTAAAAAAAGACACAATCAACTGCAAAACCCCTGCAGGTTTTGCTTGCTGTAGTTATTATAACTTCATCAGAAGAAGTTAGTGGTGGGGAACGTGCAGTTTGGACTGCCTACAGCACACGATGGTCAAATTTCTACTGGAAAGAATCTTTTGGCTTGCTGGGGGATTAGAAAAAGCTTGATTCCTTTTAATGCTGCTGTGCCTGAAGCTGAATTTCAGCAAGCAGAAACAACTTCCCTGACTCTTAAGCTGTGCATCCTTTTAGTGCTGCAAAATGTAAATAATGGTGCCGGCATACGTCTTTCTCAAAGCAATGTACAGCGGGTATCTAAAAATACTGGATAGTACATTGTTTTCTCCACAGAGCTTCAGTCCACTTGGAAGCAAATGGGATTGGTTACAGGAGTCTTTATGCAAGGTACAAAGAGAGCCCCAGGCTTTGAGTGCTCAAGAAGGCTCTTTTCAAGGAGGCTCCCAGGCCCGTAAACCCCATGCGATGGCGTAAGGACTCCCCAGAACATCTTCAGCACGGCTCTGTTTTCTATCAGCAGCTGTTTCCATGCAGCCTCAGCCAGCGTTGTGCTGCTCTTTGCAGGATCGGGGGAGTGGCGTTGTCTTTGGCTGTGTGGGCTGAAATGTGTTTCTAATGCGCGTGTCAAATAATTGCCTGTTGAACAGACTGCCAATCTGGCTGAAGCCAATGCCTCCGAAGAAGATAAAATCTAAGCCGTGATGATACAGTCTTGCCATGAATATGACCCAATCAAGTAAGTGCTGATAATGCCAAATCTGTTCTTTGCAGACTATGGACACATTGTAGAGATGTCTGTTTTAACAAGAGAGACACAGGCATACCTTTTTTCCCAAAAAAACTTTAATTACATGAAGGAACCCTGGGGTCCACCTCCACCATCATAGACTTGCTTTCGTTGCGGAAAACCTGGCCACTATATAAAGAACTGCCCAAGAAATGGGGTAAGACTGCGGGGGACTTCTGGTGTTACTTACTTTTTAGTTTTTTTTTTTTCCCTTGGCAGTTACGTAACAGAGAGATGAATACTCATATTAGGAATTGTTTCTGTTGGGGTGAAATGCAGAGGTTATATGGCAAAGCCCTTCAAAACTCAAGGGAAACCTGGAAGTATAAATTAAAATATTCTTTCTTCTAGGTCATGGACGTTAAATATGTGCATCGCCCTCCCTCTCTGAACTTTCCTGCATAGCTTTATATAGTGTAATGTTACTGGAAACGTTTCTGGTTGTCACTCTTTTTAATGAGAGTTTGCAGTTTTTAGTGTTTCGTATAAACCCAAGATGTTTCTGTTGACCCCATCTGTTGAATGTTTGCGTGTTTTAATTACACAAGCCTCTGGCTGAGTATTCATGCCACTGAAGGTTAGTCACTGAACGTATATGCAGGAGGCAGGAATTCACCCTTCCTCTAGAGATGGTGAATATAAGTTTCTCCAGGGACTGATTCGGAGCACCGAATTAAGCTCTCGCTCTGAATTGCGCTTTGGAGGAGGAGCGGGTTTGTGCCTCTTCTCTGAGTGGAGGGTGAGCTAAGGGATATTTCACCCTTAAGGAACCTGAAGTTAAGGCAAAGAATGTCAAATGAGTTCAAAACGCTGCTCAAGCCTTTGGAACATCCTGCCTATATACAGTTAGGAAGTTATTTTAGTAGAGCAGCCCTTACGCTCGGTGAAAGGAGAGGATTACAGGCTTTTGCTGCCTAAAATGATCATTGAAATGTCATTGTGTGAAGTGTGGGTCTTAAGGTGAGATGTGTCTGCATTTCTTTTCTCAACAGGACAGGAACTTTGCGTCTGTTCCCAGGATTAAAAAAGCACAGGAATCCCAACGAGTTTCGTGATGGAGGTGAAAGATCCCCATACAAAGGGCGCTATGCTGACCAACACTGCAAGATATGCCATAACAACTCTTAATGCCCAAGTATGGAATTAATGGGACGGACCAAAAAGCGAATGAGAGAAACCATGCCGAAAAGTCTGAGGGGCAATGCACCCGAGTTGGCCAGCATCTGTAATGACGGGAGAGGAAGCATTGCCATTGTATCGTAACCTTAAAATCTGTGATACTTTCTAAGATTAAAATAGGGTGGTCCTACCGTTCATGCCCCTGGGAGCTGGTTAAACTTGTGCTGTGCTAAGAATCTGCATTTTTTTTCTGCAAAACATTTCAGTCATATGTACAGCGGAGTCGTTCTCTTTGAAAGCTCGTGTGGCTTCTGGTTTGTGTTTCAAAGGCTTCTTGCCAAATTTGACAAATCGCCGTTGGACTGAGATTTCCTCCCCCTCTGATTGTTATCACATCCCATGGGTGAAAGAGACCGAAGATTTCCTCTTGCGATAAACTAAGAAAATGCTACCGTGTGCTGACCAGAGGGGCTGTTTTAAAATGCACGTGGTAGCACTTCTGTCCTTCTGCCATGGCTCTCCTTTTGTAGAAGCTGTAGATAGACTTTTGCCCTCCCAACCCCCGTCCAGGGAAGCGCATGCCAGAGGCGAGAAGCAAAAGCCTCCCTTTCTACCAGAGGAGCCATCCTCCTCCTCAGGTGATCCTGTTCCAGAGGTGTTGTTATGGCTCATTTGTAAAGAGATAATGACTGACGCAGTTGTTATTCCCTGCTTTGGAGACACTTATTGTGACGAAGGTTTTACTCCCATGTCTTCTCGTTCAAAACATCACACCTGGTCTTCTGAAAGCAGGAATAGGAGCAAAGGAAACTACGTTGTTACCAGTTCTGTGTCATACTTAAGTTTACCCTGTAATGGGAAAGGACTCTTCTCGTATTAAGGAAAAAAGAAGGCAGAAAGCTTTTTTCCCTTTCTACGTATCGAGTTACATCCTCTTGACGTGCCGAAGGACGAGAAGAGTGCATCAGTGCGCAGGTGATTACAGTATTCGATAGCGAAGGCATTGAGTTTGTCCACAGCCCTTTCTCTCATACAAAATTATAGCACCAGCTCTTGTGCCTTACTGTGGTCCGCAACAGACGGAGAGTCAGGCGTTTAATCCGCAGTCTTCTGCACGGGAGAGCTGGTTAAAACCTTCAGAATTCAAACCCACTGATGGTTTTTTGAGACGTGTTTTCTTCATTAGCTTTGAGGTTGGTGACTTCTCACTGTACTAGATAGCGGAAAAAAGACTAGTGGAAACATCACGACACAGCCTACTCTGCATCCTCAACTGTTACAGCAGTGAAATACCAAAACTTGTGGTTATTTGCCACATACAATGAATTTTTTACACTGTTGAACATTTCTAGCTTCATTTTCTCAATTCAAGACCGTCTTCACCCATTAATCATCGACGTGGTTTTAGAACTGATTAGAATGCCAAAAATGTCCTTAGTTTGGCTAAAACCTATTTTGATGGTTCTACTTATACACAGGTGTTAGAACAGCATTACTAGACTCTGAGGCGCATACCTGCTTAACGTGGCATCAGGCAGCTGTTTCTCCTGATGCTTTAATTGCCAACAAGTTCCTACTCCAGGTAACACGATGACTTTTACGTAAACTGTTTGTAAGAAAAGTCTATTTGTACAAAGCTGAAAGGGAAGAAAATATTAATTTACATCTCCTTAAGCAAGGCTAAATATACTTTTCAAATACTTTATCTGTTGCTACAGAAGCTTACAACTCTTGAGAGACAATCTGGGAAACTCAGATCACGCTTTTGTTTAAGAGGCTTGCCTCACCGTCAGGTTCGGCGTTAACACTGAGGTACTTGGAACACAGATACTCTGCGTTACCCATCATTAATATCAGCACTTAATGTGATGTGTTCATAGAATGACAGAATCGTTAAGGTTGGAAAAGACCCTTAAGATCATCGAGTCCAGCCGTTAACCTATCACTGCCAAGTCCACCACTAAACCATGGCCCTCAGCACCACGTCTACCCATCTTTTAAATACCTCCAGGGATGGAGACTCAACCACTTCCCTGGGCAGCCTGTGCCAGTGCCTGACTGCCATTTCGGTGAAGAAGAGATATATATCTGTTTGCTGGTTTCTTTTGGGATTGAGAGCATTTACAGGAATACATAAGTAATTTTACTCCGTGGAGGCTTTTGTTCCTGCATCTACAGAAGATACATATTACCTTTTTGCAAATGCTTTTCTGCCTCCAGGCTGTGAACATCTTCAGAAATGGAGCTGGCTGCACAAAAAGGCTCCGTAAGCAGGATCGGCAGCAACAGCAGCAGCCACAACAACCTGCACCGCATCTCATGACTGTTACTCCTCCTGGTTTCCTGGTGACTGCTGCTGAACTTTCTAAATCTTCCTCCCTGTCAGTCAGCAGTTTGTTATTTCAATATCTGCAGTGATCCTTGTACTTGAGTAGAGCTTATTTTCCAACTGTTTGTTTGCATGGATTCACAAGGGCTGTCAGGTTCCTGTACTAAGGCAACCAGCATCACCAAGTCTTCTGGGCCCCCAAGGACAATCAATACCCACAGCTGGTAAGTAATGATGAATTTAGAATTTCTTTAAAAGAATAATGTTCAGATAAACTGAATGGGATTTTTTTCTTTTTTGTCTCCCCTCTCCAACAGGTCATGCCATGAGAGCCAGTACAGTTCGCCCAGCAGGTGGCAGACCAGGCTGCGAACTGTAAGTATTCTGCAGAAATTCAATATATTGCTACTGCAATCTCTTAAATGAGGCCGTAACACAGAACTTATCCAAGGGCTGATTCAGAATGAAATGAGTATGCACAGGTAGTTGTGGAGAATACAAGCAGTAACTAATTTTTGAAATGGCTTAATTTGAATTGGCTTTAAGAAAGGGGATCTGTGCTTGCTGGAGGACGAGTTGAAATGAAACTCCAGTACATGACTGAAAAGAGGACTCTGAAAAATAAACTGTAATTACATATACAATTTTTTTCCAGTACACTTTGGTTTTGTCTATGGTAAACATCCCAAACTAAAACAAGACCAATGTAATTCTAAAACTTTCCCTAAAACTTGTAGGAATTCTAAACTGCTGTTGCTTAAACAGGATGTTCACCTTTTGCATTTGCATGCAGTCTACTTTTTCTCCTGTTGGCCACGCTTTGTTTCTTGGTGTCTTTTTGTAATAAAGGTCAAGCTTATTAAAATAAGCTTAACAGGGAGAAGAAAAAAAATCCGTTCTCGATGAGTTTATGGATGATTTTGCTACGGAATGGACGGAATAGAAAAAGATTCAAAAGGAGCATAGACATTCGTTTTCCAGGTCACTGCTTTACACGCCCGTAATGGAGAAGCGAGTTGCCTAGAACAATCAGGAGCATTTGCACTGCACCTCTCTGTCGTTAGATGGATTGGATGAGCCAAGGGATTAGCAGGGACAGGAGTTTCCTATGTAGGTTCCTCACTCCACTGTGGCAGAGATGACAGTTGACTGACAGTTATAATTTGGCAGCAGTTGTGAAGGAATGGGTGTCTGTGTTCCTAAAGCTTCTCGGCAACGACATCCTTCACCTCCTGACAGCCGCGAGAGGCTAGAAACGGAATCGGTGCAGCTGCTGGATGTTCTGTGTCTGCGGATTGTAACCATTACCTGAAAGCCCTTTGGAGGAGATGAGGTGATTGTAACCTGGACTGGTAACTGGTGGCTTTGGCTAGTATTTTGTTGACGTTGTTGAACTTTTCTTAGGAATTAAAAGATGAGACTTGTTTGTAAGGAAACCTTAAACTGGTGAAGGACCTTGAGAGGAGGAATGATGCTAATGGACACCTGCGGAATAATGTGAAATGGTTCTTTAAAAAACAGTAAAAGAAAAACTTGTGAAGCAAACAGTCAGGGTAGCTGATGGTTTCTATCCCCCAAAATCACTCGGGCAGGAGTCTGAAGAGCTCTCTGTTAGTAATGCTGTCGGTATCTTTCCTAGAGTAATGGCATTGAGTCCAATTCCTAGCGGCTGAGCTGAGCAGCTTTTAGGTATGATTTTTCCTGACATGCGGTCACTATCCTTGCTTAGAGCTAGAGGTATGTGCAAAATTTTGCTAGGCTATGTGGGTAGAATCCACAGCTCTGGTGGTTCATGTGGTAGAAGTGAGTGGAAATAGCCTTACCCTTGCTGTATGTGTTTACATTAACAAAGCAGCAGCTGTTGTGTCCTGCAAGCAGAAACTTTTACCTGTTATCAAGTTCTTCAATTTGCAGTAGCGTTATGTCAGCAGCTGGAAGAAGCTTTGACTTAAGTATATGGAGAGGAAAAACAAAAAACAAAACAAACTCAAATGCAATTTGGCAGGAGGGTGACTGTTTTGAATTAACTTCAATTATTTTTTTCTGTTATGCTTTTCTTAAGGTCCAGGTCTCCCAGCGTGTCCAGAGGACGTCTAGCTCCAGCCAGACTTTTCTCCATTCCCCTCCCCGCCGAGTTCATCTTTCCGGCATGACGAAGGCAGGGACCTGCGTCTGCTGGCCCCTTCTGAGGTGCGTCCTCCTGAAGAGCTTGCAATGTACGAGCCCGTAACATTTAATGGCTGAGACAGTGGGAAGGAAAAGATGTGTTCCTTGCCTTTCCTCTGCTCGTGGTTGGGACAAGGGAAGGGAGCAGGCCTGCTGTCCTGTAGCTTCTCACTCCAGTAAGACACTCTTTACTTCCCAGGAGCCCCAGCGGAAGGGGGAGATGCTTAAGGGATGGCTTTGGAAAAGGAGCGAAAGAGCAGATGGCAGGCTGCCTTACCCTCCTTGCGCAGGGTCTGCCAGCCCTGCTTTTACAGTCTTCTCTCCTCCAAGGTTGGATTCCCCTAGAGTACCTGGGAGCTCTGGTATTGTTAGCATCCCGTTCCTTCTTTGGGAACACAGCAGGGCCTGGAATCTCTAAGACTGGGAAGTTGCTGGGTAAAAATGGCAGGTGTTTCTTTTTACCCATTCCCCTGTGGGCTGCACCAGTCCAGCTAGCTGGACAAAGCAGCAGCGTGAGAAGAACTGAGCCCTTTGAGGGCTCGTGCATTCCGTTCCCCTTCAAAGGGGAGGGTTTCAACCTTTCATTTCAATAGCTCAGCCTCGCAGCAGCCTGGATCTCCTAGAGGAGACCCCCATGGGGCTGTTCCCATCAGTTCTCGCCAGCTCTTCACTCTGCCAGATTGGCAAGGGGCAGTCCCTGAGAGCGAAGGGAGTTCAAACGTACAGCAGCAGAGCACCAGGGCCTTGTGATCGCCACTGGGTCTTCCCAAAGGCTTAGAATTAAAGGGTTTTTAAATTGTGCAGGAATGTAAAGGATTTGTAAACACTGCAGCCCTCCTGTTGCACGTTGGTGGAGGCATGGGCAGCGATTTTGCTCTTTGTGTGTTTCTGTGGCCCCTGGATGTGAAACCCTGATCCTGAGGACCTCAGAGCAGACACTTGAAAGAACATGTTTGTTTTTCTGCCTGAAATATATTTCAGGAATTGCTCTGAGGGTTTTTCCTTCCACCTTCATCCTCTCCACAGCCAGCTCCTCACAGTGATGATCAAGCAAAGTGGATTCAACCTGCAAGGACTGGGAGCAGAGAGGAGGCTTATTCCAGAGCAAGAGGGAGATTCCCACTAGAGCCGATGAGGTGGCCAGGGCCAGGAGGACTGTCGCAGTGCATGGCGCTGGCTGACACAAAGGACGCAGGCCAGACGGCGCGAGCGAGGCTGGGAAGTGGGGTGCCGGTGCCGGGGCAGCGCTGCTCGGCCAGACGCTGCCTCCTCCCAGCGCCACTCTTTCCTTTGTCACGTTGTGGGCACAGCTGGGCATAGGCAATGCCAGGCCCAAGCCTCAGCCACCGTCTGGGGCCACCATCTTCCTTTAGCCATGAGCAAGATCTCAAACTCCTTTTCAGCTATAGGAGAAGGGCTGTTAATAGAAATGGATGCACATGGCACAGTCTATTCCAGAACAGCCACAGTTGCTAAAAGCTTTCCGTGTCCTGGACTGGTGGTTAGCAGGACCAGCTCCTGGGTCCACTTGCAGCGAGGCTAGCGAGAGCTGATTTTCACGTAGGTAATTCAGGTTTAATCCTTTGTCCCCTGACCATCCCCACAGGCCCAGCAGCATAGAAACTCACAGCAGGCTGCGTTTGAGCAACCTGCTCCACCGGACTTGTGGCAAATGTTGTGTCTGCATCCCTGCTCTTCTGTTCTCCCTGTAGGGTCCTGGTCAATCAAACAAGCTCTTTCCCTGGAAATGACCACTGTGCCTAAAGACAGACTCCTCTTGGTGGACACCAGCCAAGCTGTGGGAATGGCTCTAGCACACATGCTATTCCAATTTTTCAGTCCCAAAGGCGCTGGAATTAAGGCAGGTCCAACAGGAATAAAACTTGCTGCTTTTACTGAGAGAGGGGAGGAACCCCCAGCGCTGAAGAGCTGTTCATATCCTGCCAAGAACCACATGGAAATGAAATCGGTGGTGAGCTTAGGCAGGAATACTCATGTCCATGGAGCAGCACGCTTGGGTGTTAAGGCTGTATTACACTTGGGTGAAAAGGGGCTTTAGACTGTAACTATAGAAGTTGTAACTATTATACAAAAAAACTATTGAAATAAGGAGTCTTGCAATCTCTCAGTGAAGGACAGTTCCTGATAAGAACAGCAACTTGTCCTAAAAACCAGCTGAAATCGACCCTGCAGTTTGGACAAGAGTCAAGGAGCAACTGAGTCTGCGCAAGAACAAGGGGTTACTAGCAGTGACGAAGAAGAGTCATCAGCCTTCATCCCCGCGACCACCACCAGGAGGCACCGCGGAAGCGCAGTTGGGAGGGGTTTATGGAAACGACCTCTGGGGGCTAATTTTAATACAAAGCGGGGACAGGTAATGCATATGTATAGGCGTATTGGGAAACCGTATGTATATGTAACACTTTATTGTATAAATGCAAGACAAGCCACCACGTGTGCGCGCATGACTTTGGCGAGATGACCCCCCCCCCCCCCCCCCCCCCCGTGCTGCCCAGCGCTGAATAAACATACCTACTTTACAACCTTACGGGATGTGGAGTCTGTTTCCGCATGTCATGGGTGTCAAGGCTTTTCCACCCTTGGTGTCAAGGCTTTATCTTTGGCATACGCAGCTGGAGGAGCGCCAGAAAGGAGACCTGCCCTGTTACCTGTGACCATCCCCCACCCAGAGGCCAACACATCCAGGAACAAGTTTGTGTGCCAGGCCCTCCTGATGGCCAAAGAAGGATCCAAAGTCAGCTTTTGATGTCATGTGTCTGCTTTAACTGTTGATACGGAGCAGTGCCTGGATTAAAATAGAAGCGATTAAGAGAGTCAAAACCCTGCCTTTTTCAGGAAAAATGCAGGAAATCACAGATGTTTACAAAAGTCTCTTTTGAATACTTTACACCGCAGTGAGAACCATTGTGGGTCCAGCGCTTAATGCTTTAAGGGACATTTAACACTTTGGGAAAAGGGGTAGAAACTGCTCTCCTGGGCACTGTCTCTCACACAGACTGGGCTAGGCTGGGCTTGGTGAGCCTGGGCAGGTCTCTGGAGCCCCAACTTTCCCCAGTGCCGACTGTTGTGGCTGCTGCCTGTTCTTTCCTGCCACCCCGGGTGGGGATGTCCTTGGGAAGGTGCCAGAGCTGAGAAAGCCCCTGGGAGAGCCGGGGGAGAAGCTCTTCTCCCGATGCTCCAGAGCATCCCTGTTCCAGCCCAGGAGATGCTCTGTGTGACAAGGCAAGGTGCCTGTTGGCCCCATGTACGAGGCCCTGGAGGGCTCCCACCAGGGTCCTTTCACCCACCCATCCTCCAGCCGCTGGCCTTGCTGGGGTCCCTGGACCGAGCTCTGCAGAGGCCGCTGTCACCGGGGCTGTGTGGGAGGTGTTGGCTCAGGCCTGCCAGTGCCTCTGTGAGGGGAGAGCAGGGGCTGCCCCGTGCCGGTCCCAGCCGGTCCCAGTGGGTCATGGGCGTGGGCGTTTCCAGAGCAAGCGCCAGGGCTTTGTGAAAGGGGGAGACTCGCCGTGCCCAGACGCCATTGTGACGGGGGTCCCCGCAGTGACCATGGGGGTATTAAAGGAAGGAGAGCCCTGAGGTGCCCCCTCCCAGGACAGCACCTCCCTCAGGAGGCAGCATCTCCCCTGGGTGCCCAGGGCAGGTCTGCGGCAGAGGACACCAGAGATGCCCATGGACAAGGAGGCGAACGCCCACTCCCAGCCCACCAAGGGGCTGCCGAGTCTGCGCAAGAGGTGCCAGGTGAGGGACGGGGCAGGAGGGAGAGGCCGGTGGTGGGAGGGGGGCCGCACGGAGCTGCCCTGGGGCCAGGGCCGGGCTTGCCAGCGCTGTGGGGGCTGCTGTGCCCAGGCAGCCGCCTCCATCCCATGCCTTCTCCTCCGCCTGCCTGCAGGTGGGCCACAGGCAGCCACAGGCAGCGCTGCAGGGCAGCCAGAGCCAGGCCTCGTCCTTCCGTAGGGACAGGCTGCCGCAGCTCCCCTGCCCAGGGAGCTCGCAGGCCGCTGGGAGCCACCACGCACAGGTAGGGAGCCCCAGGGAGACGGGGCCGAAGGTCTTCCCGCTGCCCTGGGGGCTGGCAGGGGAGCCCGGCCGCCGGAGCTCTTCCAGCTGGGGCGCGAGGGCAAGGGCCACGCTGACGCGACCTCTCTTCTCGCCTTCTCTTGCAGACGGACAGCCTGGCGCGCAGGGTGGTACTGCCCTGCAACAGGGAGATGCAGGAGGAGACAGTCCATCTGCCAGCCTTGCCGCCTCTGCCCAGGCAGGCAGCAGCACCCAGGAACTCACCTGCAGCTTGGCCACCAGCAGCTGCCAGCACCCGCCACAAGCTGCCTCCTCTGCCAGCAGCACCCTCTGCGTCTTCTGCCGGGGGCAGGGAAACGGCCATCAGCACCGCAGCCAGCAGCCACTGACAGCTTGTCCCAGCTGCTCCAGGCATCTGCAGTGACTGGGGCAGAGCCATGGGGCTGGCAAGGCGGGACTGGGCACAGAGCATGGCTCTTCTGGCTTCACTTCTGCTGGGCTTTGCAGGGCCAGCAGCAGAGCGCCCACAGGGCCCATCCCTGTTGTGGCTGCTTCCTGGGAGCTCTCAGGATCAGAATGGTCTGAATTGCCAGGGACGAGACAGAGAGTTCGGTGTCTTTCTCCAAAACCTGGAGGGCTGCAAGAGGAGGAAAGAGAACAGAGCTGAAACCCAGGGATCTGCAGAGACCCCCCAGGCATCCCCTCCAGCCCATGACAGCCCCACCCATCCCTTTCCTGGCCAGGAGGAGCAGGTGGGACAAAGGCATCAGCTGGAAGCTGCTGCGCAGGAACGCCCCTGACATCTTCCTCTGCCCTTGAAGCATTTCCCTTCAGCAGGGCAAGGCATAGCAGTACCCTGCCCAGGCTCGGGCCCCTGCCCCACCAGCCCCGGCACACACAGCACTGCCCTCTCGTCCCTCCGGGGCTCCGCAGCAAGCCCTAGGCTCAGAGCTGCATCAGACCTCCTGCTCCCCAGTGTGCTCTCAGCAGCACAGCTCCCGGCTCTGCCGGTTTGGCTGCACACCCTCCTCCCCCTCAGCAGGGTCACCCCAGGGAAGGACAGTACCCGAGGGGGGGGTGGGGGGGGTGGGAATGAGCAAAGCAGCCAGCAAGCCCGCCTGTGTGGGCAGGGCTGGGAGAGGGAGGCCCAGAGCCCCTGGCTGCCCAGGCCCTGCACGGGGCAGCCAGGGCTCTGGCAGCCACAGGGCTGCCCCTTGCTGCCAGTGCAGCGGCTGGGGCTGGGGCCAGGCTGCCAAAGGAGGGTCCCCAGGGGCTGTGGCTCACCAATGAACCTCACGGCCGCCTCTCGCAAGGGGACCTGAGCGTCCTTCAAGTATGGCAGGCTCTGACTCAGATAGTCTTCAACTCTGCTCCCGTCTTGCACCAGCTGGAGAGAGCACAAGGGCACGGGGCTGGCACAGGCCCTCCCCACTCTCAGCCGGACCGGTCCCTCCTCCCAGCACCCCCGGTCCCCCTCCCACCCCTTTCCCATCTCCCCGCCAGGCGCCCTGTGGGGCTGAGGTTCAGAGACAGCCCCAGGCAGAGGTGGGTCTGGAGGGCCTGAGAGCCCTCTGTCACACTGTCAGGGCCCAGGTGGGCTAGGGTCTCTTTCGACATCCTGAGGGCAGGGAGGGGAGAGGGGCCTGGAGAAGAGCCCTTGGGGGGCTCTGTGCTTGGGGGCAGGGAAGGCGGGTGCAGCTCCAGGCTGTGGGCTCTGGGCTGGAGCAGGGCAGGCCAGGCACAGCTGCACAGGGGCACCCCTTGTCCAGCCCGGGCCCTGGGCCTGGGGGTTGTCCTCACCAAGCACTCCCCAGTTCTCCAGGTCTGCTCTGTCTGCATCAGGTGCTTGAGCTGCCTCCACTTCAGCAGCTTTGCAGTGATGAGGAGGGCTTCCTGAGAGGCCTGCAGAGGGGGACAGGGATTGGGGCTCAAAGTCCTGGCCTCCAACACCTGCAGGGACAGGACTGCGGGGAGCAGGGATGGGAGGGGACTCCTCATCTCCGTCCTCTGCAGCAGTGGTGGGACTGGGGCAGGGAAGGAGGGCAGCTCTGCTCTGTCCTCAGTGACTCGGGCAGTTGGAGCCTGGGGTGAGACAGACGCCAAGAAGCCAACAGCCAGCAGCCTTTGCCCCTCCCTGATGCCCAGCCCACCCCTGGGCTGGCAGCGCGCCCTTCCCCACGTCACTGATCATGTTTGAAATCTGTACCTTGGCCACGCTCTCCATCTGGTCACTCATGCGGAAGAAGAGTGGGAGCAGGCTTCTCCGCACGGTCTCCTTCACCTGCCGCTTGTCGTTCCCCACCACCATCTGTATCATGTCCTTGAAGAGGCAGATGGAGAGCTCTCGCAGCTGGCTGGACTCCTGGGCGGGAGGAGGGCAGGAGGACTTCAGCAACAGCCGCTCCCTGAGCAAGGGCGTTAGCGGGGCTGATGTGAGGGGAGGTGCTTTGCAGTCAGGTTCTGCACACAGGAGCCGTGGGCCAGATCTGCAGCCGTGGCTGAATGGCCCCAGGCCCACGAAAGGCCACGCATGAAGTTTCCATCCGGCAGTGCCTGTGCCAGCCCACCAGCATTCACCACCAGCCACACCAGCCGCACCAGTGCAGAGCTAGCCGGGGACTGGGCTGGCCCTCAGCGATGCCTCCGGGGCACACATCACTGCCTCAGCCTCAGCCCCCTGCCACGGCACCTGGGGACAATGTCTGGTCCTGCCTGGCAGCACAGCTGCGGGCAGCCTCAGGGATCTGTGAGCAGCTCTTGGCCTGCAGGTGCTTTGCCCAGGGGCTGGGCTGGGCCCCAGCACGGGGGGCTCAGGTCACCCGGAGGCATCAACCTGTCAGCGAGAAGCCATGCTGGGCTGCAGAGCCCAGAAGCCATCCCCACGAGAGCCCAGGGGCATGAGGAGGGGAACAGCCCTGCCCAAGTGCTGCCGCAGGGCTGGGCTCATGGGCAGTTGTCCTTGCAGAGGGCCCAGCAGTGGGGCTCAGGCTCCCACAGCAGCCTTACATCACCAAAGAGTGGTCGGAGCTTCTCCACCAGCTGCAGAGCGGTCAGGCTGGCCTCCTCCCTCTTCATATGACCCATCACATTTCTGAAGACCAGCAGGGCCTTCATCTTGTTGTCGGTGTTGGCATTCTGCTGGGGCTCCATGATGTCCGGCAGCAGGACCAGCATTTTTCTTGCCTGTAGGAAGCACAGAATTTTCTTCTTGTGAAGCGGTGAAAGACCACCCTGGCAAAAACGCTCTGGCCACTAAGCACCAGCCTCCTGTCCGCCTTCCTGGCAGGTGGCACAGGAATCCCGAACCAAAGGGGCAGAAGGCTTGGTAACCCTCCGGGCCTAGAAAGCTCCCCAGGCAGCCACCATCAGGTCGCTCCATGGCAGCACTCTGCGGACCCCCACGGCTCGTGCACCGCAGGGTGCGGGGAAGGGCAGCCATGTCCAAGCTGGCAATGAGCCGGCTGTGACCCCTTCATGACAGAGGCCCACTGCCCCAGCCCCAGAGTCAGCCCCTAGCATCAGCTGTACCCTGGGCTCTGGCTCATCCCCCTCTCTCAGCAGAACGCTGCTTCTGGGCACAGTGCTGCCTCGACGGAGGCACCTTGGCGCTGGCTGCCTCGGTGCGGAGCAGAAATTCCTGCATGGCACCACAGGGATGTGCCAGGAGCGAGAGCTCCTGCAGGTGGGTGAGGGAGCCCTTCTCCTTGCACTGCAGCGGCAAGCTCCGAGCCTGAAGGAGCCTGGGGCCCATGAAGGGGACAGCGAGGCCATTTGGAGCCGTCACCCCACCTCCTGACTCCCAGCCCAGGCCAAGCCACCTCATGACCCACTTCCCCAGCCCCAGGCTGCCAACATGGCTTCACTTGACCAGGCCCTGCTCACCGTCTCACATCTCTGCGACAGCGTGATGAGGCTTTTGAGCACCAGCGAGAGCAGCACCAGGCTTGGATGCCTCAGGTACCTCTTGACTTTGTAGAAGCCAGCAAACTCCTCTGATTCAATGTCGCTGGAGGCCAGCAGCTGAAACAGAGATGGCAGTGAGAGACTGGCAGAGCCTGCTGGGCTCCCTGCTCCGTGTGGCTCCTGGTTCCCACTGGCAGCTCAGGGCAAGGACACCGGGGCCAGACAGCCCGTCCTGGGGCAGCTCTGCCCGTGGAGGGCCGCTTGGCATCCCCGTGCCCTGCGCCTTGCCGCACGCCACATGGCCAGCTGTGCTGGCTCCTCCTGTCCTCTGAGCATCGGCAGCCTCTTGCTCTCACGCCTTTGAGGGGTGATCCAACAGCAAGAGCGGGCACAAAGGAGGCACGACACGCAAGTGGTGATGAGTGTCTCCTGCCCCCCAACCTTGCAGCCCGCTCAGCCCGTGCAGAGGCCACGTCTCTGCCCCTGACCCAGCCCTTGCCCTGCCCCAGGCTTCCAGTCTGCAGAGCAGGGCAGGGCGGTGCAGGCAGGGGGGAAGCAGAGAGCTGCCTGGGCAGGCAGGGGCTGCCTGGGCTTCGTGTTTGTGCACCGGGGCCCAAGCCACGTGCGGTGGCCTTGCATGGCTGGCATAGGGGCACCTGGTGCTGGGCAGGTCCCTGCTGGCCCTAAGGGGCTCTGTCCCTGGGTCCTGGAGAAGGCGACTGGGTCAGATGGGAGGAGACAGAGCCATGCCTGTTTTCCTGGAGAGGCAGGCACAGGCCTGAGGGTGAGCAAGGACTGCTGTGGTCACTCACAGCCAAGTGATGGATGCAGGCGTCCTCTGTGCTGGAGCTGACCACCCTGCGCAGCCGCTGGTCCTGGAGCTGGCTGAGCAGCTCCCTCAAGACCTTCTTCAAGGTGTGGCGCTGGGAAAGCATCACATCCCACATGGCCAGAGCAGCACTGCAGGCCCAGAGCGCTCTGTCAGCAGGGCTGCCTCGGCCACCACACTGTGCCCGGGCCAGCCCCACAGGACCCAGGCTGTCCTGGCCCTTCCTGAGCCCTCGCCTGGAGTGCCCAGGTCCCTGCCTGGGCAAGGAGGAGGGGGCTGAGACAGTGTTCCCCATGGGGCAGTGAGGAACCTTGTGGTGGGGTTCTGGGCTGGCTTGGCCAGCTTTGGCTACTGCACGCCTGGCCGATCCACCAGCGCTAGAAAGCGTAGCGGGGTGGAAGGCCCTGCTCCTCGGGGGTGTCCTGTGCTTTCCTGTGGCTTCAGCAGCCAAAAAGTCTCCAGGCCCCTCTCCCCACATGGCACAAGCCCACGGGGGCTGCTGGGCTCAGTACCTGCCACATGATGGAGAGAGCTTCAGCAGGCTCCTGACCACTTCCCTGGGGCACTGCTCCATCATCAGAAGAAGCGGCAAGTCCAGGTTCTGCCGGGCTGATGCCATGCGGATGCACGCCATGTTTTCACAGATGCACCTCACGATTCTTGGCACCTGGAGGGCACACAGGTGAGGATGGTGCTGCCACTGGAATGCAGCCATTTCCTCAGCTGCCTCTAACCTGCTGCTCTTCCCATCCTGCTCTGCTGGCTTCAAATGCCTTCAAAGTGCCTGAGGCACCGGGGTTAGGGAGGGACGGAAGGGTGGTGGAAGGGAGGGAGGAAGGAAGAACACCTGAAAGGGCTCAAGGGCAGGGCAGCCACAGGCCGCTTACCTCTGTTATCCAGGAGGCAGGTTCTGTCATGGCCACATCCAGGATGCTGCTCACCTCCTCCTTGTCATAGATGCTGGAGTCTCTCATGGCCTCAATGGCCACGAGGACAAGGTCTCTCTTCTCAGAAGGCTGCAGGTATTTTCCAAACGCCTAGAGAGGAAGGAAGGCAGGGGAGACATGGCACACCGAGTGCCCTGATGGTGCTGCTTAGCTGAGCAGTGAGAGCAGCTCTGGCGAGACATGGCCCGGCAGTGCTAGCAGCGGTGCCCACAGGAAAGCTGGAAGCAGGGGCTGCAGTCACTGCGTGGTGGAGGAGGAGAAGAGGGAGTGGGAGGGAGGAGGGTTGTGGTCATGAGCACAGCGTGCCGGCCCTCCAAAGAACCCGAGCTTGCTGGTGGCCAGGCAGGCTGGAGCTGCTGCTGGGACACTGGAGTGCAGCCCCTTCTAGTTCCTGCTCGGGGACAGCAGCAACCCTCTCACCAGGGACAGTGAGGCCATGCCAGCCCCGCTGACTCTGGATCCCTTTGCTCACACAAGTCTCCTGCTGATGCCACGCACAAGAGGCCCAGCAAGGGAGGAGCTCATTAGCGCTGTGATGGTGCTGGTGCTGGAAAACCAGGAGGTGTTCTCAGCTTCCCGTTCCCTTTGATGCTGTGGATGCTCTGGATTATCCTGTGGCAGCGTCGTGCCTAAACAGGAGGGGATCAGAGAAGAGTCAGTAGCACAAGGCATCTTTGCCAAGAAGCTTAGCAAATGGTGAAAAGAGCTGTGAACTAGGAATGGCTGAGGAGGGAGGTTCTGACCCACAGTCAGGGGAGGAGGTGGTGGACAGGGGTATAAAGCAAAGGGTGAGAGGCGAAGGGAACCAGAGGGACCTCAGGGATGATGGAGAAGGAGGAGGGGCACCTGCCTCAAGTGTATGTGTGCAAACACTCTCGGCCTGGGCAACTCAAAGGAACTAGAGCTCTGCATGCAGTCACACAAGTAAAACATTGTTGGAAGAACGGAGATGCAGGGGATGGCTCGCATGGCTGGAGTGCAGCGGTGCACGGCTGCAAGCTCTTGAGGAGAAATGGGGAAGAGGAGGACGGGGGTGCATCCTGTCTGAAGGAGCAGCCCAGCTATAGGGGCCGACCAAGAGTCTGAGAGAGAGCATGTGGGTGAGAAGCAGAGGAGAGGCAGTGCTGGTGACATGGTGGTGGCAGCGTGTTGCAGACCTCCCCCCCTCGGGGAGAGGATGTGCATGAAGTCTTCGTGAAAGCACGTGGGCAAGTCTCCGTGCCTGTCACACGCCCTGATTCTCATGGGGAACTTTATCGTCACCCCTGAGACCTGCTTGCAAGATGGCAGGACGCAAGCAGTCAGGGAGATTTCTGGAGGGCGTCAGGGACAGCTGCTTGCTGCAGGCACTGGAGGGACCAGCCGGCGTGATGCACAGCTGGATCTGCTCTTCTCCAATAGGGAAGAATTCTTTTCAGGATGTGGTAATCAATGGTAGCTTTGGCCGTGGGGACCATGAAACAGCCATGTTCTGAGGGTCCTGAGAGGAGTGGGGAAGGAGAGCAGCAAAGAAGAGGGGCTGGACTTGTGGTGAGCATTCAGCTTCCGCAGCAAAATGCTAGCTGGGATGCTATGGGAAGCAGCTGTGAGGGGCAGAGGAGGTCGGGGAAGCTGGCAGACTTTCACGGCCAGCCTTCAGCAAACACAAGACCGGTCCATTGCAATACTCGAGGAAACAAGCAGGCATGTGAGGAGACGTCTGCGTGTGGAGGGATGCAGCCCCCCCCACAGCTCCTCTTACCTTTTTGCTGCAGGAGGAATCTCAAGAGGTGATGAAGAGCATCCAAAGCCCCTCAGCTGATCTCCGAGTTCTTGCAAGTGTGGCAAAGGATGAGACGCCCCAGCAGCTGTCCCAGGACGGGGATACAGATCTCTGTCTGGCAGGCACGGCTGTCATCGTCTCCTAAATGGGTGCTGCAGACCTGGGCGAGGGAGGTAGGACAGGGAGAAAGGCTGAGGGGCAGTAGCTGCGACCAAAGCCCTGAAGCCCAGAGTCTGCCCGGGGAAGGATCCCTGGGGAGTCAGAGCTTTGGAGGGCCCTCCCAAAGCAGCCAGCTGGGCAGCAGGGCAGGGAGAGCTGCCAGGCCTGGGCTCCCGCCATGCTCCTTGGGCAGTCCTGTCCTGCACAGGACTGGGGGCCGAGATGGCTCCTGGCAGAGAGGGAAGTGGGGAGAGAAGAGCATGGGAAAAAGAAAGAAACCAAGACCCTGGCTCCAGGGCAGAGCCTTGCTGAATGCCTCAGTCGCTGCCCAGGCTTGCCTCGCAGGCATCTCTGAGCTGCAGGCTGCTCTGGTGTGCAGGCAAGGGGAGACTGCCTGGCTGGAGGGTGTGTGGCTCCTTACCTCCACTGAGGAACAGCTGGCCAGCAAATCGCTCAGCCTCCCAATCCTCCCCACAGCCCTCTCACACGCTGCTGCGTTCTGGCAGTTGACGAAGGTCAGCAGCATCTGGGAGGAGAGAAACTGCTCATGTGCCCTGGGAGCTGGTGCCCGTGCCAGCGGAAGCAGCACTGCTGAAGTCCTGGCTGGACTCACGCAGTCCTTGTGGCCTTGTGGCAGGTGGGCAAATGCCACCCCGAGGGCAGCGCCTGCTCCCTTCCGTGCCCTCCCCCACAACACAGCCCTGTGTCCCCTCTGCCATGAAGGCTGGGCTCTTGGGCAGGAGCCTGCCTGCGGGGTCTGCAATGGGGCAATGGGGATACGGCCCCCTGGGAAGCCAGGAGTACAGAGCTTCAGGGCTGGGCTCCCTGTGCAGGACAGGCAGGTCTCAGTGGCTTTCTGCCCCAGTCAGATCTGGGGAAGAAAGCACGAGGGACCACGAGGCAGGGGAAGTGCAGTGCCAGCTGCCACCACTGCGGTGCCTAAGGAGAGGACTCAAATGCCTCCCACTGCTTTGGTGCAAGAAAAGCTCTGGGGACGGAGCTGGCCCAGAATTGCCACGGGCAAGGCTTTGCCGTGAGACAGGAGGCTGCTGCAGAGGGGAAGCCACATGGAGTGCAGGCAGGGGACACGGGGCTCCCAGAAGAGCATGGTGGGCCACCCCTGGCTCCCTCAGGGAGCTGGGCACCCTCCCTGCAGTGTGCTCTGTGCGTGGCACTGGCGTGGGGACCATCCGCTCAAGAGTGGACACTCCCGTCCCTCCAGCATCAGGAACAGCCCCTGCCAACCCCACTCTTTGCCAATGCCACACCTGTAAGATTGTCTGCAGCTCCGTCAAGCCAGAGGCAGGAGAGCTGAGCACCAAGGTCTGCACCATGGTGTCCATGGCATCCAGGGTCTGCAAGGAGGACAAAGGGTTGTGGCAGTCTTTCCATGGTCCCTCTCAGCCCTGGAGGCGGATCTGAACTCCCCATGCCAAGGGAGGACACCCACGCTGCCTCACGGTGCCCAGGGGAGGCCTCGGGGCAGACAAGCTGCTGTGGGCAGAGCAGCCTGCGGCACTGGCTATGGCCAGGCCCATGGGAAGGGGAGGAAGGGATGAGGGTGGGAAAGCAAAGCTGAGACACTGCCCTGCCTTGGATCTCCGCGTGTCTCTCAGCATGCAGAAGCCAGGGAGCAGCCCAGAGAGACTGGGGGCTGCTGTAGCTCAGCCAGCACTTACCTCAAGGTAGAGAGAAGTGTCAAGGCCCTGCATGTCCGTTTTGGGAGGAAGCAAGAAGACGCTCCTGAAGCAGGTCTCTAAGAGGCTTTCCTTTTTGCCCTCCAGCACCATCTTCACTTTGCTGCAAAGAGAGAGAGAGGGACCTGTTGGACACTGGTGCTGGGAGCGGTGCCTCGATGCCTTGGGCAGGTGGCCATGGGCCTCTGGAGCAGGGGTCCCCAAGAGGGATGGAGGGTGTGCAGGGAGCCCTGCCAGGAGGCACCTCCTCCCTCCCCAACATGGCCCGGGCCAAAGGACAGTCCTGGCAGGCAAGCCTCCCGCCTCCCGCTTTGGAGAAGAGCTGAGGCATGGCTGGGAGCTGCAGGATCCTTCTGGCCTCTCCAGAGCCGTCCCAACAAGCCACGAGCAGGGCAGAGCAGAGGCCCTCTGACGGCACTACTGGACTCTGCCTGGATGGGGGACGGGGAGAGGGACCAGCCAAACCAGGGGCTGGGCAGCTACCTCAAGGCGGCGATGGCAAGCATGGCTTGCTGCCGCACCGCTGTGTGCAGGTGGTCCCTGGATTCCTCTTCCAGCAGCACCTGCAGAGCACAACCGGCATGGCACCTGGCAGCCACCAGCAGCCAGTGCCAGCAGACCCAGCACCAGGCGGCGCGGATGGTGGAGACCCTCTGCCCCCGCCCCAGGACTGGCCCCCAGAGCGCCCCCTGCCACTCCCAGTGATGGGGTCTCTGCTGGCAGGGCTTCTCAGCGGCACCCGAGTCCCCTCAGGGCAGCTCCGTGTCCACGCACACTTGTCCCTGCCCTACCCCTGCTCATGTGCTGTCCGCACAGCCTGCCGGTGCCCGGGCACCTTGCCCCCCTGCCCAGACCCTCACCTTGATATTCTCTGCCAGCTCAAATCTGTGGCAGAACGCATTCAGGCCCCGTGACAAACCCTTGCGCCTGGCAGCTTTGCACAGGGTGACGATGGTCTCTAGGAACTGCATCCTCTGGGCCTCCTCCTGGCAGCCAGGGGACAGAGAGACAAACAGGGAGCATGAGAAGGCAGACACATGGCCAGCAGCACTGGAGCCCTGGGGCTGCAGTGCTGTGCAGGAGACCTGGGGGGAGCAGCTCTGCCCAGCCAACAGCCCCCGAGCAGCCCCGGCAGCAGAGCCGGCGGCCCCGTCAGGAGACGCAGGCACAGCTACCATGGAAAGGGCCACGCTTACCTTTTCTGAGCTCTTCAGAAAAGCCTGGATGAGCTCTACGGCTTCTTTTTCCTCTCGGTACAGAGACCACCAGCTGGACAAACCAGCCCGGGCACCTAGTAAAGGAGGAGAGCAGGGAGGGCTGTAGAGAGGGGCTGAAGGCAAATGCGAGGAGACGGAGGAGCTCTGCCGCAGCGCGGCACAGAAAGCCAGGAGTGCACTGGGCTCAGAAACTCGCTTGCAGACAGGCTGGAAAGGTGCCCGTTCCCCACCACCGCTGCCTCCTGCCAGGCCAGCTGCCTCTTGCTGCCCATAGCCCGGAGCAGGAGCCCAGTCCCCTCTGCTCTCTCCCGCCCTGGGGGAGGCTGTGCTGGGCCCAGCTCCCAGCCCCGAGCAGCATTCCACCAGTGCCGTGCTCCCCACCCGTGGGACCCTCACTGCCACTGTGCCCAGGAAACAGGACCCTGGCGTCGATCGGGATGCGGTCGCTGGCCCCAGCCCTGCCCAGCCCGGCGGGGCCCCTCACTTACCAGTGTGCAGCAGCCTGGGCACGCACACCTGCTGGGGCCTTGGTGGAGAGCTGCTCTGCTGGGAAGCCCGGTTCTCCTCCCAGGCCACCCTGGGGCGGCTGGGGGGTCTCTCCGCCATCCTGTGGCATGGAGGAAAGGGGTAGGAGTGGGGAAGGGGGAAGCTTCGGCGAAATGCCTGGGCACCGCGGGGCTGCCGGGGAAAGATGCGGGCTGTGCTCAGGGGCTCCTCGCCAGCTCCACGCTCCCGCCCTGTCCCATCGCCGTCCTGCCGGACACTGCGGGTGGGGACTGCAGCTGCACTGACCCTATGCAGTGCCACAGGGTGTGACAGAGGCGGGTCACAAAGGGCACCACTGTGACCCGCCACCCAGGCCGGGAGGGGCAGGGTGTCCTCTGGGGGCGTCACGAGGCCCACTCGCCCCTGGGCACTTGGGTCCTCTTGGGGTGCCCCAAGCCCCACATTTGCCCTCCTGGTCCCTGCAGACCTCCCTGTTGCTCTCCAGCTCTCCCAGAGTCCTGTCTTCACATGTCCCCAGGACCTTCCCTTCCCTTCAGGGCACTCCAGAGCCCTGCCTCTCTCCCTTGGCAATGTTAGATGTCTGACATTTAGTCAAGCTTCACACAAGTCTGAGGTTTTGTCGCTTCAGCTCTTCTCTTCCTCCTACCAAACACAAGAGCTCATGCAGAAAAGAGGGAAAAGAAAAGGAAGCATCTTCCCCTGAGTTTGCCCTTTGAGGATCTGGGAACCTTTCAGAAATGGAGATTGCTCTCTTGCTGCTTTTCTCTTCATCTGGTTTTGGACCGCGATCAAGAACCCCTCCTCATCGCGCTGGGGCTGGCTGACCACCATCTCCAGCCCTCCATAGACATCTTCTGCTCCCCCTCGCAGTTTCAGAATGGTGGGAAGCCCATTTCTGCACGGGCTGCACAGAAGTTTTACGATTTGAGTGTTTTGGCCTGTGGGGAATGTTATCTCCAGGCAGGGCTGGCTTATGCTTGGTTTTTTGCAATATGGAAGCTTCTCCCCTGCAGCACAGGAGGAAATACCACTTTCTGCTTTAAGCTCACAGCTGCATGAGAAAAAGCAAGGCTAGGATCCTAACGGAGTGTTTCTAGCCCAACTGACTTTTGATGTTGCTAATGACATTTACCAATTCTTTGGCAATCTCATGCTAATCTTTCATCATTCCTGTGAGGATGCTACACTGGCCACAGGGCGGAGTTCACCACAGATGGGACGAGATGCTCTCTCCACATTTCTGCAATTTCTGGCATCTTACAATTCACACCCTTCCCTGCGTTCTGAAAATCTCTTTCAGCAAAAAGATGTTTACACCTGCTCCTCTCCTCTGATCGTTGTTTGGTGTTACAACTGCTGACGGAACATTAACATAGAAGCATAGAATCATAGAATCACTGAGGTTGGTGTCCTGGTTTCAGCTGGGACAGAGCAAATTTTCTTCTCAGTAGCTGCTATAGTGCTGTGTTTTCGATTTAGGAGGAGAATAACGTTGATAACACACTGATGTTTTGGTTCTTGCTGAGCAGAGTTTACACCAGTCAAGGACTTTTCAGCTTCCCACACTCTGCCCTGTGCACAAGAAGCTGGGAGGGGGCACAGCCAGGATAGCTGACCCCGACTGGCCAAAGGGGCTATTCCTACCGTATGACATCATGCCCAGTATATAAAGCTGAGGGAAGAAGAAAGGGGGGACGTTCGGTGTGATGGCGTTTGTCTTCCCAAGTAACCATTGCACGTGATGGAGCCCTGCTTTCCTGAGGATGGCTGAACACCTGCCTGTCCATGGGAAGTAGTGAATGAATTCCTTGCTTTGCTTTGCTTTGCTTGCGGGTGGCTTTTGCTTTCCCTATTAAACTGTCTTTATCTCAACCCATGAGTTTTCTCACTTTGACTCTTCTGATTCTCTCCCCCCTCCCATTGTGGAGTGGCTGTGTGGGGCTTAGTTGCTGGCTGGGGTTAAACCATGACACAGATGCTATCAGAATAAGAAACCTGAGCAAAATGTGCTCTCTTCTCTAAACTGTCTTGACATTTTGAATCAGTCCCCTCATCTACAGTCCAAGAGGCAGAGAGCTTGAAGGGTGGTTCAGAAATGTCTTCTTTAAACATACGGATCTCACTGGCATCCAAATAAAAGTTGGCTGATTTGAACAGCATCTAAGCTGCTCCTTATCTGTGCCCTGAGAGATTTCTAGAGGTTTCTAAGGTGGGCAGCAGAGAGGACAAACGCTATTTGATGATGTCTCCACTCACAGATCACCGAACCACAGAATGGTTGAGGCTGGAAGGGCTCAGTCACCCACACAGTCAAAAAAGTGTTTTCTGATGTTCAAGGGAACCTCCTGTGTTTCACTCTGTGCTCGTTGCCTCTGGTCCTGCACTGGCGAGCCCTGGAAAGAGCCCGTCTCCATCTGCTTTGCACCCTCCCTTTGGGTGTTGAGACGCATTGAGGAGGTCCCCCTCTCCAAGAGCCTCCTCTTCTCCAGGCTGAGCAGTCCCAGCTCTCTCAGCCTGTCCTCATGGGACAGATGCTCCAGTCCCTTCATCATCTTTGTGGCCCTTTGATGGACTCTGTCTACCAGGCAGGGGGAGCCCAGAACCAGACCCAGTACCCAAGACTTCAGATCAGCCCAGTGCATGCAGCAGCGGACCCCCATCCTTCACCTCCTGGCTGAAGCCTGCCTGGCCAGCAAAGACTGATGTGTCTCCTTCGGGGAGCATGATAACACCTCACATAACATCTTGCTACTCTGTCCTAGCTTTTGTGTTTGCTGGAAGTGCAAAGCAGTTTCTTTGGGGCAATTGTGCAGATCCTGCTTGCAAAGCCTCTGCACGTGGCACAAGACGCAACAAAGGCACCCAGCGAGGGCAAGTGACATCAGGCAGCTAAAGGGATTTTTTTTTTCCAAGAAGGCGAAAATGCCAAACAGCTTTTTCATACTGAGCCAAATCTCCATGCTCTTGCACAGTTTTTGCTTGGCTTCCCTTCAGCCCAAGCTCAGGGGGAGCTCACTCATTCAAGTCTCTCACCATTTCTTTGCTGGAAGTCTTACTAGGAATAGTACTAGACTGACTGCACTGAATCCTCTGGATTCTCTCTATCAAATTGAACTCTTAGCTGACACTGTGCACGAACAAAGACTATAAAACCTCCAAACCCAGCAACAATCACAAGAAAAATACATATCCATGCTGGTCCCTCTGAAAAGCCCCAGTGCTCTCCATGGCACGAGAAAAAGTTGGAACCTCTTATTTCAGATTACCTGCTAACAGCTTCCAGTATTCTTGCTTGCCCTTCGCTAAGAACTTTTTAAAAAGCTTTCCTCATAGCATTTATAGTGTAAAAAAAGATCTTCAGGCTACAGAGGAAAAGTTTACTGGTAAAAAGGATTTAATATCCCTGCTCTCACCATAGAATTCATCAAAACCCATCTTCACAACAGACACTATAAAATTTCCTGAGAAGACTGTAGTTTATCAAGGGTCAACGTTCGATATATTCCTTACCTGCTTAGATTCACCTAACAGAATGCAAGCCATTCTTTTTCACCACTTGTCAACCTTACGCATGGTTGTTTTCAATCTTTACTTCCAGCAAACAGGATGTAAAATATGGTGGCTCCTCTGTGCCAGAGGAAGCACAAAGAGAAGCTACCCTGTGGGCAAAAGACAGAGAGAGAGTGGGACCACTTGAAAAACCAGTGCCCATAAAGTCTGACAACACCACTTGAAGGAAAGACCAAGTTAACCATCAGGAGAGAGAGAGCATTTGGAGACAGAGCTTGGGGGAAAGCTTAGGCAGCACCAAAACCTGGCAGAAGTAGTGACAAAACAGCAGAAAAGGTGTGAGGCCCAGGACGCACAGGAGTTGGAGACCGACGGTGACCAGGCCGCCCGTATCCTCCGCACATCTCCGCCACAGAGAGTGCTGGGACAAACACTGGCGCTCTGCGCTTGCCTGGCCTCCTAAAGGTCCCAGCAACCTCCCTCCCTCTTGCCAGAGCGCAGCTCCAAAATTAGAAACGTCCAGCCATTGCTCGCACACTGAAGGTGCCAGGACTGAAAGCTGGTGCTGGTGCTCACCTTCCCTGGGCAGCCCTTCAACAGCCCATCAAACACTGCGGCTCTGCGCTTGCCTGGCCTCCTCATGGTCCTAATGCTCTCTCTCACTCTTGCCAGGGCTCGGCTCCCAAATTGGAAACGTCCAGCGATTTCTCCCACAACAAAGGTGCCAGGCCTAATTGCAGAGAATTAATTCGAGCTCGGTGAAATGATGGTTGAAAAGGAAACACACCGAACAGCATCCACCATCAAAACGCTTTCAGCAGGAGTTTTAACTGCTGCAGAGCTGCAGGCTGATGACCATCACTCTCACAGGACCCCAAAAGAAAGAAGAACTGGCAAACTGTAACTCTACCCATAGCCCATATCTATCTAGCCTTTAAAGGGAGAATAGCTCAGCCTACAGCTCTGAAGGTACAGAGCAGCCTATACTTCTATCCTGTGTCTACCTACTCCATGATCTCTCCAGAAAGTCAAATCATAATTACCTTTGAAAGAGGATGGAACTGGGGGGAGGGGGAGAAAGAAAGGAATTGCTGGAAAAAGAGGGAAAGTGTAGGCACACAATTAAAAAGAAAGGAGCCCAGTTATCCTGAAGGCCAGCTCAGCCCAACTCCCTCTCACTGATGAAAAGCTGTGCAGCTTGTAGGAAAACACCTGGCTTTGGCACTGGGATGCACACAAATGTCAGAGTTCAGCTATGAAACAGCAGAAAAACCTTGACAAGGCTCCTTTTCACTGTCCTCATACCTGTGCGCATGCTATGACTTTCTTCTTGCCTTGAAGTCCTCCCAGACTAACAGGGAAGTGGCTTCTGCACAGTCCATGTACCATGAAGAGAACAGTTTTGGCCACTAAGTGGGTAGCAAACAACTGCAGCTGCTGAAGCAAAGGGGCGGCCGCACCTCAGCTTCAGAGAGGCCCAAAGCTGCCCTGAGCCCCAGAAGCCCCTGGTGCCCCAGCATTTGCTTGGCCCTGAGGCCCCGTGGGGCCTGCCAGCACCGGGGACCCCCGGGGACAGAAGCCAAGGACAGCGGTCAGCCCCCCCATGGGGAGAGGGACAGGGCTCTGTCCTCCCTTCTGGCCGCAGGAGGATGCCCTGGGCCGCGCCAGCACAGGGCGCCTCTCCTCCTCAGCGCCCGGGCAGCGAGGCCTGAGCGATGCCCTGGGTGCTGGGCTCAGCCTGGCCGCTGCCAGCGGCTCCCGGCACGCAGCTCCTCCTGCCCAGGGCTGGGGCTGGAGCACAGCCAGAGCCACCGTTTGGGAAAGCCTTGCCGGGGCCCAGCAAGCCCCGAGCACCTCCCCTCCGGCCCTGCCCCCACCCCTGCCCCTCGCCCTGTCCCTCCCCTCCTGCCCTGCGCAGGCCCGGCCCCCCCAGCCGCGCCATTGGCCACGGCTGAGCCAATCAGCGGAGCCAGAGGCGGGCTGTCAGTCACAGCCGGGTGGGGCGGGGCCGGAGGGGGCCGAGGCCCAGGGGCCTGAGGAGAAAGGGGCGAGAGGCGGGCAAGGGGCAGCCGGGGCCCGGGGGGAGCAGGGCCAGGCCAGGGCCGGGAGAGCTGCGGGAGCGGGAGCGGGAGCAGGCATCTGCCAGTGCGGATGGGCCTGGGGGCAGGGGCCTGGAGGCCTCACCGCCCACGAGCCCCACCATGGCCCAGTCCCCAGCCCTGGGCCCGAGGGCTCAGCCCCAGGGCCAGCCCCAGCAGCAGGGTGGGAGGGGTCCCTGCTGCTGCCCCGAGGGTCGCCACCCCAAGCCCTGCCAGCTGGAGGTGGGTGTTTGATGTCCGCAGGCCAGGGGAAGGCAGAGTGGCCTCCTCTCTCCAGGCGGCTCCAGGCTTTGGAGCAGGCATGCTGTGGTGGGGACAGGCCAGGGGCCTTTGCTGTCCCCAGGCCTTCGTGTGGGTCTGGTGCTGATGGACAGCCCCGTCTCTGCTGACAGCCTTTGATAAATGGGGATTTCCAGACACGGAGCTGTTTCTGCCTCCTGGTGGGAGCACGCGCCGGGGCGTTGTTGGCAGAGCAGCTGGTGGGGAGCGCTCCTGGTTGGAGGCAGCTCCCTTGGCAGATGCTTGCGTTACCACCAACGGGTCCAAAAACTTTCTAATGCCAATTTGGCATTTAGAAAGCAGGTATTCTTTATTGCAGCGCTGGATGCACGGGGGATATCTCCGCCCAGTGTGCATGCCGTAGGTCACGCCAGCAAATTATTTATCAAACTTAAAACGTACATATTCCTTAATTTTCCGAGGAAAGTCATTAACGGTACAATTATTTCCCAGAAATCATTACCATATTTCCCCTCCCACCGGAGCATGCGCTGTTTAATTCTGGGGCTTCTTTTGGGGGTCCTTGGTGGTCGTTCTCCTCAAATTCCAGCTGTCCGCTTGTTGACCTCGTTGTTTTTTTTCCACCTCGGCATGCTGATTTGGCTGTTTCCTTTTGTTAAGAACACAGCTGACCCTCCCCAATGTTCAGGGAGTTTCTTGGTTTATGTTCAGACTGCCCATTCTCTTTGTTCTGAGCTCACTCTTTCATTCAGAGATTCCTTCTTACCTTACAGGCCTCTCCTCTGTCCTTGGTTTCTGCGGGCATGCTGATTCACTTCCTTCCTAGCTCTACTCTGTCCTTGGTAGCTGTCAGTTGTTGGTGACCAACTTCTAAGCAGGCCTTGATGATGAATGTTTTGAAGCAGGCCTTGGTAATTAACTTCTTTTCTGAATCCCACATGTAACACTTGTGCCCCTCTCTCGGCCCCAAGGTCGGATACCTGCCTGTCCCCCCACCCAAGCTCTGCCGCGGGCTTTTGGGAAATGGGGGTACCGAGGGCGGATGGTTTCACCACAGCCGGGAAGGTCCGGTAACCTGTCAGGGACTTCTTTCTTCCTGGTGCTTGCAGTACTAGGTTATTTGTTTTTGTAAATGTATTTTTTGTGAGGAAACTTCACCAAGGAAAGCGCAGCATTTAGCTCTGGTTGCTCTCTGTGTGGATTGTGTTTGTCTTCAGCCAGGCACACGGCAGCTTTCAGACGAGGAATGGGACTGTTCCAGGGTGAGGTGAGCAGTGGGGATCCCAGGCCTGTTGTGTTTAAGGCAATCAGGTGAAAATGTGCGGTTAGAGCTGCCTGTGTTGCTTCCCCCTTTGATTGCAGTGCTCCCCCTAGTTCTCTGTAATCCTCACTACGAGTCGGCTGCATCGGGTTTAAATTTCTGTAAGTTGATGCTACGCTTTGCAACTGTTTCGACTTGATTCTTCCCAGGTTTGAAAATTCCCTGTTCAGGTCTCTCTACTTTCTTCTCCCCTCTGTCCCACAGAACCGTATGTGCCTGCAGGGGCTGCAGAGTCTGTGTTTGCTCCCCGTGGTGAGGAAAATATGGACATGAAAAAGATAGCGATTCTGAAAAGATCCCTTTCTTTGTGCTCATTTTCACATTCAGTTGCCTGTTGTGGGTTCTTAAATGATGCGAGTTACTCTGAGTCTTAGCAATCCCTTGTTTACATGCCTGTGCTCAGGAGGTGCCTCAGAAACTCTGTTTGGGCATTGCTTCTGTCGGACAAGTAACCGTAGCCCTTTCCAGAAAAATAGCTCCTGGGTGAGTTAGTTCCTCAGCCATAACGGTAGGGTTTCTGTTTGCATCTGCAAGAGCTCAGGAGCAAACCCTGCTGACGGAAACCCTCAGGAGAAAAGGAAGGCTGGAGCGAGCAGAACAGATCCGTAGAGCTGCGCCGCTTTATCCCCGATGGCGTCACACGTCCTGGCACGGCGACTGGGTAAGGGTGCTCTCAGGGTGTTTTCCCAGCTTTTCCAGGGCTCACCACCAGAGAGCCAACAGCCCTGGGGGAAGGGCCGGACCCCCTTCTTTGTGCACCCCCGGATCTTGTCACGCTGCATAAGCTCCTGCGCAAGCAGAAGTGGCCGACAGTCGACTTGTTGAGGGAGGCTGGGGTGGGCACGAGGAAGATGCCGGGAGCAGACTTCCTTCAAGTCATCAAGGGGGGATGTAGGGAGCAGAACGGGAGTGACCTGCTGCCACTGCCGTATGTCCTTGCGTGCAGAGCCAGGGTGGTTCCAGTGTAGGCAAAGGTGGCAGTTCAGCAAGGGGCACTTTCTCTTGTCTTCCCCTCAGAGGACGACTGCCACCATCTGGAAAGCTGGAGGGGAAAGGGAGGGCAAGGATGCAAGCAGTGGGATGTCATCTAGAGCAGGTTGTGGGAGTGAGGGTACCCGTTGCCTCATGGTCTCCAAAGAGAGTCGCTACTCAGCTCTGTGGCTGCCCGGATCCTGCTGCAGACACTGAACTGGCATCACGCTTCCCAGGGTCGATACTCGACCTTTCCCCCACCAGTCTCGTATCTGTATTCCCATTGCGCTGCCTTCCAGCACATATCTGTGCAGCACTGCTCGCCCTGAGCCTCACTTCCCACAGGGCAGAGCAGTACGGAGCTGCGAGGAGCATACTCAGGTCTACAAGGGTTCAGCAGTGCAGGTGTTAACTGGTACTCTAGTCCAAGCCAAAACAAGCTTTCTCAAAACGCAGGGGGCTGGGAAGTTTGGCGTGTTAACAGCCGAGAGGTCTGCAGAAGGAGAAGCTGGAGAAGCCAGGGGACGTGCAATACTGCCATCAGCCCAATGGCAGGAGGGAGGTTATTCAGTCCTTGGGGCTGGGCTGGAAATCTGCAGCCTGCGGTGTAACGTCCTGTACTGGGATTTGGTAGTTAGCACTGATCATCAGCTGATCAAAACCAGACCCTTTCTGCAGCTGTTGGCGGCAGCTGGAAAAGAGAGGTTCAGAAGACCTTGCTTTTAAAAACCTAAGCCAGAGCAGAAGCCTTGTCCTGGTACCTGTGTTGTCTTTCACTGCAGTTTTCACATCTGTGAGAGAAGAGGCTTTTGGCTGACGGTTTGTAGGACTGCTTCTTTTGCAGATTAAACATACCTTGTAAGCATGGAAGAGAACTGGACATGGACAAGCAAACGCTTCGGGCAACTGCAGTGTAGAGCTGGGGGCAGTCTGTGATATTTCTGTCAGGCTCAAAAGCTAAAGGATGTTTCCATTGCAAGAGGCGAGTCTGTTGGGAGCTCCAGTCTCCCAAATTCCAAACCCCGTGTGTTAAAGAGTGCTCAGCCCCGTTGTTTCTTTCTGCTGCTGTCTAACACAGTTTCTCTGGCTTTTTCTTTGGTTGGTTTTTAATCCCTGGTAGGTGTCCAAGCTCCGTTCCATCAAGCCACTTGCAAACCTGCCACTTGCCCAGCTTCTGCTGGGGGCCAAGCCAAAGGGATGAAGCCTCGTGCTCGTAGCAAGCCTGAAGCAAAGTTAAAGCGCTGAGAAGTTCCCCCAGTCAGCCCAGAGCCAGCGTGCAGCTGTGATGAGATGGAAGAGCCTGGGAAACGATTTGTCGGCAGGAGGCAATGGAAGCAGGTACAGTGCGTGTGGCACCCGGGATTAAGCAATACGCTCAGTTTTGTGTCTGGATCAGTACTGTGCTTGCCCTTTGACTAAGCCCCAGTTCAGAGCAGAAGTTCTTGTTACTCATCATGGGTGCCAGAGTGCTGTTCCTGCTCTGTCCTCCCCGGTGCATTAATTTAATCTTTTGTGTCTAGGCAGGGCCTTGATAATGCTCCTGTGTGGGCACTGTGTATGTGAATGACAGGTTTTCTGCATAGTTGTGACTGATCTTTCTTGCTTCTTTTCATGAGGAAAATCTTGATATGTACAGCGCAGGAACAATAGAAATGCAAAGAAGTGATGAAGAAAGAGGTGCCAGTCGAGGGAGTGTAGGTTAGTTCTGGTTTTCAGTTTTCGTGACTGTTCTAGCCAAAAGCCTTGTCTTAAACAATTGAAATGAGCTGAACTACTGGGTATTTCAGTAGCTTTCAGATGACCACCTTCAGTCCTTGCCCCAGCAGGTGGAAACGCGGGATGGAGGTCAGCACGTGCGCCCTCAGGCCGTAGCGGGGCTTCCTCAACTCCGGGGTGGAGATGCTGTTCCTGGGGATGCTGGTTGCAGCCTGCGGTGGGGATGCCGGCGGTGGGGCTGTCAGCAGCAGGCCGGGGCGGAGCTGGCGGTAGCAGGGGTGTTGGTACCAGGCAGGGGTGTGGATGCTGGTTCGGGGGCGGTTGTTCCTTTAGGAACGGCGCGGTGGCACCGCGGCTGCAGCCTCTGCCGGGCAGGGGCGCGGTGTCAAGGCAGCAGAAGTGGAAGTGGTTCTGGGTGGGCCCAGGGCCGGCATTGTGATGGCGGGCAGAGAGGGCTCCCGCATACCAGAGCGGTGAGGGCGTCTGCCCTGCCCTGCCTTGCCCCTGCCCCCACCGCTCCGCACAGCTTTCTCCCGGCCCAGGGGCTCCTGGGGGCTGCCCCGGGGGGCTGCAGCGGCGTGCGGCCCACTGCTGCCGGGAGCTGTGGGGTGCGGCCTGCTCGTGACACCGGTGGCGCTGGCGGCCGGCAGCACTGTGTCACCCGTTCCATTGAACGTATCGCAGTCCCCGGGCAGCGGGGAGCCGTAGCTTAAAGTGCGTGGGGCTGGGGGACTGGGGCAGGCAAGGGTCCCCGGGCCGGGGCAGGGCTCGAGGCCAGAGCCCCAGGCCAGAAGTTTAAGGCCTCCATGCTGCGGGGTTTCAGTAGACCAGCTGCATTAAACCTGTCCCCTCTGGTGTGCGAAGGGCCTTTGCCCCCCCGGCATCCCTCTGGCTTCTAGATGGCTTGGCAGGCACGTTGTTGCTGTTGGATGCTCTCCGCTTGCTGCGTCCTGCCTGCTGCCTGCTGCCGCCCACACCATGCCGTGCCCGCCCAGCTTCCCCTCTGACAGTGTTTTTGATTTATTGGGCACCTGGCACAACCACCCTCCTCTTCTTTTTCTTTGGTGGGATGCTGTCGCGCAGGGAGGTCTCTTGCGTCTTGGGGGCGCTGGCTGGTGCGGGGCGCTTGGCCTTCTTGCCGCCCATCTCTCCCGATCTGGGCACCGTCTGGCAGGAGGCAGGACCCGGCGGCAGGGGCAAGCGGGTCAAAAGCACCCGGGGCTGCCTCCGCAGCGCCTCCTGCACCGGTTGGGCCGTGCGGGGCAGGTGACGCTGGGGGGCAGCCAGGGGGGTGGCCAGGGGACTCAGCAGCGGGATCCGCAGGGGGCTCAGCAGGGGAGTCTCCGCAAGAGCCCTCAGGGGATCCTTGCGGGGACTCTCCACAGGACTGTCCTCTGAAGTCTCCAGAGAGCTCTCCTCAGAAGTCCCCAAGGGGCTGAGTGGCAGCCAGGTGGGGAGGTCTGCCACCACCGCGCCCTGCTTCCCCTCGGGGTCCTGCAAGGGAGAGGCCGGCTCCCCCCAGAAGGGGTCGGCGTCCCCCAGCATTGCCGCTGCCAGGCGGTCCTCGGGGCAGTCTCCCTCCAGCCCGTTGTCCCAGAAGTCGGGGACTTCGCCGAAGGAGGCGGTGCTGGCAAGGCTGTCGGGGACATCAGGGAAGGTGTTTTCGCCGTCCCCCAGCATCGCCGCTGCCACTTGCTCCTTGTTGCAGCCGCCCTCTGCCCTGTACTCCAAGAGGTGGGGGAGCTTGTTGAGGGAGGTGGTCAAGCTGGAATGACAGGGACATTGGGGACGGTGTCCTCCCCATCCCCCAGCGCCGCCGCCACCGCTCATTCCTTGGGGCAGCCACCCTCCACCACGTACTCGGAGAGGTTGGGGAGCTCATTGAGGACGTCGGCGGTCAAGTTGGGGATGTTGGCGGTCAAGATGGTGTCCTCGCTGTCCCCTAGCCGTGCCACCACGGCTTGGTCCTGGGGGCAGTCACTGTCCGCCATGTACTCCGAGAAGTCGTGGAGCTCACTGAGGAAAGCAGTGCTGGTGAGGCTGTTGGGGAAATCAAGGCCATCAGGGACAGTGTCCTCGCTGTCCCCCAGCCCTGCCGCCACCACTTGTTCACTGGAGCAGCTGCCCTCTGCCGCATACTCGGAGAAGTCAGGGAGGTGGCTGAGGAAGTTGGTAGAGTCGGGCACATTGTCGACAGTGAGCTCGCCGTCCCCCAGCCCTGCCACTGCCGCTCTCTCTTTGGGGCTGCCGCTGTATGCCCTGTACTCCAAGAAATCAGGGAACTGGTTGAGGTAGGTGCTCAAGTTGGGGACATCGGGGACATCGGGGACATCGGGGACGGTGTCCTCGCTGTCGCCCAGCCCCGCTGCCACTGCTTGCTCCTTGGGGTAGCCATCGTCCGCCACGTACTTGTGGAGGTTGGGGAGCTCATTGAGGAAGGCAGTAAAGTCGAGGACATGGGGGACAGTGCCCTTGCTGTCCCCCAGCCCTGCCGCCACCGCTCGCTCCTTGGGGCAGCTGCCCTCCGCCACATACTTGGAGAGGTCGGGGAGCTCGTGGAGGAAGGTGGTCAAGCTGGGGCTGTCGGGGACATCGGGGACAGTGTCCTCACTGTCCGTGGCGGCGAGCCAGGCGAGCACATGGCTGGCGGTGGTGTCCTCTGCCTGCTCAGGAAAGGCCTCGGCGAAGGCGTCTGGCCCCTGCTCGGGCAGATTCCCGGGCTTCCAAGGGGTGGTCACCGCTGCTGAAAAAGGAAAGAAAACCAATCGAACCCCAGGGTGATGCCAGCTTTGCTAAGCTTGGCCACCCGACCATGGGCTCTGCTACCCCCCAAACCTCACCTTTGGGCTTCGTCGTGGTTCTGCTGGTCGGCAGAGGCAGGGCGGTCTGGCGGGGGCTGGCAGCAGGTACACTGTGCTCGATGGCCGCCCTGTCCTTGTTGGAGGCCTCCGATGGCTTCTGGGCGCTGCCAGGCAGGGTGAGGAGCACAGGGGGGCCTGTGGGGTCCAGGGTCTGCCCCTAGCCCACGGCCCCAGGCTCATCGGCTGGTGGGGCACCAGTGTCCCCATCGCCCCCTGCTGTCCCCAGCCGTAGGCAGGGGGACAAGGAGCGGCCACGGTGGGGAGCTGCACCCCGCAGGGGAGCTGCACGACACAAGGGAGATGCACAACAGGGGCGGGCTGCACCATCGGGAGGAGCTGCACCCCTTGGGGGAGCTGCACCCCAGGGGGGAGCTGCACGACAGGGGGGAGCCACGCCATCGGGGGAGCTGCACCACGGGGGGGAAGCGGCACCACGCTGGGGAGCTGCACCACCTGGCCTGGGGCCCCCAGGGGCCCCGGCACCGCCTGCCAGATGGTGGCCGGGGCCAGCTGGGAGGTGACGGTGTGCACCTGAGCAGGCCTGTGGGACACTGGCAGCCCCGGGCCAGAGGAGCGCAGCACGCCGGCAGTGACCGGTGGCGGCATGGCCGGGGTTAGTTAGTTAGGTCCAGCTATCCCAACCTCAGTAGGCCAGAGGCTTTATTTCACTTTTGGAACAAAGCTACTGCATATTTACAGGACGTGCTGACACAGCAGTAACAGCTCAGAGTTCTGATAGACAGACAGCCTGTATGCCAGCACAGGAGAAGGAGTGCTCCAGATGATCTGCCTTTTCTCATAGAAACAACAGCTGACGTAGTTCAGACTCCAAATGCTCGCCCGTGAGCACTGCCCAGGCAGCTGCGCCCCCACCTCTCTGCAGGAAGCTGGATCTACTGTTCTGCAGACTGGGCCTGTCTTAAGAGCTGTGGGCTGATCATTTCCTAGTCCGGGTGCAATACAGCAAACGAAGGCAAGGCAGAGGACGCTCTTGGAGCAGCATCCACTCACACACAGAACACTAAGAGCAGGATTCATCTACACAGAGGTTCTGTCTACAACATAGCTGTCAACATCAAGTCCCTTTGCCCGGACTTCCCATACAGTCCGGGCAATCAGGGGGTTCAAGGCTGGCTTGACACGTCCTAGAGGAAAGGCTTTTATTAGGTAAGATCACTCATGCCCTAAACCACGACAAACAAACTTCCATAGACTACAGTGCGAGCCCAGACCCCTTATGCAGGTGCAGACACGAATTCACAGCTGCGATGGTTTCTACCATGAACGTCAGCAAGGAAGCCTGTGCCTGACACTGTACTTGATAGCGAATAGCAGGAGACTGTGGTCCTAAGGGTATGTGTTCTCTCGCTGATGCTGAGCAGAAAGCTGACGCGTTATGCGCTCTCACAAGATGCAGGAGACAGATCACAACCCACATGACAGCAATAACGAATGCCTACCTGGCATTCCTAAGAGGAGGGCATCATCCCGGTGTCTGCAGAGGAAGGCAAACACTTGTGCCAGCAGGTATATTTAGACACTGAAGCACAGAGGAGTCCCACGGAAACCTGCAGGCTGAATTAGCAAGACAAAGGCAGTTACTGACTGTATCAGGGGAAGCCACATAATAGGTTATGCTCTTTTTCCAGCAAGACGTCCTGCAATTTTTGACTACATATTGCTCCAATCAGCTTTTGGCTTCTTGCTGGATGAAACGGGCAGCGTGATAAGGACAGAATTAGAAGGACATCACTTGAATAAACTTTACATGGATCAAATTTGTATTTTTCATTGCTAGTAAAAGAAGGACAAGAGCCTATAAGACAGCATGCAAGGTTAGTAGAGGACCCAGCTTTTTGTTTGGTAAAATACAGCCCCGAGGGACTAATACTCAAGAACTCATCTGGACCTAACAGATGAATGATCTTCTTTCTCAGTCAGCTCAGAAGAGAATCACATCCCAATCCTGAGAGGCTGAAAGAAGAAGATGTACTCTATGCCAGTCTGCCAAGGCTGACAGAGGATTTACCAAAGCCATGGAGAATGCAATGTGGGGCTGAGAGCAGGAGCACCCTTCTCTGTTGAGAGCTTAAAATTGCATGTCCGTGGCCACGCATACCAGGCACCACAACTGCCCTTGTCAGTGTTGGCCCAGAACAGCGCTATAACTCATAGACAGCAAGGACATGGAGCCTGCCAGAGGGGGCTGCTGTGGCTTGACAGAGCCAGTGTGGGCCATGCTGCATCTGCATTTCACTGCGCTTTGTGCAGGAAGGTTGACACTGCGCGGGTATGCTTGGCTTATTTGGCTTGCACATCACTGCTTGCCCGCCGCTGCTGTAACCAGATTGGCTCTTCAACACCCAAACATGTGCATTTTGCCTGTAGGAGCTATCTTCTCTGGTGTCTGTTTTTTGGGAAGGAGCTAGTGGCAAACGGCTGCAGAGAGCGGGGTGGCAGTGAACTCCCCAAAGAGGCTGTGATGCCCCACTTGGGTTGTTCCTGCTAGCTGTTAGCAGGCAGTGCTCAGAGCCAGGCGCTGCTGCCTGCCACGGGGCCTGCACACCCTCATCCCGCAAGCAGAGCACTCAGCGGGGGGCTGTCGGGGGTGTCCGATCCCAGCTTCTGCCTCTCCTCCTGCTTGGAACCCCCCATGTTGTCCCCCTCCCCCAACAGGCCACCGTGCCCAGCACCTGGAACCAGCGACTCTGTGACATCAGCCCCGGGGACAAGGCCACTGTGGGCAATGTGACTCCTGCCGGCACTACGTCGGCTGCTGCACTGGTGGCAGCAATGAATTTGCTCCCCCTCCTCGTCCTGCTGGCCATGTGCTGGCCTGTGCACGGCACGTGGGACAGCTGTGGGTAAGTGGCCCGAGGCTCTGGGAGGGAGCTGGGGCAACCGTTATGGGCTTCACTGGAGGGTGCCCGCTTGTCCCCCGTGGCCACGCCACAGCCTCCCGAACCCCATGTGGGAGCCTCAGTTCCCTGCCAGCACCCAGGCTGCCGGCACAACTCATCTACGGGGCTCAAGCAGAAACAGGGGCGGCTGGACGCACACCCCACGGGGTTCCCTGGCCCTGCTGTCCATGCAACGCCTTGTGGGGAGGGAAGACGGCTGACCTTCAGCCTCAACAGCAGCAAACTGTCGAGCAGAACAGTAATGAGTTTCTGGTTGCAGAGGGACCTGCGGGCTCCGGCCCATGGCTGCTCACTATGGCACATGGCGTGTCGTGGGGGGCAGAGATGCCCAGCCAGGGGCCTGGCCCTGGATCGTCAGCATCCAGGGTCCCTGGGAATTAGGCACAGGGCACATCTGCGGAGGTTCCCTCATCAGCCCACAGTGGGTCCTCACAGCAGCCCACTGCTTCATCAAGGCCAGGTAAGGACAACCAGGGAACGGGCACATCCCCACAACACTAGCAGCTGCCCTGGACGCAGCACCACGCGCTACTCCCATCCCGTTTCCTTGCAGCACGCCCAGTGCCTGGGCACTCCAGAGCCCAGCTGAGAGACTGCTCAGGAGAAGGCTGGGCTCGTGCCACTGCTTCCTAGCCGCCTCCAGCCCGACATCCCTTGCGCCTAAGGCACGCGAGGGCAGTCGCACCCTCCGTAGTGCTGCTGCCCTCTCTCCCCTGTGAAGGAGAAGGCAGGGAACTGCTGGGCTGCTGCAGCACACGGCTGCGCTCCCTCTCTCCATCTGCCTTCCAGGCACATCACCATGTGGCGCGTGGTGGTCGGGGCCACCCAGCTGACTCAGCTGGGCCCTGAGGTCCAAGTGCGCCATATTAAGCGGCTCCTGGTTCACCAACACTACAGTAATATCTCGGAGAGGAACGACATTGCCTTGCTGGAATTGGACCAGCCTGTCCAGTGCAGCTAGTACGTGCAGCTTGCCTGTGTGCCCAACGCCTCGCTGAGAGTGTCAGAGCTGACAACCTGCTACGTCAGTGGCTGGGGTTCCACGACAGCAAGATGTGAGTTCCCAAAAAGTGCTCGTGTCCTGAGTGCAAGCTTGGCACACTGGGCAGACGGGCTGGGCTTCCTGAGAGCAGAGGCGAAAGCCAGAGTCAGGCTGCAGGGACGTCTGCCTACAGAGAGATGGGCCTGAGCCATTCCCCAAAGCAGGGCAGAAGGGAAACACCGGTACAATGCCTCTCACGACGCAAAGCCAAGCCCCATGGAAGGGGTTCACCCAGACAGGCGAGGAGAACTGGCAACGAGCTGCTGGGTGTTAATTCCTTTCTGTGCTCACAGCTGGAGGAGCAACGGATGTCCTGCAGGAGGCCAAGGTCCGCCTCATTGATGTCAACCTCTGTAACAGCAGCCGGTGGTACAGAGGGGCCATCCACAGCTACAACTTGTGTGCTGGCTATCCGCAGGGTGGCATCGACACCTGCCAGGTAGGGGCGTGCTACAAGTCAACCCCCAGCAGCACCGGCAGCCCTGACACAACCGCCCAAACGCACCCTGGCGTGGGCTTTGCCTGGCAAGTCACCCTGCCACCGCTGGGTCCCCACCGCTGTTGCGGCTCACCTCCCCTTCCCCAAAAAGCCCATCTAGTGCTCTTGGCAGCCCAGAGCTCCACATCCCAACCCTGGAACCTCCCTCTTCCACCCATCCAGGATCACTGTGCAGAGATGAGAGAGCCCTGCCTTACAGGCCCACAGCCCCCTCCCAGACAAGGTGCTGGAGGCTCCAGCACCTGAGCAGAGCCGTTCTGTGCAGTGAACACAGCTCTGGCAGGTGCTGTGAGAGAGAAGGAGCCAGCCATAGCGCTGACAGTGGCCACCCAACAACACCTTAACGCTCTCTCCCCCGCTGCAGGGTGACAGCGGTGGTCCTCTCGTGTACAAAGAGAACAACGCCGACTACTTCTGGCTTGTTGGAGTGACCAGGTGGGGGAAAGGCTGTGTGAGAGCAAAACAGCCCGGGGTCTACACCTCCACTCAGCACTTCTACGACTGGATGCTGGTACAGATGGGACTGCACCCAGCACGAAGGGCTATGCCAACATCACGGGCATGGAGTCATTTTCTCACCGCCTCAACCCCCATTCAGAGGCCAAGGCCAATACCAACACAGTCGGGCAGGTTTAGCTCCTGCCCACTTCCACTCCAGAAGCTGCTGAAATTCTTTACTCGCGTGCAGGAGCTCCTCCAGGTCTTATGGGGAAAAAAGCCTTGAGCAGCAGGAGGAACAGGATCCAGCGCAGCCTGCAGTGTACCACAACCAGTTCCTTCTGGGGCAATGCCTGCTGATCCAAAGGAAGCCTCAGTGTCAAAGGCCTGCTCTGTCCTGCCCACGCTCCACTGAGTGCTCACAAATGCTCAAGTTGACTTAGTTCTTGAAATAAAGTTTCAATTTGCACAGCTAACCATGCTTCAGTCCACTTCAGTCTCCTGTGCAAGGCAAGGACCTCCATGCCCGGCACCTGCAAAATGAGGCTGCAGGCAGACAGGAGGGCACATAGGGAAAGAGTCACTCAACGGGGCTGAAACTGTGCCCGGTCAGAGAGGAGGGTGAGGGTGCTGTGGAAGAAGGGAACACAGGTCACAGGGGGCTCGAGGTCTTGGGGACAGCAGCTGGCAACACAAAGTGTCTTAGGCCGGCTACTGGTGGGATCCCTGTGTGTGTGTGTACAATGCACCCGTGAACTCGAAACTGGACTCTCTCATGACCCAGGAGACACGCATCTAGAAAGACCCAAGGTTTGCACCAACGACTCGGTAAGGAGCTTGACATCCAGCCACAGACATTACCTGGACCTCATTTCCATACTGTTATTTGAGGAAACTAGGAACACGCTGTGCTTATGAATCTGGGGAGTGAAGATGGCTTTATGTTTCACTAGCAAACATCCAATCCTGATCATCTGCAAAGGCAGAAAAGGCGGGGCTGTGATCGTGTTTACGTAAGTGGTGGTTACGTACACATGGGTGCTGGTAAAGGCATTGCTCTCTCTATGCGAATCCGCTTTGCCGTTCACATTAACTGTGTTAGCCTGCGTGCGTGTTTGTGTACCTGGCTCTTTGGAATGCAGCGTACGTCTCTCGAACACACACACACGGCAACAGCAGCAGCCACATCCATCAGGCTGGGATAGGACAAGCCTCCGGGGCGTGAGAGCCCACCTGATTCAGCTCTAGCGGACCTGAAAGGAGAAATCCCCCGTCTGCACAAGTCTACTGGATCCGGCTGCTCTGGGAAGTACAAGGCCCGGTACTTCACACCAGGTTAGTGCTGCCTCCTCTCCTCTGCACGGGCAGCTTTGTGAAGTCCCCTATGGTTTGCCTGTCCAAAGCTCCAAGAGAAGAAACTGAGCTACACCTGGGGGTTTCTGCTGCAGGGTCCTTTCACAGTGATCCAACCCCAGACCAGCCCTGCCATGGGCTGACCCCCGCTGACCCCTCACTTGCCCCCGCTGCTCTTTGGCCTGGAGTCAGACCCAGCTGAGAACTATGATCCGCTGCAGAGCGGTGCAGGGCCGGAGCTTCTTCAAGTCCTGAAGGAGATCAAACTGCAGAAAGTCCTTTTTGAACAGTGCATGGAGTCTGGGGACAGCCAGGTCAGGAAGGGCAGGGATCCCGCCCTGCTGCCTACCAAACTGCACTCCTAAGCCCTCCTGCTGCCACTGCTCCTGGCCTCTTGCTGCTCCATCCCCTTCCGTTGCTCTGTGCTAGAACCCTATCCCAAACCCACCAGACCCCCCTACCCCCAACTACCCAAGCTCAGCCTTAGAGCTACCCTGCAGCTTTGGCTCAGTGACACCGCTGACTGACGGAGTACTGGGGTAGCAAACTGTGCGTTGGGGAGATTGCCAACCCTGGTAGGAGGGCAGCTCAGGGGACCCTGTGCTGGACGTTCAAGCTGAGGCCTCTTGACAGAAACCCTGACTGGCTCAGGGAGAGACCATGAGACAGCATCATCTCCAGAGCCAGAACAGCTCCTTTCAAACCATCATCAAGGTGAAACAAAGGGCATGCCCCAGTCTCCAGAGATCCCAGCTCAGCTGGAGGCACGCTGTGCACCCCTGGGTGGGAACAGAGCTGGCAGCTGCAGCACCAGCTCTTGCCAGGGGCCAAGAGCACAGCAAGAGGAGGATGGGATGGATGGTCCTGGCAGCTTCAGAGGCAGGACCTTGCATGGCTAGTGTGGAGGGGACGTGCCTAGGCAGAAGCAGCTCAAGGTATGCATGCTCAAGCACCTCCAAGTCCTTCATGACTCCAGGAGGTGGAGATGTGGCTGGTGCTTGGCAGGCCTCGTCCTCTTGTGAGGTCTGTGGATGCTGGGGCTGATCAATCAGGTGGGCTGCAACCACACGCCAGCCCCATGACTGAAAGGCTCACTCTCCTCTTGCTTGTGAGCCTGTCCAGCTTTGAGTTCACTAGCCAACTGCACATGCCCGCAGCGCTCCCACCAGCAGCTGGCCCCAGACACTCGCTGTTTCCAACTGCTGGGGCCCTGTGACCTGTGTTCCCTTCTGCCGCTGCTAGCAGCCAGGCCTCTGGACCCACCCTCGTCACGCTGGGGACACAGAGAGGGGCCACACAGAAAAGGATTTGGAGTCGCTGTCAAAAAGAAGGTAGGACGGACTGTGGTGATCAGGTGCAGGGCTCAGGCAAACAAGCAAACCAACCAGCACTTTGCTTATGTGTGACTGGCTCCTTGATCCCCCCTTCTCCCCATTTTCCATGCTTATACATCCCCCTCCTCTTCCTTCATTCCTCCCTCTCTCCGCCCTTGTCTCCTCCCAAACAAGGCACCCACTGATCTGATCTGAATCTGAATTCTCTCAGTGCCAGGAGGCACACAAGGAGCGAACATCGTTCTTCCACTTCGATCGGTCTGCGGCTGCGTGCTCTGGAGTCCCAAGGGCCACAGCGCAGTCTTCTGTTGTTTTTTTCCTCAAGACATGACCGATCCATTTCCATCTCCTCCTCCTCACTTCATTACTGATTTTCTCCATCTCCAAGTTGATGCTCGTCGTTTCTGCAACTTTTTATTTTTTTTTTTTTCCGGGAGGAGGTAGTTGGCCTCCTGCCCAACCCCCATGACTTGGAGGGCCAGTGGTTTTTCTGTCAGGGTGGCCTTCCCTTAGGCTGCGTTGGTTCTTCAGTTTTATCCGGTGCACCCTCCAGAGAGGGATCCCCTATCCACCACCCAGGGGACGCGCCTTCTAGCCGTGCAGCCCCAGCCAAAGGAACAAGGCACCCACCCCTGGTTATTTTTCCCCCTTGCTCCCAGGTTTGCCCCATCTGTGAACAGAGTTGGTGTTTCAGGTGCCGTTAGCTAGGTCACCTTGGACTTGCATGGCATTACTGATGCGGCTTCCTGGGTACCGCTGTCCCTGCCAGATTCCTCTCCCCAAAATGACCCCAGCTCTTCCTTCAATTATCTCTGAACTGTGGCCACCTCTCGCAATATTTTCCCTCAACCACCTGCAAAATCTGGTGCTGGAACAGCAGAGTATCCACAGAAGACAAGTTGTCTTCTCTAAGGCCTTCTTCCGTCTCCTCTAAGCAGATATGGGGCACCACCTTCAGGTCCATTCTCAAAAACCAAAGCAGCGTTGAGTCCAGTTTGCTTGGGGCCCAGTTCTGGTGCCTGTGAAGCCATGCGACGCCTCAAGGGCCTTGAGAACAGCAGCTATTCCACTTTCAGACAGAGCCTGCCCTGTCATCCCAGGGACAAGGCTGCGCACTCAGCTCTGGGCCTTAGGTCTAACCCCACAAGCCAGGATGGCAGCACCAAGCTCCCACACCTTTCACGAGCTCTGAGGCTGCCACCCTTCAAGCCACTGCTCTCCACCCTGCTCAGCAGATGCAACGCACGTGGCTGCCTCCTGCTTTTCTCCCATGACTGCCCTGCACTCCAGCATGTGAGCAAGGCTCCACCATACAGCTGTAGAAGGCAGACTGATGAGGTGAGGCTGATACAGGATTTACCAAAGCCCTGGAGAATGGCATGTGGGGCTGAGGCGTTCAGAATCAGAGTCATTTAGGTTGGAAAAGACCCTTAAGATCATTGACTCCAACTGCAAACCAAAAACTACCAAGTCCACCACTAAACCATGTCCCTAAGTGCCACATCTACACATTGTTTAAATACCTCCAGGGATGGGGACTCAACCACTTTCCTGGGCAGCCTGGGCCAGTGCTTGATAACCCTTTCGGTGAAGAAATTTTTCCTAATATCCAACCTAAAGTTCCCCTAGTGCAACTTGAGGCCATTTGCTCTCCTCCTATCACTTGCTAGTTGGGAAAAGAGACCGACTCCCACCTCACTACAGCCTCCTTTCAGGTAGTTGTAGAGAGCGATAAGGTCTCCCCTCAGCCTCCTTTTCTCCAGGCTGAACAACCCCAGCTCCCTCAGCTGCTCCTCATAGGACTTGTGCTCTAGACCCTTCACCAGCTTCGTTGGCCTTTTTTGGACATGCTCCAGCACCTCAGTGTCCTTCTTGTAGTGAGGGGCCCAAAACTGAACACAGGATTCAAGGTATTGTCTCACCAGTGCTGAGTACAGGGGGACGATCACTGCCCTAGTCCTGCTGGCCACACTAATTCTGATACAAGCCAGGGTGCCAGTGGCCTTCTTGGCCACCTGAGCACACTGCCGGCTCATCTTCAGCCGGCTGTCGACCAACACCCCCAGGTCCTTTTCCGCCGGGCAGCTCTCCAGCCACTCTTCCCCAAGCCTGTGGCGTTTCATGGGGTTGTTATGACCCAAGCACAGGACCCGGCACCGAGCCTTGTTAAATCTCATACAATTCTCAAGAAGAAAGTGCAAGAGAAGGATTAAGACCAACGAAAGGATATGGATGAGGAAAAGCTGGACGAAAAGGTGTAGGAGAAGGAGGAGGAGAAGGAGCAACACAAGAAGGAAGACAAGGATAAAGAAGAGGAGGAAATAGGACGAGGATGAAAAGGAACAGGATAAGGAGGAGAAAGATGAGAAATGAGCAAGAGGAAGAAGAAGAAAAGGTGGAGGAAGAACAGGAGAAGAAATAGGAAAAGGAACCAGAATAAGATGAGGAAGAGGAGGAGGAGGAGGAGAAAGAGAAGAAAAAAAAGGAGGAGGGGAGACAGGAGGATGAGGGGGAGGAGAAGGAGGAGGAGGAATAAGAGGACGAAAATTAAGAAGAATACGAGGACAAGGAGAAGGAAGAACAGGAGGAAGAACAGGATTTGGAGGAGGAGGAAGAAAAAGAGAAATATGAGTTAGGAGAAGATGAAGAGAAGAAGGAGGAGGAATATGGTGAAGAACAGGAGGAGGAGAAGGAAGGAGAAGGAGAAGGAAGATGATGAGGTAGAAGAGGAGAAGGTGGAAAAAGAACAGAAGGAACAGGAGGGTAAACAGAGTAACAGAACAACAGGAAGAGGAGGAAGAAAACCAGAAGGAAATAGGAGGAGGAAGAGTTGGAGGAGGAGGAGGAGAAGGAGGGGTATAAGGAGAAGGACTATGAAGAACAAGAACAGGATAAGAATGAACATGGAGAAGATGAACATGCAAAGGTGTATGAGGAGGAGAAAGTGAAGGAGACCAAGGAAGAGGAAGAAGAGGTGGAGGAAGAACTGGATGAAGACAAAAAGGAGGAGAAAGGAAAAGAACAGGAGGAGGAGGGAGAACTGTAGGAAGAACAGGATGGAGAACATGAGAAAGAACAAGAAGAAGAGGAAGAGGAAGAACAAGAGCAGGAAGGAGTATGAGGAGGAACATGAAAAGGAAAAGAAGGAAGGACAAGAGGAGGAAGAGGAAGAAGAGAAGGTAGAGGAGGAAGAAATGGAGGAAGAGAATGAACAGGAGGAGGAGAAACAGGAGGAGGAAGAAGAGCTGGAGGAGGAAGAAGGGGAAGAGAAACAGGAGAAGGGGGGAGGAGGAAGAATAGGAAGAGAAGAAAGAGGAGGAAGAACAGGAAGAACAGGATGAGGAAGAGGAGGAGGAAGAGAGGAAAGAAGAAGAGATGAAGGAAGAGGAGGAAGAACAGGATAAGGAGGAAGGGAAGAATAAAGAAAAAGATGAGGAGGATGAGAAAAAGGAGGAGAAAGAAAAAAAAGAGGAAGATGAGAAGAAATGAGAACAGAAGGAGGAAGAGGAAGAAAAGGAGGAGGAAGAAAAGAAAGCAAAAGAGCAGAAGGCAGAGGAAGAAAAGGAGTAGGGGGAAGAAGAGCAGGAGGAGGAAGAACAGCATAGGGAGGAGGAGGAGGAGGAGAAGGAAGAGAAAGAAGATGAGGAGGAAAAGGAGGAGGAAGAAAAGCAGGAGGAGGAGGGAGGAGGAGGAACAGGAGGAGGAGGAACAACATGAAGAACAGCAGAAGGAGGAAGAGGTGGACAACGATCACGAAGAACCAGAGGAGAAGGAACAGAAGGAGGATAAAAAGGAGGAGGAAGAACAGGGAAGAGGAAGAGGAGGAGGAGAAGGAGGCAGAGGAAACACCTCCAAATTCACTCTAGAGTGTCAGCACTTCAAAATCCTTGGCTGGAGCACCTGCTACACCCATTTGCCCATGAGGACTCACTAAATCCAAGCCTATTGGTGAAGCCATTACTCACAGGAGTTGTTCTGCGTCGTGGCCATCACTCCTCTCGGGAACAGACGGGAAAGCTCTGGATAACAAAGGCTGTCTGGATGTGCTCCAGAAACAGAAGACCAGTGCAAGAAGATCCCCATCACCTAATCGCATAGAAATAATTCCAGCTCAATGAAATTATTATTGGAAATGAAACACACAGAACAGCATCCGCCATCAAAACTCTTTCACTGGTAGTTTTCGCTGCTGCAGAGCTGCAGGCTGATGACCTTACCATCACTGTCACAGGACCCCAAAAGAAATAATAACTGACAAACGGGAACTCTACCCATAGCCCATATCTATCTAGCCTTTAAAGGGAGAATAGCTCAGCCTACAGCTCTGGAGGTATACACCAGACTACACTTATATCCTGTGTCTACCTCCTCGATGATCTGTCCAGAAAGTCAAATCATAATTACCTTTGAAAGAGGAGGGAATTGGGAGGGGGAAGGGGGGAGAAAGAAAGAAAGCAATTGCTGGAAAAAAGGGAAAGTGTAGGCATGCAATTAAAAAAGACAGGAGCCGAGTTATCCTGAAGGCCAACTCAGCCCCACTCACTTTTGCTGGTGAAAAGCTGCACAGCTTGGAGGAAAAATCCTGACTTTGGTGCTGGGATACACACAAATGTCAGAGTTCAGCTCTGAAACAGCAGAAAAACCTTGAAACGCCTCCTTTTCACTGTCCTCATACGTGTGTGCTTGCTGTGGCTTCCTTGTTTCCCTGACGTCCTCCCAGACTAACAGGGACGTGGCATCTGTCCAGTCCACGTGCCACGAGGAGAAACAGTTTTGACCACGAAGGGGGTAGCAAGCAACTGCATCTGCAGAAGCAAAGGGGCAGCCGCACCTCAGCTTCGGAGCTGCCCGGAGCTGCCCTTAGCTCCTGGCGCCCCAGCATTTGCTTTGCCCTGAAGCCCTGCGGGGCCTGCCGGCCCTGGGGAGCCCCAGGGACAGAAGGGAAGGACAGTGGTCAGCCCCTGTGGGGAGAGCGACAGGGCTCTGTCCTTCCTTCTGGCCGCAGGAGGATGCCCTGGGCCCTGCCAGCACAGGGCGTCTCTCCTCCTCACCGCCTGGGGCAAGGCGAGGCCTGGGGAAGGCTCTGGGTGCTGGGCTCAGCACGGGTGCTGGGACCGGGGGCAGAGCCCTGTCTCCTGCCAGCTGCCAGCCTGACCCATGCCAGCGGCTCCTGTCACACAGCACAGACAGAGCCACATTTTGGGAAAGACTTGCCGATCTGGGGCAAATCCAGGGAAGCTCCCTCCTGCCAGCTCCCCTCCCCTGCCCTGGCCCCTCCCTCCCTGCGCAGGCCCAGACCCCCGAGCCGACCGAGGGACAACCGAGCTGTGCACACCCCCCCCCGCGCTGCTGAGAGAGCAGCTCCCGGCGCCATGGCCCTTCTGGAGGCCGTCTCTCTGTAGGCCCCATGTCCTGACGGGCTAAGGAGCCGGCTGCGCTGCAGGGGGCAGCGGGCGCAGGGCAGCTCTGGGAGGAGAGGCCCGGGCTGCCTGAGCCCACCCGGCAACAGCCGCGCCATTGGCCACAGCTGAGCCAATCAGCGGAGCCAGAGGCGGGCTGTCAGTCACAGCCAGGTGGGGTGGGGCCGGAGGGGGCCGAGGCCGAGGAGCCTGAGGAGAAGCGGGCGAGAGCCGGGCCGGGGGCAGCTGGGGCCCGGGGGGAGCAGGACCAGGGCCAGGGGAGCTGCAGGAGCAGGAGCAGGAGCCGGTATCTGCCAGTGCGGATGGGCCGGGGGGCAGGGACCTGGAGGCCTCACCGCCCACGGCCCCGCCATGGCCCAGTCCCCAGCCCTGGGCCCGAGGGCTCAGCCCAGGGCCAGCCCCAGCAGCAGGGTGGGAGCGGTCCCTGCTGCTGCCCCGAGGGTCGCCAGCCTGAGCCCTGCCAGCTGGAGGTGGGTGTTTGATGTCCGCAGGCCAGGGGAAGGTAGAGCGGCCTCCTCTCTCACAGGCGGCTGCAGGCTTTGGAGCAGGCATGCTGTGGTGGGGACAGGCCAGGGGCCTTTGCTGTCCCCAGGCCTTCGTGTGTGTCTGGTGCTGATGGACAGCCCCGTCTCTGCTGACAGCCTTTGATAAATGGGGATTTCCAGACATGGAAGTTGTTTCTCCCTCCTGGTGGGAGCACGCGCCGGGGCTTTGTTGTCAGAGAAGCAAGTGGGGAATGTTCCTGGCTGGATGCAGCTCCCGTGGCAGATGGCTGTGCCCCTCTCTCGGCCCCGAGGTCTGATACCTGCCTTTCCCCCAGCCAAGCTGTGCTGCCAGCTCTTGGGAAATGGGGTACAGAGGGCAGATGGTTTTACTACAGCTGAGAAGTTCCAGTCAACCTGTCAGGGATGTTTTCTTCCCGGTTCTTGCAGTAACGCTTTTTTTTTTTGTTTTTAAATAAATGTATTTTTCCCAAGGAAACTTCACCAAGGAAAGTGCAGTGTTTAGCTGTGATTACTCTCTGTGTGGATTGTGTCTGTCCTCAGCTGGGCGCACAGCAGCTTTCAGACAAGGAATGGGACTATTCCAGGATGAAGTGAGTAATGGGGATCCCAAGCCTGTTTTGTTCAAGGCAGTGGGGTGAAAATGTGCCATTAGAGCTGTCTGCATTGCTGACCCTTTTGATTGCAGTGCTCCCCTCTAGTTCTCCGTAATACTTCTACTGCTCGGCTCCATCAGGTTTAGATTTCTGCAAATTGATGCTACGCTTTGCAACTGTTTCTACTTGATTCTTCACAGATTTGAAAATTCCCTGTTCAGGTCTCTACTTTCATCTCCCCACTATACTGCAGAACCGTATTTGACTGCAGGGGCTGCAGAGTCGCTGTTTCCACCCCGCGGTGAGGAAAATATGGACATGGAAAAAAAATAGTTAGCAATTTCGAAAAGACTCCTTTTTTTTTGTGTTCATTTTCACATTCAATGTACCTGTTGTGGGTTCTTAAATACTCAGAGAGATACTCTGAGTCTTAGCAATCCCTTGTTTGCATGCCTGTGCTCGGGAGGTGCGTCAGAAACTCTGTTTGGGCGTTGCTTATGCCAGACAAGGAACTGTAGTGATGTGCAGAAACAGACTCCACAGCCCGTAAGGCTGTAAGGCAGGTATGTTTATTCAGCGCTGGGAAGCACGAGGGGTCATCCCGCCAAAGTCGTGCGCACCCACGTGGTGGCTTGTCCTGGATTTATACGACAAAGTATTACATATACATAAGGTTTCCCAATACGCCTATACATATGCATTACCTGTCCCCGCTTTGTATTAAAATTAGCCCCCAGAGATCGTTTCCATAAACCCCTCCCAACTGCGCTTGCGCAGTGCCTCCTGGTGGTGGTCGCGGGGGGGGGTCGTGGGGATGAAGTCTGATGACTCTTCTTCATCACCGCTAGTAACCAACTTGTTCTTGCGCAGACTCCGTTGCTCCTTGACTCTTGTCCAAACTGCAGGGTCGATTTCAGCTGGTTTTCAAGACAAGTTGCTGTTCTTATCAAGGAACTGTCCTTCGCTGAGAGATTACAAAACTCCTTACTTCAGTCATTTTGTACAATAGTTAAACGTTTATAGTTACACTCTAAAGCCTCTTTTCAGTCCCCCCTTTTCTATACAGTTAGTAAATTCTTTTACTATATCTTATTTTAATATAATGTTTCTTTATCTAACATCTTCTCAAAATATTTGTTAGATTCAAGTTTTCATCGAAGTTGGTTCTTCTTCCATTCGCTGTAGGAATGCCCTGTGCTCTGGAAATGCCACCAAGCACACCAAATTATTACACACAGAGCCATAGACAGAATTACAACTATAATTGTCATAATAAACAATTGTTTTAACCATGCCAAGTTTGGTAACCAAGATGTTAATTTTTCTATTAAGTCACTAAATCCCCAAGATGTGTTATCTTGGGCCACTTCATGCAAGATTTTGTTTTTTTCTGAAATTTGAGATTAATCTTTTTCAATCCTCTTGTCTTGGTTAACATAGGTACAGCAATGTTCACCAATAACCGTACACAAACCTCCTTCTTTAGCAAAAAGCAAATCCAGCCCTAGCCTGTTTTGAAGTGTTACTTGTTTTAAGGAAGAAATTTCTTTCTGTAGAGCCGTGAGTGCATCAGCTGTAGCATTATTAATAATTTCCATTGTAGCTGAAATGTTAACTAAGGCCTTTTCTAATTCTCTAACTCCTAACCATGGAAGAAACCACCTCGCAAAGCTATGAAACCTGGTTGGCCTCGTTATTAAAGGGTTTAGTTTTCTCTTGATTGGATGGGTTACAGGTTTCATATAGGTTCGTAATAGGCCAAGCGTGCATAAACTGGTTAAGTCTTGTGCAATAGTAACGTTAGGAACTATAGTCCCTACAGCACATTGGCCCTTCCACCCTAAAGGCAATACCTTATATCCCCACTTCCCAGAGATCCAACACCATCCCTGACCTACAGGAGTTGGCCAGCCTTTGGGGGTATTGCTGGCGTTTTTCCGAGTCTGCTTGCTATTCCACATATTTGCACCTCCATACTTGATGTAACTAGTGCAATTGGAGTAGGCCCCAACAAAACTCGAAATTCCACAATGTCTGTCTGTGCTATTCCCTCCCGTGTTCTGTGTGGTGTTTTCTAGGTAGCACCTCTGGACACAAGGTACTCTTTCAGTCTCGTTCCAGAGTAGGCTTAAATCTATCTGCCATTCGAGATTCCTTTTTGGTATCTCTGCGTGCTCGGGGAGGGATATATTGTTAAAGGCATTAGCTATCTCCGAAAAATTGGGAAAAATGGTAGCGACCACGGGGTGGCCATGTCTTGCATTTGTGGCCAAGTGTGAGCAAATCCAGCAGTCAGACCAGTTTATGGCACTAGCAATTTTGTCATGTAGCTGCAAAAAGGTATTACTCTCCCATGCCGCCAGTCTTCCTATTAGGCTTACAGTCAGCGTCGTGACAAGGTAAGCTTTCTTTGCTGTACTTGCGCAAGGTAAGGAGCACCTGGAAAGATCCTTCCCACTGTGGCTCCAAGGTTCTTTCTGCAAAAGACCTTATATAGACATAATCTCCAGGTTGGATGTTATGTACAGGTCCATCTAAACATCTGCTTCGAGTCCCGACCACATGTTTCTCAATTTTGTTGAGTTGTTTGCTTAATACTACCATGTAAGAGGTTATAATTTCATCCCCAGCCTGTGTGGACATCCCTTTCTGTATTCCATAGGGTCGTCCATATAAGATTTCAAAAGGGCTCAGTTCTTCTTTTGCTCTTGGCCGAGTTCGTATGCACAAGAGAGCCAAAGGGAAAGACTGAGGCCAAGCTAAGCTAGTCTCCTGTCCCAATTTGACAATTTGCTGTTTGATTAAAAGTGGTTCATTTTTTTCTGCTTGGCCACTCGACTGAGGGCGATATGGGGTGTGAAGCTGCCAATCTATACCCAAATGGTGGCTAATTTGTTGTACTACCTTTGCGATAAAATGTCGTCCTCTGTCAGAAGATATGGTTGCTGGAACCCCAAAACGTGGTATTATCTCTTGCATTAATATTCTCGTTACCTCCCAAGCCTTGGCTGTCCTGGTAGGGAATGCTTCTGGCCAACCTGAAAAAGTGTCAGTTAATACTAGCAAATACCTATATCCCCCTTATCTGGGGAGTTTCGAGAAATCTATCTGCCAATTTTGACCTGGAACATTTCCTTTGCTGATATTTCCAAATTTCACATGGTTTTCTACTTTTGGGTTGTTCTTTAAGCATACTTCACATCTATTAACTACAGTCTTTAGAGTCCGATATAAATTTCTAGCTACAATTTGAGGGTTGTATAAGGCTTCAGTTCCCCAGTGAGTTTTGTTGTGCTCTGTTTTTATAAGTTACCATAATATGCTAAAGAGAACTATTATTCTGTTCTCTTTCAACAGTGCCCATCCTGATGGGCTGATTTCAGCTCCTAAGTTAGTGACCAGCTTTTGATTCTTTTCATCATATTCAACTGTTTCAGGTAGCGGCAAAGATTTTTCGGGATTTATACTTAATACCTCACCTTGTTCCGCAGCTCGCCTTGCCTCGTAATCAGCCAATTTATTTCCCACTTCCCTGTCAGTGTTACCTTTCTGATGTCCTTTGCAGTGCATAATTGCCACTGCTGATGGAAGTTGTACAGCATAAATTATATCAGCATGTTTTATACTTTTCCCTTGAGCAATCAAGAGTCCTCATTCCTTCCAAATTGCTCCATGGGCGTGGACTACACCAAAGGCATATTTTGAATCCGTCCATTTACTCGCAGCCCTTTGGCCAGCTCAAACGCTCTCGCTAGGGCAATTATTTCAGCTCGTTGTGCAGATGTGCCCTTAGGGAGTGACTTTGCTTCCACCAGTTGGTCTGTGGTGGTTACAGCATATCCTGCCATTCAAACTCCATTCTTTACGAAACTGCTCCCATCAGTATACCACGTTCGGTCGGTTTCCTCCAGTGGCTCCTCCTTCAAGTTTGGTCTGCTTGCATATACAGTTTCAATAGTTTCTATACAATCATGCACAACAGTCTCCATTTCCTGTTTATCGCTTAAAAAGGAAGCAGGGTTGATAACTGTAGCTGTGTCTATATCATCCTGTTCCATCAAAACTGCTTGATATTTCAAGAATCTTGATAGTGAAAGCCAGTGTCCCCCTTTTTGTTCTAAAACGGAGGTTACACAATCATCTTTTGTCCCAAAGTAAATTTTTGAGTTTCTTGGATAATCAAAACAACGGCGGCCACTGCCCGAAGGCATTCCGGCCATCTTTTGCTTACTTCGACCAGTTGTTTAAAGAAGTATGCTACAGCTCGTTTATAAGGACCCAGCTTCTGGGCCAGAATTCCCAGAGCCACCCCTTGCCTTTACATCTGGTAGGTCCGAAGCTGGAGCCTTCATTAGCTCCAATTTCAGTTCCTTGCAACCATAATCAGCACCAACCTGTCATTCCCAAAAAGGTTCAAGGCTCTTTTACCATGGTCGGTCCTGGAGTCCTGCAGATAGCTTCCTTTTGGTCATTCCCGAGCTGTCTTTGTCCCTTAGAAATCATGAATCCCAGGTATATCACTTCCTTCTTCAGGATTTGGGCTTTCTGTAATGAGACTCGATAACCACTTAGTCCCAGAAAATTCAACAAGCTCACAGTCCGTTCCTTACACTTTTCATCCTTTTCTGTGGTTATTAAGATATCATCCACATATTGCAAAAGAATCCCATTTCCTGGGGGCCTCTCCCAGGTCTCCAGTTCCTTAGCTAATTGATTTCTAATAATGGTAGGGCTATTTTTAAATCCTTGGCGTAGCACTGTCCAGGTCAGTTGGGTTTTTCATCCTGTATCAGGGTTTTCCCATTCAAAGGCAAATAAATTGTGGCTTTCTGGAGCCAAGGTAAGGCAAAAGAATGCATCCTTTAAATCTAATACAGTAAACCATTCATAGGTTTCTTCTAAACTAGTCAGCAGAGTATATGGGTTTGCCACTACCGGATACAAATCTTCAACTACTTGATTTATTGCCCGCAAATCTTGCGCCAATCGATGAGTTTTGCTGTCAGGCTTTTTGGCAGGCAGAATGGGAGTGTTATATTCTGAAGAGCATTCAGTTAATAGTCCAAATTTTATAAACTCTTCTATAATACTTTTTACCCCTCGCCTATCTTCCAATTTCAAGGGGTATTGCTTTAACCAAACTTAAAATTTCAATGTGATTTTCATCTGGTATTTTAAATTCAGTTTCCCCATTTCTAAATTTTATTTTGGCATTCAGTTGTCCTAATAGGTCCCTCCCCAGTAATGGTCTAGGAGCCTCAGGCAGGTAGAGAAATTTGTGAATCCCCACACTCTTCCCAATTCTAAATTTTAATGGTCTCAAGAAAAAGCCTTTTCAACCTGTCCAGTTGCTCTCACATCATTAACATTTTGTTTAACAAGGTGTGATTCAATACAGAGAATGTGGCACCTGTGTCTATTAAAAATTCTACAGGTTTCTCTTCTTTCCCTAGCTGAACTTTTACCAAGGGTTCCGCTAGGGAGGATTCCCCTGGTCCCCGTCAATCATTCTCTTGTACTTCTGCCACAGCCTTCAAATTACGTGTCTGCTGGGGCATGCTTTTTCCAGTGTCTGAACCCTTTACAATAAGCACATTGATTATATCTCAAACTACCCCTTCCTCTACTCTTCATTCCTCTCCCTATTTGCCCAGTTCCTCCTGTTTGCATTCTTTCCAAATTTTGCTGAGCTAACGCAGCCACTATCTCCTTTCCCAGTTTCCTTCTGTCCTCCCCCTCCCCATTCCAATATACTCTGCACGCTTCCTCCAGCAACTTTCTAAATTCCTTATATCTGGTTCCTTAAGTTTCTGAAGTTTCCTTCTGGTATCATTAGTGGATTGTCCCAAAAACAGAGATACCAACTGCTGTGTGGCAGCTTCTGACTCCGGTTCCATAGTAATAAATCTTCTCACAGCAGCCCGTAAGCGATCTAAAAGCTCCGTGGGCGTTTCAGTCTGCCCCTGCTTGATAGCATACAGAGCAGACCAGTTAACTGCCTTTGGGCTACATGAGCTCGGGCTGCCTTTAATACAAGCTGCTTCTCAGTTTCAGTCATAGCATCTAATATAAGATACACATCTTTCCAATCCGGGTCCAAATTCTTCCACTTATCCACATCATCCATCCGGAAAGGCACTTTTCTTCCGCCTCTCTGGGTTTCTCTTTCACCTTCAAACACCTCTGTCCAATACTACATGCTGAACAACATCGCTTCAGCTTCCCTAACTCTTTCTGATTTTCCTTTTCCAAAGCCAACACCATGGGATCTTGGGGAGCAAAATTAAACCCACAATCTTTCTGCCACTCAGGGTGATTTCGGAGGGTGAAAAACATATCCGCATACATAGCTTCGTCCCATTTTCCCTCCCTCCTTAAAAATAATAGGAGTTGCGGCAAGACATTATACTTCATCATCTAATTTATACAATGGCCATCACTGATTACAATACTTAATTAGAGTTTTCTTATTCACATTTCCCCCAGGAGGACCCCCTATGTCCTTCCACCGATATAAAATACAACCTAATGGAGATTTCTTTGGTATCTCTTTACTTTGCTGGGACCCTCCCATTTTATTGATCCCAGTTCTCTCCTGTATTCCCGCAGTATCTTAATACTTAGTTCCACGGTCCACACTTTACCACTTAGAGGGTTACAGAATTACTGTTTTACATCCTTACAACCTTTTTCTTTCGCTTCGTCCGTCTCCGGCCGTTTCCCTTGCGGGACAACGAAACCGCGGATCAGGACTCCGCGCTCACTTCACAGCAATGCTGTGTCTCAAACACACATACATATAAATTTTCATACAATGCATACAATGCATACAATACATACATATAATATATGCAATACCCAGGTAAATGAATTATCGCTCCAGTTGATATCCCTTCAGCAGCTGCAAAGATTTAAATAATTTTTGTGAGAGGTCGGCTTACCCTTCTCCTGCTCCTTATACAGTCATTAGCAGGTCTGTCCTGGCTCCCAATACCGGGATGCAGCGGTGACCTCAGATTTGCTCGATCTACCCCCAAGATCGCTAGCGGCCGCTCTATCGGCCAGGGTACCCTCCTCCCCTACGGGGACTATGCTGCACGCCAGACGGCTCTGTGGGGTTTACCAGCAGCCCCGGCCAAGCGTACGACTTGTTAAACATACTTGTTAACATACTTGTTAACAACGGCCCTTGGTTCCGAAACTATCAACTACAGGGAGAGGGGAAAAGCCGAACCCAAACCTTTCTCATCCTGGAGAGATGGGAAACAGGTGGGAAAGTATGTTAAACATACTTGTTAAACGGCCCTTCTTGTTAAACATACCTTTTAATCCATGGCTTCAGGAGGTTGTTGTCTGCTCCCGCGGTGAGCGGCTGGCAACGGAGGCTCCTCCGAGGAAGGTGCTCAGGGCGCGCCTAGGAGCGTCCGCTCCGCAGTCGAGACTCTCCTGCCTGGCTCGCCAAACTGATGTGTGGAAACAGACTCCAGAACCCGTAAGGTTGTAAAGTAGGTATGTTTATTCAGCGCTGGGAAGCACGAGGGGTCATCCCGCCAAAGTCGTGCGCGCCCACATGGTGGTTTGTCCTGGATTTATACGACAAAGTATTACATATACATAAGGTTTCCCAATACGCCTATACATATGCATTACCTGTCCCCGCTTTGTATTAAAATTAGCCCCAAGAGGTCGTTTCCATAAACCCCTCCCAACTGTGCTTGCGCAGTGCCTCCTGGTGGTGGTTGCGGAGGGTCGTGGGGATGAAGGCTGATGACTCTTCTTCGTCACCGCTAGTAACCCCTTGTTCTTGCGCAGACTCAGTTGCTCCTTGACTCTTGTCCAAACTGCAGGGTCGGTTTCAGCTGGTTTTTAAGAAAAGTTGCTGTTCTTATCAGGAACTGTCCTTCGCTGAGAGATTACAAGACTCCTTACTTAAATCATTTTGTACAATAGTTAAACTTTTATAGTTACACTCTAAAGACCCTTTGCAGTCCACCCTGATACTGGGTAACTTCAGTTCCGCCCAATACTGGGTTTAAATTAAGTCTCCCCCGATACTGGGCTTAAGTTCAGTCTCCCTTGATACCGGGTTTAAGTTCGGTTTCCCCTGACACCGGGCTTAAGTTCACTCTCCCCCAATACCGGGTTTCAGTTCACATGGCGCTTGCCTTGGCAGGTTTGTGGGAGTGTGATATAATCAATCTGCCAGGCCTCCCCGTATTTATATTTCAGCCATCGTCCTCCATACCAGAGAGGCTTGAACCGCTTGGCTTGCCTGATTGCAGTGCATGTTTTGCATTCATGGATAACCTGTGCAATAGCGCCCATGGTTAGATCCACCCCTCGATCACGAGCCCATCTATATGTTGCATCTCTTCCTTGATGGCCTGAGGTGTCATGGGCCCACCAAGCTAAAAATAATTCACCCTTATGTTGCCAGTCCAGTTCCACTTGAGACACTTCAATCTTAGCAGCCTGATCCACCTGCTGATTCTTTTGATGGTCTTCAGTGGCCCGACTCTTGGGTACGTGAGCATCTACGTGTCGTACTTTTACAACCAGGGTCTCTATCCGGGCAGCAATATCTTGCCACAATGCGGCAGCCCTGATGGGTTTGCCTCTGCGCTGCCAGTTGCTCTGCTTCCATTGCTGTAACCACCCCCACAGGGCATTTGCCACTATCCATGAGTCGATACAGAGACAGAGCATTGGCCACTTTTCTCGTTCGGCAATATCTAAAGCCAGCTGGATGGCTTTCACCTCTGCAAACTGACTCGATTCTCCTTCTCCTTCAGCACTTTCTGCAACTTGTCGTACAGGACTCCATACAGCAGCTTTCCACCTCCGATGTTTCCCCACAAGACGACAGGACCCATCAGTGAACAGGGCATATTGCTTCTCATTTTCTGATAGTTTATTATATGGTGGGGCCTCCTCAGCACGTGTCACCTCCTCCTCTGGTGATATTCCGAAATCTTTGCTTTCTGGCCAGTCCATGATCACTTCCAAGATTCCTGGGCGACTGGGGTTTCCTATTCGAGCCCATTGTGTGATCAGTGCGACCCACTTACTCCATGTAGCATCAGTTGCATGATGTGTACAGGGGACCCTCCCTTTGAACATCCAGCCATGAGCAAGATCTCAAATGTTGTGGCAAATGTTGTTTTGTGGCAAATGTTGTGTCTGCATCCCTGCTCTTCTGTTCTCCCTGTAGGGTCCTGGTCAATCAAACAGGCTCTATCCCTGGAAATGACCACTGTGCCTAAAGACAGACTCCTCTTGGTGGACACCAGCCAAGCTGTGGGAATGGCTCTGGCACACACGCTATTCCAATTTTCAATCCCAAAGGCGCTGGAATTAAGGCAGGTCCAAAAGGAATAAAACTTGCTGCTTTTACTGAGAGAGGGGAGGAACCCCCAGCGCTGAAGAGCTGTTCATATCCTGCCAAGAACCACATGGAAATGAAATCGGTGGTGAGCTTAGGCAGGAATATTCATGTCCATGGAGCAGCACGCTTGGGTGTTAAGGCTGTATTACACTTGGGTGTCAAGGCTTTTCCACCTTTGGGTGTCAAGGCTTTATCTTTGGCATACGCAGCTGGAGGAGCGCCAGAAAGGAGACCTGCCCTGTTACCTGTGACCATCCCCCACCCAGAGGCCAACACATCCAGGAACAAGTTTGTGTGCCAGGCCCTCCTGATGGCCAAAGAAGGATCCAAAGTCAGCTTTTGATGTCATGTGTCTGCTTTAACTGTTGATACGGAGCAGTGCCTGGATTAAAATAGAAGCGATTAAGAGAGTCAAAACCCTGCCTTTTTCAGGAAAAATGTAGGAAATCACAGATGTTTACAAAAGTCTCTTTTGAATACTTTACACCTCAGTGAGAACCATTGTGGGTCCAGCGCTTAATGCTTTAAGGGACATTTAACACTTTGGGAAAAGGGGTAGAAACTGCTCTCCTGGGCACTGTCTCTCACACAGACTGGGCTTGGTGAGCCTGGGCAGGTCTCTGGAGCCCCAACTTTCCCCAGTGCCGACTGTTGTGGCTGCTGCCTGTTCTTTCCTGCCACCCCGGGTGGGGATGTCCTTGGGAAGGTGCCAGAGCTGAGAAAGCCCCTGGGAGAGCCGGGGGAGAAGCTCTTCTCCCGATGCTCCAGAGCATCCCTGTTCCAGCCCAGGAGATGCTCTGTGTGACAAGGCAAGGTGCCTGTTGGCCCCATGTACGAGGCCCTGGAGGGCTCCCACCAGGGTCCTTTCACCCACCCATCCTCCAGCCGCTGGCCTTGCTGGGGTCCCTGGACCGAGCTCTGCAGAGGCCGCTGTCACCGGGGCTGTGTGGGAGGTGTTGGCTCAGGCCTGCCAGTGCCTCTGTGAGGGGAGAGCAGGGGCTGCCCCGTGCCGGTCCCAGCCGGTCCCAGTGGGTCATGGGCGTGGGCGTTTCCAGAGCAAGCACCAGGGTTTTGTGAAAGGGGGGACTCGCCGTGCCCAGACGCCATTGTGACGGGGGTCCCCGCAGTGACCATGGGGGTATTAAAGGAAGGAGAGCCCTGAGGTGCCCCCTCCCAGGACAGCACCTCCCTCAGGAGGCAGCATCTCCCCTGGGTGCCCAGGGCAGGTCTGCGGCAGAGGACACCAGAGATGCCCATGGACAAGGAGGCGAACGCCCACTCCCAGCCCACCAAGGGGCTGCCGAGTCTGCGCAAGAGGTGCCAGGTGAGGGACGGGGCAGGAGGGAGAGGCCGGTGGTGGGAGGGGGGCCGCACGGAGCTGCCCTGGGGCCAGGGCCGGGCTTGCCAGCGCTGTGGGGGCTGCTGTGCCCAGGCAGCCGCCTCCATCCCATGCCTTCTCCTCCGCCTGCCTGCAGGTGGGCCACAGGCAGCCACAGGCAGCGCTGCAGGGCAGCCAGAGCCAGGCCTCGTCCTTCCGTAGGGACAGGCTGCCGCAGCTCCCCTGCCCAGGGAGCTCGCAGGCCGCTGGGAGCCACCACGCACAGGTAGGGAGCCCCAGGGAGACGGGGCCGAAGGTCTTCCCGCTGCCCTGGGGGCTGGCAGGGGAGCCCGGCCGCCGGAGCTCTTCCAGCCGGGGCGCGAGGGCAAGGGCCACGCTGACGCGACCTCTCTTCTCGCCTTCTCTTGCAGACGGACAGCCTGGCGCGCAGGGTGGTACTGCCCTGCAACAGGGAGATGCAGGAGGAGACAGTCCATCTGCCAGCCTTGCCGCCTCTGCCCAGGCAGGCAGCAGCACCCAGGAACTCACCTGCAGCTTGGCCACCAGCAGCTGCCAGCACCCGCCACAAGCTGCCTCCTCTGCCAGCAGCACCCTCTGCGTCTTCTGCCGGGGGCAGGGAAACGGCCATCAGCACCGCAGCCAGCAGCCACTGACAGCTTGTCCCAGCTGCTCCGGGCATCTGCAGTGACTGGGGCAGAGCCATGGGGCTGGCAAGGCGGGACTGGGCACAGAGCATGGCTGTGGCCAGGACAGCAAGAAGAGATGAGGGCTGGGTGGCCGATGGTGGCAAGGCCCTCCCCATCTCAGCCCGCGCCTCGTCCCCATGCACGTGGGGGCCACTGGTGCTGCTGGCAGGGCCGCTGTGCCAGATTCCCCATGCTGGGACACAGGCCAGGGCACTGGGGACGAGCAGCAGAGTGTGACCCAGCAATGGCGGTGGCACGCAGCCAGCACTACCTCCATGGCGGGTCGTTGCGGGTGCACCAGGAGGCTGTTGCAGAGCATCAGGATGCCCTAGCCATCGAGATGGAGCTCCAGGAGCTGGAGAGGAGCTTCCTGGCCCACACCGGGCACAACCTGGCCCAGCTGAGGAAAGCCGTCCTGCAGCAGCAGCAGGGTGGCCTGGAGGAGAGCGAGCTCCAGCAGCAGGAGGACGAGGAGCAGCGTTTCTCCCTGATGTGGTCGGGGCAGCTCCATGTCAGACCCAGGCAGGTGAGTGCCAAGGACGGCATGGGATGGGACAGGGGGATGAGCCTCCCTCTGCCTGGGGCCAGATGCTGCGCCGCACGGACGCAGCCCCATCATCTCCCACATCCCCGTCCCCACAGCCGCTGCTGGCAGGTCCCCAGCAGGCATTTGCTGGTGGAAGCCAGGCTACATTTACAAATCTCCCTCTCTCCTTTCTGATCTGCAAGGTGAACTCATTTTACAACCTGTGGCAGCCAGAGCTGCCTTGCACACAGCTCCCAAAGGATGCCACAAGCAAGCAGGACGTGCGGGAGCGGCTGGAAGCCCATGCCCCCAGCACGCAGTGGGTGGGGGCAGCACAGGGGGCAGTGCTGCAAGTGCCAGAGGACAAGGCAGGGGCCTTGGCCAAGGAGGACGAGTGGGAAGACGATAGTGATGCAGAGCTGTGCCAAGGGGAAGACATCACCACCTACAACACCTGGGCCAACCTCTTGCTCCCAGAGCTCTTCCAGGAACGAAGGCAAGACACCACCACCCACAACATCTGGGTCAACCCCTTGGTCCCGGAGCTCTTCCAGGATCCTGACGCTGGTCCCCAGGAGAGGCCTGGCTGGCGCATCAGCATGGGCACAGAGGTGGCAGGAGAGGCCGCCGGCGACTGGCAGAGCACATCTTCTGCCCTAGCGGGTGCCATGGATGCCGACCCACCAGCTTCTGCCCTGGCCGGAGCTCCTGAGGAAGAGGGGCACCGCGCACCTCTCCCTCCTGTGGCACAAGAGGAGGCAAAGGCACCAGCTTCTCCTGTCTTCGGCGAGCAAGCCACTGCGGCACAGGCAGAGCGCCAGGCCCGTGCCCCGCGCAGCCCCACAGCCTATGCCGCCACTCTGCAGGACGCAGCCCAATGCATCGGGAGCCAAGTCCCAGGCGAGGTTGCGGCTGCGATCCAGGGACCCAGCCAGCAGCTGGCAAAACAGCAGGACCTGGCACAAAGTATGCATGTGGCGACGGCAGCAATAACACCTGCTGCATCTCAGGACACCGAGACTGCCTCGGCTGGAGAGCCTCAGGGAGAGGCCAGCACAGCCCCTCTCATGCCAGCAGCACATGAGGATGGACAAAAGATGGCTTCTCCCATGTCTGGAGACCGTCAAGGAGAGGCCACCACAGCCATCGTCTCCCCGGCAGCGCACGAGGCTGAAGTGGCGTCTTCATTGCCTCAAAACCTTCCGGCCGACGCTGGCACACCCCACCTTGCCCCAGCAGCGGACGACGAAAGAGAAGCAGTGGCTTTTCCCTTGGCGTGTGTCGTGGTTTAACCCCAGCCAGCAACTATGCACCACACAGCCGCTTGCTCACTCCCCCGCCCCCGGTGGGGTAGGGGATAAAATTGGTAGGGTGAAAGTCAGAAAAACTCGTGCGTTGATATAAGAACAGTTTAATAATTGAAATAAAATGAAATAGAATGGTAGTAGTAGTAGTAATAATAATAAAATACAATAATAATAGACAAAGTAAGTGATACACGACACAATTGCTCACCACCCACCGATGATGCCCAGCCTGTTCCCGAGCAGCGATCGCTTCTCCCCCCCGGCCAGCTCCCCTCAGTTTATACACTGAGCATAATGTCATATGGTATGGAATAGCCCTTTGACCATTCTGGGTCAGCTGTCCTGGCTGTGCCCCCTCCCAGCTTCTTGGGCACCGGGCAGAGCATGGGAAGCTGAAAAGTCCTTGGCTGGTGTAAGCACTACTTAGCGACAACTAAAACATCAGTGTGTTATCAACATTATTCTCATCCTAAATCCAAAACACAGCACTATGCCAGCTACTAAGAAGAAAATTAACTCTGTCCCAGCTGACACCAGGACAGTATCCACCGCTTATTCCGTACCATATACGTCATGCCCAGGTCTTACACTGTCACATACATTCCAATTAATCACTACCACTTTTCCAGTCTTTTGATATATTTTTCTATATATATACACACACACATATAGATACAGTTTTCCTAGTCTATAGGCTATCCCTCTAAAATGTTTGTTGAGTTCATTTAGTCCATGACTTTGGGCTTCATCTGTCATAACAGTCTTTCAGGGCAGGAGAGATGGTGTGTGGTGTTGGATTGTTGCATGCTGAAACCAGTTCTGGTTCCATCACCGCTGTACTTTGCTTGGTGTTGATATGGCACATAGTGATCATTGAAGTGATGACATCCAGTATTATATAGCAACTAACATACAATTCAGTTCATTGGCTATTTTCATCCAAAATCAAATCCCCTTGAGGTACACATCGGACTTCCCCATCCTCCCGCATCACCAACCAAGTACACTCAGACCCTTGAGCAAAAGCAATCCCACGAATGGGCTTACCTCTGCCTGAAGCAGGAGTAACCCAGACCGTCTTCCCTGTCATATTTTTTAGGTGTATTACAGGGACTTTATCCACCTCTACAGTACGTAAAAGTCTTGACTGGGCAGGGCCAGCTCGATTGGCAGATCCTCTAGTGTTGACTTACCAAGTGGCCTTTGCCAAATGTGTATCCCGGTGTTTGAATGTCCCACCACCCATTGCTTTTAGTGTAGTCTTTAACAGTCCATTGTATTGTTTGATTTTCCCGGAGGCTGGTGCGTGATAGGGGATGTGATACACCCACTCAATGCCGTGCTCTTTGGTCCAGGTGTCTATGAGGCTGTTTCAGAAATGAGTGCCATTGTCTGACTCAGTTCTTTCTGGGGTGCTATGTCGCCATAGGACTTGCTTTTCAAGGCCCAGGATAGTGTTTCCGGGCGGTGGCATGGGGCACAGGATATGTTTCCAGCCATCCAGTGGTTGCTTCCACCATTGTAAGCACATGGCGCTTGCCTTGGCGGGTTTGTGGGAGTGTGATATAATCGATCTGCCAGGCCTCCCCGTATTTATATTTCAGCCATCGTCCTCCATACCAGAGAGGCTTGAACCGCTTGGCTTGCCTGATTGCAGTGCATGTTTTGCATTCATGGATAACCTGTGCAATAGCGCCCATGGTTAGATCCACCCCTCGATCACGAGCCCATCTATATGTCGCATCTCTTCCTTGATGGCCTGAGGTGTCATGGGCCCACTGAGCTAAAAATAATTCACCCTTATGTTGCCAGTCCAGTTCCACTTGAGACACTTCAATCTTAGCAGCCTGATCCACCTGCTGATTCTTTTGATGGTCTTCAGTGGCCCGACTCTTGGGTACGTGAGCATCTACGTGTCGTACTTTTACAACCAGGGTCTCTATCCGGGCAGCAATATCTTGCCACAATGCGGCAGCCCTGATGGGTTTGCCTCTGCGCTGCCAGTTGCTCTGCTTCCATTGCTGTAACCACCCCCACAGGGCATTTGCCACTATCCATGAGTCGATACAGAGACAGAGCATTGGCCACTTTTCTCGTTCGGCAATATCTAAAGCCAGCTGGATGGCTTTCACCTCTGCAAACTGACTCGATTCTCCTTCTCCTTCAGCACTTTCTGCAACTTGTCGTACAGGACTCCATACAGCAGCTTTCCACCTCCGATGTTTCCCCACAAGACGACAGGACCCATCAGTGAACAGGGCATATTGCTTCTCATTTTCTGATAGTTTATTATATGGTGGGGCCTCCTCAGCACGTGTCACCTCCTCCTCTGGTGATATTCCGAAATCTTTGCTTTCTGGCCAGTCCATGATCACTTCCAAGATTCCTGGGTGACTGGGGTTTCCTATTCGAGCCCATTGTGTGATCAGTGCGACCCACTTACTCCATGTAGCATCAGTTGCATGATGTGTACAGGGGACTCTCCCTTTGAACATCCAGCCCAGCACTGGCACAGTCGGGGTGCCAGGAGGAGCTGTGCTTCACTACGAACCACTTCCGAAGCAGCTCGAACCCCTTCATAGGCTGCTAATATCTCTTTTTCAGTTGGAGTATAGCCAGACTCGGATCCTTTATATCCCCAACTCCAAAACCCCAGGGGTCAACCTTGAATCTCCCCTGGTGATTTCTGCCAGAGGCTCCAGGTAGGAGCATTCTCCCCGGCTGCAGTGTAGAGCACATTTTTAATATCTTGTCCTGCCCGGACTGGCCCAAGGGCTACTGCATGGACTATCTCTTGTTTAATTTGTTCAAAGGCTTGTCGTTGCTCAGGGCCCCATTTGAAATCGTTCTTCTTCCGGGTCACTTGATAGAAAGGACTTACGATGAGACTGTAATTTGGAATATGCATTCTCCAAAAACCCACAATGCCCAAGAAAGCCTGTCTTTCCTTTTTTCTGGTTGGTGGGGACATGGCTGTTATTTTGTTGATCACATCCATTGGGATTTGACGACGCCCATCTTGCCATTTTATTCCTAAAAACTGGATCTCCTGTGCAGGTCCCTTGACCTTACTTTGTTTTATGGCAATGCCGGCCTCCAGAAGGATTTGGACTATTTGCTTCCCTTTCTCAAAAACCTCTTCTGCTGTGTTTCTTCACACGATGATGTCATCAATGTATTGCAGATGTTCCGGAGCCCCACCCTGTTCCAATGTAGTCTGGATCAGTCCATGGTAAATGGTAGGGCTGTGTTTCCACCCCTGGGGCAGTCAATTCCAGGTGTACTGGACGCCCCTCCAAGTGAAAGCAAACTGTGGCCTGCACTCTGCCGCCAAAAGGATTGAGAAAAAACACATTAGCGATATCAATGGTGGCATACCACTTGGCTGCCTTTGACTCCAGTTCATATTGAAGTTCTAGCATGTCTGGCATGGCAGCACCCAGCAGCGGTGTGACTTCATTCAGGCCCCGATAGTCTACTGTTAGTCTCCACTCTCCATTAGACTTTCGCACTGGCCATATGGGACTGTTAAAAGGTGAGCGAGTCTTGCTGATCACTCCTTGGCTCTCCAGTTGACGAATCAGCTTATGGGTGGGAATCAGGGAGTCTCTATTGGTGCGATATTGCCGCCGGTGCACTGTTGTGGTAGCGATTGGCATTTGTTGTTCTTTGACCCTCAGCAACCCCACAACAGAAGGGTCCTTCGAGAGACCGGGCAGGGTAGACAGCTGTTTAAGTTCCTCCGTCTCCAAGGCAGCGATACCAAAAGCCCACCAGTACCCTTTTGGGTCTTTGAAATACCCTCTCCTGAGGTAGTCTATGCCAAGGATGCACGGTGCCTCTGGGCCAGTCACAATGGGGTGCTTCTGCCACTCATTCCCACTTAAGCTCACTTCAGCCTCCAATACAGTCAGCTGTTGGGATCCCCCTGTCACTCCAGAAATACAGATGGGTTCTGCCCCTTCATAGCTTGATGGCATTAGGGTACATTGTGCACCGGTATCTACTAAAGCCTTGTACTCCTGTGGGGCTGATGTGCCAGGCCATTGAATCCACACAGTCCAGTACACCCGGTTGTCCCTTTCCTCCACCTGGCTGGAGGCAGGGCCCCTTTAGTCCTGGTCATAGCATTCGTTACTCACTTCTTGTAAATGCAAATCAAAAATCCCTTTATTGAGATCGGAAGCAAAATCAGCCCTTCTACCCTGTCTGGGGAACTGCTCACTGGAAACTTGAGCAGCAATTTTCCTGGAAGAACCACCTTTTGTAGTTGTTTTTCCTTGCAACTCACGTACCCGTGCCTCTAGGGTCGAGGGAGATTTTTCCATCCCACTTCCTCATGTGCTCTCCATGGTCACACAGATAAAACCACAGGGTGGCCCGTGGTGTGTATTCACTATATCTTCTCTCTTGAGGAGAGGGATGCTTACTCCTGATGGCTGAGATACTGGTCCGTACAGGTGAGGAGTAGGACGTGTCCTCTTTGAATCGCTGGAACTCCCGGGATAATTTCTCAGCTAGCACGTCGGGCAGTTTCTCCACAGCCAAGACGCAGGCCCGCAGGGAGGAAGAGAGACTTTCTTTGTATTGTCGGAGTTGGCCAGCCAATTCTTCCACTGTTGGTCCCGCTTCATCTTTCCAGGTCATTACTGCCAAAGAGTTTGCATACGATGATGGTGCGCTCCGTACAACCTTCCACCTCATGGGTCGTGTGCACTGGACTTCATCTGGATCTTTGTAAAACTGCTCATTGTTTAAGTCGTTATGCATCACCTCCAGCACAGCTAATTCCCTCAGGTACTGGACACCTCTCTCCATGGTGGTCCACTTGCCTGGCTGACATAAAAAAAAATCTTCCTTGAAGGGATATCACAGCTGCCAGAAGTTGCCTCCAGAGGCTGAGGACTTTTGCCCCTTTTCCAATCGCTTTGTCAATACCCCCTTCCCTAGAAATGGATCCCAGCTGCTTGGCTTCCCTACCCTCTAATTCCAGGCTACTGGCCCCATTATCCCAGCATCGGAGCAGCCAAGTGATGATGTGCTCACCTGGATGACGACTAAAATCTTTTTGCATATCTCGCAGCTCACTCAGGGACAGAGATCGGGTTGTTACAGTCTCATTTGTGTGTTCTGCCTCTTCCTCCTCCTGTTCTTGTGATGGCCCTGGTTCATCATCAGCCCTTACCAAACGAGTTCATTTTCTCATGTATTTTTTCTTCTGTATAGGGGCGACTGATACTGGTACAGGTTGGTTCTCTGGTGTAGCCACAGTGCCTGTTACCGGGACTGGCATAGCCACGAAGCCTGTCATGGGGTCTGGTATAGCCGCCGTGCCTGTTACCTGGACCGGTACAGCTGCAGTGCCTGTTGCTGGGGCTGGCATAGCCACAGAGCCTGCCACGGGGCATGGCATAGCCACAGCACCTGTCACCGGGACTGGCATAGCCACAGCGCCTGTCGCTGGGACTGGCATAACCGCAGCACCCGTCACAGGGGCTGGCGTATCGGCAG